>NC_141783.1:5030136-5669546 GCF_054643075.1 Acanthaster planci | reverse complement strand
TTTCGGGGGGTTGACCAATGAATTTTTGAGAAATTTTCACCAGAAGCAGACCACCCCTAAAATGCAGAAAATGTCCCTGTCCAGAAAAGTAGCCATTTTGAAAAACCCTCCCTCAGCAAAATGGCTCAAATAGTGCCACTTTCATACCCGATTGCATCCAAATTGCTCAGAATTGGAAGCCCCGAGTCCGGCCCAGAGGTCCAGTCTCATATTTCTTGAATTCCTCAGTTCCATGGCTCTCAGGACCCTCTAATATAGAATATTTTGAGTCTATAACTTTTATTAATGAGCTCGGCGGACATATTTCTGGCCTAATTACCAGGGTGCACCCTTCGCATACCAGCGGGGCAGCCAACTCCATACAGGTCCGAGCTGGCGCCCCCACCGGCCGGACCCGCCGGCGCTACAATACTATTTGAGTCAACGCGTGAGGGTATTCACGCCGTACACGTCAATGAGAATTAATGTACTTCATCGATCCTTGCTCTGTGGTCCATCATGGGCAGCACGACTGCAAATGGCGTTTAATCCGTTCCGCTAAAATCCTACGTTATTATCAACTTCAATCTTGAATTTACGTACTTTTACGGTATCGTATCGTAGTAGACCTAAACTATCTCACACACTTCTCCTATCTGAATAAAATTTGTTTGTGTGAATTACACTGCATATACGTAGTACGTGTATGTACAATACGTACATAAAATGGTGTGATTCAGGCGATGTCCGAAACTTAAAATTGTGGCAAACACTCGAACATGTCGCAACACATCATCGCACAATTGCGATCATATCCGAGTCCTACTTTACTTCGTTCTTTAAACCGGGTTCGGGTTAAACCATTCTGCACGGCGGTAAAATAGTCATCACGAACACAATGAGAATGAACGTACTTAATCGATCCTTCACATTTTGTCTTTGTGTAGTAGCAGGTGCTTATCCAAGGTACAGTGTAATAACAGTAAAGTATACATTCATATTATAATTTATACTATATACCTTATATTCATATTATATAAAACATCCTTCCAGCACATAAACACCCCTACTATAAATGGTACGGGCTACCTTATCATTTTATGCAAATGAGGTGTTACGTGAACAAAATCCAGTCTTCTGATTGGTCGAGAGGCCAGAAAACAGGGGGAAAGGGGCGTGGTTTTACCTACTCAGACGGGTAGCACTACTGTCTGCGTCTGGTGAAAATGTCTAAAAAATTCTTCAACCTCCCAAAAATTGAAAGGAAAATACAAAGGGAACATGTGGAACATTATTTTTCTGTGCAGCCTGAACACCTGTGAGTATTTTTAAAATATTTGTGAAGTATGGGGATTTATCACTGCTGTCTATGGGAATTTATTTATAGTGATGCACCCTCTACCAGCAGCAGCCCGTGTTATCACTATTAGATTATCACTCAGCTGACGACAGGTCGGCTACATTGTCTACATATGACTGCCGCAGCGCCCGCGTATACTGTACATGAGGCGCTTGGTCATTACTAGAAAATAGCCCACGACAATCCCAAACATACACATTGATTTCAGCCCACCCTGATTTTCACTGAGAGCTGGTATGTTCCTAAGGGGATTTTACGTCCAACGAATAGTTAGACCAGACAAACACTTCGATGTAACAAAAATACAAAGCAGGACCCTAGCTGGCCCACTCTTCAGATCTATATAAGGCCTGAAGAACTGGTATTCCCCAATACAAGTATCGACCAGTGAATAATAATACACCCCTGATGATGAAAGTCAGCACGAGCACTCATTGTAACTTACATTTATACATGTACATAGTACTAGCAATTTCTTGAATTTTCTTTTTATCTACATTTCAGTGGGCCACTCCATGCACAAAGTTAGGTCTCTTTATTTGAGCATCGTTAGGTCTGAAATTTGCAGAAATCCGGAGAGTGTGTGTGCTCGAAAAAAATTACTCATTACATCCACTTAGGTTGCTGCCACCTGACACTGACGTCGGCTATCAACCTACTTCCATTACTTATTTGCTTGGAAACAGTCACATCTGTACATGTAACGATCTTCAAAACAAGTTCTTTCCTTCCTCAAGTACCTAAAAATCACTAACATTTTAAAAACTCCAAATTCCACAGCGCTTATAAAGTAAATTTAACAACGAACCGTTGCTTCGGAGAAAAAGAACCTTGAGATTTCTACAAATCATTAGGCTGTCATCAACAAAGTGTGTTCCACCCTCACACTTTTCCAAAAATTCCCCACTTAAACACGGACTGGACTAGGTAGTCACCCTTCGGAGTTTAGTACACAATTTTTCTAATGCCACAAAACGTTAATGGGCCTTCCAAACCCTAAGGGTAATGTCGATACATCTAAAGAGTACTCGGAAATGTGCCAGCTACAGCTTAAAACATCGTTATTTGCTGAAGAATTTATTACAGTCTTTGATATACGTAATTTTCACTGAGCGTATTTTTGTCTTTTCGTGTACGTTTTGGTGAATAAAGTTTTTTGTTTTATCTATGTGTACTGTATTTTCAATATTCTTAACCGTGCCAATAGAATTTAAACTTCGGTATGTTCATGATGCAGAAAGATTTCTAATTTGATGTCAATAAAATTACACTGGAATGGACTTCTGTACACGGAGTAACAAGACATTTCCTCGCTCAAAGTACCTAAACAAATCACTGATGATTTTTAAAACTCGAAAGTCCACAGCGCTGACAAAGTAAATTTAACAACGTTCACGGTTGCTTCAGAGAAAATTAAGCTTGAGATTTCTAAAAATCATAAGGCTGTCATCTACAAAGTGTGTTCCCCAGTACATTTTTCCAAACTTCCTCACTTTAACACGGACCGGGCTAGCTAGATATCCTTCTAAACACATTTTTAGTACAGAACTTTCCCAAAACCACAGAAGGCTTTCCACATCCTGAAGCTAATGTCGGTACATCTAAAAGTACTTGGAAATGTGCCAGCTGCAGCTTAAAACATCGTTACACACTTGAGGCCTCTGTAACATTTGTTACAGTCTATACGTACTTTTAAATGAGCGTATTGTGGCGGAATCCTCCCCTGGACTCACCAACGTTGCCGTCCACTTGGGGTAGGCGACTTCCTTCGGGCGAACCTGGGAAGGGGACGTACCCTGAGTAGGGCCTCGGCCGTCCTACGAGCGGTCTAATAAGAAAGGCCGGGGGAGCAGACTCGTTGTGGGGCAGTCTACCACCAGGACACACACGAACAAGGGGTCGGGTACAAATAACCAACGGAGCAAGCCAATACATTTCGGGACAGACCGATGTATTTATTTATTAGACACGTAGGTGCTCCCTAATCAGGTGTCTTTTCTGCTTCTGGGTAGCGGACAACTCAACAATAACTAACAGGGCAGACCTCCTTCTTGCCTCTACTTAAGGGTTCAACTCACCCTTGTACACGGCTCGGCTCCACGCGGTGCAAACCCAGTCACCAGAGCGCGAACGCGGAGGATGAGCACAAGAAGAGCGGGAAAGTGCGGCGCAGCGTCAGCTAGCGTGCAGCCCGAAAGAGCGCTGGGACGGAAGAGGCAGACCGCACGCAAGTCACGCGGTTATATACCCACGCCGGGTACCAACGCCCTACGCAATTTGTGCGCAACACGGCGAGCTTGAGCACGTGCACCAGCGTCCATAAACTTGTCTAATGCGCAAAACTGTCTAATAATTAATTGTTCCGCTGCAGTATTTTTGTCATTTTTTGTACGTTTTTGGTGAATATAATTTTGTTTTATCCTGTATTTTCTATATTTTTAATTGTGCCAATAGAAATAACACGTCTGTATTTAGGTGATGCAGACAAAAACAATGTCTAATCTGATGTCAATAAAATAGCACTGAAATGAACTTCTGTGCACAGAGTCTCGCTTTTACCGTTGAAAAGGGGGTCGTTCAAAAATATGTCGAAAAACGTTGCCTTCTATTTATATTCAGCTCATTTAATCGTTCTTATCCTAAGAATGCTGAGTAGAACAGGGCACCCAGCAGAATTTACTCCTCTCAATCTTGAGTGGCCTGGCACAACTGAAATATTCCCATATGTCACACTACTTCCTATTTCTTAATTGCTCTTTGTCTACACTTCACTGGGCCACTCCCCGCAAAAAGTAGTGTGGCGCCGCGCCTCTCCGACGAAGGCGAGGGCGCCCTCTTCCTCGAGGCGCGGTGCGTCGGACGGCACGCCGGAGAGTCCCTGAGCGGCTAGGGACGAGTCCGTTGGGACCGAAGTATACCGTCCCCCAAGAAAATTGGTCTTCGTCGAGATGATGGTTAATCTGATTGGTCGAAACTTAATGACGTAACCCGGACAGACCTGACTTGAAATAAACTTCGCCTGGACTCGTGACTTATATACAACAATCAATAAGCGGCTGGTTTATTTATCAACACACTCAACCAATACACCGGTAGAGGGCGCTATTGACGGGGAAACTGTGTGATTATACGTGTCCGGACTTCACCCAGAGCATGCAGTGAACACCACAATTAATTGTGGGCATCCAGTGCCGAATCAGGGACTTTAGCAAGTCTACGGGGTTTATTGTCAGGGCTGCGCTACACGCAACTCACGTCGCAAGATAGCAATCCACCCTTGCATCGACCGCAGGCTCCTATCAGGAACTATACCGCACCACCAATCAGCCCCTCAACCTACCGAGCCCCTCAACAGCACACGCACCACTCGGACTTAGGCACAGTCACACTAGGCTAGGTGACTTTAACCCTTGCACAGGATTCTCGACCCTTACCTCAGGATCAGCCCTTTATCAGGCCTGACGACTAATCCTAGCCTAGCCCAAAGATTGTATAGCGCCGCTATACAATCTTTGGCCTAGCCTACGCGCGCCTTTTATAGCTTTCGCGCTGCTCTGACCACGCCCGCGCACGCGCTCACGTGACTAAGCAGTGACTTCCGCTGCCCTATCGCACAATTCACAAGGCGGAGCCTATGCGCCGCGCTTGCTTAACACACAGAGCTATGCGCGCCTAACATCTGCCTCTGTTACTGGGCAGAGCGCCATCTATATCTTTGCACCGCGCCTAGTGACTAGCGCCCTCTGTCACGTCACAGTAGGGTCTCTTTGAGCATATTAATTCTGAACATTGTCCAAATCGGGATATTGTGGTGTAATAAAAGAATTACTCATATGGCATTGACGTCTCAGCTCAACCCTTGATCTAGCGGGTGCCGCGCAAAACGTTCGATAATATTTGGAAAATTCCTAACTGACAGTTACCGCTTCCGGGTGCACCTCTACAAATAAGTTCCCATGGACAGCAGTGATAAATCCACAGCTGCACTGAAAAATGGTGTTCCACACGTCTCCTTTCATTGTCCTTTCAATTTTCAGGGGTTGACCAATGAATTTTTGAGAAATTTTCACCAGAAGCAGACCACCCCTAAAATGAAGAAAATGTCCCAGTCCTATGGTTTTTGTATGGTGTACTATTTACGACAAACATTTCTTTCTCTCTTTTGCCTCCCTCCAGGCGACGCAACGACACGACGGGACGGCAGGACGGCTCCCTTGCGTCGTGCCGTCGGGTCGCACCGTCGCCTTCTTGCCATTACGTTTGTACACACACGACGCCTCGCGTCGTACCGTCGTGCGTCGAGTCGTGCCGTAGCCCGTTTCGTCGTACTGTCTCAGGTATTTTCCATGTTGCATTTTTCCCGCCTAAACGTCGTCCCTTCCGTTGCGTCGAACAGTCGTGCATCGCGTCGTACGTCGTGTCGTGCATCACGTCGTCTATTACATCGCCTGAAGCACGACGCGTCGCTGGACACGACGCACGACGCGACGCGTCGTGTGCTGTCTCCCTTTGTTTCTTGGTGTTTATAGAGGGTGCCTTTGCTGATTTCTTTCATTTCCGCCCCGGTACTTGAATAGTAGGGTACAGTCCACTAATTCAAGCCCCATTGAAAACAATCTAAAATCGGCACTGTTCAGGGCCCAATAACATGCTTACCAACATCCATGAGATTCCTGAAACACAAATAAAATTATTTTCTGGTCCCTAATTTTTCGATTTCTTTTCAATTTATTGTGGGCCAACCAATTACATTTTTAATTATTCCCACAAAACAAAATCACCCCCAAAAAGTGATTTTTCCGAAGTCTGATTGCAGCCATTTTTCACGTGGCAACCCGCAACCTTCTCGGGCACTTAGGACCATTTTTCAGTTGTAGTTTTTAGCCATTCTGCTCTCATAGGATAGCTCAAAGACTCACCAGTACATGGCATTCGCTCTTTGTACGCTGCTGCCATGAGCCTGAACTGACAGCTTTTGAAATATATTCTCCAATCGTATAGTATAGATGGTAGAAGAACTAACCAACATCATGCCCCACACGGAAAAAGCTGCCAGATCGAGGCTCTGCATGCCTATGGCAGTAGCGTACAAAGAGCGAATAGGTAGCAGGTCTTGTTTCTGTTGTTGTTTTTTTCGTGGTTACCGTTTGCTTTCATTACAAGTGAGTTGTTGAAGACAAGATGTGTTTGTTTTTTAATGAAATGTAATTAGAAAGAGCGTCACGACCAACTATCAGCCTTGTCTCCAGGAAATAAATAACATGAGCCACGACGTTGTTTTAACTTTTCCTGCTCTAATTTTGATCTTCCTAGTAATTATGTAAAAGAATTAATTTTGTTCCCCTACTTTTTGAAATCCTAACTCCCCCAGAATTAGGTCATACAATTTATGCAGGTTGCTTGGCAGCGCGTGTGGGCAGTTGGTAGCAGAATTTGCAAACAGCCACAAGAGTCCTTCAGAAGGAGCTGATAACTTCCCTAGCCAGTGACCTTCCACTTCACTTGGCTACTGGACTGAACAGAGACTGTTCTGTTGTCTCTCTGTGATTTCTCCTTCCATCGAACCTGCCATACTTGCAAATTCGTCCCTGTCCTGCTCTAGGAAAAAGACATTACCAGAGTAAGCCCATAGAACTACACATGCATACGTTACTGGACAGTGGGTGGCCTGGACCAGTTCCGAAACCTTACTTAGTCGAGGGGAAGGAGAAACTGTGCATTTGAACCCTAAACATCATCTGCACTTAGCCCAACACATCTTCCATTCAAGCTCTTTTTACTGCAAGCCTTTCTACTGCAAACTCTACATCTACTTGCAAAGTCAAGACAAGCCAAGTCGTCCCCAACTTCAGCAATAGATCGTCTTCTAGCTAGGCCCTTTATTTATTTTCATTGCTAATTCATAATGTTTTCTGTTTAATAGAATCCCTGTTTTTCTTCATTGTCAAACAGATGCTTTCTCTAACGTGAGGGTATTTGTATTTTCGTAAAGCGTGTAAAAACTTTTCACTATATTAGCCGGAAACGAGTTAACTTTCACTGGTTAGCTGATAATAAAAGGCATAAACTAGTAAACAAATAAATAACGTAAGCAGGTGTCATGATTCTCATCTTATGTCCGCTACAATATTTCTAAATCTATTCTAGATACAGTACATCAATCATTATAACGTGCTTGCTAATGTAAGATGTGGATTAGAGAAATTCAGAGAAATCAGAGAAATTATGCATGTGTGTGGCCAAACAAAGTTGAAAAAAAGACGAAACCACAATGATAATAGCGTCTGTATAATGTTTTATTCAGAAACACGGACTAATATCATTGAAAGTGTGGTGCTGATGAAGGTAACGAAGAAGACTGGCCTGAAGGAAGACTAAGGTGGAGCAGGCTCGGTGGTAACTTCCTAAACCCGTGGTCAAACTTGCGGTCACACAATTGTAGACAAATTGTCCGGGGAATTGGGAGTACTACTTAGAAATTACCGGGATGGACCACGTCTATCTATCGATCGGTCGGTCTGTCTGTCTGTCTAATCATCTATAAGATTACAAATCTACCACAAATGGGAACTGCATCAACGGTATTAAAAAGAAATCATTGGCATCTTTAGAGTGACGAATTCTGGGCTTCCACTTATTATGAGAGAGCAGTTCCTAGATATGCCGATTTTTTCTCTTTTTTCTTTTTCTTAATAAAATATGACAGAAATTAATCCTAATCGAGGAATGGATGAGATAAAAACTAGAACAAATCAACACCAAAGAGTAGATAGCATGTACTTTGCAAGCACCGGGGACGGAAATGGAAGAAAACTGTGAAGGCGCCCTCTACAAACACCATGAAGCAAAGGGCAACAGCACGTAATAGGCGACGCGGTGCACGACACGACGTACGACGCGACACACGACGGTACGACGCGACGGGCGACGGAAGGGGCGACGTTTAGGCGGCAAAAAATGCAACATGGAAAATACCTGACAAAGCACGACGCGACGGGACACCATAAATACCATATCTTGCGTCGCCCGTCGTGCGTCGCCCGTCGTGTGTCGTCCGTCGCCCATCGTGCGTCGTCCGTCTCCCGTCGTGCGTCGCCCGTCGTCCGTTTCTTTGTCTTGATTGCGTAGTGGTATTTTGAACTTTGACCCTTGATCGTTTCACATGTCCATGTACTTTGTTTGATCGATCCATCGTGCCTGACTCTCATTTTAGCAGTAGAACTAGAAGATGTATTCGTTTTTGCAGTTGCGCCGAACTCCACTTGAAAGAAAGAATAATATCCTTTCATTTGTAAAGACTGACATCGGTAAAGCAATGTGTATATGAAATAATACCATTTTTGTTACTTCGATAACTTAGTTACTCTAGACGCAACTTTACGCGTTAACGGCCTGACGTTAGGTCTATAGCCTATGTAATATTTCTGAGTGTCCCTGCACGATATTCCAAAGAGCTGAATGTAAATAATAAAATATTTACAATGCTTGATTCCTTAATAGTTTTCATTATAGACGGACTGAATCAACATTATTTTGAGGGCGGCTTTTGCAGGCCCTATGCGACCCATTTGATGGACGACGCATGACGGGCGACGCGCGTCGGACGACGCACGACGGGCGACGGCAGATATGGAATTCCATACTGTCCAAAAAAGTAGCCGTTTTGCAAAATGGCTCAAATGGTGGCACTTTCGGACCCGATTGCACCCAAATTGCTCAGAATTGGAAGCCCCGAGTCCGGCCCAGAGGTTCAGTTTCATATTTCTTCAGTTCTCCAGTTCCATGGCTCTCAGAACCTCTAACATAGAATATTTTGAGTGTATCACTTTTATTAATGAGCTCAGCGGACATATTTCTGGCCTGAATGCAAGGGCACACCCTTCTGACGTCAGCAGGCCGCCCTCGACGTTTTGTGTTTAAAAATCTATTATCTTAAGAGGTTTGGAACACGGACGTGTATAATAAAATCTGGACTCGCAATGCCCTTAATCAGCTTATAGAGTCATTGAATCCACTCGCAGCCATTTTACCGAGCCGAATACAAAGCTTTCCTGGTAATGCCTGCCTTTGTTCTTCCTGACGTCAATAGTAGGGAACCAACCCACGCCTTTGTATTCGGCTCGGTAAAATGGCCGCTGGTTGGCTTCTTTTTCATACAAAGGCGTTGCAAGTCCAGGTTTTTTTTTATATACGTCCGTGGTTTGGAATCCGTGTCTCAGTACATGGCCCGTTTTCCAATGCTCAATTCGGCTTTGAAGCTGTAAGCGCATTAGGCCTACTTAGTCTAATAGTGCCACAAAACATCAAATAAGATGCAAGAAAGCCAGAACAGTAATCCAATGTAATTTAAACGCTTCAGGCCAACAATCGGGAATTGGTTTTGGGAACGAAGCCTGAGACGGAGCCCAAGTCGAGTATGGGAAAAGGGCCGTGTACTCCCCATGTATTTTTACATTAGGAAACTTTAGACAACCTCTGGCACAGTGAAACTTTGTGCGTTACGTTACAATGACCTTTCCGTTGACCCTGCAGTGTACGGGATCGGAAACATAATAGAGACAGGGGCCTATCTCAATTAAAACAGGACGTACAATAAAGATATCTCTATTATCAATCTTTGTTGATAAGAGATTATTATTAATAGAGATATCTCTATTAGGAACGGAGATATATGTATACGCAGATTAAATGTTAACTTTGCACGCCATAACGATGCAAAGATTTACCTACATGCTGTCGATGGACTCCAGAGTCAGTCGCGTTGACCTGACGCAGTCCTTGTCCCCAAAGGTTAAGGTTAGATTATTCATCAGAATCTTTTGTTAAGCAGGTTATTGCTTTGTGTTTATTTCCTTATAAATTGAAAAATCCTTAAAATATCATGTCTTGGGGGGGGGGTACCAAAAGACTACAATAAAGTATAATTCCGTAACTGTTAATCTGCGTACGAGACCACCGAATTGCACTATTTTTCATGTATTTTAAACTTTCGGAAGTGATGGGTCAATTTTTGGCACGATATTTCTCTTTCAGGTCAGGTAATTTCTCAGTTTCCATAAATTGACATGCTAGCAGAGATTTTACAAAAGGCCTTTCACGAGTAGATTTGTAGGAAGTTACTGAATGAAAAAAAAAATTACAAATCGAAAATTGTGCATGTTATTTTTCTATCCAAGGGTTCTGAAGGCGCTATGAGGGCATCAACTTTCAGGCTCTGTACAGTGAAACCAGTCTTGTGGCAATATCGGACGAAGGCTTCGAAAGGCGTCTCGAACCCAAGACTACGTGAAGGAATAGCTGACCGGGAAGGGAAAGATAAGTCCGACTTGATTTAAGTCTAGCTTGTTGCGGGTACCCATATCAGCTGGAAGCGGATATTCCACAGTACATCTTGCACAAGCACATCGCCGGCGCCACACGCACTGCTCGCTTTTGATGCGGAAATCCACCATTCTATGCTTATTCCCCACTCTGAGATCATGACAACTGAAACAACGTGGATCGGTCCCGAGAGGCACAAAGAACGTGTGATGGATTTACTCAGGTAATGTGATATCGATCAAAATGAGCTACAAAAATTAAAGAGCACCTCTAATCTAAGGAAAACACGTTTCAGGTTCCAGTTGCTTATCCGACATGTCCGATGACTTTACTTCGAGAACTCTATACTAAGTCACTAACTCCGTGATATTCCGTCGAAGTATAACGTATAACTTAGCTTTATCGCAAACACTACATGGGTGATTTTACACATTGATAGAAAGGCATATGGGAAGGAAAAAGGAGCAAACACTTTGCCTTCCCAAAATGCCCTTTTACCATTATACAAAATCACTCATGCAGTATTTGCAATAAGGCTCATCACGGAGTTAAGTGACTTACAGTTCTCGAATTACGATAATTTTTGAAGATATTTCTTTCCAGAGAAAATCACCCGTAGAAACAGTCACGAGACCCATCCCCATTCTGAAAATTGATGCCTGCACTGTATTGCAAAGTTAGAAATGTTTGAGTGCCCTGTTTGGTCCAATGATAAAAGTACAAGCTGGCAGTCGATCCTGTTGGTACTATCCATCCTCCTTTACAAACCATCCAGTCCATGTGCCACAAAATGCTCAAATAGCGCAGATTTTGACAGCCTGCCGGGCAGGCAGTTTTGCACCTATTTTTACTGGTCTGCAACTGCAACCATCAGTTGCTGCTTGATGTGGGTCTTACCATGGAGAAATAAAACACATCTCCATGGTCTTACAATCTATTGTCAGTATGGTCTATGCATATAAAGGGCAAAGATCGGTCATGGCATCCATTCCAGAAGTAGTCAATTTTGGTTTTATCAATTTGAAGACAAATGCAAATGAAAAATCAAGCACAGAATGCAAATTCTGCGGGAGAAAAATAGAATGTAAAATGTTAATAATGATTTGGGCAATAAAGTGTGGCTTTTATAGTTATGTCATTGCATAGGTTTTGTGAAATCAGCTGCAGAGTTACTAATGTACTGGAAAGAGATACATGCAGCTGAAAGCCAACATTTTTCTATTTTCAGGACCTTGGATGTGCCTTCTCTCAGAGAAAAGAAAGTTCTGGTTACAGGGGGAGGTGGATTCTTTGGAATCCACCTTGCAAGGGCACTTCACATGCTTGGATGCACAGTGGTTATAACTGACAAGGCTACACCTATCGAGAAGTACAATGAGGAAATCAAATTTGTGCAGGTGCGGAAATTTCAGAGACAAAATTTTTCACTAGTTTTAGAAGCTACTTCAGTGCTTGAAATTTGTTAAAATTTGTGTGGGTTTTGCTTGGAATTTGCCGTGCTTGTATCTGTGTAGCACATTTTGGGTTAGTGAGGAAAATAAAGGAATCAAGCATGTCGTGATGTGATGTGTCATTTAAACATGTATCGTATAACCTTTTCCCCTTTGTACACAATGAATGTTACACAGGGAGACATACGAGACAGAAAGTTGATGGAGGAGCTTTGCAAAGGCATTAACTGTGTGTTCCACATTGCTTCATTTGGCATGTCTGGAGCAGAAATGGTAATTTGCCTGATGTTGATGTTTTTGTTTCTAACTAACTTCTTGGTTGCCAAACAAAATATGTGTTATCTAACATACTGCATTGTATGGGGCACCATTAAGGCCATAATTAATATTTTACAAAACTAATGCTCTAAATAAAAAAACAAGCTCAAAGTTTCAAAACAAATGAAAGAAAAGGTGCATAAACAAAGGACATCGAGAAAGTGAAAAAGATAAATTAAAAACAAATGACAGAAAATAAAGCAGAGTTCTAAACCCAGGAACTGTTTACTCAACATTCACAACAGAGTGCTAGTGATGGATGCATGACATACCACCAAAAAAAGTCAGCGGCAGTAGGCCCTCGGCTTCTGGTAGGCCCACCACCAGGCCTAACGTTGGTTGAGATGCCATGGGGCGTGGGCCCTTTTATGTTATGCCATATGTCACTACGAGTTACGCATGGGCATAAATCCCCAGGGATGGGATATATATCTCTCTCCAATTTTTGAGTTGGGGGATTGGCAATCGAATCACCCCCTGCCCCTCCCCCCATTTTTTTGCAATAATTAAGGAATTTTTGGGATTTACAAAGACTATGTTTGCAATATCACTAAAAGGGGAAAAAGTTTTAAAAGCCTGCCATTTCGATAAAAGATTATACTCTGCATAAATGTTTGATACACATTACAGGTATATCGCCCCCTATTTGGTGTATATAGTGTACCCCACCTTTCCCCACCCATTCCCCCAATTTCCAGCACAGATTTAAGCCAATGCAGTGTTATACATGTAGGTACATGTATTACTGGCAGCACTGGCACAGCCATAAGAACAATGCCTACTCTAGGATATGTGAGTGTCAGTGCATAGACCCGGATGAGATTTTCTTTAATCAACAAAATTCACATTTCAGAAAAAAAAGAAAGAATGGGGACAGTCATTAAGGAGAATTGTGTTAGTTAATATACATTGGTGTAAGGGCAAATCCCATCATTAAAATTCTTGCTTTTATTTGCTGATGTTGTTTCGCGAGGTTTTGGTGCTAATATTTGATAAATGAACGTTCCAATTACTTTCTTACTCGCTTTGTAAAAAAAAGTCAGAGAGCCCCCCTGGAGTTGCTCCCCTGACCATCCCTAATCCCCCCCCTTTGTGAAGATTTTACAGAACTACATGTACATAAAACATACTGCCTTCTGTTGCATAAGTAATTTGTCAACAAGCTCAAACAACTCCTTGGATACCTTCATGTCCTAATTTTTGAATAACATTCATAACAAATGAAAGTTTTTTTTTGAGTGAGGCACAGGACCCTAGATAATTTGTCCTGTTCATAAAATTAAAAGTTGTTGGAAAACTTCTCACAAAACTGGTCATCTTTTGATTGAATCCTTGGGTCTTTTTAGATGAAGAAGAGAGATTTTATCGAGAGCATCAATGTTGGAGGAACAGAGAATGTCATAGAGGGTATGTCACCAATTAATTTAACATCACTATCATCTCCTTTTGTAGCTAATGGTTTCTTGTATTGACTCTAAGCATTGACTTTTTGGTAAAGGAATGTCATGAATTCTTACAAATAAATCACTTTTCAGTGGTTCGGTGACCATAAAACAAATCTGTAACATCACATACTTTTTAACCACTTCCTGCCAGACGACCCATTTTCAAGTACATAGGCTTTATATGCAGAGCCGGGGAGCCCAGAACTGGGACAAAAGAGTTGGGCCGTATAATAAAAGACCATGCTCAGCACAAACGATTGAGCTGCTGGGCATTGCCAACATTTTTGCGCTCTCAATAGTGGAGATAATCCAGCCTTGTTTTGAAACAGTATACCACAGTTTGAGGCATTTAGAGCGAGCAGATTACCACCAGGGACAAAAGCTCTCCACCACCGCAGGGATGAGCCACACAGCACCGCTGCACGCTAATCTGGCCCCTATTGAAAAAAGGTCAGCAGTGCACGGTGCCGGTTTCAGGAACAAAAGAATCTTACGTAACACCACACAATCTGGGCTCTTTTTCCAAGGCTGTAGGCCTGGCTGAAATATTCAGGAGTCAATGAAGGTTACCTGTCAGCTTTAAAGTAGTGCCCAACGACTCAAGTCCTTCATGTGGGTATTAAATGAAATGATGAATTTTTGAAGAATTTTGAAAACGGAAAATCTTGAAAAGGACCCGGCATCTTGTCTTGCTCAAGAAAAAGCCACCCGGCAGCAAGTGGTTAATGTTATAGTGCCTGGACGAGTTTATTTCGTAATCAATTCCAACAGTGGAGGAACCGCCATTTACAGGAATTGAAATAAAATAAATTAAAAGAACATCAGCAAAAATGTGACCTGCTCCACATTGAATAATGCTAACTAAAGTTTTTATTGTCAGTGCATGCATATGTCTCATTGTGGCTTAGTGATGAAATCTGTGGAAATTGTGTGAGTGGAAATATTTATGGTTCCTGTTGATTTCCATCATGTAAGATCTTTTCAATGTCCTGTAACTCGCAACTGACTCCAGTGACCTGTTACTCACAGAGCAGGTGAGAAGGTGCAAACAGACTAAAATATTTTAAAATAAAGGATGTAACTAGATTTATTTTGACAAAGCAATATACATACCATAAGACATTTGTTGGGTTGGGATTGGAGGATAGGGTTAGGATTTGGTCTTGGGAAGGGATGGAGTAAAAAAATATGCAAGAATGTGATTAAGCAAAAAAAAAAGGCATTTCACAAACATGGAATGAATCAAGATTGTAAAAGACATATTTAGAAATACCTTAGACAGTTTACCTATTCAATAACATGCAATGTGACAATGTATTAAATTTGATAATACCTGCTTGCTTCAAAATAAACTGGCACCTGAATACAAGACATTGTAATCAATTCCTATATTCAAGAGCCTGTTTGCGCCAGCGCCACAGCAGGTAGAACTCGCCATGAGCATTACAATGTTCATAGTAGGGAAACTACTCATAGTGCGGAAATTCTCTCTTGGCTACATGTACATGCACTTGCACAAGGAATATACCACAAACTGAATGGGGATATTCAGGAAAATGAAAGGAAAGTTCTTCAACAAAATCCTTGGAAATTTATCATATATTGACTTCTTTTGACTCTGACTAAAATGGTACGTATGAATGGGAATAAATATGTGCTTGGTCGGTCTTAAGGAGAATGAAAGCTGATAACACCCTCGCCTGTGGCTCAGGCATTAATTGTGTCCATTCTAAGGTGAAAAGATAAATTATTGAAACAAGACAGAAATCCATTCAGAATTACAGTCCGTTACTGGGGATACTTAAGTTAATACACTCACCAATAAAGTAACAACCATGGTAGAGAGCAAAGGAAAAGTGATCAATTATGGATTACTAGGATATCACTGGAAGGTGAGAATAGTCAAATGAAACAGAAAAAATGCATCACTCAACAGGACTGTCAACTTAATTTAGGGGAAATAGTATACATTTGTTCCCTGTTTTGGTTCTTAACTTTAAAGTGGTGGCATTGTTCTTTAGATTGAAATGTAGTGCACAGTCCTGTTATCTTTAAGCATTTTCACTTTGGCATTTGCAACTTCACCATTCAAATCACATCCATATTCAAAGGTTAAAATTGTTATATATCAACTAAGATTTTTTTTTATAAAATTGCCTGAGTTCACAATATAGACATTGATGGTGCACACCTAATGATATCCACTGTTATTGGAATAGTTTTTCACAGTACAAAGTCAATATTCTATTATTGTCACCTTACATCCCAATATAGATGCAGAGTGTTGCTAAAATTGGATTCCCTTGTCACACTGTTTATCCGAGAGCCTGTGCAGAGAGAGATGTTATCTTAGATAAAAAGTGCCCTTGTCCCTATTTGAGTTTTAGTTCATTGCAAAGTCTGTGTGGTTATTCCACCTAACCTTTTCTCCCCCTTGGAGATATCAAAATTTTGAACGGAGTGGTACCAGGTCAAGAAGTGTTCAAGTTTCACGCTGGGAATGTGTTCATGCAGCACTTTTCAATGTCCTTAAGCGTGCCTGATTGTGTGAAAAACACATGAGTCCAGGTGCATCTCTAGCTCAAATGACAAAAAAAATCCCCCTATGATATTTGCGTGCGTGAAAATTCCATTGCACATTGTGCCCTGATGTCTGTTTGAGTGGACAGGCAATGTAACAAAGTGCATAGGGAATTAAACTCCATGGGCTGGATCATTGCCAAGCATGTGGCACTGACGTCACATTGCTTTGTATGGAACACCAAAAGAGAAAAATGTGAAATCCCAATAAAGCCTATTCTGTGGTCTTTTGTGATAAAATGTCCAGGTGTATGGTACATGTCTGATAGGGTTGAAACCTTACAGATAGCTATTAAGGGAAGTGTTACACATGTAGATGAAAATTTAGCTTGTGATATCTGGTGACAGGTCATGTGATATTGAAGATGCATCCTTTAAAGCAATGTAACTCCTGAAGTAAAACAGGAAGTGTTAGACAAAAACTGACATAATGAGCTGATGATGTCATCTGGTGACAAGTCAGAGGAAATTGAAGGTGCTCTCTTCAAAGCACCTTATCTCCTGAAGTGCATGTTTGATTAGGTTGAAATTTATTTCTTGTTCCTGGAAAAAGATCTCAGTGGATCACTGCTTCCAAAGGTGCCCAGCTAACACAAGCAATTAACAATAACACCGCTGTACCAAACGTTCGGCTGTACCAAACGTTCGGCTGTACCGAACATCGTCCTTGGCTCCCAATATTTCGTGCACCAAACCGTACTAAACATTATGCAGTTGCAAATCAACTGAGATTTACCACAGCATGCATCAGAGATTGATCCTAAGCGGCAGCTTCATGACTTTTAGGATAAACTAAATAGCAATGTTCTAACTCAAGAACAAAATAATTAACAGACCCATTTCTTGAAACGTTTGACAGTTAATTTCGCTATACCGAACGACCGCTGTACTGAACTTTTTCGTGGACCCTGTCGTGTTTGTTATAGTGGCGTTCCACTGTATTTGAAAATTGGAGTGACTCTTTATGAAGTTATCACATGCTTTTTGTAAAGTTTTTCATTCCACTTTTAGAAATTCTTTTTAATAGACATGGTGTATTTTGAATACAATACTTTTTGTGTAGGTGTATTTGTTATTTGGAAAATGATGTAAAATGATAATATCATCAAAAGTATAATTTCTAATAAGCATGTTTATCAAATAAGTTCCAATTAATCTGAAAGTCACTGTGTGGGTAGAAACTTTTGCCCTAATCACATTGTTGAAAATTCTTTTTAATAGACATGGTGTATTTCGAATACAATACTTTTTGTGTAGGAGTATTTGTTATTTGGAAAATGATGTAACATGATAATATCATCAAAAGTATAATTTCTAATAAGCATGTTTATCAAATAAGTTCCAATTAATCTGAAAGTCACTGCGTGGGTAGAAACTTTTGTCCCAATCACATTTTTGAAGTGAAGTTATTATGGCATCAGCATACTTATCTTTTTTCCCAAATTTCAAGCACTTTTCAAAATCCAATTTCAAACTTAGCAGTTTATAGAAACAGAAAATTACCTTATCTAAAAGAGAAACCTCTTGCCAAAAATTGACCTATTACTCTCAAAAACCTAAAATACATGAAGAATGGTCCAATGCAGCTGTGTCATGCAGGTGAACAGTTACAGAGTCATACGTGTACTTTATGGTAGTCTTTCGGTATGAGCCAAAATAAAAACAGATTAAAATATTAAGGATTTTGTGATTTATAAAGAAATCAACTTACAACAATATTCTACTTTTATGAAAAACTCTAATGTTTAATCTAACCTTTGCTGACTGCATTGGGTCAACTTGACTGAATCTTGAACCCATCGATTGCAGGTAGGTAAGGACAGGTAATGAAAACAAACATGCATAAACAAGGAGCTAAACTCCTGGACAAATCTCATTGGGTCTCCAACACCTTACCCTTTTCAAATTAACGAAACACATCAATTTTGCACAGTTATGGGCAAAAATGCCATGGTGCATCACCTACAGTCTACAAGTTGTGACTGTAAAGCCACAATACAAATTGGAATTAGCTGCTTTGGTGTACTGCCGAAACAGCTATTGCTTTTGTTAATTGGCTTTTTTGCATTTTGCAAAAAAGGTAATGTTTTTGTTCTTTTTTAAAGCTTTTTTAAAAAAATCATGTTACCCTTCTTTCCGGTCGAAACCGGAAGGGGTCTTATTGTTTAAAATGGTGATGGGTATCGAGTTGTTTTCAACAGTGTTAGTCTGTTGGGGTATAATATTCTGAGGGGGAAATAAAAATTATTCTCTTTCGGTGCGAATCATGTGACATGAACTTAAATGAGCAGTGTTTCTGCAATCGGGTTTGTACATGTAGCCCATTGACTTTTTACATGTTTTCAAGCCACAATTTTGGTATCTTTGTGATGTTTGATTGTTACCAAAGTGAAAGCCAACAAAGACACTGATGCAGGATTATTGCAAATGAATGACGTAATAATGGTCATATTGTTTAAAAGTGTTAATGGGTATCGAGTTGTTTACACCCGTGTTAGTCTGCAGAATTTGTTTTTCGTAAGCAAGTTTAGGTTCAGGGTAAGTGTACCATTTGATTTGCATGTCTATGAATCTTGTTTTGTCCGGTTATTGACGTATAATATGCCAAACATAGTACAATCATGTAGCAAATCAATTTTTGCAAGTCCAAGTCAAGTCTCAAGTCAGTTTTTGCAAGTCTAAACCAAGTCACAAGTCATTTTATCTCAGGTCAAGTCAAGTTGCAAGTAAATTTGGTCTAAGCACAAGGACAGGTGTGGCGTTAGGCAGACAATACTGAAGTAGGAGTCTCACGCCGAACAAAGTCTTATTATTTTAAGAATGCAAAGTGTAAGTTGATAGGCCCAGTTTGAAACTTTAATGGGTGTGATTGAGTAGTTTTCCAACTTGTGTTGCTAACAAATCATAATGTGCAAGTCCAAGTCAAGCCACAAGTATTGAACTAATTGTTAGAAGTCAAGTCACAAAAATAGGGACTCAATTCCTGCTCAAGTCCAGGACAATGACTTCAGTCTACAACTCAATTTTTGATAACAGGAATGGTTACAGTTTGATGGAAGTTTTACATGTAAGTGAATCTTGTGTACTGCTTAAAAGAAGTGTTACATGTAAGTGGGCAAAAATCGTCTTAGTTGCAAAACAGAACATCTATAGAAGCAAGAATTTTTGGGATCCACAAGCAGTCCCTTCTGTGTCCTTTGTGTAAGTGGAAAGCCATGCTGTTGGGGCTTTGAGCATTTCATATCATCCAGTGCATTCTCACAAAGTTGCTACAATAGTCTAAAGGGGGTCTGGACTACTCAACCATTTGCCAACCTGACTTGGACCTACATAGTGTTACGATAACTCAAACTATTGAGACAACTCAACTGTCAGTGTGTTAAAAGAAGAGACAAGTCATCCGTCAAGACAAGTGTCCACTCAGCCAAGTTGTCTATTGAGACGTGTGATTTTACATTAAATTCAAACTGATTGATACTAGCACTACTACCGGCTTCATCTGAGTAGAGTTGCAACATCACGCAATGCACAAAATTCCAAACGTATCAAATGAGTTAAAATACCGTGCTCTTTCACAGCTTGTCCCGTATTTATGTTTTATATACATGTACACAGACGTCTCATAAAGTCAAGTTGTCTCTATGTCAGAGTTGATTTGGCAAACAGTCGAGTTGTCCGACATCTGTCTAAGGCTTGGTGGGTCGAAGTTGACTCAGGATAGGTCCAAGTTGGCATGGGTCCGAGATGGTTTTGGTCTGAGTTGACCTGATCCCTGCTGGACCACAGCCAGATTTAGGACCACATACAACCCCACAACACAGGCAGGTTCTGTGCTGTCATCATTTGTTAAAAACTAAATTACAGTTACTGTCATGGAAATCAAATCCACTCACTTTCATTATGAGAATCCAATATGTGTTTATCACTTTTTCTGCAACACATTGAGAACTGTGGACATGGCAACCAGGCACACACATTGGTTGCGGTCTTTTTCTGGAAGTTTCACACATGCAACCTGTCTGAAGATAGCAGCTTGGCTAAAGATACAGTTCTGGAAACTCAATACCTTGACCGCATTACTCTCCACTGTGTATGAATAGTCTGTTGCCACTGCGCGTGACCACGAGTACACACACACATTCCGCTCTACCTTCAGCGATTCGTACTTTATTTAGGGACAAATCTCATAAATATTTTGACCAGCTAGGAGTAAGATTTAAGGTTGGTGCATCTTAAAGATTAATGTCTAACATTTTCTGCAAATCATGAAAACTCTTCATTTCAATGCATTTGAAAAGCAGCAAAGTCAGCTAACATGTATCTTCATGCATGCCTGTTGAGCACATCCCACCGTTATGTCATCAAACCAACACAAACACAAAATTTGACATCCCATGTTTCCGAAATTGGCTTGCTTGGTTGTGGAAATAAAATAAGTCATTTCTCTCATCTTAATTTTTCGCTGATGAATTTATTGTAAGTTTGACTTTTCGGTGGCCAAACTATCTCCTTAACCCTAGATGCCAAAATATTTGAAGCCTTTTTGGAATGGCTTTAATTGAAGTTTTATCAACAGTTATAAATGCAGAAACATCCTATATTCTATGACATCAAACAGACATCATCAGTTTGGATTTTTCTTCATCTCCCCAAATAACATCAAGAGCCAATTTCCACTCACAGACACTTTTCAAATAAAATGGACTGTGTATATGCACTTGGAGTTGTGTGTAATTTGACCTGAGAGGTGTTGTTTCTTCTTAGGCTTTGATATTGTACATATTCTATTTCTACCAGCAGCAGAATTACAGAATATTTACATTTAAGTATAATAAAGCTTAATTAAAATTCTGCAAAAAAATTCTGTTAAAAAAATTAACCAACATTAATGGACACGGGGAAGGATGGAGGAAATTCGTACTTTGTGCTAAAATATGGGGAAAACTATAAAAATCAGTTTCAAATTACCTGTACATCGTAAGTTGATTTGGTCATGTTGGTCAAAAAAGGTAAGGGATATGTACATTCATTTGCAATAAACCAAGTTTCCTTAAAAGAAAATTGAACATACTGGCAATGAATACACAAAGCCAATACAGTGGCAACTCACTTGTGCTTTAATGTACCGTTGTTACTATGTACATGTATCTTGTCTCACTGTTTAGCTTGTGTCAAGTTGAATGTGACAAGGCTGATCTACACAAGCACCATCAATGTCGTCTTGGGTACCAGAGAGTTTGACATGGCTACAGAGGGGGAGCTACAACGCATCCCACCAGAGAAGGTAAGAGCCTAAGTCTGTGTGACCTGCCAACTCCTGATATTCTAGGTGCCTTTTTGTTTACTAACAAGTGTTCACAAATGCATAATAAATACACAAATGTAATATAACATGCACAATGCCAATATTCCAAACAAGCGGGTGTACCCAACATGCAGGCCTTGACCTTAAATTTCTTGAGAGGCAAGGCCAGTTGGCCTTCTTGAGTGCCTTCAAAGTCTTAGGCAGTATTTACATGTCCTGTTGTGTTGAAAGTGCAAATACGTGTACATACATGTAGAAAGGGAAGTGTTATAGACAAAATTGACCTGATGTGATGATGACATTATCAGATGAGAAGTCAAATTACATTTTATTTAAAGCAAGTTAACCACTTCGCGCCTGGGCATTTTTCAATGTTGATGATGCTGGGCCGGCATGACTATCATTTTTTCCGTTTTCAAAATCCTTCAAAAAATTCATCATTTCATTTAACGGTTGTTTATAGCCGCACGAAGTAATCTTCAGGCACTACTCTAAGTTGATAGGTGACCTTCATTGACGCCCGAGTATTTCAGCCAGGCCTGCAGCCTTGTAAACAGAGCCCAGATTGTGCGGTGTTATATAACTGTCTTTTGTTCACGAACCTGGCTCAGTGCACTGCTGACCTCTTTTCAATAGGGGCCAGATTAGCGTGCAGCGGTGCTGTGTGGCTCATCGCTGTGGTGGTGGAGCGCTTTTGTCCCCGGTGGTAATCCGCTCGCTCTCAATGCGCCAAACCCTGGTATAGGGTTTCAAAACAAGGCTGGATTATCACCACTTTTGAGAGTGAAAAATGCCGGTAATGCCCAGCAGCCTGGTCTTTTGTTCAGAGTACGGTCTTTTGTTACAGGGCCCTGTTTCCTTTGTCCGAGTTTGGAGACCCCGGCCACCCATATAAACCATATGTCTCCAATCCCGGAGTCCCCGGCAGGAAGTGTTAAGGCAACATTTTAGTTGTTTAGCAATATTCAAATGTCCTCAAAGTTACACCATAGAAAGATCTCGAAGCAAAAATAATACTAAAATTATCACGTTGAGATGACGTTATCAAGTGATTTATTGATAAATTTTGAATATGTAAATATTACATTAATGTTGTAAAACTCCATATAATATCAACCGTGGCCTCCCACAAAATTCTCTTCGCAGCAAGTGGCAGAGTATAATTTGGTCTTCAATTCATGTTGTGTGGGTCAAATCGTGTGACCCTTCTTTCCATTATTATTTTATAAGTTATAAGTAATAATAGGTATAAAGTTGATTTCAATGGTGTTAGTCTGTGGGGGTATAGTATTCTTCAAATCATCTACTGATGACGTCAGTCCATAATTGTTAAGTGCCCTCTAGCAACAGGTTGAAAGAAAAAAATGAATTTTGAATAGATGCCTGTGGCGAAGTTTGTCCGAATCACCTGAAAATTGATGTACATGTAGATGAGGATCTTTACCCAGTTACATATCTTCCACCAACGACTTAAGTGCCTAAGCAACTTTGGATCTTCATGAAACTAATACAATGAAGTATCCTTATGCATGTAATGGTAGATGGTCAGTGTGTGATTTCAAGTTGCAGCCAAGTGATTGAGACATTGCCTTGGGCAGACAAGACCAAAGTAGAAGTCACGAGCTGAACGAAATGTTATGTTGAATTTTTTAAGAATTAATGCTAGGCATAAGTTGATATGCCTAATTTAAAACTTTAATGTGTACAATTGATTCATATTCTGACTTACGTTGGTATCAAGTCATAATGTGTAAGTCCAACTCAAGCCACTAGTCATTTTTATAAGTCTAGGTCAAGTCAAAAACTGATTGTTACACTTCAAGCCACGAGTCACAAAAATAGCTACTCAAGTCTGACTCAAGTCCAATTCAAGTGACTTGAGTCACAACTCTGGTTGTTTTTTCATCTTAGTTCATGGAAGGCTGAGTGTTGATGGATGGTCTACAGGACTGATGCTTAGACCAATTTTGGTACTTAATTTGTTTGACAGTGTTTTATCACATAATTCTTGTTTATCTTTACAGCATACGGATGACTATTCCAGAACCAAAACCATTGCTGAGATGCTTGTCTTAGACTCAAATGGCAGAAAAACACAAAGTGAGTAGATTCTTTGCTTGAGATTTATCACTGTGTTGAGCGTATGCTCAGTTCACATGTCATAACGGTCCACAGCAGACCAATTTTCTTGATGATGCAAGATTCTCATCAGGAACTTCAGATCAACCCGAGGGGTTACATGTACACTTACAATACAGGTCAGAATTTTAGCTGACACGCTAACACGATCAGTGAACCTGACACGTTGTTTAATGTGCACTTTGCGGTTTTTACCATGCATTGCTGGTCCAATTCATGATAAGCCTGACCCTGGACCTCATCATCTCAGCAGAGCTTCTGACCGTAGACCGTAAAGGTGACCGACAACGTGTAGTGAACCACTGCACACACAGGGCCCTCCCTCCAGCTTCGTGTATGTATGCACATTGTACATACATACATGTACACTGTATGGCAGTGCAGAATAAGTTAAATCACGTACATGTAGCACCTGGCTGGCAAGATGACCATCTTGAAGTATCGAAATATGTATCACAGCAATTTTCTTTTAGTTTTGGATCGCAAAAATTGTTAGTCAGATTACATGTGGAAAATGTCAAATTTCAGTGAAACTGACCAGCAGTCCACCATGTGTGTTTAGCTACTACAAAACCTTTTCCCAAATGTAAGCTTTGAATTTCAAACTCACAGGATCGACTGGAATGATGACAACGCTTTTCTTTCTGGTTCTAATGCCAGATCGGTTTTAAGCAATTCCAGATTTTACGATGAAGTATTTCTTATTTTATGGAAATTTAGTTCATGTATCAGAATTCCAGTAAATTAAAAAAACACCCACTGAACTTGCGTAAATTTAAACTTGACGTTTTTATTTGCTGCCACATGTGCCGCGACCATGCGGTGACCAAGCAATCAGGAAACTACAACCACCCCAGCACTTTCATCCCAACCACCAATCATAAATTGAAACAAGTGTATTGCATATTCATTTTGATACAGCACCAACAAATGCAAAGCTATAGCCCTTATATGTCACACGACATGCATATTTATGAAGTTGACATGGATGCTACAGTGTACTTTGTCCATTGTGTGCAGCTGGGGCATGCACATCGGTAGTGCAGACCCGAATTCCTTTCATTTCCTCATGATCTTTGCCGTTTAGTTTGGTCTTAATTTTGTCAAAATCACAGCAATTTTTCAGGTAGGTTTTCCAGCTCAAAGGTTGAAAACAGATGGGAAAAATCCCCACCTCACATCAAATTTACATTTATGCGATTTTTAACACACTGAGTTCGAGTACGGCAACAACTATCTATGTGTATGCTAGGATCGCTGCTGTGGGGGCTGTCTTGAATAAAATTTGGCTAGTGGACCGGCGAGGTCAAACTCTGTTTATATTTTGGGGATTTCTTACAGAATAGTTTCCTCTAATTTAGGAAATGTTTTATCATAAAAACTGCTAGTTATAATTGTCTCGGTTGAAAAATTGATTGTGCACTCGAATATTTTCTGTGCCTGAGTAAGAAGTTTTGGGAGCTATTCAGACATAAACCAAAAATGTTGCCTGTGTGGCACTTTCATCAGCATTGTATAGCCAAACAAAATGCTTTATATTCAAAAATAATTGGAATTGGAGATATTAGGGGTGGAGTCAAAGTAGACATGGTAGAGATGGGATGATGGGATATGGATGATGAGGGTATAATTGTAGAGGATAGGATGATGGGGTTGGATTCAAAGTGCAGAACTGTACTTTTGAAGGATTTTAATTTTACACCATCCATCAAACTCACAAATGTACTTATTATATAATCATATAGGTCGAGTCTGATTGGACTGGACCCACATTTTACAGGCATTCCTCTCTCCTGTAAAGAACTGTGAAGCCTTCGTACCTGTATCTCCCTTGTTGGTGGTCTTTGTTGATTTACTTTTAAACAACAGGGGCCTTTCAACACACAGTCTGCACATAGTACTAACTAGGATTTTTCTCCTAGAGTACAATGAATTTTATTGCTAAGGTCGATAAAATATCTTGTACATCTATTGCAGTCGTATGTCAACCAGTCTTGTAAAAAATTTTGATGAAGCTTGGTTTGTATTTTCTTGTTTAATTTTAACCATATTTGTATAACTTGGATGTCTCTTTCTTTCCTGTTATAACGGGAAAGAAATTCAAATTCATAACAAGCAGTGAGCCATGGCGGCTTTGCCGTTCTAGTCTTTATGGGAAACTAGGAAAATGGCTGCTCCGTTCAACAAAGGCTTGACTGTTCTAGGGTTTGCGTGTAGCGTGTGCATGTTTATACTCAGCAGATAGGATTGTGGCGTCAGCGTTCTCTATAAATGCAGGGTCAGCGTGTTTTTTGTTTGCGGGTAATTCCTTTCGTGTCTGACTCGATACGCACTAACATGCTAAACATGTTTGCATGTCTGCTAAAATTCTGACCTGTACTGTAGGCATTTTGCTTACTTCAGTTGACAGGGCAGCTGGACTTCATGAATCTGTGCACAGTTCATAATAGACAAACCTGTATACATCCTCTGCTGCGGCCCTTTTCAACAGCTTTCTTGGTTGTTTTTCCTCAGTTTGGAGACGGTGAAGTGATTATCCTAATGATAATAACAATTAGGGAATTTAACCCATTTACATCACAGTTCTGTGCTTCTGCAAAACAGAACCCCCCAAAAAAATGCGCGGAAAATGCAATAAATTCACCAGTCCAGCTTCACAAAATTAGCTGGTTTGCGTGAATACCTGTTTCATTAGTTTTCTGGCAAATTGGGGAGATCAATTCATTACCTTTCAGTTTAAATAGCTTTTTAAAACCATAGAGTGCTGGGCTAAGTGTCTGTGTATGAGTACATGTAGGGTAATACCTGAACAGGCCTCATGAATACTTTTGTACCATAGCTACTTGTTGCAGAAGAAATACATAACCACTGCAGCCAGCTATCGGACATTGTAGGGCTTCTGCCAGAAATGTCCCACCTTTATCAGTAATGTGCCTTTTGTACAGATGGAAAATTCCTAACTTCCTAGGATTATGTTTCAAACCCTAGAGGCCTACATTCCTTATTTTTTTTGGGGGGGGGGCTGTCTCAGAGGCATTAGCAATGCTGTTCTCTTCCATTTTTGTTGACAAACAGAACAAACGGCCTCTGTGCTGTATTTGCATTGGAGAGAGCAGACGGGAAATAAGCTTCCACCCTTCAATCTATGATTGCCATGTTCAGTAATCACTGTTGTCATCAGAGAGTAACCAGCTAATCTTCAAATTCATTTTTGTTTCCATCAAATGAGGAACATTGGCTACCTTAATCTACTTGATAATCTGTTGGTTGAGTAGCATACTACAGTATGTGAAAGAAATTAATTAATGATGGTCCCATCATCACAATATACACCTGGCCACATGTTTTACGTGTACTTGAGAATTTGGCCTAAGAAGTTTTGACCACCATGTCATGCCTCCTTTAAAGAAAGCCTATTATACGTGCCTATTTTGAACCCTTTCTATTTTTTCTTGTATACCCAATTTCAGGTATATATGAGGGGGCTTAATATTAATGTCAAGTTCCAGCACTCCAGTCTCTTCAGAAAATTAAACACAGTATTTGTATTTGATGTACAGTTCAACAGCATGGTCCTGCATTGTATTGGTTTTCCCCACTTGCCAAAGGCCAAGCCAATTTAATTAGTTGTTTTAAAACAATTAATATTGATTTTTTCAGGTGCTGAGAAGGCTTGCAAGGCAGGACATAATACAATTGGCTGACATTTACACGTATACGTGTATTCTGTATATACATAGCAAAGTAAAAGTTCCCTCATCATGAAATTATACATGAACCTGCAGCATGAACTCGGGGCTCATGAAATTTTAAAAAATGTAGTTGCCCTTCGGGCAGGGGAGTCTAAAATCTGGTTGCCTGAATTTCATTTTCAGTTGCCTGACAAGGAAGTTTTAGCCCCACATGGTCTCCAAGCTTTTAGTAATTACAGTTGTTTTCCTAGTTCTGGATCACTTCAAATAACTACCCACCTTTTTGCTATTGCTCTGCAGCATTTATTCACGCTACGATGACTTCTTTTTGAAAGGTAAAATAAAAATCCTGTAGTACAAATTTTGTTCCCAGAAATTTCAAGAAAAGGAATTTCGGCTAAATTTCTGATCCGTGCTTGGAGGTTTGTTGACATTTTGTCAAAAATCATGGGAACACAAAAAATCAACACCTGAAAATGTAACAGGTCGGTAGGTCACTCACTATGCAAGATTCCATAAATATTTTTTGTAGTTTCGGATCGCGCATGCAATGTACACGGGTATGAATGTTCTGAACTACATGTGTGTAACAGATTTGTATGTGACGCAATGGGTTTGTCAACTTTGCGGTGTGGTGAATTTATGGTTGACGGCTCACTATGCAGCAAAGTCAAGTCATAATTTATTCAGGCAATCCATTTTGTTGCACTGAAATTCTAATATATAAACTAATCCTGTTTAAAATAAGACATGCTTTACTAGAAAATATGCTTGTTAAAATGGTTTTGGCTGAGAAAAGGGTTTATGCTTGACTACTTTTTATGTGTAAAGAAATTTTTGAAGCAATCCAGAACTGGCTAAACCGATCGAGAAGTAGAACTGGGAAAAGTGTCATTGTCGCTCTTGTAAGACAAAATTTAAAGCTTAAAATTTGAAAATATTTTTGAAGTACCTCCTCCATACATGTACAAGGTAGAACCCTGACCCCATTTCATTAGAATATGAAGATAATTGAGCTGTAATGTGACTGAATATAGTTTTCGTGATCCAGGACAAAAAAATGACTGAATAATAGATATGGTTGTGTTGTTCATGCCCATGATTCGACTGGATGTACCGCAGTGCACGATTCGACCAGATGTACTATGGTGCACCTACCTGAACAAGTACAGTCGTGCAACATCTAGGTTAGGATGTTGATCTTTTTTGCGGTCTTTTTTTTTTTGCGATCTTTTTTCCTTGCACGGTGCTGAAATGTCTAAAATGCTGGAATTGAAATGCAATACAAAACATACATGTATGTTGCCGAAAACAGGTACTGGCCCGTTGGGCTGGCAGCCTACCGCTGGAGTAGTGATTCTGGGAGCATTTCAGTCTCATCTACTCAGTCTTCATTTGTGTGGCTTACTATTTTTCTGTCGTGTGTATTTTGAAGTGTGGTTATTTTAATTCATTTCTGTTGTCTGTATTTCTGTGTGGTATCTTCAGTTCTGTAATCTTAGTTATGTGATTGTATTTATTTATTTCTGTCTTATTATCTTTATCATTTATTTATGATCTTATTATCTTTATTTCTGTGTTTATCAGTGTTTATCTATGTTTCTGTTTGTTATCCTTATTTTTGTCATTGTTAATTTTGGCCCTTTTGGCCACCCATAAGCATGAAGGTAAGCTTCAAATAATAAAACTTGTAACAATCCAATTATTCAGGTGAATGGATTGTCAGTTGATACTGTGATTTGACAGAGGGTGCTATGCGAAGGTGCGGGATAAAACTATAGTGCTTTGCAAGGTAACAGAGAGCAAATGTATGTATAAACCTGTAAATGTGTGTTAAGTGAGCATGGCGCTTAGGGTCCGCCTTGCACATACATGTAGGTTAAAGGGAATGCTAGTCACTGCTTGGTCACCTGCAGTACGCGAGCAGACATAGTCGTAGCAGCACCTGGCTCACAAAGCTATATTCATGTATGTAGGGTCTGTGTTGTAGCAGAACCTTGAATTGGGTTTGCCCTTTCTACAAGTGTACATGTACTTGTTTGGTTAAGATTGGAATAAAAGCCGGCATCTGAGCGGACATGTACATGTAGGGAAGGTTTAATACGCCTTGTTCGTTGGTGTAAGAGCCGTTAACCCAGCTAGTGCCTATTCCTGAATGGTGCATATGTCATTGAGGAGCTTGGTACGTTGAAGTTAAAATTTGGTGTTGTGGTAAGAGTTCCTTGTGGGAGCTTATGGTCGATTAAAAGGATGGATTGCTATCTCGCAGCACGAGTAGGCCATGAAATATGCACCCAATTTTTCTGTCTTCTCTTGGCACCAACCATAGAACGAGATGAAAATTCACATGTACATAGTTTGAACTATGGAAACTTCACTAACGTTAGTTGATGTTTTCATTGTGACAAAAGGGTACAAAGGGGAGAAATCCGACATTAAACTTCTCGTATTTTGTGCACAGCTCAATGCATTTCCCCATTGGGGAGGGCAGAAAGGTACACAATATACGGAATATTCAACTACACAAATCGTAACAGAAATTGATGATCGAACAAACGAACAAACAAATTGATGTATTTTGTAAAAGACTTTTAAGGCTTTCGTGTTTTAGCAGGTTGTTTTATTTTTCATATTCCCATTTATAATTTTGTATACAGGAACTCCATATATAACGACTTTTCAACACAAGAGAGCACATATTAAAGTCTGGTTCCCAGACTCATCATACTCCCTCTTCTCCTAAATTTCAATCGGCCACTCAAACCAGACTAGAAATCTGAAGAACAAAAGCAATGTTGTATACATATGCACATTCTGTGTATCAACTGCAAAAAAAGAGCGTGTCTGAGGAAGAAAAATCCTGATTAGTGAAAATCCTGTTATTGTCTCTTGAGAAGTGGTAGAAAGTTTCGGACTGCGACAATAAGGAGCGCTGTGTTGCCAACTAGTATCGAAATCAGTAGACAAGCTGACAAGTTGTAAGTCGGGGAGATTTGGCTTTCACTGGAAATGCAGGTTCACTGAACACCACAAAATTCATAGGAAAGGAGTCAATTGTGAGCAAGAGGTCCACCCAGGGAATGTGAATGTCACAGAAAGCAAGGAAAAAGGTATGTGTGGATATCTGGATGTCTTTCAAGGCTCAACGCTTAAACGATTTTGCTATAAAGTTCAACATACATGTATGATTTATTCCATTCTTCTCAGACTTGCCTCTGACATGTTGTTCAAGGTTAACTCTGTCACCGTAGTCATGTGTGTCCCACCAGCCCACTATGCCCACTCATGTCCATCCCAGTATTGTCAATACACTCTGCATATTTTCTGTCGTGTCTTTTCTTTCGTCTGTTTTTTGGTTAAATTTCTTGCCTAGATGAATGACCCTTGTCTGGTACCATCCCATCCTGATCCATTCATGTCTTGTTTCCACTTTGTATCATGTGTGGCAAGAAAGAATGCTTAATATGGAAGGCAAGACAAAGGGATGGGATCCATTCATGTATACTGAGTCAAGTGATGGAGGTTTGTGTACATGTAGTTTGTAACTGAACCCATCATCAATATTATGTTTTAAAAAGTGGAATCATAATGCAGCATTCTTTCCAAAGTGTGCAGACCTAGATAAATTAACGAAGATTTACTACCATCATGAAATTTGAATTTAAGAAGTATATGGCTTATAATAGACAAGAGAAAAACATGGTTCTGAATTCATGTGTTTATTCCATTTGCATGATTTTAGTGTTTCAAAAGCCCTACTGAAACAAGTACATGAATTCATGAATATTGGAATTTTTGGAAAATGCACACTTAAAAATAGTTTTTCAACATTAATGTACTTTTAGACATTCTCTGGGTGATTGCTTTAGAAAAGCTGAGAAGAGCCGCTGAAACGAAGGCTTATGAAGACTTACTTCAATCTAGCAGTATACCAGATATGGACAACTTTCTAAGGTGAGTTTTGGCAGTGGAACGGTTTTAAAGGGTAGGTGGGCTAGACCCGGCCTTTAGACCGAAAAGAATACAATTAGTTGTACATCTACAATGGCTGGTAGGCCTATAAAGTGGGAGGTGGGGAAATAACCAACTTTTCAAAGGTGGGGGGGGGACAATGGTTTTGCTGCCATGGTGAGTTTTATGGCAAGTACAGCATGAAACAGGCCGAACATGTTTGTTACCCACACTTTTATGGACTGTTATGTATACTAAGTCATGCACTATTTATACTGGCCTAGGGTAGAAAATGGATTGCCCTTTCCCAGACAAAAGCTTTATGAGAAGTATCTCCATTTCTCCATTCAGTTTTTGTGTTCATCTCTAAATCCTTTTTAAACACCCAGTCAGTTTCCTTATATAGTTTGTTTCATGATCACCATTTCTGTAGATGGAGAGTTATTTTCCTTTTCCTATTTTGTCAACAGTTTGTCATCTGCTATGTCGGGATATTCCTTTGAGGAAGCATTTGTGGTCTTCTGTATCACAATTATTGAGCCACATACCGGTAGATGTCAGTGTCATTCACAGCAAGAAACCAACCACTGTGATGTCACTGCTGGTGACGTTTATCTTGTGGCAGCCAAGACTCTGCTTTTGGTTATAATGTAGATGACTTGTAAAACTGTTTTTAACTAGAGTCGGATGCTACAAGTTGCAGCAGGAAGATGAAATTTTATTCTTAACAGGTGACTCAGACTGGTTATTGTTCTTTATCTTTATACAAATGTAACTGGTACAACTTTGAAATATGGTAGAAATAGGCATACCTGTAATTCACAATATACTTCCTGACTGTTTCCAACATGCCCAGTTGCAATAAGGCATTTGCAAGTTAAATTTGAATAAATCTGGTACACTGAGTTGTCTGATTGCACATAAACATAACGATTTGAATTCTGCAGACTAAAGACACATTGCTATACCTCGTGTTTCGGGGCAAGTTTTTCCATAGCAACCACCATCTCTGGAATGGACTGGTTCTTTTGTGCCCTTCTTGTCCTTTGAGAACAGTGTATTGTTTTGCAAGGCATCTCTTATGTTACTAAGCAAAAGCTTGCACCGAATCACAAGGTATAGCAACAGTGTGTTCAGTATGGAGAATTCAAATTGCTATGTTAACAGGAATTTGAAGAAGTCAGTGTACCAGATTGGGGTCAAAGTTAACTCGCAAAAGGCTTATATACTTTCTATTATGCTAGTGTTGTCAGTTTTGGCATTCGGCTCTACTTTTGACCTTGTAAACAGTGTTTAATACAGTTTAACGTTAAAAGGTGTCTTAATTCTGCTTAGAGGAAACTCGGCTGAAGTTCCGTTCATAGTAATTTTGATAATGCATGGTGGGTGTTAAACAGTAACATTTCTTCAAAAATAATTCAAGTTATTCAACTTGCAGTGGTGCAGTAGAGTTTTATTTTGCTATCATGCACAGAGTTTTTGCGGTAGAATTTACTTTTGGTCAACAAATCTGTTTATTTTAATTTTACATTCCTTTTGTCTTTTGTGTAAAAATGACAAAAATGTGAAGACTGAACATGGATTGAATTCTTTGTAAAAATTTCTTAAGAAAAATAGGGTGTGACGTAATAATGTAATGGGTGGAAATAAATTAAGGAAATAAATTGAACCCAACTGACAAAACACAAGGTTAGCTTTTGTTAAGTGCCCCTGAATGAAGTTTTACCAAGTTAAACTTTGGAAGAAAATATAATTTAAAAAATGTTGCACAGTGCTCACTTTCTACGGGAACTTAAAATGCAAACGAAACAACCAGGAGGGCCTGATGTTTTCGATCCTGGCAGGATCTTTCTCACTGGCAAAATTTATATTTGTATGTACACTATAGCCGACAAAATGTGTAGCATGGCTGGCTGCAGGGCAGCCAGTATGTCACAGGTTTCTGGTCAGGGGTTGGTGGTGCTGAAACTGGTGCGGTAACGTGGTTTCACTCGTTTTTTTCTTGGAAATGATGTCCAGGTACTTGGCATGTACATGTATGCCCTAGAAAGAGTCACATGTTTACTTTTGAGATTAATCTTGCTAGTTCTATATACTGCAAATTCACACGGGCCTGTTTATATTGGGTCTATGTGTCAATTTGCTGAAGTCTGGTTCCAAGACGAGAAGATCCCTGACGACCGTAATAATATCAAAGGGGAAAAGTCAGATCTATCAAGTTTAGTAACCAGAGCCTATGGCGCTCTACCTATTATTTATTCATTGAAAAGATTTGATCACCTGTGGCGCACCCTGACCTCCCACAATGCAGTGCGGCCTCGCCACCATTATCGCCCTTCTTTTCTTAGCTCCGTAACGTAACAAATGCACCTTTCTAAGCATTTATATAACGGGTTTTGCCCTTACCCAACGTGTATATTAATAAACACTGTATGCTCAGTGTTTGAGCATCTTCAATTCTCTGTCGATTTGATCATCCATCCTTCCTTATTGAATAAAGTATTACCTTCAGTTCACATTTCATGTGGTAAAAGTGTTTTTTTTTTCTGGTGTGTACTTTGTGTTCTTTTCTCCTCTTTATTTTTCCTGTATGTGCACCCTGCACGTTGTTTACCGTTGGTACTACGAGGTTTTTTCCAGCTACACCGGGGCTCTCACTACCTTAGGCCTTAGCCAGTTGAATTCAGGGGGTCACTGTCAGGATCTGTCATACTCCCCTGTTTTCTCCGGCTATGAGGAAAGGCCGGCTGTTGACCAGGGGATATCCCCCAGGATCTGGTACGGCCCCCATCTCCTTGGTCAATCACTGGCCTGGTGAGCCAGCCAGGACTCTGGAGGGAGTACCCTCCCAAGCCCACCCTACCACCACTGAGAGTTCGCCACACCCTTTGCTGGCCATGGCCCAGAGGGACACACGTAGTGCTTCTGCTAGCATTCCCCCAATGACTCCGAGGAGCGTCAGCTGTGTCGGCCAAAAAGACCACTTCTTTGGTGACCTTTGAGCATACTTTCTCTCGTTCAGATTCTTCAGGTCAAATCCAGCCAATTTCAAGATCGACTTTGTTTTAACTTTCTTCCTCACACCCAAGAAGGCAAATGCCATCCAATCATCAACCTAAAGCCACTGAACAAATTCATCCTCCTCAAGAAATTCCAGATGGAGACCATCGAGACCGCAATACAATCTCTTCCACTTCCTTCGTGGTCTACATTGATCGATCGCCATGATGCCTATCTTCATGTTCCCATTCACGAAGGGGACCATAAGTTCCTCCACTTCATGTGTGGAGGGATAGCATGCGAGTCCCAGGCCTATCAACTTCACCACGGGTTTTCCCCCATATGCCACTTACAGCGACCTACTTCCAGTTCTCCAGGGAAGACTTTGACAATATTCTCTCCATCCTTTAGATCCCTGTTGCCACCAGAGACAAACTAGTTTTCAATGTCAGAAGTCATCAAGGATAAAGACAAATTAACTTTGAGCTTACCCTGGTCAAGCTTCATAGGGCCTCACGGCAAGGTCTCCGCTGTACCACCTTCATGGCACTCTTATCCGAGTACCTGGCTCATGCCTGTGACCTCGGAACTGGAATCCTTTGCATTTCGGCAGTTTGTACAGATCTCTGTAATTGCCACATCAGCATGTAGGTCCAATTTACTTGATACCATGAGCATCCCTTACGAGGGAGTCAAATAGAAGCTTCAAGATCTCCCTCTTTACGGCAAGGACCTTGTTGCTGGAAGTTCATGAAAACAATGGAACCTGAGGCAAAGTGAATTGACACAACCTACAAGCTTAGTCTTCACTAACCACCTCCACCGGTACCTCACCACCAGCCCCTGGCAAATGACCGTTGAGCCCAATCCTCCAGGCCCCCTCCCTTTTCTTGGGCTGCCAGGCCATCACAGAAGAGTTATCAAGAGAAAGCAACCAGTAGGCATTACCCCTGGTTGTTCGGGAACAGGTGTTGATGACTATGGAGATTTTCCTCTGCCCTCCGATTCTAAACCCTTTGGAGGACGACTACAATCTTTCGCAGGGTTCTGGAGAGACATCACATTGGACAGCTTTGTGCTCGTGACCGTTTCCCATGGATATTCTTTCGAATTCATGAGCACCCCTCAGTCTGCACCACTCCTCCATTTGACATCAGTTCCTTCTGAAGGAAGGAAATGAGAGGGACTGGAATCCAAAATAGATTCTCTCCTTCAAAAACAAGCTATACGCTCTGTTCCTAAACACAGATCAGCAAGGGCTTCATCTCCTTCTTCCTCGCCCAAAGATGGAAACCTTCTGGATGGTAACCCAGCCTCTTCCAGTTCCTTGTTGGTAATCATCAATAGACATAAAGGATGCTTGTTTTCACCTACCGATGTGCCATTGATTTCAAGTTCCTCCACTTCTTATACAAGGGAAACCTGTTAGAGTTTACAGCTCTCCCGTTTGGCCTCTCCACCTCTCCAAGGGTCTTCACTAAAGTAGCGAAGATTGTCGTCACTCACTTACGAAAGCGGGATGTCATGCTCTTTCAATATCTGGATGACTGGTTCATCATCGGCAGAACATCCATCGAAATGGCAGTTTCTACTTGCCTCACCTGCAACCTCACAAGCTGCATGGGTTTTTTACATCAATAATGAGAAATTGAAGCCCACCCCGACCCTACAACCAACATACCTAGGGACAGTCCTTGATCTCCGCTGGGGTGCAATTTCACAGATGACCGAACCCATCAATTTTCTACAATGCGTGAATGTCTTTTCTTCTGAGCGGGCGTCCCCTACCCACACCTGGCTCTGCCTTCTCAGACTAATGGCCAACATGGTGGACCTCATTCCCCTTTGTCAGTTGTGCATGTGCCAACTACAACTTCACCTTCTAGCATTCTTCAGACCAAAGAAGGACCCCATTGATCTTCACGTCCCAATTACAGACTTTATCCCACCTCCAGTGGTGACTGGTGAGGGGATTTTAATTTCTGAGAGCGAATCCAGAAAGAACAATAACCACGGATGCCTCCCACTTGGGATGTGGAGCTTCCCTGCCTCCACCTCAAGCATCGGGAGCCTGGGAACCCCAATTCCAAGGAAATCATAACAACATCCTAGAACTTCAATCTGCTATGATGGGCAAATGCATCCTCATACGCTTGGACAACTATACAATGATGACTTATATCAATTGTCAAGGAGGCACCCACTCCCCTCAATTATGGGTCCTGACAAGACAGATGTTCATGTGGGCCCAAGACCATGGAGAATTGAGCTCCAGGCAGCCCACATCCTGGGAGTCACCAACTCCATAGAAGGGAAAAGTGCAACCAACAGAGTGGGCATTGCACACCAGCGTAGTCAAACAGATCTTTGCCAAAAGAGAAAAGCCAAACATTGACCTACTCACTTCAGCAGAAAATGCCCAACTGCCAGTGTTCTGCACCACATTCTACTACCTGCAGGCCTCGGCGAAGAATGCTGTCCAGATCAGTTGGAATGGGATGCTGGCCTACACCTTTTTCCAATATCCCTGATACTAAGAGTGCTCTCTAAGATCGTGCAAACGTCACTCCTTCTACCTGCCAGACTGGACTTGCTGCACCAACCAAAGTCAGGCTTACTCTACCCTCATCCAGCATCTCTACACCTGACCTGCTGGCCCTTGTCAAGCAATCGATCTGCAGGACTTTCTGAATAAGCTGTTGAGATGGCCACAAAGACTTGATGCCAATCTCCACAGAGCATCCACAACAGGAGAATACAACATTTTGCTTTATGGTGCACAGAGCGAGGTCTTGCTCTGATCAAAGTTTCTGTGACTACAGTGGCCGAATTTTTTCATGCACCTGTTTAAATCAGGCCTAGAAGTGACGACCATCCTCAACTACCAGTCTGCCATTGCAACTATACACAGTGGTTTCCCCAATGGCTCAACTGTGTAAGACAGCAGGGCACTTATGCACCTTTTCCAGGGTATGTTTATAGAGCATCCTCCTACCAAAGACTTGTTCCTTCCTGGGATTTATCAGCCGTTCTCCAACTCCTTACTAGTACTCCATTTGAACCCCTCAGCGAAGCCTCACTTCTCAACACAGTGGTGAAGCTAGCTTTCCTACTGGTAGTAGGTACCACTACATGCCAAGACAGCCGGCTGAAGGCACTGTCCATCGCTGATGGTGACATCAGATGGGAACGCAATGGTGTTTGCCTCATCCCTGCCCTGAGTTTCCTCACCAAGAACAGTCAACCTCCTTCCACCCTCCTGTTATATTTGTTCCAGACATAACTAAGCACTCCGGGAATACACGTGACAAACCATAGTGTCCAGTGAGAACTCTTAAGTGGTACTTTGCAAAGACTAGAAGGCGAAGAGGTACAACATCGCAGCTCTTCATCACACCAAAAAAACACACCAAGCTGCAGCCAGAGGCACTAAAGCTAGATAGGTAGTCTCCCCCATCAAATTTGCCAACCCAGACTGGCCAAACACTTGGACAGTCAGACTCAACCCCTCACCGGGGCTCATGACATTGCAGGTAGTGTCTACCTCATGGGCCTACTTCTGGGGCATTCTGATGGGGGAGGCAGCATGCTGGAAGACCCCTTCAACCTTCACATCATGCTACCTCACTGATGTCTTACAGAGGGACTCCCAGGGCAAGGTTGTCCTGACATTGGCCACATCAACACAGAGGGGCTCTTCATCAGGGCAGACCAACATTGGAATTACCTAACAGCTCCTTTGTCTGGTGAGTCCATAATATAGTTCTTGTATCTAACTACACACTTTTCTCCCTCCTGTAGTGCGTCCTCACCTCTCTCTCCTCTGGGGAATGGTGCTACTCTGCATATTTAGCGATTGTTTGGGGTAGGATGAAAGTACAAGACACCTCCCCCACATCAGTGTAGGTGAGGTCTGCTATGGAATCAGGCTATGATGAATTTTTTTTTGCTTGCCGGATGGGGCAGGCCATAATATAAACTTGGTTGCCCCCGAATAGGATCAATACCTGCTCAAGATTTCTTGGAATCCACGATTATTATGATTATTTAACTCAGGCCTACTGCATGCACGCAGTCTTTAATTAGGCCCAAAAAATTGCTATGCTTCCAATTACATGCCTCTCAAAAATACGGTTAGTAGGTTGGAATTTTTTTTTATTTTTAATTTTGTTTTAAGTTTTATAGGTAGATCCTTTGCAAACTGTTCTGGCCAAATAAAACTATGGCTTTGTTAATCACTAGTCCAGCCGCTACATGACTTCTGTTGTGTGGCTTGGGACCCTTATTGGAGTTCTCATTGTGCTACACTCAAAGTGTTCAAAACGTTTTGCCAGAATGGTTTGTAAGGACTGGGAATCTGCATACAATGTCTCATTGCAGCAGTTAGTCTGGAGAATAGACACGAATATTTGAGGCTTGGCATGGCTTATAAAATAATGAACAGAAATTCGAGAAATGACCATACTTCAAAAGTCAAGGTTCACTTTGCTAGAGCCGGTTGTTTTATGAATTCGCATTTTGTTTGCAGTGCCAATGGTTGGAATTCCATCCTAGGTAATATTGCTCAAAGTGCCTCCTTAAGCATTTTTAAGCCCTCCCTCATGGACCATCTTCTGTCTTAGCCTAAAGTTTTATTACTAGTCTGTATAGAATTTTATTCTTACTGTCTTAAAGTTTGTTTTATCTCATTTTATTTCTTGCCTTTTATATGTATTATTGGCTTTTTTGCAAATGTGCGAAAAAGGCATTGTTTTGTTCTTTTCGGGAGGGCTTTTTTGCGATTTTGTGGAAAAGACATTTTTCCAGTTCTTCTTTTTGGAGGTTCTTCTTTTTGGGCCTATAGCCCATAAACTTTGCACATGTTTTTTCTGTGCAGGACTTTTGCCATTAAAATTATACCAAGCACAGGCAAAGATTCTATCCCAGAAATGACATCACAATGACGTCATCATGTGAACCATTTTGGAATTTTGAATCTTTGTTTTTCCCAATAGACTTTGTATTCAGATTTGAAGGTGTATTTTCTTTGGTTAGTGACCTTTTACCTGGATCAAAGTTATACCAAGCACAGATACTCAAGAAAAGATCCTGGCAAATTAATGATGCTGTGATTACGTCATCATGTGGCTAGTCATGTGACATTAAAGGTGCACTCTTCAAAGCACTGTATCTTGTAAAGTACATGTCCGATCGGGTTCAAACCTTGCAGATATCTTAGAAGGGGAGTGCTTCAGAATAAAATGACCTGATGTGAACATGATGTGATCTTGTGACAAGTTATGTGACATTAACTCTTCAAAGCACCATATCTTGTGAAGTACATCCATGATCGAGTTGAACCTTGTGCACGTTTTTTCAACACAACTTTGCTTTTTCAACTGGATCTTCATCAAGCTTGTACCACTGAAGGACCCTTGTGCTTAGATGGTCCTAGAACAATAATGTCATCAAGTGATTTATTATTGACTTTTTAATATTGTAACGCGAATGTCTGGTGACCCTTTAAACTCTAGAGGAATGGCAGTGGGGTTGACCGGTGATGCGTTTAATTAGGTTTCGGGTTAGGTCCGGGAGTTTGGAAACCGGGGGCCGTCAAGTGTGTCAGGTCGGGGGGATATAGAACAAAGGGGGTATTGGGGTAACTGTCAGGGATTGACAACGTGTTTTTAGTGAGTAAATTGTGTTGTGAAAAGTGGGAAACTGAACTAATAAGACTGCCATGATGGAAAAAGGGGGAGAATTTGACAATATCCGAAGTGTGATAAAAATTAGTAAATGGAAGAAAGGTTCAAATGGGTATTGTGGACCATTGTTTTGCATCGTTGTGCTAAGATGATGTTTTCAAGACTGCAGAAAACAGGGGAGGGAATTAAATAATGTCAGAATGGGGAAAATTAGTCAGTCTAAGCCAAGCTGCCGAGGAGTTCAGATTGGATCGACTAACACAACTTTGGCACCGGGATTTACTTAATGTGTGGACGATTGTAACCAAACTGTTAGTTCATCTTGGATTGTGCACAAGGATTGGGTACTGACGGGACGTTTGTAATTAATTCATGTGAGTACATGAACCGGTATTCTACCTTTACTTAATTTTGCGACAGTGCATTTCGGCAGGGCGAGGGGGTGCACGATGGGTCCTCATGCCCCGTCCTTGCCGTTTGTAAATGTTTAACATTAGTTTGTTAGGGTACCTCACGCATTGAGGAAGTGAGTGGAAGTGAATAAACCCGCTAGAGGTAGACGGTATCACACATATCTTTGCCGGGCGTGCCATTTCGTTCAGAGTCCCTTGTCCTTGGTGTAACGGGCGGTATATTTCAGCCCAAACGGATCCAGGCCCTGGCCAAATCACGCGCGAGTGGCGCCGCGACCGGGCTGAGTGGCCCGGCGAGCCAAGGGTTCGCGGACTACGGAGGGGAAACCGCCACAATATTTATTTCAGCCCATTGACTTTGTACATGTTTTCATGGCAAAATGTTGGTTGTTCAGCAAATTCAAATGTCATCTAAGTTATACCAAGGAAAGACCTCAAACCAAGAATAATACTCAAATAATTACGTCGTGATGACCTCATCAAGTGATTTATTATTAAATTTTTAATATTACGTTTTGTTGTTAAATCCATATAAAATCAACCGTGTCCTCCCCCAACATTCTGTTTGCGGCAAGTGCCAGAGTAAAATTAGGTCTTTAATTCTTGTGTGGGTCAAATCATGTGACCCTTCCTTCCGGTCGAAACCTGAAGTGGGCTTAACCACTTGCTGCCGGGTGGATTTCTCTTGAGCAAGACAAGATGCCGGGTCCTTTCCAAGATTTTCCGTTTTCAAAATTCTTTAAAAATTCATCATTCCATTTTATAATGGCCATTTATACCTACATGAAGGACTCTTTGGGTACTACTTTAAAGCTGACAGTTAACCTCATTGACTCTTGAATATTTCAGCCAGGCCTGCAGCCTTGGAAGAGCCCAGATTGTGCGGTGTTATGTACGATTCTTTTGTTCCCGAAACAGGCATGGTGCACTGCTGACCTCTTTTCAATAGGGGCCAGATTAGCATGCAGTGGTGCTGTGTGGCTCATCGCTGCAGTGTTGGAGACTTTTTGTCCCCGGTGGTAATCCGCTAGCTCTAAATGCCTCAAACAATGGTAAACCGTTTCAAAACAAGGCTGGATTATCTCCACTATTGAGAGCGAAAAAATGTCGGTAATGCCCAGCAGCTCAGTCTTTTGTGCTGAGCATGGTCTTTTGTTATAAGGCCCAACTCTTTTGTCCCAGTTCCGGGCTCTGCATATAAAGCCTATGTACTCGAAAATGGGTTGCCCGGCAGAGAGTGGTTAATGTTTAAAAATATTAATAGGTATCAACTTCTTTTCAACGGTGTTAGCCTGTTGGGGTATAGTATTCTTCAAATTATCATACTGTGCATTGGCTACTGTGTGGGTTGCGTAGGGCATATACTCGGGAGTTGAACAGTGTCCTGAGAGTAGATCAGATTGTATGGAACGCCAAAAGGACAAATGTTTGCAATCTCTAATCATCACTGTTTCCACGATAACAATAATGTTTTGTTTTGTATTTTGTATTTCACATGTCTGATTGGGTTGAAACCTTGCGGATAGTTAGGAAGAGAAAGTTTATAAATAAAAATTGACCTCATTTCAATACAATCTCATCAGTCGACAAGTCAAGTGACATTAAAGGTGCATTCTGAAGTGGATGTATGATTGGGTTGAAACTGGACAGGGTATTTGGAACGGGAAGTGTAATAGATGGAAATTGACAAGAAGTAAATGATGACATCATCAGATGATCATGTCACGTGACATTAAAGGTGCACTCTTCAAAGCACTATATCTTGTGAAGTACATGTCTGATTGAGTTCAAACCTTGCAAATATTTTAGAAGGGGAGTGCTTAAGACAAAACTTGATCTGATGTAATGAAAACCTCGTCTTGTGATAAGTCACATGACATTAAAGGTGGATCCTTTAAAGTGCTATATCTCCCACAGTGCATGTCGGATTGGATTGAAACATAGCAGGTATTTAGAAAGGAACGTGTTATGGATGAAAATTGACGTCATATAAAGATGACGTCACATAACTGTGCACTCTTTTAAGCACTATATCTTGTAAAGTACATTCATGATTGAGTTGAACCTTGCAGCATGTGAACAGGGAAGACTTCTTTTTAACTTCATTAAACTAGGTATCTTCAACAGTTGTTTCAAAAACTCAAAATGTGAAAAAGCCCTGTGTTTTGTCCCTCAGACAAATACACAGAGTTCTAGTTAAAATTGTTACTGAACGTTCGTAAAATTTTTGTCATTTTTTCTGTTTTGTATATTGTATTCTTCATCTCCTGAGAGCATGAGTTTAGCCCCAACAGACATCAGTCTCAACTATAGTTGGGACCCTCCCAATTATGGTGCAGTGACACCTATGCTACTCATAAGCACTACAGTGAACTTTGCAGTAAAGTTCAGCATAGACTCAGGGAGATGCAGAATGGCAGGTGGATCCAACTTGCAGTAGAAATGCAGGGCTGTGTAGATTACAGGGAACCAGCAAGATTTCTATGGCACTCTCAAAGTGACCTACGATCCCACCAAAAAACCTGCACCCCTGTCCGATGTTGGAGCGCTTACAACAGATGCTCAGGGAATACTGAAGAGGTGGGCAGAGCACTATTGCAACCTGCTGAACTGGCGCAATCCAGAAGACCCCACCATACTGCACGAAGTCCAAATTGCAAGGAAGTCCGGTAGGCAGTCGCTGGCTTAAAAAATAATAAAGTGGAGGGTCCCAAAGGTCTTCCCGCTGAGCTGCTAAAATACAGCAGCCCAGCCGTAGAGGAAGTAATGGTACACCTGATAGCCTTTGCATGGAATTCAGGAAATGTTCTTCAACTCTGGAAAGATGCAAATGTAATCAGCATCCACAAGAAGAAGGATTACTGTAACAATAGCAGAGGCATATCACTGCTTTTATCTGCAGGGAAGTTACTGGCCTGAGTTATGTTTGTCCGTTTGCTGGAGAATCAGAGCTGCCAAGTGGAACGGAGTTTCCGTAATTGGCACAGAAATTGATCTTGATTACAGATTGCCGCCCCAAAATTACGGAAAACCCTCTGGCGGTCATGCATTATATCGTGGTGCACAAACTGCGCAAAATGGTTTGATTAATACTCGACTCGGCCCGTGTTCAGACCACGTGCGGTGTTCCGCGCTCGCGTGTGGCGGTGAAACATGTGAAGACTGACTCGATCCCCAGCGATCGGGACATTTTGTATACGCCACATGGTAACATATACATACACATGTACATTGTGTGATACGGTAACCAGTGAAATATACATATGACTACCTGTGGCGCGCTGGTGCCCGATGACACACACACACAAAACGCTGTTTTTACATGGGACAACTCGACATGGGAAAACATCAAACAATAACACTACTCGAATGCGCGGACAACTTGGCAACGCAAGGCGTAGTGTAGTATTGTGTATGCACATTGATATGGGTCCAAATTGGTGTGATACCTATTTCCGCAACAATCACGGCGTGCGTGTGACGCATCGTGCATGTCAACACCACGCCGCCGTACTCGCTCTGATATTTCTACAATTGCACAGACTTTGTCGTTCTTTCTTGGAAAAGAAATGGCTTCTAAGGTGAAATGTATGAAAAAGCTGCAGACGTTTAGAGAAGAATACCAAGAAATGGCCATGTATCACGGCATCTTCAAAAGGTGAAAGTTTTGCACGATGTACACTGTGCTCCAGTGATTTCTCGATCGGACATGTCGGACACAGGGGATCGTACATGTCAAGTCAGTGAAAAATTGGGCAGTTTGAGGATGATAGGGAAGGGAATCAGGACATAGCAACATTTTTCCGCCCTAAAACTGAGCATGTACCGGTATGCGCATGTTATAATAAGAATTTGGATTACCTGTATTGCAAACGCAGGTTTCTATGCCTATATGACAAAAATGTCCCATGAGGGTATCCCATGGGAAAATTACACGGTGAATTGGCCACCATGTAGCATGGGATTTTACCCATGGAATTTTGCCCATGTGTATTTCAAGAACCCCATGTAATCTCAGAAAAATATTGTCATGAATTGTCATATCCCATGGTGATTTTCCCACACATTCAGTGGTGATTTGCCCATTTGTCCCATAGTGATTTTCCCATGCATCCCATTGTGATTGTCCCATGCATCCAATGGTAATTTTCCCATGCGTCTCATAGTGGTTGTCCAATGGTAATTTTCCCATGCGTCTCATAGTGGTTGTCCAATGGTAATTTTCCCATGCGTCTCATAGTGGTTGTCCAATGGTAATTTTCCTATGCGTCTCATAGTGGTTGTCCAATGGTAATTTTCCCATGCGTTCCATGGTGATTTTCCCATGTCAATTGTTCCTTGCATCCCATGGTGATTGTGTTATGTCAATTGTCCCTTGCATGCCATGGTGATTGTGTTATGTCAATTGTCCCTTGCGTCCCATGGTGATGTACCCATGCGTCCCATGGTAATTGTGCCATGTCGATTGTTCCTTGCATCCCACGGTGAGTGTCGCATGTCAATTGTTCCTTGCGTCCCATGGTGATTGTTCCATGTCAGTTGTTCCTTGTGTCCCATGGTGATTTACCCATGCCTCCCATTGGTGAATGTCCTGTGCATCTCATGGTGACGGGCAAAGTTGCAGTCATCAAATCAACATGCCATTCCAAACTGTGTACTGTAGTTCATGCCAATGCATTTTAATGGCAGCAGCTGATATGGTTTACAATACAACAAACCCTACCAAATCACATAATGGTGCAGGCATGCTCTACACCACTGACATATGTATTCATAAAAATTGTACAGGTAAGTGTAAATCTTAACGGGTATGCGTACATGTGTACTACACGTGAATACATGGAAATGTATTAGGTGAAGCTCAATAACGTACGTTTTAAGTCAGTGTTTTCAAATATCATGAGTACAATTTATCTTAGGGAAAGAGAGCAAATTAAAGACAAGTGTCATACATGAAACATTCTCATATCACATGCATTCAGTGAACATATATCTGCACAATATTAATGCCTCTGCATCTGACAGGAAAAGAACTTAGTTTAAGAATGAAACCACTAGCAGAAACAAAAATGAATGTGGCACAAAGAGATCCAAACACCTTATTTTTATGCATGCGAATTAACCTGAGATGGTGTTGAAGATTAAAATCAAAGAATGGGACTGCTAAGTAATCTCCCTAGCAATTAAGTATACAGCAGGTTTGGTTAACCATTACTGTTGTTCCAATTTCCTTGGGATTTCTATACCATAACATTTAGTTCTTTTATGAAAGTTGCACAACTATTGTTACAAAATATTTTTGTTCTGAACACTACAGCCTGTACCAGGTGCCAACCGGTTGTTTTTGCTACAGCGTTATTCGTTCGCTCAAAAAACCCTGTCATCTATGGATTTTTTCCTCATTTTTCTTATTTTTTCTCATAGTAGTTCAAAACCACATAAAATTAGAAAACTAAAACGAGCCATTGAAATGAAAGTTGAGTATATTCCCACCCCCAAAAAAGCAGCCAGTCTTTCAAAATTATGGTAAAAAAATGCGTGTCCCCAACCTTAAATCTAATTTTCATTGATGCAGGAATTCAGACTTCTCTTTTTGCACAATGAATCAGCACAAGCAAAAATTCCACACACACACAAAAATGTCCTATCCACCTAGTATCCATAGCAAGAAATCATGCAACAGGATGCAATTAAACTACCGGTATTTTTAGGGAGGGGTCCAAGCAAAACTTCAAGCAAACAATAAGCTTATTGTTTGCTTGATGTTCTGACATCTGTCAGTTCATACGCCATTGTTTGCGAAATTTGTTCTGTTTGTTGAAGTGCATAATGGAATATCTCACATGACTTATAATATTCACCAACTCCTTCAAGCAGTCAATTCTGTTCGGAGCTGGGGACCATTATGGGCAAACTCTACTTTTGTTTTTGAGTCTTTCAATGGTACACTGCTAAAGCTGTTCCACAGGACTCAAGGCATGCCACAACAGATCACAGACAATTTCACCATATGGAAGCACTTACCAAAGCTCATGTCTAAATATGTCCTTGATCATAACTTACCTGAAGTCCAAATGCATTGTGACTCATTGTTAGATGGTATTTTGTCAATAAGGCATGCTTTTTGAGGACATAACTTTATTTGGTTGTCCCAAAATACGAAGAACTACTGCCCAGGAAAGGATTGCTTTGGAAACAGCTTTAGATAACCCTGTTCCAGATTATGTTTCCTATGACCGCGTTATTGTACATAAAAAATTAATTCACACAAAGGGATATGACAGGGTTACACATAGAAATTCTTTGTATGTAATACTGCATGATGGATCATTTGTTACAGTGTAATTTGTTGCAAGTCAGCACACAGAAAAGCATACTAAAACATAAGAAAACAGGTGCAAGTGCACCACACATAAAGGTTGTTACAAGTGTAAGTGATATTATTTCTATCTGCCAGCCAGAACATGTAAAAAACAAATGTCTTTTCATTAGAAAAGGACAGCTTTTCCCTAACTCATACGTATGCACGTTCCCCAACACTATCGAAAGTGATTAAAATTTCAAGTTTCTTGAGCTACATGATGTGCATGTAACTGTAACCAGTGAAGTAAAACCAGTGAAGCAAATCAGGCATGGTTCACACTTATTGTTGAAGTTACATGTACACAAAAAACAGTATTCCCATGTAATGAAGCTTTTGTAAATTTAATAAAGTAAACCTAGTAAACTTAATTGATTTTTCATTGTCCTCCTTATGGTTGTCGATGTACAACCACAGAGCATTAATTGTTAACAGGATTTTGTCACCAACTGTGTAGTATTCTGTTTATTTGTGTGCAAAGCTTCTAAGTGTACCTGTGTAGATGCCATATCAATGCAAATCCCAGTGTTCTCTTGATGATTGCAAAAATTTGAATAGTGTTTGTTTGGCGTTTTTATGGTGTCGGCATACAAATCACATTGTATTCCCATGTCGTCAATAAAACTCCCATGGTGTTCCTATGTTGTCTCCGAAATCCCCATGTTGTTCTCATGTAGTCAGGTAAAACCCATGGTGTTCCTATGTAGAGTATTAAAACCCTATGGTGTTCCCGGGCTGATCATAAAAGCCTCATGGTGTTCATATGGTACCTACAAAATGTCCCATGGTGATCACTTCAATCGACATTTTTTTTTGCCAGTCCCATGGCGTACACTTGGGGTCCCATGGGCAGCCCATGGGACACCATGGGATCTGCATGGGACATTTTTGTAAGGGAATGCTGCAGGTGCCCTGTGGAAGTACACGATACACATCACAAAGTACACATAATCAAAGGCTGTACATTTGATTTATAATTTGGCATGCAAAGCAAATATAATTCAAAACTGTTTTTCATTAAAATATATTAAAATATATACTGAAAACTCCCATACTACATGTACAATGTAAACATGCATTGTTGTACATTGCACATCAAATAAAAATAGTATTTTCATAGCCAATGGGCTCTGCGATAGAAATTACGGATATCCTCAGATTTTTTATTTCCATTGTCATTTCTTAATACTTTTATAACTTTGCATTAGAGTCAGTATGGATAATCAGTGACTCCATCATTCAGAGGGTGGAATGCCCCTTTGACATATCTGTCACCGTCATGTGGAAAGGGAAAGATGGGGCCGGGCGTGGGGGATGTCTTCAGTCTCCTTGGGGATGTGGGTCAATGTCACCCTCCACCACATTTATGAATTCTTCCCATTGGGACAAATGACCTCGTAAGGGTTTTATGAGTGTGGCCTTCAAATGAGGGTGGCGGTCATGCTGAGCAATTGTGCAGGTATATTCCTGGTTTCTACCTCGCATATTCTACTGTGGTGCTCGATCAACCAACCAAGCGTTGTAATAAATGGGCAAAGTGTGCCAAACTGCCAAATGCATGCTGCCTTCTTCACCCTCAGTTTGTTTGGTCTGAGTTCTCTGTGTTTATGAGTAGGGGTTTACCTATCCCAGTCTGGTAACGGTGTGTTAATCTGTGCCAATTCAATTTCCATCCTTTTTGGGGGGCTAATCTATGAAATAAAGTATCACTTTTAAGAAACCTACTCTATGCTCTTTATCATTTAGACCCATATGGACAGTCTTCAAAACTTTGGTATGGGATATGCTACCATAGTTTTATTTCTACTACATGTTCATTTTATTTCAGCCACCAAAGTGAACTTTTACTATTTTTTGCTTCAATATATAAATAGATTATCCAAGCCCATAAGTTTGAGTGTCAGAATGTCTGTCCAACAAATAAAACAACGTACCGTGCATGTACAAATGTACACTTACATGTACACCAGCGTATGCATGCTCCGGACTGAAGCAAAAGAACTCCCTGGCCAACTACCCAGTTTACTGTGACACACCTTCCCATACCATCCAAAACTGTCCAACAGCAAAAGCACTATGTACCGGTACATGTAAATATATATAGGCGGTTAATTGGAACTAACATCTTCCTTGTACATAAGGGTTTTTGGTCAGTTAAATGGAAGAATGTAACTGAATAATCACCATAGGATCAATTAATTGAGGCAAATCGTACTTGTGCATGTGGTCACAGCAGAAAGCACTCTCAGGATGTCTGGAAATGGGAGAGACATGTAATAAGTGCAGGGGAAACAACATTGAATTGGAGCGTTACATTTTCAGATTGTTCAGAGTAATGGATACAACCACAAAAAGGCATTAGTTTTAGTTTGAAATATTGTCTTGCAGGTGGAGAGGTTTTGCACACCAGTGCAATCAGGCCGCCTGGTATCTACGGAGCTGGTGAACAGCGGCATTTCAGCAGACTTATGGTAAGGAAAGAGTTAACATGGTAAACTAGGTCTGTTGTTTTACAGCCTTGCCCCCTCCCTCTTCATATCTTGGCTATTACTGGCAGCCTTAGAGACAACTAGGCTTGACATATATAATGTATGTGAAGTCTGAATACAGTCATGCAATATGATTTGTGCATGTTCAATGATCACTAGTTCCTCTATTTCACACCACCATCCAGTGTTGTAATCGTTAAGAGTAGTCTTGGTCTTGAGACCAATTCGAATGTGGTCTTGGTCTTGAACATGTTTGTCTTGGTATTTAACCACTTCGTGCCGGGGCAATTTTCAACGTTGAGGATGCTGGGCCGGCATGACTATCATTTTTTCCGTTTTCAAAATCCTCCAACAATTCATCATTCCATTTAACAGTCATTTATAGCCGCACGGAGTAATCTTTAGGCACTGCTCTAAGTTGACAGGTGACCTTCATTGATGCCCGAATATTTCAGCCAGGCCTGCAGCCTTGTAAACAGAGCCCAGATTGTGCGGTGTTATACAACTGTCTTTTGTTCACGAACCTGGCTCAGTGCACTGCTGACCTCTTTTCAATAGGGGCCAGATTAGCATGCAGCGGTGCTGTGTGGCTCATCGCTGTGGTGGTGGAGAGCTTTTGTCCCCGGTGGTAATCCGCTTGCTCTAAATACCCCAAACCCTGGTATACGGTTTCAAAATAACGCTGGATTATCACCACTTTTGAGAGTAAAAAATGCCGGTAATGCCCAGCAGCCTGGTCTTTTGTTCGGAGTACGGTCTTTTGTTACAGGGCCCTGTTTCCTTTGTCCGAGTTCGGAGACCCCGGCCACACATATAAACCATACGGCTCCGATTCCGGAGTCCCCGGCTGGTAGTGGTTAACCCCTGATGATGCTAGTCTTGGTCATGCACTTTTTTCCAAAATGTTTTACCTAGACCAGCTTGAGGCTAATTTTAAAATGTACTTTATGCCATTTCGTACCTGAAAAATAATCTTACAGTTGTACTTGCAAAATGGATAGTTACAGTAGCCTGACAAAATCGAGATCCCATGGGACGTGCTGCTACAGTACAAGTCTTCATTTTTGCTGCAGCTGCCAGTTGGCTTCAAGGTTTTGCCACTGCTTGCATGATCATGTAAATGCATGATGGTGAACGGCCGTAGCCGAAGTAAAACTTATCTGTCGAGGCACCATTTATGATCTTATGCGCAAGTGTTATTCCTCTCCAATTTAAAGACTGGATGGGACAGGAGGGTATTGAGATATGCACTGTATGTACATTCACCTTTTTAGTGATTATTCTCTGTCTAAAGGAAAGTAAAGCACCACCAGAACTAACCGGCCCTTTTCATTATTTTTCCTATTTCCTTATTTTCATATCCCTTCTCTGTCCACAAATCTTTCTTTGACCATAACAAGCTGACACTGAATGACTTTATCAGTAAAATACTACTGTGCTACTTCACAACGCTCATATGCATGAAAAATAGTTTGGTATGGATGGACTGCAAGGAAACACATGGAAAATCTTATATATACATACAGTATATGCTCATGGTTTGTTGGATAGCATGGGATTGTGGTCAGTTTTTGACCAATTTGCATGGATCTCCACAATAACTGCTTGAAGATCCAACGCTCTTGAAGCCATGAATATCCCCTGCGGAGAGGTCAAGTCAAATCTCCAAGGTCTTCCACTCTATGGCAAGGACCTCTTCGCCAGGAAATTCATGGGGACAATGGAGGCCAAGGCTAAGTGGATCAATACCACCCACAAGCTTTTGTGAACCATCCCCTCCATTACCACCACACCAGTACCGAGCCGACGACCCTTGAGCCCAACACCTAAAGCCGGGTCCATAGCACCACGACTCTGGCCCTTTCAGTCCCTCCATCCACCCATACAGTACACCAGTCATGGGCGCCCCTTCTCTTCTCAACCCACAAGATCATCACAGAAGGGACAAAAGGGAAGAGCAACTGTCCCACGCCACCCCTGATTACATCCCGTCAGGGGCCGCCTATAATCGTTTGCAGGGTTCAGGAGAGACATTACCTCAAACAGATGGATTCCTCGATACTGTCCCCTTGGATATTCTTTAGACTTCATGAGCACCCTCCATCCATCCTGCTCCTTCATCTGACTCCAATTCCTCTTGAGAAACTCAAATAAAAGGTGCTGGAGTTCGAGATGGATACTCTCCTTCAGAAACAAGCCCTGTACTCGCAGGAACAAAGGCTTAATCTCAACATTCTTCCTTACACTGAAGAAAGAACCTGGCAAATCGAGACCCATAATCAACCTGAAACCACTGATTAAATTTATCCACCTGAAGAAATTTTGCATGGAAATACCAGAAATGGTAACCCTGTCACTACCTGAAAAATGCCTGTTTCACATCCCAATCCACCCAGAAGACTTCAAGTTTCTTCACTTCATGTACAACGGACAGATGTTTGAGTCCGCGGCCCTTCCCTTTGGCCCTTCAACGTCATTGAGAGTCTACCTGAGTAGCAAGGATCCTTGCTGCTTGTCTCTGAAAACAAGATGTCATGCTGTTCCAGTACCTGGGCGACTGGCTCATCATTGGCAGAGCCCTAGGTGAGGCAGCGGCTTCTGCTCACCTCACCTATGACCTCACAAACCACTTGGGGTTTCTCATCAACCACCGAAAGTCAAGACCCATCCCTCCTCAACATCCAACATACCTGCGGGTGGCCCTCAATATTCAATGAGGTATAACCTTCCTAATGAGCGATCGCATCGACAACCTCTTGGAAAGCACGAGCCCCTTAACCAGCAGACAGTTGGCCCCAGCCCAAGTTTTGCTATGCCTCCTTCATCTGATGGCCAGCATGGTAGACCTTGTTCCCCTTTGTCAACTATACATGAGACCGCTACTGCTCCACCTGCTAGCAGCCTTCCAACTGAAGTGGAACCTGATTGTGTTACCCGCCCTTGTAACAGATTTTGTACACCCCACCTTCAGTGGTGGCTGATAAGAGAATACCTCACCTGGACGATCACTTTCCCAAGGGCACACCTGGAAATGACAATAACCACAGATGCGTCCCACCTCAGATGGGGAGCCCCCTACTCCCACACCAAACATTAGGAATGTGGGAACCTCTCAACGGTAGCAGAGCCATATCAATGTCCTATAACTCCAAGCAGTGTTCAATGCACTACAAGACTTCCGTTTGAGCATCAGGGGCAAACAGGTCCTGATACACTTGGACAACTCCACAGTAGTGGCCTATATAAACCGTCTAGGAGGCACTTACCTCATCAATGCCTCTCAATGAGATGGATGTTTCTGTGGGCACAAGGCCAAGGGATCGAGCTGCAAGCAACCCACATCCCAGGAGTTGACAACACTATCACAGATACCTTCTCTTAGGGAAAAATACAACCAAGAGAGTGGACACTGCACAATCATTGACATCTTTGCCTCAGCAGAGGATGCTCAACTACAAGTGTTCTGCGCCAGATTTCATCACCTGCAGTCCTGGGCTACAAATGCTTTCCAGATCAACTGGGACAGGATTGATGCTGCCCTATGCCTTTCCACCAATATCCCTAATGCCGGCAGTGCTCTGCAAAATGGAACGAAAGCATTGCCAGGTACTTTTCATCGCCCCATTCTGGCCACGCCAGCCTTTGTTCCCTCGCCTAACCAAACTTTTCATTCAGACACAACTCCTTCCTCCCTCCTGGCCAGACCTTCTCCATCCAAATTTGGGCATGCTCTACCCTCAACCAGTGTCCCATGCCTGACTTGCTGGCCCTTTTCAAAGGATTATCTGATCAAGAGGACTTTCTGAAGAAGCTGCCGAGATGGCCGCAAGGAGGTCAACGCCAATCCACACTCAGCATCTACAGTAGCAGAATATGACATTTCGCCTCATGGTGTACAGAGAAAAGTCTTAATTGGACCAAAGCTCCTGTGACCACCATGGTCGATTTCTTCTACCCCTTCAACTCGGGCCTACAGGTAGCAGCCATGTGTAACTATCGGTCGACCATTGCAGCTATACACAATGGCTTTCCTGATGGCTCAACTGTATCGCATTATGACATGCTGAAACATCTTCTCCAAGGGATGTTTGCGGAGCCCCCCCTACCAAACAACAAGTTCCTTCCTGGGACTTATCAACCATCCTGCAGCTCCTCGCTGGCCCTCCATTTTAGCCCCTCAGTAAGGCCTCGCTACGACACACTACAGTTAAGTTAGCCTTCTTACTGGCAGTTAATACCATTTCACATCAAGACAGCAAACTGAAATCACTGTCCTTCGCCGATAGCCACATCAGATAGGAACCCCACAGCATACGCCTCATTCCATCCCTGGCTGTACAGCCATGTGGGCAATGCCATTGTTATGGACATTACATTTGTGTGCAACTTTCAAGTTTGAATTCGTAAACAAATTGACTTTTAGTGGAAAAAACAATTTATTTGCTTTTATATTTGTAGCCTATATTCAAGTATTAAACATGAAAAGAAACTTTGTTTTAGCTTCACTGATTAATTTGCCACAAGTGTGAGAAATTAATATTGCGGACGTTATGCGTTACAATACCCCTGTATTGTCCAATTTGTTAATTAAAGTTGTTACAGGCGTTACATTTTATGTTATGGACGTTACATGTATAGAAAAGGTATGTTAAATGAAGACTTTCCAGGCTTTAATTTTTGTGAAAGAGTCTTTCAGGATGACTCAACACGTAAAATCAAAAGAAAAAATAAGGGCAATTTACCACGAACTAATGTACCTGCGATGGTCGTGTATCTTGTGCAGTGGGCTTGGTTTAAACTGAAGTGGCGCCACACGTAAGAACCAGATACTGCATGTACTGTGTCAACTCTGCGGGCGCGTGCAATGAAGTTCAATACAGAAAGCCTCGGTTTCAATGTGGATATGCGCAGATGGGCTAATGTGAAATCCCTCTATTGAGGGTGAAAAACTGTTCGTAACGCCCAGCAGCCTGGTCTTTCGTTCCGAGTACAGTCTTTTGTTACAAGGCCCAGTTCCGTTTGTCCAATTACGGAGACCCTGGCCACACGTATAAAGAATACATGTCCGGTACCAAAAACCCCGGCGGCAAGTGGTTAGGAAGTATTTTATTAATTATAGTTGTCCATATGGTATTGCCATGATATCCCTTCAGATTCATTAAATTGAAGTGTACCCTTAATTGACAACAATGGAGAAAAAATTGTTAAATCAATTTGAAACTTTGGCAGTCTTGTCACAGTTGGTGTGCAATTGCCAGTGTCATAACGTGTAACATCATAACGTTCATTTCTCGTGCTTGCTGCTGGACTCAGTTTTCTCTACATTGTTGAGTCATTGTTTATGTGCATAGCAATAAGAAAGGATTAATCCCAGTCTCAGAAATGTTTCCATGTAGTAATTTCTGGGTTCACAAATTGAACATAAACACCATTTCACCGAACCATGTCTTCCCTAGATGACTTCGCAGCAACAATGCCCTCATGGATAACTCTGTTTAAAAGCGTACACTTTTCAATGCATATGAAACAAACAGGAAAGCAAAAGAGTTTTCATACTTTGAGAAATAATGCAAAGTTTAAGAAAAATTTTAAGTTACATGTATATGTTTTGTCTAATAAGGGAATAAATATTTGCTTGGCCAGTCTTAAACGTGTGACTAATGCCTGAGCAGCAGGCAAGGGTACATGGGTATTTATTAGCTCCTGAGCTTGTCTTAGACGCACATCCAAGACCGGTCAAGCACATACTTATTCCCATTCATAAATACTTTTTTTTAGTCAGAGACTCAAAAGAAGTCAACATTTGACTGTACAGCCCTATCCATTTTATTTTATAGTTGTCCAAAAGAATCTCCTTATATGGACAGAATCAATTAAGCTGTCTCGTATCCAGGAGTCAGTGTACGATTTACACAGCAGGCATTGTCAAATGTTAGTACACAGTCAAGTTGCACATTGTTGAATATGGAAACAGTCTGAGGTTTTTATGAATAACATGTTGTGTCAAAAAATGAGACAGAATTAACTTCATTTTTCTATTCGACATGGAAATGTTGCATTACACGTTGAGGATAGTGTTGTTACTTAAAGAGTAAATTTGTCATTGATGGCAAGAGATTTCTTTCTTGCAGGGCTTCATAAAATTCTACAAGGCCAATGCAGGAAGTCCTTACAGTAAAACCAACTGGGTTCACGTGGACAACCTAGTGAATGGACACCTACTGGCAGCAGAAGGACTGTCAGCAGGCAAGAAACACGTAGCGGTGAGAACCATTAATTATGTCTTAGATACTGTCATCAAAATAGCAATGGCTTGAACTGTGCAATGTGGTCATTGTAAAGTAGTATAGTGACAGAGCATCTTAAAACCACTTTTGAACATGTATATAATACACAGATAAGGGGAACAATCACCTTAGTGTTTCCCGAGCCTTTCTGCCATTAGAACCCATTCACGCAGATGAGCAGTAAGGCGTGAGGTCAAAATATAGACAGTTTAGAAACAGTTCAACGGTTGGTATTAATCCCCCTTCATTCGGCTCTTCTTTTGGTGTGGGACAGTTCAACGGTTTGAATAGAACCGTCTGCCCTGGATTGTCTAACTTCACTAGCAACCTAGACAAGAATGGAGTTTGTGGCTCTACCAGCCATAGTTGCGAACAATAGATCCTATTCAAGGAGAACTTCAGTGGCCCCAGTCAGCCCTCCTTGGCTGGCCATATGGAGTAGTGGTTAACACCTTTTGATGGAGACACAAAATCGAAACATTTTGAGTGGGTAATTCATGACAAAAAGACATCGCCACGAAATTAATTTTTGTCATTAAGAGGTTTTTAGACGGGAAAATAAAGAAGTTTATATGGGAGTGACGGGAAATGCAAAACATGATTGCCTCATTTTACCGCCTGATCTATCGTCTCTGAAAGGAAATATCCACATTGACACAATATGAATTTATTTTGAACTTCAGTCAGATGTATCAGTATTCTTTGAAGGTGATGAAAAAAATCAAATTCCGCATCAAATAGTGCTACAAGTAGGTGTCAAGGGTTGGTTAGGGTTCGGTTTAGACATGGTTCAGAAATTTTTTTGCCGAACTTCAGATCGGTTGGGGTTCGGACATGTACACACATGTACATGTACAATGCACACTGAGACATAGAAAAGCTCCCTACGAATGTGCTGCATAGGCCTATATATCATATTTCTGTGTATAAAATATGTTAATACAGGTAATGAATCTCCTATCTATCCCCATGCACGAGCGGCTTTGATTTGAATATATTTTTTTCTAACCTGTTTCTCCAGAATTTGTTTGCGAGTACATTCCATATAAAGTTACTGCCGGATGTCTGACAGTTTCTGACTGTGTTTGCCAACCAGAAGCAGTTGTGTTTGGACCACACTTGACTCAAGAAAACGATCGTAAGATATGTGCAAATAGAAAAAACAGCATGCTCAATTAGGAGTTTCCTCCTTCAATACAGAATACAAGATCGAATTAGATTCTGAGCAAATTGTGTTTTGGTTATATTTGCGAAATAGATTCAACTACGAAAATATGGCTTTCATTGCGTATCTGAGGTGGAAACTTTCAAAGGACAGCGTGCATGTGACCAAATGAAAGGCAAATTAGGCCACCGTGCAAACAAAAATTAATCTTCTCGTGTGCTGCACTGAAGCGCTGCATGCAACAAATTGCTTGGCAAAATTTCCATCGGGGGATGCCTTTGATTGAGCTTGAGTCCGACTGTGATCAACATCCAATCAAAATTCGTTTTGCACGGCCATTTATGAAATCATTGATGTATTTGAACGTCATTAGCCTAATGTAGAACGTAAGGGCGTGGCTCTCGGATATTGGCAAATATAATACTATAAATCTGAATATACATGAGAACGATTGGATGTAGTGAGAATTTAGAAATGTTCTGCAGTGACAATGCCGGACATTGCATGTTCTTGGTTGATTTTTGAGTGATTCTCACCTCATGCTTTTTACAAGCATCTCATGATGCGGGCCAGTGTAAGTTCCAGTATGTTCATGCATGTGTGGAGCATGCTGTACAACTCGTTATCCATTTTTCGTTGTGTTTCTTTTTTATGAAGTTTTCTCGAATGTATTCCCACACGCCATCAATGAAATGCCATATTAAAGCCAAACATCTGAACCGAACAGTTTGGTTCGGTTCGAAAGTGCCTTGTTTGATGATTTTTGGTTTGGTTCGGCGGTTTACCTGCAGCACTAGATTAAATTGTGTTTATTGTTTTAATTTACGGTGCATTAAAGTTAAATAGGTAAAGTCAAACTCCAGAAATTAGTATAAACCCCGACATGTTTGTTTTCTGACATGAATTTTGTGCAACCACAAAGTGTAAAAAGAGCACAAAAAAATACAATAAAAAATGCAACATGCACGCATGCACTATTGACTTCAAGAATAAGTATGTATCCTTATTAAAATCGTGCAGGTGCGGGCGTGAAATGGAAGCGCGTAGTTTGCGTACGTGTATTCCTCGATCCTACACGTGAAAACCTGTGAGTGCGTAATGCTGGATCCCAGCTTGCGCACACGGGCAAAAAAAGAGGTTTTATCTATGACTGCATGTTAATGAGCAGAACACTACGTCATGTACGATTCAGGTAAATGCTATTTCAAGTTAGTATAATCGATTCTGCAGGTGTACAGTTAGGTGTGTATTTGACTCATGATACTGAGACAAAATACCAAGATCACAGGGTATCCAGACCCGAAAAGACTTGTCTGAAAACCAACAGCGCAGATATTTCACACTTCATTAGCGACACAACTACTCGATACACTTTTTTATCAGGAAGTTATTAAAAACAGTCCGCCAATCTAAATCCTGCTGCAGAGCTGCAAAGTAAAAGGCTATTGTAATGACTCATCCACCAGACCACAGGAGCCCATGATGCGGTAATACGATAAGCTGTCCATTGTTTAGTGGAAGTTGCAGAGTGCACTGTGCACTCGACTGCAACCGGTTTGACAAGCTTCGCTGAAGCGTTCATCTGTTCGATGTTCACCGTTGGTGGGGTTTAGCACTTATGAAGCATCGAATGCTTTCAAAAGCGTTTGTATTTTGACCTCACGCCTAACAATCCCATATGATAATGGATTTGCATGGAACTGTTCACATCAAGAATGGACAATCCATGTGATAGGGTAATCCCAGCCAAGCACAAACTTTTCAGTGTGATGCTTGTTTAGTTAAATGTTCTTTTATCTGTGTACTGTAATGGGTCCTTCTATAAATTTGCCATCCAAAGGGTGACTTTTTTGTGTCCCTGTCATACCTGACTCGTTTTTGACTTGGAAATATCACTGAAATTGACTGCAAATATTTTTTGTTGGCATGTAATTTGCATTACTCAGAAATTAAAAAGTGTGTTCTAACAAAGTCCACTGTCAGATATGATGGAAAAATTTATGGAAAGATTTTAATCTGTGTTCATGTCTGTTTACTGCTGACCAGTGGGGATATGAGGTGGACATTGTTTGTCCAGCAGTTCCATGTACCTACATTTATGTCCCTAAGATATTACAAAATTGGCCAATAGAAAAGTGCATTTAACTATGAATGTGCATTAGGTGTACAAACAGCGATCACATACATGTAGATTATCGTTTAATTAACCATAAACTGTTTTGTCAACCACATCTCAGGCAGGCCAAGCTTACTTCATAACGGATGAGACACCCATCAACAATTGTGTCTTCTTTAAGCCAGTCTTCACAGGCCTTGGCTACACTTTCCCGGATTTTTGGATCCCTCTCAATGTGATCTGGTGGCTTGGTAAGATGGGAGCTTTGATTGGTGGTGACATGCCACACCTCTATTGGTTAGGGGGCACACCTCCTTTAGGGCATGGAGACAGCAGGCGACAGAAGATTAGTTCATCATGTAGCTTGCCATCAATATGCCACCATAGAAAGTCCATTTTGACAGCATATTAGCAGTAAAGATTGACACCTGTGCACCAAATGTCGTTCTTTGTTTTTTTGCCATTTTGAAGGCATATTATTCACTTTGTGATTTTAGCCATGAATAATAGTTGATTTATGTGGTTTTAAGGCAGATTTGTGCTTGTGTTTGGTGCCTCAGCTAAAACAACAAAGAAGAAATTTTTATCTACTGGAAACATATGCCAGATGTCAACCTTGAAATTGATATGTAGCCATTTCAATCTAAACAAATACATGGAGGCTTATTTCCCCCGACCCCTGATTTGTGTTAAACTAGTTCCGGTCAAATTATTCCTTTTAATTATCAGTTTGAGAAGAGTGCACAAGAAGTTGTACTTAATGCAACATCTTTCAACAAGGCTCCATTAACCCCCAGCCATCCTTGCCCCTTACCCAACTTTCAAAGTTGCTGGGTCACCATTCATATTTTAAGCATGTTAGAATTCAAAATGGTATAAAATTTGTCAAAAACAAAATTTTTATAACAACATGACATGCAAATGTGTTTGTCCTCAATTCACAGCGTTCATATCTGAAATAATGCATTTCCTCCTGAAGCCATTTTACGACTTTGTTGGTTTCACCAGAACTGAGGTAAGGATCATTTCAGAAGCAAAGAGGTACATTAGAGTGTTGCAGTTATAATCATAAAAAATTTGTTATAGTGATTTTCAGCTGCCACACCGACAATCAAATTTCAAGATGATGTTGGTGCTGATGATTTCAACATTCCTGCTCTTTCAACTGTTAACCATTTTCCGGCAGTATTTTAGGTTTTTAGCTAATATGCAACATTTTTAACGCACGTGTAGTTTAAATACATCCAGTGGAATTGATTTTGCGAGCTTGCAGTTTTAATTTTGTCATATAATGGCAACTACTGTTTGATTGAATTCACACCATTACTGCATATCTGCCAACCATTCCAATTTTGGTGGAATTACTTCAATTTTTCAATGCTGATTCCAATTACAAATTTTAGTCCCAAAATTATGAGTTCCCAACTTTGTGTCATTACTGATTTTTAAAATAGTTGGAGTAGAGTTGTTTAAAGGTGTTGAGCAAAAGTTTACTGTATGCTTGTGTCATGTGGGGGGGGGCTGCATCATAGACAAATATGTCAACTCCAAATGGCCCAAGATCCCAGTCAAAGCTAGTCATTGAAGATCACTGACCAGTTTCTTTACTCCCACATCTGATGTTAGTGTGAGAGCTGATGACTGAGTTCATAATCGAACACAGTCTGCCACTGAGTGTGGCCAATCATGGCAGTCTTGGCAGAGACTTCACTGTTAAGTCAGCCATTATTTTCCCCATATATACTTGTAGATTTTTTTCCTTAGTTCATTTATGGCTACATAAATAGTGGGTACCCACAAATCCTTTGATACTTTGTGGCATATTCAAGCCAGTCTGAAACTTTGCACTACTTTGTCTCTGTGTCACCAATCTTGACTCAACCAAAATAATTTGTGGTGCATTGGTCATAAATCTTATGCCAAAATGCTACAAAATAGGGTCAGATTACACCAGAGAGCATCTGAAACCCAGGAGTTTTCAGGGCTCTTCAAAAGGCCATGGACCTTTTCATTCTGAGTTTTTGTTCTATGTTGGCAAATATGTGTTGGAAATGTTAAATTTCATTTTGTCCGCTGTGAATCAGCTCATTCAGAAAACATATTGGTTGTTTGCCACTCAATTTTATGATCATATTTTTTTTAGTTATCATTGAACTTCACTGTGACATCTTCAGAAGAGAGTGTAAGGGTCTCAGATAAATATGTTTTCTGCTGCATCTCTGTTTTTTCCTTGCAATTCATAAGTCCACTGCCGGAAACCCATGCAGATTACTAATACATATGCATTATTTCCTCGTCCATTACTCCATTTGCTAAATTCTGGAGCAATCAGCAGTGCGCCCGCACTCGCTCAACTCCCGTGGAAGTGGCCGCCATGATTTTTTCCTTTTCTTAGTGCCATGTACTAATGGACATGCTTTTGTCCAGCTTGATTTTTTCCTTTGCTAAGCTTCATTTCAGTGTCATTTCTCGATCAACTCCTTTCTTTCTACCCTTGTCATTCTTGTTCTTCTGAACGTTTAGACGCTTTTATTGCTTTTTGAATACCCTTTTCCATATTTTCATTCAATCTTGCACAGTTGGCAGACTGCCCCTTGACCTTCATCTAGACTTTCCCCAATTGGGTCTTTGCCCTAGGCTTTCCCTCACCTGTTTGGCATTGTACATTTGTTCCTTGTATATATCTATATATCTTCCAGATACCGGGATAAAGTTTGCCGGAGGAACATTGTGTTTTGTTATTCTGGTGCGATACCCTTATTTGCTCCAGTATCGTACTGATGAGCATGCTTATTTGCTCTTTGAGCATCGAGGTTTTTTTCACGACTAGCTGCAGTTTGAGCGTGACAGTCTGTTCCTGATCCATACCATACTACTGCACTGCATGCCCATGGGCCCTCTTTGAGCACTCTTGACCCATCTGTGCTCACCTACTGGCCGTCTGGAGTGTAGCTGAGTGCACCACTCAAGAGAGCCCACAGGCGACTCATTGCAGTCTGAGCTTTAAGTTTGCTGGCATACCCTAGCAAGCTCCACTGCCAGCTTTAATACCGTCAGGTCTGATAACACTGCTATCGCAGGGACATTCAAGCAGTTTGGGCTTCAGCCACACTGTTTATCTGGGCCTTCTTCAAGTTTCCTGTAGCCAGTCTCGGCTCCTGTCCAACTGTCTGGGGCATAAGCAAGTTAGCCCATAGTAGGAAGATTCTGGGACCAACTCTCGTTCCTCTCCATGATCTATCACCAGAGCATGTCTGGCAGTAACACTATTCCACGGTAATCTGCTGTAACCAGGGAGCCTACATATATCTCACGCGACTTGCCACTTACTGGACAACGCTGTTGCAAAGCACAGGCCTTGCTGCTGTCACAGTTTATGCAGCTAAAGCTACCCTGCCCCCTCCGTGCAGCATGTCACCTAGCCCAGTGTTGCTACCAGTCTTTCACTGCTACAGTGACCGAGACTGACCAGATCTGACCTGCCCGATATTGAGGGAGCACCTGGGACCTTGCTTCCCTCCTTGGCTCCCTTTTTTTTGCTGCCCTGTTGCCATGGCTTCCCACCCGGGCTCCGTGACCCAAAACTCAGCGGCCCTTCCACTCACTCATCCCGCCTGTGACTTGGCTCCAAGCGTGGCAGCTGGGACCAACTCCACAGTGGTCTCCCCGGCCCGTTCTTTCACCAGGGCCCTTGAAACTATGGGCCTGCTTTGGTGGAGAGGCTTTCTGCCTCTCTCTGTTTCTGATCCACTCATGGGGCCACTTTGCCCATTCGCCCTATGGATGATGCTCAGCCTCAAAGGGACACTTCTACGGCCACACCCCCTCTCGGTCCATCCTCTTCTCAACTGTCCGGGTCTGGGGCTTCGTCAGGGTAGAAGCGAAAGTTAGCTGAGCAACTTATCTTCCTCTGACCGCTCTTCAAAGAAGACGAAAGCAAAGCATTCAAAAGGCACTAGCTCTTCCTCTACCAAGGAAATGCTATGTGCCCTTTCCAAATTGCTATCAGCGCTTGTTCAGTGCTCCTCCTCTGGCCATTACATACCCGGATCTGGAGCCTTATTCCCTGCCCCTGGCACCTTCCAGGGAATCTTATGCCAGGTGCTGGGATGTCCCACTTTCTTCCAGGCCGTCTCCACCTGCATCTGTTGAGAGCCGTTCCCTTGATCCCCCCCCATCATTCCTGACAAGTATTTGTATATCTCTGACTGGGGTCAGTCGCCTGATGAGGACGAGCCACTTTCAACAAATGATCTCTCCTCATGCTCCAGCATGAGATAATACAGGTTCTGAGACCGTCTGCTCTTACGCCTCTAGACGATCAGGGCTGCCCTCTTTCAAACTTTGCTTGCCTTGCAAGACTACTGCTTCGCCCATCTTCCCTGAGCTACCCCTGAACCATGCCTGCATAGATGCTATGGACAAACTGGCCAAGGCCAAGTGTTGGTGCTCACCATAAACGTTCCTTCATGTTTCCTTCAGATGACTAATAATACTTACCTTTCTGTACCAGAGATTCCTGAGATGGCTAAGGAAAAGATTTTTCCACTCAGAGGCAAATCTAGCCATACTTACCCTGATTGGAACCTCTAAGACATGGAGGTGGCTTTCACGAATGTTGACCTGGTTGCCTGTACGGGTATTTGCTACATGTCCTTTCTCCTCCTCTTATTAGGAAAAAAATGAACTCCTATTAAAAAATTCAGTTAGGAGTCCTAACTGAATTTTTTTATCTCGTGCCTGTGAGGACGACTCAGATATATCCCCAAGTTTGTCACTATGGCTTTCCATTGTCTTGACGACTCCCTGATCACGGGCCTCGAACAGTTTGCCCGTGTTTCTCTCCATGCCACAGCATCTCGAACGGAATCTGCGATTCAAGCCCTGAATGTTCTCCACAGGTTCCCCTGTTTGCCAAAGACCTTTTCGCGGGCCAGTTTTCTAGTCTCTTGGAAAATGAGGTCAAGCGTATCAACAGTGCTTGGGAGATATCCTTTCACCAGTCCTCAAGCCACCCATATGGCTCCCCAAGACCATCATGCCATGCCATGCTCCCCCTGCAGTCACCATCTAAGATTTTCATGGTTCCGGGGAAATAACTTTGGATGGATGGGTTCTCACCTCTTTTTCTCATGGTTACCGCTTAGAGTTCATGAGCCCTCCCTCATTCAGCATTCAGACCGACTCCACTCCCACACATCAATTTCTATGCCCTGTCATACTGGGGTCAGGTATTGCACTCACCCTTTGGCATTTCCACCACTCCCAGGGTGTTAACTAGGGTTGTCCAAATGGTAGGAGCTCATATCCATCATTCTGACATCTTCCAGTACCTTGATAATTGTATCAGAGTCAAGACTGTTGTGGTAACTGCTGCTGCGTATGATCTCACATCCTACCTCGGTTTTCTGATCAATCACGACAAATCCCGGCCAATCCTGTTGCAGACAACTACTTTCCTCGGGGCTGTCTTCAACCTCCAACGTGGCATGGTTACTCTGACAGATACACACATTGACAATCTGATACAGTGCGTTGCCCTGTTTTTGGGCCACCGGCAGGTGAGTGCTCAGGCGTGGCTCCACCTCCTCAGACTGATGACCCGTCTTGTCAGTCTCAACCCTTGATGCAGACTTCACATGCGGCCCCTTCAGCTTCCTCTCATATCCCACTTCAAGCCGTTTGCTATCATTTGACCTGGTGGTCTTCTAGAGCTGTGGGCCTTCCCTTTGTTCCTCCTCATCATGACTGGGGGACCAGCCTTTCCTCCCCACATCAGATCTCTAGTCAGTGTAACCCCTCTCTCTGGGACTTTCAATTCAGTGTCCTAGAGCTTCAAGCGGTCTTTGAAGCCCTCATTCATTTCCGTTCGATTATAGTAGGCAGCACGGTCCTGGTCCATGCATGCGCTCTCCTATTGTCTGCCTCCTTGTCTGGTGGCTGCTCCAGTGGGCCATACAACACTCCATTGTGGTTCTAGCCAAACACATCCCCGGCATATAGAACACCCTCACCAACGTCCTCTCCCAAGACACAGTTTGCCCAACGGAGTGGATGCTGCAGCCGGAGATGGTTCAAGCCCTCTAACTCACGACCAACAGACCTCACGTGGACCCCTTCACATCCCACCTCAATGTTTGACTTCCCACATTCTGCATTCGGTATCCACACCCACTGCAGCCAAATCCCACTTTTTACCTGAACCTTGTTTTGGAGGATATATGATACTTGACCAGCTCTGCAAAAAAGTGCACTATGTCATTTGTTTGGAATTTGAGTTCTATACATATTCAAATTGCTCACATCCTAAGCTTTCATTTGATATATACATGAATTTCATCCCAGTGGCATTTTGCATTTTGCAACTGTTTTCTCCCTCGGCACATGGAATAGGCCATTATGCATTTTTATATTTCACAACTTTAATGCACCTTTTTACAGAGCGGTTCACATACAATTTGACCGATTTCTATTCTGTAGACCACAGACAACCAGAATCTGCTTATTTCTATTCTGTAGACCACAGACAACCAGAATCTGCTTAGGAGTCATCTCAAATCTCGTCCGGGATAAGTTGTGGTAAAATTGTGGGGAAACTGAATCCTTTCCCCACAATTTCCCCGCAAGTAGCTGTGCATTTATTGCGGGGAACTTGTGGAGGAATTTTGCATTAGTAGGTCACTTACTGTGAAGGACTGTTTACATTACCAGTGGGCTTGTAACAGGTGGTCAATAGTTAAGTGGTTTCTGGTTTCTAGAAACTGACCTTGGAGCACTGAACACACTGACTTTCTCTGCGGTCATGCCTTTAGTGTTGAAGACTGAGTCAGATAGTTTTTTGGGGGGGAAATTACACACTTTGTTATTTCCTCTTATTATATTAATTTGGAACACTAACTTGGCAAATGAATAAGCGTGTTATCTCTGCCCCTTATTATAACTCCGTGATTATACCCATTCAGTTCTGAAGTCATTTGTTGATCAAAAATGCAGGGTTTCAAAATTTGTGGAAAGTTATATCACACGGTTTATTTAATTCACCAGCACAAAATAAACTGGGTATTAAAAGATATGGTTGAGAAGTAACTAATGTCTATTATCCTGAAGACAAAATCAAAACACAGATGAGTTAATTCATGTTCTTTACAGATTTGAATTTATCGAACTGTGTACATCATTTCCACGTACTGAAGCTTTCCTCGTTCTATGAATTAATTGCCTCATTTCATGAACCAAAAATTAAACTCATCAAGTTACATTAAAAAAACACAGTTAAATTAACAGTGACCTGGACAAAATAGTTTCGATTGTAAATCCAAAAAACAAATCAAAAGTATTTGTACTCTGTGATGCCGAAAAAGATACAAGAGGCTTCGGCAAATTCTTTTGTGCGAGCATTATCCCCTCTCACTTGTTCATCCTCAACACACAGCAGTACACCAAAGCGTCCTACACCAGCCGTCGTCCCAAAATATGTTCCTGCCAAAGATCCCAGCAAATATGTTTTGGGCAGTGTGTGTGATCTTGTGCGGGATGTTGACGACTATAAAATAGCTCTCAGTCGAGTGGCATCCCAAGCAGCATCAAAGCCTGAAACTATGGGGTGAATGCTGTGTTCATTGCTCTTGAAAAAGGAGTTTTCGGAAGGTGAACTTGCTTGTAAAAATGTTACCGGTAAAACGAGAGTTCCCCTATCTAAGAAAATCCTGAATATTCCCAAGCTTGAGGACAGCATAATGCGGGCTATTTTTCGTAAAGCAAGACTCCAATTTCCTGAGTTTCAGGACAGCCACACAGACAGCAGATGCCCAACCGTTCAACTCCTTAATGATGCATGCAAACACATTCGCCCGAAAATGACCAACACAAAATGATGGGCGAATGCATGCATTTACTATTCACTGACTGGAACACCATGGTATGAGATTTGGGAGTGTGCAAATCACGCATTAAAGGGGTAATCTTTAATTTGTCACATTTATGTAATACAAATTTTAGAAGGTTATTAAAATCTTAGTTAGCATTGTGAAATCCCAAAGATACCTTGTTGACTTCTTAAGTCATTTTCAAGTTCCACAAACCAGAATTGTCTGATCATAGAGGTAACAACATATTTTCAGCACTTGACATGATCAACATTCTCTACCCAACCTTCCTTATATTATGCCAAGATTTCTTTTCCTGATAAAAAGATATCGAGATTGTTTGAGATACAAATTACAGGGCATATTGTTCATGACCTTTTGTGCAGTAATATTGCCAGATTGAATGCAAGTAAAGTTATAAGAGCCTGAAGTAGTACCAATGCTTTTCAGGCAGATAAAAAAATAAGCTTTGCATTCTTTAAAAGGGTCAAAATATATTTATTTCAAGTGATACAGATAGAGCAGTTTCATGAAATTGTGTAGGGATTGAGCAATTCTTAGATTTGCAGTCTTTGCCTGTGGCTCGTCCGTCAACAGAACCACAGGTGTCCTTGAGTGGCCTGCCTGGCCAAAACCGCAGAGTGGGGGGGGGGGCGGAAGAATGTGTAACAAATACTGATGACTTCATTGCGGGGAGATTGTGGGGGAAATCTCAGCAGCCTTCAACATTCCACCGCAACACTCTACCGCAGTTTTCCCTCAACTTATCCCGGACGAGATTTGAGATGACCCCTTAATGACCTTTGATGACATTTGGGCATTTTGAGATATAAGAGAAAATTTCCTTAAACTATTTTGATCCAAAATCCAAATGATGTAAACCATTTTACAACTTTGTGTTGCGCTGTTTGAAACATTTATATTGCAAAATTTAAATTTTATTAAGGGTTTTTATTTAAAACACAATTACTTGCATAAATAAAAACGAAACTTCATTAATTTTGTATTATTATTGAAGTTAACAAAATTGTTTGTGAGAAAACATTAGTTTTTTAAGTTTGTCATTTTGAACAAGTGATAAAATTGATCAGTCTGGTGCTGCGGGAATAGCAAAAACTATCCAACATTAAGTGAGTCGGGCTACACACACGATGTAAGCAATGTAACATGCATGCTGGGAGTCATGTCTTCGCTGATGATGTTTGGTGGCAAATTTTGTCAAACTGTCTATAGCAAATAAAGTTGCCCAAATGTGACACAAGTGATTTGATAAGCACCACATATCATTAGCAGGTTTGAGATTGTAAATTTAGGTGGTGTATTTTGCACAAAAATTTGAATTGATACCACTTTCTCTGGCCCTCTTACAGCTGAGTAATCTGGTAATATTAAAGTTTATATGTTGCAGCCAAGACTGACTACCATTGTTTCCGGCATAGGTTGTTTCTGATTGAATTTGTTCAGTACTGCATGCTGAATGTATGTGCATTAGTTCAGCAATTTTAGGTAGTGTAACTTAAGTCAATCTCGGCCTTACCTTGTGCACTTTGTCAAGTCTTCTTGCTTATTTCCACTGAAAAGTATGATAGTGGTATTCATTATGTGGGTAGAGAAAATAATGCTACATCCTACCTCCAGTTTTTTCGTTATGTTTCATATTCTCCTGCATTCACATACCCCTGCCCAGCCTGCACATGCAAATTTCTCATGTGCCTATTACAGTTCACTAAAAAGACTGCCCCTTGACCCTCCACAATGTACTGCAGTCCCACCACCATGTTCGTCTTTCTTTTCTCAGCACCTATCATTTATGGATGTGTCTACGGCATTTTCGGAGTTTCAAATTTTGTAACTTTTCGCATTTGTGAATTGACTTGATTCCTGTTTACGAATAAAGAGTTAGTTCTTTTCTATTGATAACAGTGCTTATTTTTATATTTTGTATTCTTGTTGTTCTTTTCTGCCCCTTTTTCTGTGCATTATATACAGGTTTGAGCTTGACCTACCTATGGTGTGTTGTGTATGGCCGTTGAACAGGGCGCATTGCCAGCCCATTGTTCTCAATGTGGTGCATGCGTTCAAATAATAACGGCCCAACGCTGTATTGGTCCAGCCATGGAGCAGGGCTTGGCGGGCTGCCTCACTCCTTTGTGGTGCGGGTTTGCATTATTCAAGATTAATGGCCGTGACAGGGAGAGACTCAGTGGAGTAAATAGGCCGGGGTTGAGCATGCTATCCCACAACACTACCCTTGATCACTGATGACTGCGCCGTACACCGACCGACTATGCTGAGCATGTGTGCTGCAACACTATGCTTGGTCATTGATGCCCACTCCACATATCTACAGATCAGGTTGAGCATGCTATACCGCAACACTACCCCTGATCACGGTTGACCAGAGCCTAAAAGACTGCTCCTTTCTCTATGTTGCAGGTACTGGGCGTCGCTACCTACCACATCCCCAGGCAACCCTACCGACCGATGGCCCAGCAGGGCTCGTAGGGCGACAGTCCGCCGTCTGCCCCGGGTCCCTCACCGGCTTCTGCTTGCCAGGCAGCGTCCATTCAGAAGCCGGGCCAGTCAACCCCCTCCAAGCAGGCAGCGGGTTCCACAGGAGGTTCGCCACGCTCCACTGCTTCTGCCACAGGCAAATCTGCAATACAACATGGCACTCAGCCTCCGATTGCATCAGACGATGTTGGCCTTTTTGGACTGCTAAGCCACCGGGGCTTTCATCAGCCACACCCCATCCGCAGCTCTGGTCTGCCGATGGACTCCAGCCATGAGGCCACCAAACCTGACCTGGGATGCTCCTCACAGGATATGACCGACCATTTGAGGGACCCCCGCCCGGCTGTACCTTCAACCTTCCCGATCTCCGGCTCCCCGCACCATTGAAGGCTAAGAAGGGCAAGGCCAAGTCATCTTCTTTGGTTTCTTCCTCGTCCAAGGCTAAAAGAAAACGCCGCTCCAATCCGGATCCACCCCAGTGGATGGTGACCCTCCAGTCCCTCTTGGAGGCCTTCACCTCTCTCGCCCGCGGCGACGGCACCCGACCCGGATCCCCTCCCATTCTAAGAGGTGGTCTCTGTTGATAAGCCAGAATCGCTCCCCCAGCAAGACCTGGCTCAAGATCGTGGTGACACTCTCCATTCCGAACACGGTTCGGCTCTTTCCTCCGCAGGCCTTCAATCGCTCTCTTCTGAGGATGACAACACTGATTCTATTCCTGGCCTGACTCGACCTGAGGGCCATCTCCACCTTCGTGAATGCGACTTGATCCAAGTCCTCAGGCTCTGTCGTTAGACGCCTGCAGAGCAAGGACGCACTTTGTTCAAGCATCACCCTTCATGCCTCGGAGATCTTTCCAGAGATACCCCTGGATGATGATGAATGCTTTTGCAAAAGTTAGGCGCTAGTGCGCAACTCCTCCGAGGGCTAAATCTTACTACCGCTTTCCTCAGGGGTTGTCTCTCACTTCCTGTTGACCCCAGATATCCCTTACGCTGCCAAAGACAAGATTTTATCCAACACCTTCCAAGAGAAGGACAGGGCCAACTTCATCTCAGTTCTTGCCTACATGTAGCTTCTCTCTTCAGCCTTCCTCCTCCTCCTTCTCTCGGAATATATTGCTTGAGCCTGTGAAGAGGACTCTCCTGTCTCAGCTGATTTTGCCACCCTTGCCCTGCAAGGCCTTGATGAGGGTCTTAACTCTGTCTTTGAACAGTTAACCCACATTGTGGTACAGGCCACTTCCAGCCGCAGAGCCAACGTGGTGGACACCATGCACATTCCCTAAGAGTTGGTCAAGAACAAACTACTGGATCTGCTGCTTCTCAGTGACAACTTGTTCCACGGGAAATTTAATGGTGGCCTTGAGTAGGACGTAAAGCATATGGAGAAAACCTCACTTTGTGAACCCATGACTCCATGCCACCCCCCTCTCCAGGCCGCTCCTTTGGTCACCCGCTCTGGTCAGCTACTCGGCCATAAGACCCCCGACGAACTCCGCCCCCAACCACTCCTAGAAGACTCCAGCCACACCTTGCTCACCACGGGTTCACATACCATGCCTCGGTCCCGTCAGAGGGTGACCCCGGTGAGTACTTGCCTTTGCCTTCAGCAGCCATTAATCCCGAACCTGTCGGTGGCTGCCTGAAAAATCTCATCGGGTTCTGGTGCAGAGATTACCACAGAATTACTGCAGAAATTACCGCCCATGGCTACACCCCCAAGTTCAGAAGCTCCCTGCCATCCAAGATGGTTTTCCATTGTACTCCCCCTCCATGCGACAAGTTTAAGCACCTGGCTCTGGAGGAGATTTCAACATCATTATGTGAGCAAGCCATCACAATGGTGCACCCAAGTCATTTTTCCACTGGCTTCCTCTCATCATTTTTTCTGACACCCAAGAAAGAAGCGGGAAAGTGGTGATTGATAACCAACTTGAAACCGCTCAACTAATTCATCAGGCCAAAACAGTTTTGGGTGGAAACCTTGAACATAGTCTTGTGCTCCCTACCGGTCCCGTTGGGTTGTCTCCATAGATCTGTAGGATGTGTATCTTCATATCCTGACACACAAGCAGGACCACAAGTTCCTTTGCTTCAAATATTGTGGCCAAACCTACAAGTTCCGAGCTCTTCCATTCGAGCTCTCCACTTCACCAAAGGTCTTCACCCAGGCCGCCAAGACACTTGCAGCCCATCTACGACAGGGCAACGTTCTCATTTATCAATACCTAGATGACTGGTTAATCATTGGCCGTTCCCCACCGAGGCCAAGGCCTGCACTTTTCTCACCCTCAACTTCACAATGTGCCTGGGGTTTCTAATCAACTACTCTAATCAGTGCATCCTCGACCTGCTCCAGTGTCTGTTGTCTGAGGTTTCTCTGGTGTTAGCATGGCTTCGTCTCAGCTTAATGGCCAGCCTTGTCGATCTCGTCCCATGGTGTCGACTGTGGATGTGACCACTTAAACTGCATCTCCTATCTTGGTACCGTCCCAAGAGCCACCCGATTACTACCCTGGTCCCTCTTCCATCAGATATTCGCAATCACCTTCGGTGGTGGACTGTTATCGAGCATCTGTCGGCCGGTCTTCCTTTTGTACCTCCAGATCTGGTCGTGACTGTGACGATGGACGTGTCACTATTCAGATGGGGAGCCTCCCTTCCTCCACTCCACACCTCCGGGATCTGGGACACTGCCTTCCCAAGCAAACACATCAGCATGTTGGAACTCCAAGTGGTGTTCAACACTCTGCGTTACTTCCAACAGCATTTAGTGGGCCGTTCCATTCGAATCATGAGCGACAACTCCACAGAAGTCATCAACCATCAGGGCAGCACTCTCTCTCAACTCTGCGTCCTTGCATGGCAGCTCTTCAGGTGGGTGAGTGATCAAGGGATCACCCTGCAGGCTGTCCACTTAGTGGGAACAAGCAACAGCATAGCAGATGCACTCTCTCGGGGTGCTGGACTCTTCATCTGAAGGTGGTCAGCCAGATTTTTGTGGAGATCGAGGGTCCTCATATCAACTTCTTAGCATCTGCCAACAATACCCATCTTCCGACATTCTACTCTAGGTTCCCTCACCTGCGGGTATGGGCAACGGACACCCTACAGGTCTACTGGTCAGGCCTTCTGGCGTACACCTTTTCCTCCAATCTCCCTCATCCCTTGGGTCATGTCCAAGATAGAACGGGAGCCATGTCGGATCCTCATCGCTCTGTTCTGACCTGGCCAAGACTCCTGGCACTGACAAGAGTTCTGGTAGGATGGCCGCCGGTCCTTCCAGTCAGGGAGGACATCCTTCATCAATCCAAGTCAGGGATCTTCCACCCAGCACAGGAAGGTCTTCACTTGAATTGCTGGATGTTGTCCTTAATCCCTACAGATGCGCCCATGGTGGCCCAGGGTCGACAACTATCCACTCGCCAAATGTACAACACCCAACTAAAACATTTTACTAAATGGAGTGACGACCACAATGACAACGACGATGTCATATATCTGTTTCACTCGAGCCTCCAGATTGCCACCATCTGCAACTACTGGTCAGCCTTGGCAACTGTTCACTCAGGCTTCAGTGATAGATCGACTGTCTCTGACAATGCTGTTATCCACCATCTCCTTCAAGTAATGTTTTGTCGAGCATCCCCACATCAAATGCCTCATTTTATCCTGGGACCTCGGAAGTGTCCTATGCATTCTTGCTGGTCCCCCCTTTAAATTGCTGTCCAATGCATGTGACCTCCATCTCAGCATCCAACTGGCGTCTCTCCTTGTGGTCGTTACATCAAGACGAGGTAGCAAGCCACATGCCCTATCTGTTGCAGATGGTCACATCCACTGGGAGCCACACGGGGTTCGCCTTATCCCAACCATTGGTTTCTGACGAAAAACCAGATGCTTACCTTCTGGCCTCTCGACATATTCATTCTAGACGTAGCCTCTCTTTTGAGAGACAACTCTGACAAGAGATAGTGTCCAGTTTGGACCCTCAAGTGGTATCTTGCCCGGACCAAGCATCACCAAGAATCTAATTGCCAGCTCTTCGTTACTACAACAAAACCTTTTTACTTGGAGTCAAAGGACACTATTGCCCAATGGACAGTCTCAACGATTATCTTCGCTAAACCGAGACTGGCCGACACATCATGATGAGATGACCTGATCCACGTCAGGGCCCACAATGTTCGGGCCGCCTCTACGTCCTGGTCGTACCTCAGGGGAGTTCGGCTAGCTCAAATCAGCCAGAAGGCTTGCTGGAAATCTTCCTCCTTTCGTCACCAAGTGCTACCTGAAAGAAGTTCTGCAGAGTGAAATAGCCCATGGCAGAGTGACCCTGCACTTGGCGTTCCGGACAATGTCCAGTGATGTTCTGGGCTGGATGGTAGATACTTCGACTTAGGGCAAAGATCAAAAGTATTTTTCCCATTCCGGCCGCATTTCTCCTGTTCTGCATGGGGATTAAATAAATCCAACGATGGGCCTGTCCTCCCGCGGTAGAAGTCCTGGCTTAGGCAATCGCCGAGGGAAAGACTAGAGCTTATTAGAATTTCCATTGTGTGCGTCCTTTGTGATGTTAAATACTCGTTCGCCTGCGTGCATGCATGGCCACAATGGCAGAGGTATGCGAAAATTTTGGCAAGTTTTGATTGAAACAAATATACATTGTGTGCTAACACAAATTTGTGATGCCTGGGCAAGTTTTTGTATTGAATATCGTTCAACCCCGGGGAATGGAATACTGCAGGAAATCTAACTCCATTGCATACGCATGAGGTATAAACTGGTCCACAGTGGACTACAGTGTGGTAATTTTTGCAGCTTACGTTAATTCTTACGCTGAAACATAACGGCAAAGAAGAGGCAGCGCTATGGGATCTTTGTTTATACTCTACTCATTACTACTGGAATGGAAACCAGCCCAGATGGACATAATAGACTTGTAAAGGTACCGTAAGTACAGTTCACACCTCGCAAATCGTGTGGTGTGTCTGTTCGTTTCTGTCAGTTTTGTGTGTGTGTGTGTGTGTGTGCAGGTGTGTGTAATTATTTATCTTGTGTATTATCAGTAGTCAGTTGGTGAGTGTTGAAAAAAAGAAAAACTGCCATATGGCTCACCTAGGGAGGATACCCATCTAATTCCCAAACTTGGTAATTTCAAGGACATAAAAATTTAGGTTTAACAACGACCCTTGCTTGCGCGCTGCTGTAACTACATGTAATTGTAGATATTTGCACGGTGAAATCAGGCAATCAGTTGTGATATGAGCAAAACAAAGTGTTATATTGTATTTACAGTATTGAAACAAAGACTTCTCCCAAGAAATGTGTGTAAATTACACAAATCAAATAAGCCAAAAAATCTTTACTGTTAAATGTTCTTAAAACTTAAGGCCAGAGAATCAGTACGTTATTCCATACACTTAAGCTGGCAGCAACCTTCCTGCACATGATCAACCACATCAAGTTGGAGGAAGAGGTGGCAAAGGGGCATCCCCTCCTTGTACTACTTGCAGACAGTAGCCCAGACTTCAACGTTTACCATGCGGTAAACTTCTCTTACTATGGCTGCCTCTTCAAGCAGTGCAAGCTAGATGCCCTCATTGCCACCTGCTACTGCCCAGGCGACTCATCACTGAATCCTGTGGAGCGGCTGTGGGCTCCCTGCACCAAGGCACTAACATTTCCATCCTTCCCTGCATCAATGGTAATGGCAACTGACAAAAACGTGACTGCCTTGAATTAGTGCTGCCTCATTCCTGCACCTGGAGTAAGAGCTTGAACGCAAGACTTTGGCCACTGCTTCAAGATAGTAGGAACCAGCGAAACCAAAGTCTATAAAGCCAAAACTACTCTTTTATCGCGAGACTGTTGTTTAGAGCTAAGTCGTGACTCCATTAGAAATAAACGGAGACATGCAGACAATGGACCTAGCTCTGCAAGGCAATTTCAGACACGGCCCTGAACGTCGATCACAACTGGCATCAGAGGCAGCATGTAGGGAGAATTGAAGTGTGAATGTCTCATTATTTGCAAATGTTGTCTTATGGTACCTTGTTTTCATTTTCCATAGTCTACAATTTATAATGATAACATTTATACAAAGTCTATTCCAATGTGTTTGAGGAGTAGTACACAAATTGCGTGAATTTTTTTATCAGTCTATAAAGATTCTTTCTACATTAATTTGGAAGCATGGGGTTATACATGTAGTTCCTTTCCAGCCGCTTGAAGAAGGTTCTTTAGTTATGCTTAGAGATCATATGCACGTATGGTGTATAACGAATAATCGCTGCTTTGAAAAATGAATGCTGCAACGGCTAAGAATACACACGCCTGGGCCTCCAATCGCAGCGTGCAAGGTCCGCCCTCACCGAAATGGCCACAAATGGACATGCCTCTTTGGCAGCTTGCTTTCGCGATCGCAAGCCTACATTAAAAAGGACCGGTGTTGAAAGGGCATTCTTTCAAACTATGTTCAGACACCAAAAAGTGTGTTTGTTAATTTTAGCAAACGTTAATCACAAAATCAAATTAGTTATGGCAAGTCGCAAATCATGTTCTTTCAAGTCCAGCCCAAAGTTCATTTGCCAAGAGGTAATTTAATTCCTGCAAAAACTCATCCCGTCATTGAGCGTGCTTAAGAGGAAGCACCGTAGTTAAGTGCATTAGACTCGTTCTAATACATCTTTCTTTCTCTCCATCTTTGGAAAGCCCTGGAGTGCTGTCAAGTATGTCTTTTCAAAAAGTGAGGCATATTTTGTCAAAGTTCATGTTAATGAAGTATATTTTTTCCAATTTTGTTTTTATGAAGGATACTTTTTCAATTTTGTTTTTGCAAGATCTACTTCTCCCAAGTTTGTTTGTTTGTTCAAGATATATATTCTCCAGTTTGTTCCTGCAAGATTTATAAATAGAAATGTTGTTTATTTCTTTGAAAACAAAACAGTTTGCATGATGTATTCAAGTTCTTTTTCAAAGTTATACATATATTGACCCTGATCCTGAGTTGTGCAAATCACTGTAACCACTTTCAACTTACAAGCAATTAAACTTCAACATTTTTTAATTATATAAAATCAACCTTGAAATACCTCATCTTGCATTTTTGCAGCGTGAAATGGAGCAAATTCAGGTCTACCTGACCCTTGCTTCTGGTCCAATCCAGGATTGTTGCAACTTAAATTTGATAAAAGATATGAAATTCCTTTCAGTGATGTAAGTGTAACCCATACTTACAAAAACTGCCAAAACAGATCTTTCCTTCTTTTGATTTAAACACTTTTAATTCAACACTACTTCCTGAACCACAAAATCAGTTTTGTTAAATGTGATTACCTACTGTAATGCTATGATTATGAACACAAAATTCAACAACAATAATTAAGGTGAATAAGGTGAGTAAAATGAATAAGATGCTCATCTTATGATGACACTCATCAATGATGACACTCAATTGGTAATAAAACTGTATTAAGTACATGAACCAGGATCCTGGATTTTTCTCAGTTCTTTCCGTGCTTGTCCTGAGTTCTAACACAAGGAACAGCCAGTTCCAAATGGATATTAGCACGCACATGTCACTGCTCAAGTTTCAGACTTTTCAGACTGTGGCAGACAGAATAGACAGTGTAGACTGCCTCCGTGTACTGTGGGCCAAAGATAACTCCACCATTCATGTCTCTGCAAAAAGCCTGATTCTGAGGTAGAGTCCATACCACTTGCAAAATACTTTCAGCTCACTCAGTGAATGGCATTGATGACACACCCACCATAGCTACCTGGGTCTCATCTGAATTACAATCTGAACCAACTGTGGTAACAACTGATGTTAGCGAAGTCATAACGAATACATGTGGGTAGCACCTGGTACCTTAGAGTCAAAGAAACCATGCAGATATAGACATGCTAACTTTGAAGTACTTTCAAGGATCTTGCTTCATTTCAAAAAGAAGTTCCATTATCAAAATGAGTTCCGGAATGCCTAATATTAAATGTACAACATAATAAAAGCTCTCAGAAATATCAATATATCATCAATGATTGACTTAAGTTCCAGGAAATATGTTTCCAAAAATGTAACAAGTGACAAAGTGCATTAATCAAACTGTATTCTTCATCTAATTAATATCAAATTATGAATCATATTGGTTTATATCTAACCCAAACTTTGATGTACATGTAAAAATACCCCATACATGTTTACACCAGTATGTAAATATATATATCCCTATGGGCAGGACATGATCTATTAATACAGGCATTTCCATTTACCTGTAGGTCCTACAGCTTCATTCACAGCCACAAAAATAACCCCATTTAATCCAACAATAAAATCCACTTAAGTAATCTGCTAACCCCATGACATGTGTAAGGCTTACCTGAGAGCCAACATTGTCAAACTTTGCTGAAATAATTGTTTTGTCTGGCAAAGAGCAAAAGTAGCATTAACCACTTCCTGTCAGGGACTCCGGGATTGGAGACGCATGGTTTATATGGGTGGCCGGGGTCTCCGAACTCGGACAAAGGAAACAGGGCCCTGTAACAAAAGACCGTACTCCGAACAAAAGACCAGGCTGCTGGGCATTACCGGCATTTTTCACTCTCAAAAGTGGTGATAATCCAGCCTTGTTTTGAAACCCTATACCAGGGTTTGGGGCATTGAGAGCGAGCGGATTACCACCGGGGACAAAAGCGCTCCACTGCCACAGCGATGAGCCACACAGCACCGCTGCACGCTAATCTGGCCCCTATTGAAAAGAGGTCAGCAGTGCACTGAGCCAGGTTCGTGAACAAAAGACAGTTATATAACACCGCACAATCTGGACTCTGTTTACAAGGCTGCAGGCCTGGCTGAAATACTCGGGCGTCAATGAAGGTCACCCATCAACTTAGAGTAGTGCCTGAAGATTACTTCGTGCGGCTATAAATGACAGTTAAATGAAATGATGAATTTTTTAAGGATTTTGAAAATGGAAAAAATGATAGTCATGCCGGCCCAGCATCATCAACATTGAAAAATTCCCCGGCACGAAGTGGTTAATTATCTCCCTACCATAGGTCTAGTCAAAGGTTTTTTCCTCCCCTCGCATGCGAGTTTCAAGAACACGAATCTTTTCATGTTGATCCTGCAAGTAGTCATCCCCAGAGCCATCAGCAGGTCGTCAAGAGAGGGCATAAGCATCTTGGTTGGTTCGTCCTGGCTTGTAGTGAGTAAACCTTTTGGCTCAATCAGCTGACGATGAGAATTCCATTTGGCAGCTCCTGTCGTGCGGGATCAAGATCGTTCGTCCTCTTCTGCACCCTTCCACCGGATGCTGGCTGGAAGCCAAAGATCTTTGCGTAGCCCCTTCGAGAATCCGCTCTCCTTTCTGCCTCATTGACCTTCCTCTTTGCCGTCTTCGCCTAAATAAATAAATAAATAATTTGTTTTGTTTAAGTTATTGTACGTTTGTTCAATCAATGGAATGAAATAAAGTTTCCATTTGAAAAGTCTAAAGTCATTCTCTCCTTTCTTTCTTTGGTCAAACGCTCACAAAAAAGCAGTATCTTCCAAATTCATTCACAGATTTCGGCCAGATTTGGACATAATCTAGCTTGGCCAGAGTTTCATGTGTAGTGTAGTGGCATGTTTAGCCAGTAGTCACTAGTGATCATTTTCTTCAAGGTTACAAAAAGCTTCTTCTTCCACAACCTCGGTCCAATTATTGTCAAACCTGGTCTGTGGCATCTCTGGACCAAGCCTCATAAAAGCTGTTCACAAAGTTAGCCAGTGGTCACTTAGTGGTCGGCAGTGGTCATTTTCTTCGAAATAACAAAATGTTCCTCCCACAGTCTTGGTCGAACTACTGTCAAACTTGATTATTTACAGCTTTAGAACAAGCCTCAGATTGGATGTTTACAGAATTGGACCATTGGTCACCTAATTGTCATCAGGGATCATTTTCTTTCATTGCATGGCGGAATACTTACCAGTTTTGCTATATCTATCAATATCTGCCACCTTCCTTTGCTGATTTCAGCCACATCTGGACATAATTTTCCTTCCATAACCTTCCTGTCCTAATTGACCAGTGTACAGAGTCAAGGGTCACCCAGTGGGTGGTTAACAGAATTCGCCCAATGGTCACCTAATGGTCAGTGGGGGTCGTTTTTTCAAAACATTCTTCTATTGTTTCTCCAAAAGTAAAACTTGATCGATTTCATCTCTACAACAAGCCTTATGTACGGTTTACGCAGAATTCAGCCAGTGGTCACATGGTGGTCCATGGAGGTCACTCAGTTTAGATCAAACATATTAATGTAGGCCTACTAAATTATTCAGCTGAGCGTCATCATGTACATGTATGTAGTGGCCTCACACAGCAACATATATTATGCTAACTGCCCACTGGCCAACGTGTGTTGCACATAGTACATGTATGTACTACTTTAAATAGGCAGATTTGGTGACGCTATTACTTTGGTATTCCCAACAGTCATGTGTGCAGTGATGGAAAAATTGAATCTGGTCCATACCTCTAATATGTAGAGAATTCTGTGCAAAGCTTGTTCCCCGAACCATACTATACACAATTTGCATCAGCAGGAGTAATGACATGTATGGTCGGACTTGCCAGGAGTCACCTTGTATGCACCTTCAACATTTCCAAAAGCTGTTCACGGCTGATATATCTGTGCTTCCCGAAGCACAATAGCAGTAACAATTTTGAATCCTCTACGTTTAAGTTTTATAACATTGCAACTCCACATTGACAATTATTGAGACCTAATGCTGGCATTTTCATATTTTCCCAAAAAAATTGTGCAGGTTAAGTACACCGCACACTTGAACTTTTGTTGGACTTTGTGAATTATGAAGCACAGAGTTAGTTTATTTTCATTTGACTCAGGTTTACCAGCTGGCCCTACACCACACTGTTAGCTACCAGAAGGCACAGCAACAGCTAGGCTACCAGCCAGTCCCACGTGGCTTGGAGGACTCTGTGGCCCATCTGCGACAACTAGGCTATGGCAGAGCCCTGCAAGAGACCAGCCAGACAAGTTGGACCTCATCACTGCTGTTCAAGGTTGTTCTGTCTATTTCTATCATAGTTGTCTTTATCGCAGTGTTGCTGTAAGGTCAAAAGAGAATCTGTAAAGGAGATAATTTTACTAAAAGATGCTGATTTTTGGTCAGCATTGGATCACTGCATGGCCCATTGACACTGCCTTTTACTGCCAAAGATATGCTTTTTCCACTACACAGAGGGACCAAGCCAGCTGACATTGTCGAGGCTAAAATATCAGCAAAGCATTTATTCTTTTTCCTGTCATGCCTGAGTCCACTTTTTAATGCCAACAGAGAAGGTACAAATAATACAAAGGGGTTGCAACAGATGTTTTTGGATGGCTAATGCACTGCAAAAGTATCTGTATGATGAATTTTGTAAAAGCCACATACAGTGAACTCCGGCTAAGGCAGCACTCTCAGGACTCAAGAAATTATGACAACTTACGTGAATGCCGACTTTTACTGTAAGTCGTCATGTTGCCGACTTACATGTACACATGTATTGCCCATGTACATTATGATTCCTTGCACTAATTCAACGGCTTTGATTTACCTTGGTAAATTCGTTCTCAATTAGTATCATCACGGGCTGCAAATTCGATAATTGATCATGTGCTCCTAAGGATGAAGCAAGGACGGCAAGCCACTTGCGTATTCACATCACAACTTGACAGTGCAGTACGTATTTACATGATACAGTTACGGTACAGAAAACATACACTCATCCACACACACGCATTAGTTAAGTTTGTTCAATATAGTCTGGATACCAGACCCAATGATTCTGACTACCCGACAAATCATTATCAAGGTCGTCAGGGAATCTTTTGGCAGGGAACCAGACTACGTTCAATAAGACAGCCCCAAAATGGACAGAATGCATGCATATAGCACTAGAGGGGTTACGGGTATTGATGTACTCATGCTGGCCAATTATCAACCACGACCTGTGCTGCTGATAAACAGACATCAGTCAAGCAGTGTGGGACTTGTAACTTGACACTTGTTGGCAACTGCAGCGAAGGAAACTGATACCGAAGCACTTTTTTTTTAAATGGCAACTTACACAAAGGAATTTTTGTGGTTTTGTGGAAAAGAGACAGAGAAAAACATGCTGACTTATACGAAATGACAACTCAAAATGCCAAATTAGAAATGAAATTTTCAATGGAAATACATTACAGACAATCAGGACTTTTGTCAAAAGGCCGACTTAGACGATATGAACAGTTACGTGATGCTGACTTAGTCAGAGTTTGCTGTACTTGTTGATGCATTCATGTGCTTGGCATCAAATCATTGGACATTTCTGTGACTATACAAATCTACTGTATCTGGTAGCTATCTCATTATTCATATTCATAGCTAAACCATGCGTACACAAAATCTTCACCAAAGCAAAGATTACTTATGTAGCAGCTGGACTGATGTTGGTCTCAAGAGGGCAAGAATGTGCACAGATTGGATACTGGTCCTGTTCCTTTTTCGGAGTTGTCTTGCTTTGGCGTATGGAAAGCATGTTGACTCAGTAACCAGGCAGTCAGTCAATTCAGGATGAGAAGAGCAACAAATAAATTTGTAGTAGTTTCAAAACAGTGCTGGATTACCTTCAAAAAATGCAAGTCTAAAAATGATGGCAATTCCCAGCAGCAGGTCCTTTGTTCAGAGTACAGTCTTTTGTTACAGAGACCAGCTATTTTGTCCGAAACCGGGCACCACAGCTCCGTGTATAAACACACGGTGCCCGAAACCAGGGTCCCTGGCGAGAAGTGGTTAAGCCCCCACCCCATATATGCTGCTTTGCAGTGTCATTTTGCAACATATGATCAATCAGTGCATCCTAGGCGCATATTTTACACAGTATTTTTTTGGTATTTTCACTGATATGAGAGTACTAGAACAAAGAAAGATATTGTTAAATTTCCAAATTCTATTTTGGATCATGGCTGAGTTAGTATGTACTGGAAATTATTCAAAGTATATATACCTCATATTCTTTTTGTGCACGTTTACAGGGATATGACTTGAGAACTGTTAATTTTGTGTGTCATCTGTCTTCCAGAATTGTGATTTGATTTAGTGGATTTCCCACTGCAGAGGTGTCTGGGGAAGATGTAAGCAGTATTACATGTACACTGTCATTTTATTTGTAAGCAATTCGCTTTTGAATCAAGACCTGTTGTCTTTATGCTGTAGCAAAGTATGGAATTTTGATCGGATGGTTCACATAGGGCCCACTGATACAGTTTTGGAAAGGGCTATATCACACAACATACCGTACTATTGAAAAGTTTTATGTTACTTTCAAACAGCAGCAGTCCCACAGTGATGCTTTTATGATGACATAGCTAATTGAACCACCTGTTGGAAAAAACACACTTTCTGAGATCTTTGATGAATGGCTCTGGTGTGTACATGTAACAACAAGAGTTCAAACACCCTCTATCAAGTTATTTGTCTGTTCCTAGTGTTAAACAGTCATAATGTGTTCAATGATTTTAACTTGCCAAATTCCCTGTATTGCTGGCTGTGTAAATGGGCCCTTAGCCCTCCTTCAAAATTGAGCTGGAGGTTTGTCAGGATTGAGGAAAGAAGAGTCCAGTCTCTGTTTACTTGACATGGGGCCAGATTCCCAATTATGCCATTTGTTCCAGCACAGTGATACATTGTTGAAGCTCAGAAAAAGTGTTATCTTTGAATTATGATAGCATTAATTACATCAATTAGAGCTCTAACTGTTCTGAATTTTCATATGTTGACTGTTGTGTAGTGCAGAGGACAACTTTGAATATTCTGCACCTCAAAGTATGATGTTCTGGCACTGTAAATGGGGTTGTTCTTCATTTCTTAGATTTTGCAATTTGTCAAATGTGTGAAAAATCTGTATAAGCCAATTGCATCCAGTTGCACTTAATTTCCAAATACTTTGAACATTTTGTGGATTTCCACATTTTTCCATTTGTTCCAGCACAGTGATGAATTGTTGAAGCTCAGGAAAAATCTCACCTTTTGAAAACTTATAGCATTAATTACATCAATTAGAGCTTTAATTGTTCCGAATTTTCATATGTCGACTGTTATGCGGTACGTATGACAACTTTGAAAATTCTGCATCTCAAAGTACGATGTACCGGCACTGTAAATGGGTTTGATGTTCTTTTATTTTTCATAATTCTGCAAGGTATCAGATGATTGAAGAGATTAACTAATTGCATCCACTTGCATGAAATTTCCAATCTTGATGATTTTTATACTGAAAACTTTGTACTGGTACCTTAAAGTGTAGTATAGGTTGTCATTATTTAGAAATGTTTTTGATAATTCAGAAAGATTCTTACCTTGAAAAAAAAATAGGCATGTTCATTTTCAAGTTTTGATGGTTACATTTTCTGCCAATGATAACTTTGAAAACTGTACACCTCAAAGTATAATGTAGATGTTTTTGGTATAGATATCTTTGTTGTAGTGTAATGTAGATGTACATGGAGGATTCTGAAAGGGTTCTCACTTTGCAAGTAATCCTTGCACACTAATGTTATTCACTTTTCAAATTGTCAGTTACAGATTCACAGTGACAAATTTTAACCTGCATCACACAAACACATGTAAATGTCTTTGATCAAAATTGAGTTATATATGGAATAATGATGAAATGAAATGGAGTAATTTCAAATTCAATTTTACTAATTCAAATATTTTCTAACTCCTCTTCATGCTATCAGTGGATTTTCACAATTGTTTGTTGGTTTTCTCTATATCCAAGAAATCAGCTCTTTTGTGTTTGAATGGTAATTTTGACCTCATTCATTTTTGCTTGTTTTGATGAAAACATTCTTGTGGTGAAAGTAAATGAATTGTGTAAATCTACATTTTAAAGTTGTGAAGCTAAGAGAAGCTAACAAATTTAGATTTATGAGTGAAGTCAGCTCGACTATTACTAATGTATCTAAAAATTGTTTATGCATACCAAGATAGAAAATATTGAATCAGGATGTCCCATTCAGATCTTTTGCATATTAATTTCTCATTGATTAAGCCTGCAGTAATTTTCCTCGTAGATTGCTAATATTTCAGCCAAACTGCGTCTTGTGTTAGATTATTAGTGTTATTCATGATCGTCCCAAGATTTCGGTACAGATGTGTTCCTCTCGAGGGTGAAATACATGGTAAGGTTGCCCTAAATTCTGCCAGATATTTACATGTCTACCAGATTCAGTTATGAAATAAACTTTTCATCAGAAAATCTAAAAGCACTACTTTCTGAGGAGCTGGATGGGTACGTAAATTTGGGACATTTACGTTGGAAAATACTTGGCTTAATGCAAGTAAATTCAAAAACTCTGATGTTGCTACATTGCCTGCAGCCACATGTTCCATATTGCCTGGACACAGATTTTACTTTATACGTAGACATTATCAAAATTGAACTGAAAATGGTACATACATGTAATTCTAAAATTATAATCATAGCGTTATGAAAATAATATGCAATAGTTGTAGTCGTAAACAACAGTATTTTCTATTTCATTGTATAAAAAAAGATTCTAGGCCTACATTCTTTCCCCAATAGTCGTTTTACAAACGTCTTTTGGACTAAAGTGTAACCTTTTAGTTCTTTGTTGAATGGTTAAGGTTCAATCATTGTAGGCCTATGTCATTTCATACATAATCAAATGAGATATTAAATAGCATGGGCATTTAACGAGTATACAATGTGTCCACTGCACTCATTCTACCTAAACAGTTGCTCTATTTGCAATTTCCTTTGCACCTTGTTTTATTTACTAATACTTGACCAACTGTAGTGCACTCTTTATTACCACAATGCATAGCTGCGCCGCCGCCATGTTCATTTTTCATTTACTTTAATGAGGATCCCAGATTAAGCCAGTGCATTCTAATTTTGGTCTAACCAGAGTTTTGTAGACTATATCTTTTACTCGGGGCATGCAGTTCCAGAAGTTTCTTTTAATCAGTCCCAGCATTTTGTTGACACTAATAACCGTGTAGGTAATGTGCTTTGCCCATGTCAGGTCACGAGTCAATTCAACTCCCAGATATATGTATAGTGGTCAACCTCTTGGAGCAATAGGGGATACCTCTTGTGACTTACAGACATGATGAAACACATTTGGGTTTATTGAATTTCATTTCCCATACAGACTTCCAAGCTCATAGGGAATTGATATCTTCCCGACGGGCATGGCAATCTTTTTGTGTTTCTATTTGCTGATAGAAAACTACATGTGCATCATCAGCAAACAGCCTCGTATCCAATTTGACATTATCTGGTAAATCACTGATATGCAAGGAACAGCACTGGCCCAAGGAGAGTTTCCTGTAGAACGCCAGAAACTGTATGAGAACTTTCTGATTTTTCACCATCGATGATAATCAATACTTTGATGTTGTGTCTGATACCAGCTTTCTAAGCTAGCTAGTGGACCTTGATGGGGAACAAAAGCTTCAGTCCATCATGTATATGTACAAAGATGAATCTGACCTTGTCAAGTGTTTGACACAGATTATTGGTGAGGCCTGCAATCTGAATTTCACATTATCTTCCCTGCCTGAAGTCATGATGTTTATCTGATAGTAAGAAATGTGTATCAAAGTGAGCCATAAGGTTACGACCAATAATGTGCTCAAGTTGTTTACATACTGTGGCGCAATAACAGTTATAGTGACACTGACTAGACAGAACGTACCTCGATGATCAGTCAAACCTGTTTGTTGTATAAAGTTAATTAACTGCAGTGCTATGTAGCTATATTCAGACCAAATAGTTGGAGAACTATACGCTGATTCATTTCAACCTGATTGGAATGCTTACATCAATGATATTATTATGCACGGCATTATTAATGGAAACCTCCAAACTATACCAAAACATTTGAGAGATTCTACAATAAACCGAGCAACCCACGCACTGGTCGCAAGGGCTTTTGTAAGGGGCCACAACTTTAATTGCGGGCTATACCTATTACATAACAATCTATTGGAAGGTCCGCTGTAGCTGCGCTGAAAACAATCAGTGCCTGCCACACCCTCACCGTGTAGCCTTTATCAACTCGCCTTAATATGTTAATATCTGTCATGCTCTCTCGCTTGTGATAGAAAATGTGCATTATTTGCTAATTTGCAACTCAACCGCGAATAAATTATTTTCTATCGCACCATCGGCCTTCTGCCCCCCCATCTCCTCCCAACCTGTGAAGAAAGAACATGCTAATAATGCACAAAACTTGGATAACATCGTTCTTCGGCGACAAGCTATACAGGCGGATAGCAACAGCTCCACCAATCAAGTAACAAAGAACGGGAAGGGGTAGAAATACTTAATCAACTTGCACTTTCGTTTATTCAGGAGGCAACTCAGCCACAACTCGGTGCATTCTTCGAGCACAAGCAATACAGAGTGTCTATCACTCAACAATTAGTTTTTGCAAAGCTATAGAAACGCTGGTACTATATTTCGGATATATACAGTATTTATTCATACGACTCTTTCGTATACAATTCTTTGGGCAGATCCGACTACCATAATACAGAGATAATTGTAAAGATACATTAAGTAATTTCAAATGACCGTTTCATATACACGTCATTTGAAAGGTCAGACTACTATAATTACAAGCCTAAATTCTGAGATACCTCAAGTTGATTTTTGAGCGACTCATGCAAGTACCCATCTTTGGATTTGTTGGATTGCCACCTACCAAGTAGTAGGGATAAGACAGTTCTGCGCCACCCCCACCCCCCTTTTCCACCCCGTTTCTCCCTTTCCACCACCCACGCCGGGGTTTCCCACTTCACTCACCTTGACCTTTGGCCCCGGCACACTTTTTTGTCAACAACTCGCGACATGCGCCAGCCTGCACAGACCTCGCATTTACCATAGACCTGAAGGAGAAAATACAATGGACTGCCAACTCCAGCGGGCGCACGTCGATCTTGCGTCAACCGGAAGTGCCGAAGTTACCGGCACAGACAACTTCCGTTTTGCTGTCGTTCGTATACATGATCGTGCTGCGTGCATGAGGTGTTGATATGTCCTCCTCAAAATGGCATAAATTTCCAGGTAATGATTGTGCAGTTGCTGAAAGCAGCGCCTAAAGACAAAAATAGGCGGGTTGAGTTTCTATGGTATACCGAAGAGGCCAGATCCAGCCCAAAAACAGCGAAAAGACGAGGCGGAACGGAATGCGAACGACAAGAATGGAGGCAACACCATGTCGGCCTAGTTAGGAATCGTCAAAATCTGAAGATAACATTGTTTTATAGTAGGCATGATAGGTGAGTTCATAAAATGTGACTATCGGTACATTAGAGTTTTAATGCCAAAGTCTTATTTCTTCTTCAGCTTAGTTGAAATATCGTCAGCTTATCATAAACATGTAGAAGTAGTGCCAAAGAGTGGGGTGATAATATTAACATAATAAAAACTACAAAACATGTAAAAATTAATAAGAAAAAATGGTCTTTTGGTGACCCTTGGATTGTAACAGTTCAGAATGTTGTCACACCTTCGAAACTGGCATTTGAAATGAAAAAAACAATGCAAGTGCAATACATTCTTGAATGCGATAAAAGAAAGTTGGGTTTGAACCCCATTCAAGCGAGCTTTTATTCACTCATACTTTGTTGAATCCCACTCCTTTAGGTTGTGCCAGCATCACTTACACCATCCCCTAACTTGGTCGCTCACATGGACTTGAACAATGTGCGAAGGGATGCCACAATGTTGAGGACACAACAGCTACTGACAGCAGACTGCAAGGAGTACACTGATCTTTTCAGCACTTGCAACACCCATAAGGAGCATAAAACTTTAGCAGGCCACATACTTCAACAGTATATGCAGGATGTTCTGTGCTTGATCCCAGCCTTGCACACTGTGGATTTTTTCCTCAGGAAAGCAATATTTAGTGTTAATAAAGTTATGTTACAGGAAAGAAATCACAAGCTTACTTTATATTGCAATTTCCTCATTCATTTCATCTTACCTCCTTGAAAACTGAAGTAGTTGATTTTAAAGAATGAAGATTTTAGGAGGCGTTCTTTAACCACCAATATTAATGCCAGAGTCCACAGGTCAAGTATCATGATGACTAGTGCACATTACACATTTCATCTGTGTCACATAATGTTGTACATGAGTACCTGCAGAATCTTTAAGAACTCTGCTCTATTCCATATCTTTGGGGATAACACTGCCCTCAGTTATGCCACCTACATAAAAGCCTGTTGTGAATATGGACAAATTCAACTAATAAAGAAAGGCGTCTTACAGGATGTTTTAATGAAACCTCAATTTTATTTGACAAAATTGATAGAGACAACTTTGAAACTATTATATAATAAATGAGGTGCTTGAAAAAAAATACAATGTTTGTATGTGTACATTGTAAATCTGTTTATTTACACTTTGTAATTCGGAATTTGGGGGATTTGGTCGTTTACAAACCAATTTGAGTAATGTTTAGAAGTTTTGCTTGCTCCTCTGACCAGGGGAAGCCAGAAACCCGTCATTAATATTCTGCCTGAAAATTTAACAAGCCGATGCATGTTGTCACTTTTTTTGGCCCCAAAACAATTCAGACTGTATAAAATCAGCTTATAAAGATCCTATTAGTATTACGTACAGTTTATGAAGTAAGGCATGTACATGTACGAAGTCATTGGGGAAATTATGCTATGGGCCTTCATGTTTCACACACATTTTTCTAATATAACACGATGTCCCTTAAATTTAAATCTTGTAGAAAAACACAAATTTGCTCATAGCCCCAGCATTGAAAATATTTTAAAAGACTTGAATATGAACGGGGGAACATGTACTACTACTATGTTTTTCCATTGAAAAATCCGACAACCCCACCTCTGAGATGAGTATTTATAACTCTAAAAATTGCTTTACGAGTCAGAAAAAAAGTTTTGCTGGGCTAAGCCAACCAGACCTGGTAGTGTCGGTGGGGCTGAGAGTACTCGATCATGTTTGCCGATTGTCACGATCGTGCATGAGAAAAGAATACATGCACAGCTTTCCCTGTCTAAACGCTCACTAATTGTTAATAATGCTCACGTTAGTATACTTATAATTATCACAATGTCATAACACACTTGTATGTTGTCTATCTCGTCCATTTTGCGATTGTTTTTCCACGAAAAGAAAAGTTCCGAGGCAAAATTACGAGCGCAGCGCCTGTCGCTATCGTTCATCGCACGTGAACAACGCTACAAAGGTCAACCGGAAGTTTCCTGTGCCGGCAACTCCAGAGCTTCCGGCTGACGGAACATGTTTACGCGCAATGCACGGTGCGCCCGCTGCAGTTGACAGTCCATTGTATTTTCTCCTTCAGGTCTATGCATTTACCCTGTGACCCTCAAACAAAGAAAAAGGGGATTTCCTCGCTTTCCTGGTCTAAACTCGTGACTTCTCACAGCCTCAACCGCCTTAAATAAATGGACTATATACAAAGAATAACAATATATAAAAAACTTGTCAAGTTGTTAGAAAAATGAGAAAAATAAATAGAAACTATATAAAAGGATATGGTAGACCATAAAACAAACGTTAATTGTTATTTCTACAAAGACACGAGGAATGCGATCGATTTGGTAGATTCGTACGATTGTTTTCGTTGTTTAAATTCTGACCGTTTGTTTCATTGTACCGATTGTAAAGAATGCTACGATTGCCACAAATGTAACGACTGCGCCAGATGTGTAACTGCTCCACTTGCAACGATTTCGGTAGATGTATAAATTGCCTGGCTTGTTTTAATTCATAAGACTGTCAAAATTCAAATGCCTTGGACAGTTGCGAGGACTGTTACGAGTGCAGCAATTGTATCGAATGTTTTGGTTGCACCGCTTGCACCTGCTGCATAAATTGTGTTGAGCTGGAAGGAATGGATCACGTGGTGCTCGTAGACGGTAAGCATAAAAGGCTGAGGCATACGCTAAAAAACGAGCCACCACCCGCCCAGCGACTAAACTCGACTCTGATTTATATGAAATTAGGCTAATTACTGAATACGACATTGACGTAGAACATTTAATTAAAATAGAAATCCCACCCGAGTTAATAGACGCGGTCGAGTAAAAATGAGAAAAATCTATTTCAAAGCCGGAAAATCAGAACCATGTCAACCCCAGTATATTATCATTTCAGACGACCACAAGCGTCTCAACGCCGACACTGTGACCCCAACGTCACCTATAGCCCTTTTGATCCGAGTAAATCAATCATTTCAAAACCCGTGATTAAAGAAGGCACTCACGTGAGTCAATGCAGTTCGCCCATTTTGTACCATCACAGCGGCCAAAATAACGCCTGTTGATTATGACGATAGAACCCTGCTTCGGCATTAACCCGCTTTACAAATACGGCGCTCGAGATAAAACGCTGGACAATTTAGTGGTTCGGCAAATTTGCTATCAAATACAACAACCTACGACAAACATACTCGATCACATAAATTTGGCCGTTTATAGGTTTATCGAATCTCGAGAGTCTAATCTCCCGTCTAATACCATAAACGCCTACAAAGCCAGTCGTGATATTGTAGCGGAACAGTTAATTATTAGACAGTTTTACGCATTAGACAAGTTTATGGACGCTGGTGCTCAAGATCGCCGTGTTGCGCACAAATTGAGTAGGGCGTTGGTACCCGGCGCGGGTATGTGAGCGCGTGACTTGCGTGCGGTCTGCCTCTTCCTTCCCAGCGCTCTTTCGGGCTGCACGCTTGCTGACGCTGCGCCGCACTTTCCCACTCTTCTTATGCCCATCCTCCGCGTTCGTGCTCTGGTGACTGGGTTTGCACCGCGTGGAGCTGAGCCGAGCCGTGTACCAGGGTGAGTTGAACCCTTAAGTAGAGGCAAGAAGGAGGTCTGCCCTGTTAGTTATTGTTGAGTTGTCTGCTACCCAGAAGCAGAAAAGACACCTGATTAGGGAGCACCTACGTGTCTAATAAATAAATACATCGGTCTGTCCCGAAATGTATTGGCTTGCTCCGTTGGTTATTTGTACCCGACCCCCTTGTTCGTGTGTGGTGTGCGTGTGAGCGCGTGAGAGTGTGCCCTGGTGCCTGGTGGTAGACTGCCCCACAACGAGTCTGCTCCCCCGGCCTTCTTATTAGACCGCTCGTAGGACGGCCGAGGCCCTACTCAGGGTACGTCCCCTTCCCAGGTTCGCCCGAAGGAAGTCGCCTACCCCAGGTGGACGGCAACGTTGGTGAGTCCAGGGGAGGATTCCGCCACAATATCGATGAATTGAACAAGATCAAATATGTAGTTATACCACCTTATACGGCTAAAAATCAAATGTACGTTAAAATAGATCCCTATGCCTTCCTATTTGATCACAAAAAAGACCCATTGACTCGTGAAATATCGATAAATTTATCAATCAGAGATGCGACGCGCAATCATTCATTTCTCCAAAAGACGTATACTACGGTACCCAAGGTTCACTGTCTTGGGGCGCCAGCGTTTGGTATAGAGTAACAGCGGCAATGTTGAAAATTAGAAACGACGGACTAATTTCAAACAAGTTGGCATTGCAAGCGTTTAGCATATCTGAATCTCCCGTGAAATTAAAAGTCGATTCAATTATGAATCAATTGTACCTCGGTTATTCTTCAGAATCAAGCGTTTGGTACATCTGAATTTTACTTTCTCGTGTAATTAAAAGTCGATTGAACCTCGTTTATTCTTCGGAATAACTGGGGTTGTTTTCACGTCACTCGTTCCTTAATAAATAAACAACATATAAATAACAATGACATACACAGGATTTGTCACCTACTCGGTTACGAACCTAAATGGCCAACCCCAAAACCACAACCAGAAAACCGTGCGAACACGACATATTTGAAATGGACGAAAGATATGTATGCCGACATTGCGGTCTAATTTTGGGGTGGGTTCCTTCATACACCCCTGAAGAGATGGGAGATAGATATTACCATCATCACGTTTGGAAAAAAAACACCAGAGAGAGAACTTAACTCTGAATTGCCCAGTGAACAATCGGGTCACATCATATATGTCTTAAATCGAGTTTTAAATGGTAAGATATCCAGAGAAAGACCGTTGAGGGCTTTAATCGCGGTATGTTATCAAGAGGCAAGCGGGGAGGACGATTTAAAAGTAAAAGATTTGTTTCAAGTTTCGGATAAGTATTGGAAAAACGCCTTCGACATATTAAACCTCGCCAAACAAGATTTCCTAAAACGTATAGATTGCTTAACAAGATCTTTCAAAACGTATAGATTGACCAAACTAGATTTTTCAAAACGTATATGTGGGAGGGGCGCATGAACAGGCACACCAGAACACCCTGGGTTCGGATCTCTGCTGGTTTTATTATTAAATTTCAGCAGTAGACAGGCCAACAGCGGAGGCGACGGCAAACATGAGGAATTTGAAGAAAAAGAAACACAACTTAAGTTAATCGTTCCTTCTAGGTGAATGGCAGGAAATGTTTTGAAATGGCACAGTTTGACCCTAAAATGATGAAATTGGAAATGTCTGGAAAAACTTTTTATCTATTCATCCCTCCAAATTGATTAATTGGCAAGAAAATTAAATTCACACTGTGGACTTCCTCCTGATGGAAATAACAAAGAGTTCATCCTATTGTCATTATCTAATCCTAAAATTACATGTACATTGGAATAAAGACTATAAATCAATACCCCTCCAGTACTGGGAAGATTACTCTCTGTGACAGGTCACTTTTTATGTTAGTTGCCTAGCGCCCTCAGTTGGCTGTGCCAAGTCAGCTGTTTTGTGCAAGTTCATTCTGAGACCCCCTCTAGGACCTTGTGAGTTCATTTAGTGACCCCCTCTAGGCACCTGTGTAGCACACTGTCCTTTGTTTCATTGCACACTGAGTCTTCAGCCAGTAAACACTAAGGGTTCACCCTGCTAAAAAAAAAACTACATCAATCATCAAGTTCTTCAGAAGTTTGGGATAGCCAAGGCTGGGGTAAGTTTATTATATTGTACATGTATAAAGATTTGTAATTGAAGGAAGAGCTATTTAAGGAATGTACTTTTCCTCAGTAGGTTGGCCTTATAACTGTATCAATTCTTGGGTTGTGTGCGGTGTAGACCAACTATACCCACTGGAGATAACTTCCAGGTTTGACTGAATTGTTGAGACTCCTCTTGCACATACTATTCAGACTCTAATCGTGCTTGTGTCAATTAAATATCATCCCATTCAATCATTTATTTTACTCATTATTTTGATTTGATTGTGGAGTTAAGTTCCCCTTTTATTGAGGATTTAAATTAAGATTATTTTAGCTTGTTTCTAGTACAACTTTACCCTTTTCCTTCTCTTTGTGCTTTATGTAGTGATTAGAGTGTACATGTATCTCATTTTGTTAGGTTTTATATGAAGTTGGAGTGTCTTATTTTCTCTAGACATGTGTCTCTTTGCTCTGAGGTCTAGAGCAGCTCTCTTCCATGCATGTACATGTACACTGTACTGGTGTGTTATATAGGCTATTAGGTGCATAACTAATGAGAGCCACATTCCAGGAACTGAGCCTACTGGTCACACTGCTAGAAGGGCTGGAGTGAATAGTTCATTGCCCTTTAAGTATGCCCATTGTTTATTGGACACATGTTAACATTAGACTTGCACCAGCCCCACTACTATTATTACATGTAGAGGCCTCTAATTCTAGTTACCACTATTACTTTTAGCTGTATCAGTTTCTTATTAGTTTAAGGTTGGCTTATTCCTTGTGTGTATTTGTTTTTGGTTACTGATAGCATTCTATAGTTGGTAATTTCATGTAAAATCTTTGGAATGTAATCGTTGATGGACTAGGTCAAGTCTATGCATTGCATCTCTTAGCCCACAGGCCAGTGCTGAGTGTTGTTTACCTTTTAGATTAAGTAGATGACTGCCTGGGCTAGCAAGTTTAGACACTCATGTGCCTTGCTTTCCCTTGTGTATAATAGTTGTGTAATAGGAATTGATATCTTGTGTCTTTTAATGTAAGCTTCTTGCTATAAATGGGTAAATTCCAATGCAGAGGTGTACAGAAAGCAGACCAGATTTATGTTGCAGTTTTGCCAGAGTTTATATTTGTATTTACGTTTAAGCACAATTTGCCCAAGCAGTTTGCTTTGACATAATTATGTGAACTGCTAGTTTCTCCATATTGTGCGTTGTTATTTCAGGGCATATTTTTAATTTCTTTTGTTTTGTATCTTTCAGGGTCTTCTTTTCCTGCAATGCAGCAACACCATTAAAAGAACCAGTAAATGTACACCATCCTTGTCGTGCATTTTCTTGTGTCACATTTTTAATTACTGTGTACCTTAGAGATAGAATCTAATATAATTGAAGTCCATTCATTCCAAACAATTTCAAAATTAAAGCAATAATCATCTCCATTAAGCAAGGGATTTACATGTCACTTAATCCTCAAGTACATGTGCCCATCTTATTAATTTACATGTCACAATTTGCCCTACATGTGCCTGTACATGTACATGCAAGTAATGTACACTTATGCGAAACCAGTAACTTCCTTCAATTAAATGATCTAAACTACATAACCACGCATAGTTACTCCACCATAGATCCTACTCATAGTTTTGGTCTCGGCACCATGGACATCGATACAGCTATATTTATATTTACATGTACATGTATCTGCAAAGCAGACTTGTCTGGGCACACTGCTATAAGGCCGCCATTATTTTACCGCCCGAGGGTTAACAAAACCATTTACCCAATTTACCCATAAAATAATGTATTTATACCCTTCCCACGATGTCTAACAATTTCTCCACTCCCCTGGAAACCCATTGATGATTTACAAGAAATTTACAAGCCCAAGAAGAGTGAAATTTACTTATTTAAATTTCAGCAGTAGACAGGCCAACAGCGGAGACGACGGAAGACATGAGGAATGCCCCTGCCTCCGCATGATGGCGCTGTTGCTACACACCAGCATACTCACAATTATATGTACATGTACCATATACATGGCATCCCTGACATCACACGTTTTACTTAACTGAAAGCGAGCAGACGTTTAAATTAAAAGATGTCATTAAAAACACCAAAGGCGACAAAGTCGTTCGAGTAAAGAATATTCAGTTTGAAGCTGGATATGTTAACGTAACAAACGCTAAAGAAATTGAGTGGGATACAAACGTGGACGCTAGGCCCGCGGGGGTACTTGGCGAACGACCGCCTGGATACCTTCAGAGGAAAGAACGGAAGTAGCTCCCAATTCAGAATTAGTACAAACAGCTAAAACCAGATTGATCCAAGCAAATAAATGAGGCATTTTAGCAGAAGAAATCAGAATCATCGCTGAGGTAATTGAGCAGCTAAGCCAAGAAATCGCAACTTTAGAAGAGCAGTTAAACCAAAGACAACCATTAGAAACGCGGGCTCGTTTAGCTTATGATATCAACGATAAAAAAGTCAAATCAGTTTCATTGCTCAAGGGGCAGTGACAAACCTTGGATGAAATTTATGAAGGGAATCCCCCAACTCGACCTACAACAAACTCCCCCGTACAACCCACGAGACCCAGAAGAGAATTAACTAAAAACCTTTTTTTGACTGGGCTAACAGAACCTATATACGATAGACTTCATTCTCGAAGCTCACCTCAACCATTACCCGAAAGTCGAAGAGGAAGCATCGTGGTATCTCCCGGTTATTGTAACTGGACTGGTTTGACTTTTTGTTAAACTCGATTCCAGGCGTTTCTTTTAAGGTTCACTCAGAATCTGAAAGGGTGACTTTGGCCATTACGGACCCCAATCTTAAGTTGCGACTAAATAAAGAAGTGTCTAAGCTATTGAACTTACTCACAATAAAATTTTACCCAACGTTATTTATGAAGGCAAGTATGATTTTAAACCCCTTGAAACTCACGTTTATTCATTGCAAACAATTAAATACATTTGACAACTTTTATAAAAAACGATCGAGGTGAGCTGTTGAATAAAATCGGCAAAATTTTAATCGAATTAGACATTTTTTAAAACGCGTATATAATAAAAAGATGACGACTGACAGTTAACTATATTTGACTTTAAACTCGGCCGAACAAGCGGAGACTAGAATTTACCGCCTTCGAAAGATCAAGGAAATTAAATCCCAAATTCAAAGAGAACACGACGCGCGGGAAACTACCTACAAAAAGATCAAACGTATACTCACTGCACTCGGTTACGTAGAGTACGGTGTGGAAGTGTTGGGCGCTACCTCGGTAGCCGTTGGCGTTGCCGCTTTTTTAGGTGTTGTTACCGGACCCGTCGGCCTTGTGATGAAATGCATCGCTATTGGTGCGTTCGGTGCCTACGCGGTGCTAAAGTACGCCACTCGCCGATTAACTCACAAAACCAAAAAGCACGACCAAATTCGAATATTGGCAGACTCCAAGCTAAACACCATCGAGGAATACGTATCTCACGCGATTGAAGACGGTGATATATCGCAAAAGGAATTGTACTGATTTTATCCGAGCTGAAAAAATTTAACGAAATGAACGTCAAGTAAACGAGAGAACAGAAGCGCTCGCCAATGAACGGGCGGCGGTTTTTAAAAAAGATCTTATGAAAAAACTTGGCGAATAAGTTTTACAAAGTTGGTTAAGTATCAGAAACCACCACCTGCTTATCAAGCGAGCGAACCGACGGCACCGCCTTTAAAAGCGTAGCGCAGTAAAAATAAAGACGTATAAAATAAATGGGAGCCAACTTTAGTCATTTATCGATCGTAGTCAACAAAGAAAACTCGTTTACCGCCGAATTTCCAAATTTAACGCACGCATATGAATTACCGAAAGTCACCATGGACGAAGCCGTCACTCGCTGGGTGACCAAACCAATTTCGTTTTATCAAAATCAATTTAATTTTGCAGTCTATTGCGCGACGACGGCCTGCGGCGTGGGTTTTGATTTGCTGTCTGACCCCAATCCATACGTGTCGGCTTTATTCAGTTTTCACGTATATTATACCGTAAGAAAAATATTTTACGACTGCGTAATGCCCATTCCGAGCGACGACGTATTTGACGCGTTACACAATAATTACGATCATCGGAAGTTTACCGACACATGTCGTCTATTTAATGTCGATTCAAACAAGTTCTTTAAACAAACTCGCGACTCTTTGTCAAACGGATTAAGCACTGCTTATTATTACGACAACGGTAACGTACCTGCCCCTAATAAAAATTACGATCCGCACGACTTACTCGTCACCAACGGCAAATACACAGGATCTACTTTTATGGGCTTTGGCTGGGCTAAACCGCCGAAAGGCCCGGGCCACACAAGTACTTACACGGTCAATTGGATTTCACAGTCGGCGAGGTCACTTTGGCCTGGTGGGATTTCAAAAGAGTAGCTTGACGGATGTGGGAATCACCAAGGTAAACGAATCCATTAGGGCTTACGTATACGCGTTACTCGGTGCACAAGCTCAGACCAAGACCAGCATTTTGGCCCCCGGCACCGGTAGGACGCGCAACGGCAATTTATTACGATCGTGGAATCTTTAATTAATTCAGCCCCTGATCTCGAACAGTCATTCAGGATTCATAGCAGTATGCCAAAACGACTTTAAATTTCGTAGTCGCCCAGGGGTTATATTTGGTGCCCTCGGATATGGACTTACGCATCGGCACTTTTGACGGTTACAACAATAATTTACAAATTGCAACTGCGGATATGAGGACTGGTTACTACCGAGTTTAAATTTGGGACCAGAGGTTGAAGATGATTTTGCGGAGAAAGCGAGCGAAGCGAGCAAACCAAAGCAACCAGAACCTTTACCCACTCAACCAAAGCAACCAGAACTTTTACCCACTCAACTAAAGCAACCGGTACCAGATAAAAACCGTTAGACATCTATAACGAAGAGAAGTTATCTTTAACTATAGGAGCTATCGCCATAGGTGGTCTCGGTTTTATGTTGTATAAAGTATTAACTTAGAGTAGACGAAAAAGTACAAGGCATTTAAAAAACGCTTGTTCTCCACGTGGAAAACAAGCGTTTATTATTTTTTTTGCTTAAGTTAAAACTATTATAAAAGCGATTTACGTTTTTTGTACAAAAGTCAAAATTACATAACTGACCGCTAAAAACAAAGCCGCACGTGATCTGCTATCCATCCAACCACTTTACTCGCCACGTTGAACAGCCAACTCAAAACACTACCGCTGATTCCAGGCAAAGCGCCTAAAGCTTTCAACTCGAGTTTCTTCAACACGTTTGCCAAATTTCGCAATTGCCCTTTAATCCAATCGGTTACGCCCCCTTTACTCGGTGGTTCGGGAGGTTTTGGCGCGGGTTCTGGCGTGATACTAGGCATTCCAGCAGCCCTGACGGTACTGGTACTTATGGTACTTATGGCTATAAAACTAAACTAAACTAATTAAAATACTTACGATCGTGACGCCTTGTTCTCTAAACGTCGTTTGTATCTTCTCACGTTATGTCAAATCCGAATTAATGATCTTTTCAATTGTTCCCTTAATGCCATTAATTTGGCTCCTTAATTGGTGTTTTTATCGATGACTTCTAATCTACCCCGTCTTTCGACTCGTAAGTCGTCTAATGGTTGTTGAAGTTTTGTACTTTCTCCTTCTAATGCCGCTTCTTCCAACTCGTTTTCAACCTGTTGAATTTTCGCGTGTAACTGATGTAATTTACCTTGATTTAAAATTAATTCTCCTTTTACCGTTTGTAACGATTTATCTAAAGCGACGTGTTCTCTGTAGTTTAACCCTTTGGTTTGAACGTCCACACCTCGTGTGAGGTCTTCTACGATGTCGCTCGCTAGATCTGCTTCTTGAGGCATTTATACTAATTCTATGCTCTCGGGGTGAAGTTCCACGAGTTTACGAGACACCTGGGCGGCTTCTTCTTTTGTTTTACCAGAAACGTGGTCGCGTAAGCCTAGGACGCGTCTTATAAAATCGGTATTTGTTTATTTGTTTTTTGTTTAATAGTATTTGGGCTAAGAAATACTTTACTATTGTTTCGCGGGTTAAGAGAACTTTTTTGCCTTTGAACTTTACGTACAGGCGGTCTTTACTATCTTTACTTTAACTTTAAAATAAACGATTTAAAAACAACTATACGTTTTTTAAGCGGTCGGTAGGCTCGCAGGCAATATACCCTGCGCCACTAACCAATCCTGGGTAGCCAATGCACCGCTTGAAACCGCGGTCAATTTTAACGCGTCCTTGGCGGATAATTTATTGAAATCGGGCGGTTTGATTTCAAATAGCTTACTCGAGAACATCGCGTAACCTAAGGAGATTCCTAAAACTACTACGGCACCCTGGTAAAGCGTATTGGCGATTCCATTTACGTCGATAGATTTAGCGTTACTCATTTTTATCATATAGTATTTTATGATACGCAATTCCATTTCACGTGTCCAAAATCTGTGTGTAATCTTCCAATCGTCGCTTGATCGTCTCTTTCCTCGATATATTGTAGTTTCACTTTGCAATCGAGATACTAACAAAATTCATGGTTGTCGACTAATTCCTGTAGGAACTCTCTATCGATGAATGTTTCAGGGTTGAATAAATTGTATTTCTTATCGCGCTGTTTAGAACTATACAACCAACGATCGATTGTGATTTTAATCGCATCGCTGCAGATTTTGCACCGATATCTCTCGTACCCGTGAATACATATTCCAAAAACCGTTCCATTTAACACATCGATGTTTTTGTTTTTATGCTCGCAAAAAGAAGATCCACCACATTTGATGCACCGAGATTCTTGTTTACCATGAATACATTTGTTTCGGTCATTGGAAATTTTTGCAACGGTATTACAGCTGATGCATCTCACACAAGTCTCATTGCTATCTTTAACTTCAAAAAATCTAACGCTTTCTCCTTTCGGCATTTGTTACATACTTTAGTCGCCATCTTAATTCAATATTACATTAATACATTTTATCATATTCGTCGAATGGAATAATTTACGGGTGGCCGAGTATTAACGACCAATTTACTGAATTTAACATTTCGTAAATGCCGTTTCAATCGATCACGTTATTCATACGGACCACGTCATTTTCAGATAAATTCGGATCAAATGAATTTCTTTCCTTGCAATAAAAAAATAGCCGTCCACGCGGTATTGCTCCTAAAGTCTTTTAACACCGAGATATATTTTTGCGTAAGTAACCAGCCCTAGTGTAAATAATGTCGCCCACTGAATACCATTTTAGACAACGCACAGGTGCTACTCCCTTTTGATCTTTTAGGATACTTAATAATTTGATCCGAGGCACAATCGTCAATAATAAATAATGTATTTACACCGTCAAATAATTTCTGGTACAACTCGATTGCCTCGTTTAACCCCAATTTTTCATGATCAAGGTCGCATAAATAAACGTCGTCATCGGTTAAATCCACAGTCGGTCTAGGTAAATTTTATTTTTAAATAAGGTCGGACAGATGATCACGATCGCCTCAAATATGAATTTATATTTGGTTTCTAAATGATCTAATATTCACTGAGTCTTACCGCTGCCCGTATCGCCTACGATCAAGGCACAGTGAGGACTTTTAAACATCTGACTCATTAATTTAAACCCTGCTTAATACCATAGACTCTTAAAATTTCCGTCCTGTACCGTCCATTGAGAGTCTATTACAAAAAATACGTACATTATCAACGGACCCGCCGTCTCTGCTTGTCGCTCCATCTGTATTGAGATATCTCCTCCACCTCCTAGAGGCCTACTTGACCCGTGAGCAGAATTACCGTCAGAACTCCTAAAATCGAGCCAGAACCCGTACTTATCTTTCAAATAATCGGCCATATCAACCCCCGTTAAATTTAAATCTTTTACAACCACTCTTGCCGATTCCGTATCTGAATCACCGAAGTACTTATTAATTTCTGGCCAATGTTGATATTCGAATAGTCCTTGAGAATACAATTGATTTGGCTTACCTTCGACCGTGACTACTGTTTTAGTAATATGCTGGTTATAAAATCGTTGAGGATTTTTAACAGCCGGGTCTTTAAACAGAATTAAAACGCCTTTCAAGCTCTCAACCGTCTGATCGATATTTATATTCCATAGCGTATCCGACTTATTGACCGCTTGTTTTTTCCAAGAATGAATTCTGTCGAATAGGTGATAGACCGGGCCTCAGTGTTTGGCCCGCAGGGCCTGCGCCAAATCTCGATTAGTGACGACCTCATATTCTAAAGTCAAATCCGAAATTGCATATTCAGCCGCGGTATCTGAGGAGTTCACTACCTTATCGTGCCCGTTAAACGTTAAGTGGTACGTCAAATAGGGGTGTGCATTTGCGGGTATTTTTAGAACCGGGTACCCGTTTTTTGTTAACATCGGGTACCCGGGTACCCGGGAAAGAGATCGCCTGATAATGGCATTGCGCGCAACCCGGTGGATCATGTGCCCGAAACACGGTTCTTTTTGGTACCTAGGAAGCAAGCAGAACATTGTTCTAAACGTCGGAGATAATCTCTCCTACCTTTTTATCAAACGAAATTGTTACCTTCAGTTTTCAAATTTTGTGTGGGTGTATGAAACAGAAAAATAAATCTTCACGGGAAACGTCAGAAAAAAAGAACAGAGCTGCAAACCACGTACATGATATACGCACCTGCAAACGCTCAAAGGAAATGTCCCGGATGCTGCATGACCACGGACACGCGGAACGCATGTGGCGTGTACGAATGGTGAGCGCTGGTCGTGTCACGTGCGGACCAGATCAGTGCTATGTACGTCACGGGTTAAAAGGCTCAAAGTTTTATGTACAAAAATACCACCCTAACTCGAACAATGCCCACACCATTACATCCACTTATTTTGAAGTTTCTGATTCAAAAAACCGCCACCAAAATGCTTCAAACGGCGTTGAAAGAATCGGAAGTCTAGATAGGGTCAGGAGTCATCGCAAGTTCATTTCTTTTCTGACGAGGACCAGCACGTTGCATAAATCAACGTAGCTGCAACTGTGTAATCCTGGCTTTCAAGACGCTGAAACTAACCTGATTGCAACGCGGGCCCAATTGTAGTCCCCTTCAGGCAGTCCAATCGCTGACACTGCAGCAGCCATGTGACCGTAAAAAGAAAGGTCATGTGACCACACATAAGGAAGCCCAAGTGCAAAAAATAGCAGCGCTCCACGTTGTTAAATGACTAAGCGATACGAAAGTTTTGCCACACGAAGGTACGTACCACGATGAAGTGGTTTAGTTTTATAAATACTTTTTCAGGATAACTCCATTCCCCTGAGGTTCAAATTGTCGAGATTTTAATGCATAAGTACTTCGACAAGTGATATTTGATTGGCCGACTGTATTATGACTTGCACCTGTCAACATTTCCTTTTTTGTTTTTGAATGAAAAAATACTTTGATTTGAAATGCTTTAGTACATACAGAAAAAATCATTCCTGCTTTTTTGGTCAATTCCTCATCCACAGTTCCGCTGAATCACTGAGGAAATTCAAGTTGCTTTAATTTAAAAATAATTCAGAAACGGAATATTTCTTGGTATAAAACTTAACTAAACTGGTTCTCTGACTCTTTGGGTTTGTAGCGCACATTTAGTGCTTTGATTATAAAAGAGGCCGATCAACCGCACAATTTGTGCGTGATCGCTACTTACCGCACGCCGTGTGGAGTCCCAGTAGTAGTACCGCAGGAATATTACACAATCCGCTCTCGCTTCGTCGTCAATCCCGACATAAAGTAATTTTCATTCTTATTGTTTTATTTGACAAAAATACTCTTAATTCAAACAGTAAGCACTACTTATTCTGCACAAAAGTCATTTAGGCCGACAGGGTTTGATAGTTACAAATACAGTCATGCAAGTGTACATCAACAGCGCTCCCCCCTCATAAGACAAAACTCCTTCGGTCTCTTGTTCATATAGGTTTGGTTAAGTCATTTTCCTAGTTCCGGATCGCGAAAATTATTCAGTAAGACTGCAGCTAAAAAATCCTCAAATTCGAGTGAAATATGGTCAGAAGTCAACTTTGTGTTTTGGATATACTTCAATTTTTTTTTCAAAATTTAAGCTTTTATATTTGGATTCACAGGATCGATCGACGAAAGTGATGATGACACCTTTCCTAGTTCTGGATCGGTTTAGGATCGAGACAAAAACGTCTTCACAAATAAAAGGTAACCACACGAAAAATCCATTTTCAGCCAAAACCATTGTAAAAAGTTTCTTTTCTAATAGAGAATCTTTTAATTTTGAGAAAATTAGATGAAAAATAAGAATTCTAATGAATTAAAAAGGTAGAAATTGCGTACGGTTTGACTCGACTTTTAAACTGTACAGTGAGCTATCAACGTTATCCTCCCCGCGCCGCACAGTTGACGAACCTATTACGTCACATACATTTCTGCTGCGCCCGTGTAGTTGAGTTCGCAACGACTTTGCGTGGTAACGCCGCGCGATCCGAGAGTGGGGAAAAGCTTGCAGTTTTCGCTAAATTAACAAAAACGGAAACTCTAAAAAAGTCATTTTGATTAAGTGGACATTAGATGCAAAGGTTTATATGACTATTCAATTTAAAGAAATATTTAAAATCACACGTAGCGAGTGACCTATCGCCCGTGAATTTTAGTGTTTTTTTCGCTCTTGTGAACTAGGAAATTCCGGAACTAGGAAAACGACTTGCGGTGCAATGGGCGGAGTGGGTAAAAAAATTAGCTGTCGATCTCCGAATTCAAGTTTCATGTATGACCGCGGGACCGGGTTTTCATCGGCACGGTGGTTTTCCATGAAGTCTGTCCTTCAGTAAGAAATTTCACAGACATTTTATGCATGAATGTTTGTTCCTAATTTATTTACTTTTTTACGGGTACCCGGCCCGGAAAAAATGGAACCGGGTTTTGAAATCGACGGGCGGGTACCCGGGTACCCGGCACAGGCCTAACGTCAAAGGCTCTTTAAAACCCGACGGATAAAAAGGCCCGTGATCAGTCAACATCGGCGTGTCTAACGGTACCGCATATCGATTTTTGAAAGCGTCGGCAATCGCCTTATCTTTACTGTTGTTTGCGGCTTCGTTTTTGTCGCCCGCACCTAAACGCAAATTGGCCACGTTTTCCCTTTCCAAACCAAATTACACCATATTTTTCATTTGCGACAGAGGTAGCCAATTGTCCTTAAAGTTATGAAACACGTCCGCGTCTCGGTAACTGACGATTTTATTGCCCTGTAAGCTGACGTTGATTTCTGAAACCAAGTTTCTTGCCACGTTATTACACACAGTGCGGTTGTCGTCGGATGCGCCGTCTACATCAAGTTTAAAAGCCAGTTTGGCGGTGCCGGGTACTATTACGTCATCTATTCCTAACGCGGGGAATTTTACGTTTAACGTGTGACCCGCGTGAATCTGCCAAAGGATACACACGCAATACTGTACATGTATAGTGTGCACTTCAGATCCAGATGTTTAATGCTTCTCTTCTTGTTCATGCATACAGCTTGATGCACAGACACAGGCACAGGCACAGATTGACTAAAATAAAATTAAAATCAAACAGAAATAAAGAGTACGGTACATCCGACGTCTGGCTGATAATAATATATGTATGTGTGCCCACTTCGAACATGTAAATATACATGCACCCAATGTTTACTTGGAACTCAATTATTACTTGCACTTAGGTGTATCTAAGTTCCCCTAAAAGAGTATGATGCCCAATATTTAAGTTAGACAATACGAAACCCCATAACTTTAACTATATCTCCAATATGTAGGCCCCCATGTGTATCTGTATTATTTACCATTTACAATAAATATTCCACCGATGTAACAGCATGGCCTAAATGAGTGAGATTCGGCTTATACAAGACTATAAATAACCCAGTAATTACTTAATCAAATTCTTTAATTTAATATGAGAATCCTGAGAATAATGACCTCTAACCGTTTAATAAACTTCGGCAGGATGGGCGAATCAAAATCTGTCAGATGCAAAACGTGATGGAGCCATCTTACTTTCAGTGCTGTTTTTATGGTCCTCACGTATAGCGCCCTCAATCGGTTAGAAATCAAAAAATAAGTTTGGCCGCTACACCGCGGCTATGGTACTCAGGTTATGCGTTATTGTTACCTCCCGTTTTTCGCCCTTGATCGCGCGAGGTACTTTGAGCCTGTGAATCGGGTTTAATTTTTCGTGTATTGATGCGACCCATTTTTAATATGTATGATTTTTAATTTACGTAAAAACTTTAAAGAGGAAATAAAATGCAATAAAGGATATGCCGGCTGTAAAAAATAGATCTTCATATTCCATTAATTTATTTTGCTTTCTAAACGTTTCACTTTGGATATCACTAATGTGATCGATATCTGCGCGTATGTCGCCCAGCATTTGCTCGATATTTGTTTGATCGGTTTGAATTTCAATTAACTTGTCTTTAATTTCGCTATTCATATTTTTAAATTATATATTTTAAAAATGGCTAGTGCTTTAATGATGGTTGGAGGAGCTACAGTGAATGTGTTAGCGTTCACGGGTTCAAATTTTTTATTTAGCAGTTTATCAAAAAGTAAAGTCGACGAGGAGCGAAAGCGTCACGATTTAGCCCTAAAGCAGTTGGCGCAAGCGAAAGAATCTTGGGAGCAAAACCGCGTTCATATGTTAGATTTTTTAAACTAACGAATGCGACAAGAACGCGCGAGTCAGCAAACGTTTGTAAACGTGGACGAAGGTAAAAATACAATGCCGCTGCCGCCAGAGCCTAAATTATCCGATTTTTACGCGCCTTCCAAGGATTAAAAAATTCGTTAATTCATATGGATTATATCCGGGTGGCTTTAGTCGGTTTCTTAGCTAATCGATTTGCGTAACTTTATTTAAAAATGGAGCGAGAATTTTTAAAATTATTTTACAGCCCACAGGGTTATTGGCGGGGTGAAAGTGCGGTCGATCATCTACACGAAAAGACGGGTGCAGGCAAATCAGTTATTAGAAACTGGCTAAAAAAGTAAGCCGTTTGGCAAATATATTCACCCGCGCCAAATTACGTACCGCGATCAGTGACTTTGCAATCAGAATCGGTCGAACCTAATTACGAGCATCAAATGGATGTATTATATTTACCCTGGGATCGCGTTAAAAGAAAAACGTTGAAATACGCTTTGACCTTAGTAGACGTCGGTTCACGGTATAAAGAAGCCGAGCCGTTGACCAGTAAAACCGCTGAGCAAACGTGTGAAGCCGTGAAACAAATTTATAAAAGATCGCCTTTGGCTTGGCCTAAAATTATAATGGTAGACTCTGGATCTGAATTTAAAGGCGAGTTTAAAAAGTTAATGACGAAAAATGAAGTAGGGATTCAAGTGGGCGAGCCGGGCGTTCATAGGTCGCAGGGGGTCGTGGAAAGGTTTAACCGTACTTTAGCTGAAAGGTTATTCGGTCATCAATACGCTCAAGAAATGTTAAACGTGGGTGAGCGAAACGTGGAATGGGTAGAATGGGTAGAGCCTCAAGTCGTGAAATTGTTAAACGAGGAAAAAACGCGTTTAATCGACAAAGAGCCCGCAGAAACTATCAAATTAGTCCGAGTGAAGCAAACACCTAGTGCACCTTCAAGAGTTAGCAAGCGAGAATTACCTCCAAGCGTGGTCGTTCGGTACCTCTATTACCCGGGTGAGCAAGAGCCCAGATAGCAAGCTTACGTTTGGCCAACATTGGTTCATGGTTGATTCATTGGCCAAATATCGGTGTTGGCTGAGAGATGTTGGCCCATTGTTGGCCCAATAACAGAAAGTTTCCCTAACCTTTGCAAAAAAATTTACCGTTGGCCCGTTGTTGGCCCAATGTTGCTGAAATCGACGGCAATTCACATATTCCAACTTTACTTCGTATCGTACTAAAACAACGACGCATATCATACAATAAAATTGTATGAATGTCAAACTTAAAAAAGATAATTAAATGGCTTCGCAGGTTGTATTAAAATAATTACCCCTTTTAAATAGTTATGAATTAAAAACTTAAACAATAAATTTAAAACATTTTATAATATTGTCCGTGCTTTTAAATGATGAAATAAAAGTACATGTACCACAAAATATCGCGCATCCACATCAGTTAACTGGCAAGTGGCCAAATAACTCCTACACGCACACGTATACGTAGTACACAGAGTAATGTAGCGCGCATCGTTCACGCGTTGTACACGTGTTTTAGCCTGTGTATACATGCATGTCTACGTCTAGCTAGCTAGCTACATAGAGTACATGCAGAACACGTCTCGTATAGTATTTATGTGCCGGCCGTCCAGTGCAACTGCGAGATGTATAGCATTGAGTCCATCGTTGAGTGCAACCAATCACCTGAACATAGCTCAACAAAGACCACGATACTGCTGAAGTACATGGCAGTTTGTTGAGATGAGGTTTGTATATAGACGTTTTCCCAGTTTTTTTTTCAGCCTCATCACGACGAGTAAAAATGATATAGGCCTAAGCCTTCGTTGGACCTACATGTACATTATTGATACATGTAGTACATGTACATTGTGCAAGTTCCGTGACGTTCATCTTGCTGGACTTGTGGCTGTAACAGTAGTCAGCTAATAATTTTGACCGTGTATTTAACGGTGGTCAGTAAAGTAAGCCTAAAGTTTGGGGATAAAATGTACAAGTCATCGTCTTATTGGACAAGGAGGAGGAAATTAAAAGATAGAGTTTCAGACACATTGATGACATCTTTGAAAGTACTCCTAAGCGGCCTAGGCCAAATTGTCGGGATCGTTTGGGCCTAGGCCTACTTCAGAACAATGGGGAACAAGACCTCTCTGTTTCACCGTTAGTGCCTGATGAGTCGGTGAGAGCACTGACTGCAAGTTTGTCTGATGAAGAGCATTCAAACTTAAAGAATGTTGACATGATTGATGAGCCTGCAAGTGCCACAGATGACTTCTTTGGTTCTGCTTGCAGCACAGACTGTAACCAATCATTTGATCACCTTATGTTGCTTCCTGAAGATATGCAAACGTACCATTTCCATGAGATCAACCATGAGTATTCTAGTAGTACTGAAAGTGACTGCGAGTTTGCCGAAAGTGTGACAGAGAGATCGGAAGCAAAGTTGATAACTGATATAAAAAATTGGGCAATAAAAACAAATATTCCTACATGTATGTCAGCTCTTGGTTCACTACAGCAAATACTGAAACCTTATTTTCCTTCCATGCCAAAGGATCCACGAACTTTGTTGAATACAAAAACATCTCTTTCTGTAAAAGATATTGCTGGAGGCCAGTATCATTATTTTGGAATCGTAGATAACATCAAAAACATTCTTCAGTCCCATGTTGAGCTGCATAATGAGTCATCTCTAGATCTGCAAGTGAACATTGATGGATTACCTCTATTTAGAAGCTCTAGCACACAATTTTGGCCTGTTTTAGGTGGGTTTGATGGGTTGCCAATAGCCATTCATCATAGCTTTGTTTGTTGGAGGAACCAAACCAACCAGTGTTTCAGAGTACTTGCATGACTTTATTGAAGAAGCTGTCAGACTAAAAAGTGAAGGATTTGACATGGATGATAAACATTTTACTCTTCAAGTTTTATCAGTCGTATGTGACACACCTGTCCGAGCATACATCAAGAGAGTAAAGTCACACAGTGGTTATCATGGTTGTGATAAATGTTGGGTGGAAGGTTAGTGGGAAAATAAAATGCTATTTCCACAAGTTGATGCAAAACTGAGAACTGATGATGAATTTCTCAAAATGGCAAATGAGAATCATCACATAGAAACATGCCGATTGAATAACATGGGTATAGGCCTAGTTTCTGCATTCCCAGTTCATTATATGCATATGGTGTGTTCAGGTGTTACTCGCTGATTGTTACTTCTCCTGATTACAGGCCCTCTGCATTGACGATTAGGTGGGATTAGAAGAAAGGAGATATCTGATGACCTTGTGAATCTCAAAAACAGTGTTCCACGAGAATTTGCAAGACGCCCACGGTCCCTGAAGGACATTGATAGGTGGAAAGCGACTGAATTCCGACAGATTCTATTGTACACCGGGAAATTAGTTTTGAAAAGAAGGGTTTCAAAGGAGGTTTATGATCACTTCCTGCTCCTTTCTGTTTCAATGCATATCCTCCTGAACCCAGAATTCTGTCAACTGTACAGTAACTATGCACACAAATTACTTGTATTGTTTGTGGAACAGATGGTAGCATTTATGGTAGGAGTCAGTTTGTTTACAACGTTCATGGACTCATTCACTTAGCAAGTGATGCTAAGCAGATTGGAACCCTGGATAATATTTCAAGTTTTCCATTCAAAAACTTTCTCCAGAAACTAAAGAAACCATCATATCCTTTTGTGCAGCCTGTGCGTCAGCTTTCGGAAGACAGACTGGCCCATTCATGTGATAAAAACAAACAGCCTTGTGTGAAAAGAGAGCACTCGAATGGTCCTTTACCTCATTTTATCCAACCCCACGGTCCTAAGCAGTAAAAAGAGCCTCACTTAAGCTCATGTATCATCACACCGACTTGGAAAGACAGTTGCATTAAAGTTGGTGATGGTGTTGGGATCGTAGGCAACATTTTGTTAGGTGACCAGATAATTGTCATCTGTGAACTTTTCAAAGTGGTAGATAATTACTTCACGACCCCGTTGCCATTGGGGTGTCTTGGCATACACAAGGTAAACGGGCTAGATGGTATACTGCATTCATGCTCCATGGTAGATATTAGATGCAAGTGTGCAATATTCCCTGTTAGAAAGGCCCACTTAGTTGTAGCCTTAAATCACTAGGTCTTTTGAATCTGTAAATAGATGCATCAAAAGTACTTTTTGACCATTGTTAGTTTTAAATGAGATTTTTCTTTTCTGCCAGTTTCAAGGAGCTTTTCACTTTTTATCCCCGTATTTATAGGCAAAACTATTGATGCTGGCATATTTCCTGATGTGTTTTTGAAGGTTCTTATGAAAAAGGTTTGGCAAAAGTGAGGAAGGCAGATTTGGCCACAGATGCTGAATGTGCTGGTATCCCTGCAAAGAGGAAGTCAAGGTAATGATTCCAACAGTGTTTAGATCGGTTATGAAAGCTAGATAAAACTAAATTTGAGTTGTCTCAGTCAAATCGATCACTGAATATAAATTATGACCTATGGTGTAAGTAAAATTGCTCTATTGTTTTACGGTCTTGAGAATGAGAATGAATATTTTCAGATGGTACTGAACATTTTCATGGTTCATTATACTGCTGTATGAATTTTTACAATTGTGTACTCAGGTTGACATTGGCTTGGAAAGCGCAAGCCAAGTCCTGTTTGCTGGACTGGGACATCTTAGAGTACCATCACTGGCCAGACACGAGTTGCGTTTGGTTTCCTAATGATCGAACAGTAATATCAATTCCATCCAAGAGTCAGTTATTTTGAATTGGAGCTGCATTGTTGAGGTAGTATGTGACGCAATGGACTGTTTCACTTTTGTTGACCAAATCTTCTAGGCCAAACCCACGTTACCAGGATAGCGATTCCTCTTCTGACGAGGACTGCTCAGGCCCATCACGCAACGTTCAGAGAGGCAATCAGCAAAAGCACCAACATCCATCTGCAACTTCTGCACCAAAGACGCCTGCTCAAGCCCTGCCTTCTCCACCCTCATCCTTGATCAATCGGTGGCCAGCTCCAGTTTGTACAGGTATTTTTTATAATCATCCTATCAAGTGGAAAAAACAGTATTTTTGGTCTGCTTTTTTTAGGTGGGGAGACTGGGGGAGTAGGCCAGGGCAGGTGGGTTTTTTGTTGTTGCCGTAAAATTGATTTGCTCTCAACATGAAACAATTTCGGACATGCCCATCTCAGTAACAACTTAGGCTTACTTCATATCCTGACCCTTCAAGATTGGTTCAATCTATACGTGTTCATAAATTGGTTAACTGATTGTGAACCCTTCTAGACCTTAATTTGCTTTGTAAACAGTGTAAAACCGTATGTAATGTATAGTAGTTACAGGACGAAATTGCGTTATTTTGTTCGACCATTTATAAATGGGTTGTATGTATCCAAGGATATTTTACTTACCCTCGTTCAGGAATGTCGAACACATGGCTTCTCAGCTTAACATAGGAGATCATTTCTCAGCAGTACTTAATTTTCCAGATTGTATTTATATGTCTATGTATTACATTTGTCACTTCCATGCACATAGCAACAGAAAGGAAAGTATTGACTGTGCTTGAAGAGGTCAAGATGTTTCAAGTGGAGAACAGGGCAATGCTAATAAACATCTGTAGAAAGCTTGACAACTATCTGCAGGGTACAGCTTCAACCAGTGGTCTTCCCGAGGATGTGGTACTTCTTTTGAAGTTGGTGAAGGACATACGAGACCTTGAAACTACCCTGAGCAACTTTGAGAAGGAGAAACAGTTGGTGAGCCACCTCTTCCATTTTTATGGCTATTTAGGGATTAACCTTTTTTCTTTATTAAAGGACTAAAAACAACTACAGTGAACACTGTTATAACAAGGTCCTTGGGACTTCACAAATTACCTTGTTGTAGCAGTTACCTTCTTTTATCTGTTACCTGGGATCCAAAATTGCCCTTGTTATACTCATAATGTTGTATACAGTGTTCTTGTCTGTGTTTGACTGTACAATCAAAAGCATAGTCAACTTTATTGTTCAAGTTACAATCTTGTAGACCATGCAAAAGAGTTGTTTTATTTGTCTGCTCTGGTTGCATACGTAGCCAACATTGGGGGAGACGGTCTGAAGAGCAACAACCTAGCACGACAGTATAACTGGGTCGGCAAAGGAACAAAAGAAGCATTTTGCAAGCTGAGGCTTGTTGCTGTCATCCGCAGTAAGTAATTGAATTGTATGTTTTAATCCCATGGGGCAAACTTACTGAAATCCTGCCGTTCCAGTGTCTCTGCTCACCTTAACATTGATGAAAAAAAAATCTTCTGGATTGTTTTCTAGCAGCTGTTCGAAGAAACCCATCCGTGCAGTCAGCCACAAATGCCGAAATTGACGAGGTTATCAAAGTGTGGCTCTGCTACTCAAAAGACCGAAATGGCGGCAGGGCAGCAAGACGAGCAGCCGCTGCAGCTGTAGCTGAACCTGCAGCAAGCATGAGCCCTTCCAACCTTGATGAACTATCCACCGAGGAATACAACAGCAACAGTGACAAGGAATGAGTGTTGTTTAGTGGTATTTCATAAAAGATGTATTCATCATTTAAACAGTTTATATAGTACCATTCAAAAGCCTTTGTTAAATTATAGTTGTGTTTTGAGATGACATCTTAAAAGTGTTACTGTGTCATTTTTCAGTGGATTCCATATGTTGAAATTGTGATTCTTTTGCAATGAACCCCAAAATTGTCAAGGTCTTGCTTCTTAATCGATTGTGTGATGACCAGTGTGGGTTGGTGCATAAAGCCTGATTTAGTTTTCATTTGGCATTTGAAACACTGGTATTTAGTGAATATCTACAATAAAACCTTGAAGTGTCATCTGAGAGATTTACTTCCAATTACCAATCCGAGTGAAAGTCAAGTACACTGCAGTCAAGGCCTGCTGCAACCTAAGTAGCCTACAATTACCATTTGTAAAACATCCTTTGTGAATTTATTCTTGTTGAGGTTATTTTAATGTAAAACTTTGCATGTGGGAAACTTTCGAAAACAAATTTTTTTGTGACACCATTTAATAAGTGGAGCAACTGGTAATGCAAAACAAACTATAAACATACGTGTTTGATCTTCAACACTGAGCACTTTTTCTCAGAGAAATCCAAACTCCTCTTCTGCAAGCAATGCTTGATAAATCCCTTGCTGAGATGTTAATAGAGGGAACTTCAAAAATATATCTGTCGTATACCAATAGCCGTACACATTCATTAGTTTCTTGTGTATCATTGTTTAATTATTTACACTTGATGCTTTTAAGAACTACCACAGCCAACATACGTTAATAATTAGTTTGACTACAAAACCTGGTTTTAAAATGCCGAAACCATAAAGCTTCTTTTTATATTACCCAAATAATGATTACAGCAAAGTTCCAAAGATTTGTTCTGCAAAGTGAAAGATTGCTCAGATTCATTTTCAGATGTTGAGGTGACAACAGTTTGTTTTATTAAATTAGTGGCAATATTGCTGTTCACTTGCCGTTTACTGTTACAGATGTTTAAAAAGTGTTAATATTTTTAATAGTTATTAAGAAATATAACTGTTACGCTTTGAGCTTTGAACAATGTCTGGGACATTTCTTGTGTTAAAACTATTAATTGTTTTTGTTTGTAATTGTTGCTATAAACCCATCTCAGAACAAATGCAGATAGAATAATTTAAACTGCATTGCTGTTTTTGCTATACAAAAGTTAACTTTTGACAGCCTTCCAAATACTCTGTGACTGCAATATCATTTTGTAAGAAAAATGTTAGCAGATTGGTTAAAATTTTTAATGCAATCAGAGTTATACTTTAGATTAAAGTCTATATACTATGATGATTTTACTATCTGCATAACAACCATGAGAAACGCAGATGTACCATCTCTCATTTAGTAAACTTATTTATAACTTATTTTGATCATTGGACCAATCAATCCGTAATGGTTAAAAAAAATCTCAGAAAGAAGTAAACGCAGTATCTTTTCTTTCTATTATAGCGTATTATAGGTAATACCCCCATCAAAACATTTGTAATTATCATCTTAATGACAGGTTCCAAGAAGACGCGCGCCGAACACCCTACAATTAACCGTCCTACCTGGCCTATCCATCAACCGATGATGGCTATATATGTTGGCCTGTGATTGGCCCAACTGAGACCAAACAATCGGCTCAACACAATTGGCCCAACCATGCATGTTTAGTATTGGCCCAACCTTGGCTAGATGTTGGCCGTCGGTAGTAATGATTGTTCTGCTGTTGGCACAACTGCGACCCAATAATCCCGATTCCTCATTGGCCCAACCATTAAATGTAGTCATTGGCCCAACGATGGGCAAAGGTCGGCCATTCAGTATAAGTCATCGGCCCAACGTCAACCCAACATGTTGGCCCAACCGTGTGCCAATGAGCAAATCCAAATCAGGCCAATGTGGCACGCCGATGTCGGACCAACGATTAAATCCTATGTTGGGCCAACGTAAGCTTGCTACCCTAGGGTGGAACCGTCAGAAGGGCAATAGATCCCGTCTGGTCCGTGGACGTTTGCCAAATTAAAAATGCACGAGCCAATTTAAACGAGTTAATTCTCGGCGGGTAAAAACGGCCCCACTTTATATTATTTATTAAACGGGCCAAATAGAAGTTTCGTCAAAGAGGAACTCCAAGTCGTACCCAAGAATACAGAATTACCGGCCGAGTCTTAACTGCGCAAAAACTTAATTGAGAGGCTTTTCTTTGTCTTTAAAATTTGAGTTATACACCTAGTGATAGATAAACGATTCGTGTTGTTCTTTTGTCTTACGCTTAACAGATTGCTTAGCTCGCTCGAGGTCAGTTGCTTTAAATCCACTAATCCTCGGTTTAGAGTGCCCGTAAGCCAACGTGTCAACCCCGTCTGATAATATATAATTGCTGTTTATTGAAATGTTGCTTCCACTGAAATAAGCAGCTTTTATATGCCTCGTGTGATAGATGTTTCTCGGTGACCACTTTTGTCACACCTTTCGCCTTCTTTCAATTTTGATCGGTAGTTAAGATCAAATACATTTTTGCGCGCATACAAACGACCTCTGAAATTGTTTGACCACCAAATTCGTCTTTCCTCTTGCCTATGACCTTTTTATTTTTTGAATCGTAAAGTTGATGATCGGGCGGGTAATTGCTAAAGTCGAATAGTTACGCTTTTTAATCAAGGAGGCGTTTAAATCGTCAGTTTGGATTTGGACGAGTAAACTATTCGTATCCGTGTAAAGTAAATTTACTTTATCACCAAAATTTGATTTTTACGGAGCCGCAAAAGGGACATGAAATTATGAGATTTTTTTATTTCGTTCCCTCGAATTATTATTTCGTTCCCTCGAATTATTAATTCGTTTCCTCGAAATCATTGCGTACCCTCGAAATATTATTTCGTTCCCTCGAAATATTATTTCGTTCCCTCGAAATATTATTGCGTTCCCTCGAAATGTTATTGCGTTCCCTCGAAATCATTGCGTTCCCTCGAAACATTATTTCGTTCCCTCGAAATATTTTTTCGTTCCCTCGAAATTTTATTGCGTTCCCTCGAAATATTGCATTTTGTTCCCTCGAAATAATGATTTCGTTCCCTCGAAATAATGATTTCGTTCACTCGAAATATTTGGGCCATTTTTTTTTATACTGTCGTGGCACATCGACTTGGTGTTCCAGGAAAAAGCTGAAATACCTTCAAGGTAAGTAATGAAACCTTATAGTAATCGGCATTCCTCAACGAACAGTGTTTCCGAAGCACCATTGTCTCGCTGTAACTTGTACAATGATGTGTACATTTTGGGAAGCCACATTTACGGATGTTGCAAAGCTTTGCACACAACACGTCGCGAAATTTACCTAAGTCCCTATCTAGCAATTCTTTCTATGTGCTGCAGATCAGTGCTTACTCCAATCTATTTTGTTCAATTAACAGGTCAAGACCTAAAAAAGAGGTAAAAATGGTCACAGATGATATTCGTGAGGCGATTAAGATACACTTTGAAATCAGTTTGCAGTACCGAGACATTGTCCGAATACTTGCAATTGAGCACGGTGTCTTGTTGTCACTGCGTCATCTAAAACGGCTATTGAGAGAACTTGGACTTTTCAGGAGGAAAAACTACAGTGACATTAGGGATGTGGTTGACTTTATTCATGAACAAATACAAACGTCGGGAAAACTGCACGGGTACAGATGGATGCATGAGAAATGCCTTTTACATCATCTGCACTGCAAAGTGGAGGATGTCCGTATCATCCTTGCAGTGTTGGACCCAGAAGGGAATGCCCAAAGACGCAAGAGGAGGCTACTTCGCCGATCGTACTCATCGAAGGGACCCAACTATCTGTGGCATTTGGATGGTTATGACAAACTAAAAAAATATGGAATATGCATCAACGGGTGTGTGGATGGATTCTCGAGGCACGTTGTGTGGATGAATGCATATTACACCAACTCTGACCCAAAGTTTATTGGAGGCTACTTCGTAGAAGCAGTGAAATCTCGAGCTGGTTGTCCACGAATCCTGCGTGGCGATTCTGGTACTGAAAACGCATACGTGCGTGACATGCAGAGATTCTTACGAATGGAGAACAATGACGCCATGGCAGGTGACTCCAGCTACTTGGAAGGACGAAGTACAGCCAACCAGCGCATCGAGTATTTGTGGTCATTCCTCAGACGGGAGTGCACAGACTACTGGATATGCTTCTTCCAGCAAATGCTTGACGATGGTCATTTCAGCGGAGACTTCTTAGATGTGAATTTGGTACGGTTCTGTTTCATGCATCTAATTCAGGTACGTGTTGGAAGATATTCCAAGTTGATGCATCACTTAACAAGGAAATTGAAACTAATTGCAATCTGAAAAAAGTTAGCATTGATCCAACAGGACTGAAAGGCTGACATATTTATCATAACCCAAAGTAAGCCTATGTTCAGTGGCCCTGATAGTTTCACAGTTCAATTTGTCGCAAAAAGCCTTCCTACTTCACACGGTTCAAGGCAAAACAACTACAGTATAAGACAATACATGTAGCCGTAAGCTGATTTATTCCTTGCTCCCTTTCGCAATTATGAACTGGCCGTGCCGGTGTAACAGAAATTTATATTAATGTACTGCTATGTTATATGTTTTTACAGGATGATCTTGATGATACAATCGCAACCTGGAATCAACACCTCATCCGGCCATCCAGGAATGCCCATTCGCCAAGTGGTCGCCCTAATATGATGTACTACATGCCTGAACTGTACGGCACCATTGACTACTTGTGTCCGATGTCGGAAAGAAACATTCAAGCATGTCAAGACGAATGTGCATTCAGATCCAAGGTTCCATGTGACATGGATGTGTATGAAATGTGCTGTCGTTTGATCAGTGACAATCGGTATCAATTTCCCCAAAACTCGGAGTCGGCTTTGGACTTGTACATTGAAATAAGGCGAGAGATCCTCACAATGATGTAACTCTTCCTAACTTAATCAACACTCCTACATGCTTCAAACGTCTTTTTTGGATGTTCAAAGTGTCTCTGTGCAACCATTCTTATCGCATGCCAATATTGTCAAAACTGTTAATGCACACTGCTGATGTATTGGATAAACATACGAACCGATTCAGATAAATATTTCATGAAGTTGGCAATCATTCTTAAACATATTTTGGGTCGATTTTACAAGAGAACAAAAATTTTGATCTTGCACTTGTAGTAAAAAATCATTAGTTACACTTATACTTTGTTGATCCTTGAACGAAAGAGTAGTGTATATACATAAACCAAACGGTGGTGATATGTTGACTTTGCCCATGTACAAGCAATGTTCCATTATTTTTTTGAAAATTGGTTTTAGATGCATTTCTGGGATAGTATGGTGGCATTGAAAATGGGGGTCCTGGAGGGACATTGCATATCGCAAATACCTTTCCAAATATTTGCAATAACATTTGCGATGTCATTGCACATTAATCACAAGTAAATTGCAAAGATATTTGTGAAATGCTCATATCGAAGTTGTAGTTGAAATTCCACAAGAGTGTAATGAACATCACTCTGACAAAAAATACAATGGCCAACTAGGAACGATGTAATTATCGGTAATCATCAAGCTCAAATATCAATAATGCCACACAATTATAGTTAACATTAACTAATCAACATAATTAAGAATGCTGAAGCCTTTGAAACCTATAAAATGACAACAGAATCAGCACACTGTTTTTGAGAAGTTATCACATAATTATAGCACCAATTTTAGTAACATTGTTTCTTGCTCCAATTTTCAACTCACTGATCGTGATCAAATTACAGCATAAAGAAAACGAACATGGCAAATTGTTCTTCATGCCCTCCTTGTGTAAATTGGGAAGCAAAACCAAAATGTAATAATACAAATAAATACTTGGAAATGACGATTTCTGCATAAATTTGCCATTGGAACAACACTGGTTCATGTTTACTCAAACTTTGTAAACTTAATGGCTAGAATATCCTCTACAGATTTCGGTCATCCATGTACCATTTTTAAATTAAAACCAAATTGCAGACCAAAGTAGTCCAATTAAACAATAACTACAATTAAAAGTCCATTTCAATTTCTGTTTCAATACAGAATTAACACAAAAGTTACAACAATAAAACAACTGGCATGTATATTCGCTTCCTAAATGCTCATACTTTTAACCTTCTGGGCAGAATTTTGTGTACTGGTGTACAATGTGAAATCAAAATAGTAGAATTTGGGTTTAACATATTTTTTCTATGTTGTAAACAAATTGAACTATAAGTTAGAAAACTGGAGATATATAGTATACTGTTTCTTTAAGAGTTTGTAAGAACAGAATAACAGCTGTTTCCATTGGTGCAATTTGCAACTTACTGGTCAGAATATTATGAAATAAAATGAAAACACGACATTATAGTCATCTTCAAATTTCCTTTGATCAAATAAAAATACACTTGTAGAGAAGCTAAATTAAAGTATACAAGAAATAATGATAAAATGTTTATTGATGATTTGCTTCATCAGCACGTGAAAAAACAGCTGCTTAATATTAAAAGCATGTATAGTCTTCTTGCAATTTACTTTTTTTCACGAAACATTCTTCACATGCGCCAAAAATGAAACTAGACTTGGGTTTCCTTAATTTAATTAATAGCTTCTTTGTTGGAAATCGTAATGATACTACATGTATTGGAATCCATATTAACTTGTGTAGCTCAGCATGTTTGTCACCTTTCTACAGTTACACTGTAAAAGAAATATAGACGTCCACAGACTATGTACCATAAATCAGAAAAGGCATCTTCTAAAAAATATTAAAAACTTTTAAACAAAACAAGTTTTGAATTTACAACAGGGAAACAGCAAACTTATTCAGATGAATTGTCATTTTTAAACTAACTCAAAGTAACAGAAATACCAGTGCGCGGCTTGGTCTATGGTTGTTGCCTTTATATTATGTCCATCTTGAGATAGTTGCTCTCCAGGATGCATATGAACTCCTTTCACAATTCTTGGTAGCTGCCATAGGTGGAAGGGATCTCAAGCACAGGCCCACATGTGTGAGCCTGGGGTGCCCTACCAAGTCCCCTCATTCTATTGAATGTAACTGAGATGGACTGTGTGCAAAGTATTTCAGCCCCCGTGACATGACGAAGAAACTTCTTGAGCATAGGGGTGTCAAGTCCTCTGATAAACTGCTTTAGGTATGACAAAACCGCTGCTTCCTCACTGTTTGATGGATTTGCATCAAGGAGCCTGATAACATTGCGTGTTGTTGGCTTCTTGCTGTCGTACATCTGGCGTATGGCATCTGGATTGGGCAGAAGAAGTTCCAATTTTGCTCTTGCAGAGGTGGCCATGGCATCAAGGGCAAATTTTGGCTCCTGAATCAGTTCTTTTCGTGCGATCTTAATAAACATCGGTTTGACTTCATCGCCCGATGGGACTGAGTGACAATTAACTCGAGACAACAGATCAAGGTAATCGTCCTGCTCATCCTCATCCAGATCTTCGCCGCGCAGAACTTTGTCTACCAATTGTCGGTCTGCGTCACAGAGATACATTCTCAAGGATTCCATGAGACAAGTAGGAGTCACAGAATGTTCACCGTTGATTAAAGCCACTGAGAAAGCATAGGACAACTTAAGTGGATAGACGCCAGTATCCTTGTAGCCCTTGAGAAGGATCCTCCCTACAGCTTGCCATTCGTCCGTATCATAGTCAGAGAATATCGACGGAACCCTTTCCTCTTCTCCGCACGTGTAAGACATAAAGAACTCCTTCCAAAAGGCGGAATAGGCTTCCCGTGACAAGCCCTGATTGTCTGCTCCGGCTTCATCTACAAACTGCACCTTGATGGGCACTTCTACAATAGCTGGATCCATAAATACAGCTATCATGTCTTGTAGAATACAAGATCGACGTATGGTGACGACTGTCGCTTTGACCTCACCTGCTGGTGGAGTTGGTGATCGAGGTGAATTATGTGGTGACGGAAGATCTGGAGTGGAAACTGTAAGATCAGTTGGTTGATGATCACGACTTTCGTCAATACTGGGGAAAACCAGGTTTGTCAGACTGTTTGTGTCCAGGTCAAAGGTGTCATAAACGACCGTTTCTTCTAACTGCTCAAAGGTTGAAGGTCCAGCGATTGACCGACCAAACGCTATTTCGGGGTCAGGTGAACTACCGGAGACTGTCGGAATGATTTCAGTACCTTCTTTCAGGACGCCTGCGTCGTATATGGTGCTATCGGTGCTATCAGTGAGTTTCTCCACGTCATCAGTTGACTTGCCATGCTGTTGTGAATCAAGAGTGGATCCTGCACCATCTTCCACATCAAGAGTGGACTTCTTCGACTGACCTTGCAGATTCTTTCGTCGTTTAACCCGCGGTGAGTATTCCCTCAAGGGATTTTTGGAGGTGGCAGAATCGTCTTGGTTTTCCTCGCTATCAGTTGATGAAGAACACGCTCAAATGCGCTTGGTGGAAGGTACAGCCTCAGCATTTTACACTTATGAGATTGATACATCTCTTCCACCGTGGTACTTCCATCTAAAGCAACATGGGACGCGTCTGTTATGAAGTAGTTGTATTCTGAAAGTTTACCACGTCTGTTTTTTTCCAGAAGGAAAAAAACACCCCTTCTCCTGCTTTCCGATATTGTCTAGAGTTTGGTCAACTTGAAATGCTTCATGCCAGGTACCGCCACCAGATGGCGCCTTCACTTGCTTGTAGCCTTGTGTGGACTCATCATAATCCAACCAACCAATTTCCACACGTCTTGATTTTTTCTTTGCGTTTTGGTTCCCTTGCTGACTTCTCGATCTGGAGTCATGTTCCGCCCCTCCTTTCTTGACTTTCCTTTTTAGCCTTTCAATAAGACTCGACCTTTTCCCTCCAATTTCGTCACAGGTGCTCGATGACGCAGTAGACTCTGTATCTGTGCTTGCTTTGACGAAAGCCGCCACAGCCACTCTATCCCCATACTTGGGAATATACTTCTCCAGTGCGGAATCGTCCATTATACCGACAACATCGGTATCTATCTGCATAGAGAAAAAAAAATAAACATCAACTCATAACAGAAGATGCATTGTCCGATTTCAGCTCGAATATGCCGAGAAATGGATTTTAAAGTTAAATTGATAAATTTGCAGGATTGCCTATGTTATAATCTTTAAATGAGGCATAGCTCGAAAAATCCACCAACTGGAAGTTATTAATTGATTTGTGTCTAATTGCAATTTTTGACATATTTCAAAAATCAAAATTTGACCCAAATTCATTAATAAATTCCCCCTCGGTCGATTTTTCTGCGCTACACATCATTTAAAAGCTTATAACTTATGCAATCTTACAAAATTATCAATTAAACTTTATGATCAAGTTTTCAGCATAAATTCTTGCTGAAATCGGACAATGCATCTCTAACATTCGTATCTGGTGTCGTATTAAAGCATCATATTGGCCCTATAAATGAAGTGTATTTTGATGTAATTGATTCGTTGGGGGTATAAATTCAGTCAGCCGGATGGCTGGTCTTTTCCCTGGTCCAACAATACCCCGTGCCATCTATTGGCTCAAAATCATTCCAGACCTATTCCTTTCTCTGCCTCAGATATAAGCCACATTTCATTAATTACAATTGTGTTTGCAGACGTGAGACTCCGATCTCATAATTAATATCTTCTCCCCGATACAAAAAACATCTAAAAATAACAATTGTTGCGGTACCCACTGTATATTTGACTTGAACCGGCTAATTGACATCGGCAAGCTAGGTGGTGGAGTGGTTAAGAAGTCTGCACTAGTAAGCAGGAGGTCTTGAGTTCAAATCCCAACCAAGCACACTTCCTTTTTTTCACAAGTTCTCTTAAAGCACTGAGCATACAGTGCTAGAAAAACATCGGGAAGTCCCAAAACTTATACTTAAATACCGTATCTTCTCCCCGATGCAAAAACCATCTAAAATACCTTTGTGTCAAGTCTTGTCTCAGTTTTGTTAACAGTATGAAAGAAGCTGGGCCAGACATAACTATAAATTCAAAAATGCATTACCTTATCTTCTTCCATTCGTTTGATTGTTTCCTCATCCATGCCTCGTTTCTTCAAAAATAAACGCAGTTTTTCGTTCATGCCTTGTTTGGGAACAAAATACAACTTGTCACTTACAAATTACAAAATCTAGAAGTTGTTGAATTGGAAGACAAACAAAGCAGCAAGTTTGGTAAATAGGACACTACGCAAACTTTTCAAATTAACGGAAAAAAAACAGCGAGTTGACATTCTTATAAAGCAAAATAGCGAACCCAACTTTCCTCATTATGTCACGGACCGGCTTGATTTAAGTCTAATCTTGGAATGTGTTATGAGTTTGGTAGCCATCCGAGTAGTCATAATAGTTCCCACCCCGTCATGTTGGAACCAGTATTTAAAGAGCTCGGTGGGATATGAAATGGTCATTTGTCTGTAACTAGTCATATTGCTTGACTTATACATGTATGAGGCTGGATTAGCTCAATGGCTATATTTCTACAAAACTTTGACACATTATTCTTGCGCAACGTACTTTGCCGTGGCGTACGTGCGATTCTCCCTCTCTCCGATCGAGTTGTGTTGGCACGTAACGTGAGTTGTCGTTCTTCATCAAGCTTTCAAATTTTGTTCACTTTAATTTTGTGTTTGGGTCGTGTTGACATTGCAGCCTTGTTTTCATCAACCTTGTGACTAAGCTAGCTTTTCGTCGTTGGTTGATGAGATCCAAAATAGGACATTTGGCTTCCTTTTCAGTTTCGCACATTGTAGAGAAAGTTTTGTGCATGTGTCGTGTGACCGACGACTGTTGCACGTCAGCGACCTGACGACTGTTGTGTGTATTTTGTGCAATAGATTTACTCAGAGGAGAGAGGCAGGTCCGCACAACGCCCTTGGGAAGTTATTGAAAGTTAGCGTGTAATGCCCTTGGGAAGTTATTGAAAGTTAGCGTGTAGTGCCATTGGGAATTTAGTAGATTTTAATTTACAATCACCTATAATTCTCAATGGCACTACACGCTAACTAGAAACCTAAACAAATACACTTCTGGTTATTGTCATCCTCATATTTTAGATCTTTATATTATAGTGTGGCCTATGCTGTCTCATAATTGTTGGATTGAATAATTAAATCTAATCTGAAATGCAATCACAGAACGTCATGTTGTACTGAATACATATGTTATTCTTTGATTAATCTGTGATCACTTAGCAGTTTCCTGTCCTCAATTTAAAAGTTGAGCGGACCCACTACGCCAAGGTGGCAACACCCCCCACGTAACCGTGACAACTACAACAGCCATTTATCTGTAGGCTGTAATGCAAGTCGACATGCACAGCACGTGCAAAGGGTTGTTTACCGAAAAACACCGAAGAGCAAACTGTGGTACACCCATAGAAGTCTATGGGTACACCACCTACCTGATAATACCACCTCTATGGCTACACCACTTTAATGCGGCACTGCAAAATTTATACATTGTACAAGTTTCAGCGAGGAGCTTTGAAAACGCTGTTCAGTGAGGAATGCTAAATGTATAAGGTTTCATCACTTACCTTGGACGTACTGCCGCTTTTTTCAGGAACATCGATTCGATTTGCCACGGCAGTACAAAGAAAATGCTACAGATATTTCGAGTGAACGAAATCATTATTTCGAATGAACGAAATCATTATTTCGAGGGAACGAAATCATTATTTCGAGGGAACGAAATGCAATATTTCGAGGGAACGAAATCATTATTTCGAGAGAACGAAATAATATTTCGAGGGAACGAAATAATGTTTCGAGGGAACGCAATGATTTCGAGGGGACGCAATAACATTTCGAGGGAACGCAATAATATTTCGAGGGAACGAAATAATATTTCGAGGGTACGCAATGATTTCGAGGAAACGAATTAATAATTCGAGGGAACGAAATAATAATTCGAGGGAACGAAATAAAAAAAAATCTCATAATTTCATGTCCCTTTAGCGCCTCCGTAGATTTTAGTTCGTTGTAAGCGCAATTGTACATTAAAGTTTTGGATAGGTCGAGCACACTCACACCGCAATGAATAGGCTTGTTTAGCTTGGTCTTTACCCGGTACATTTCAACGAATGAAAGGTCACACTCTTTAAATGGTACCGTCGATTTGTAGTTTGGTTTAGAGGTTAATTTTTTGTACTTATCTGTGTCTTGTAAGTCCCTCAATAAATGACCGTCTATTAGGAATCTAACATTTTTCATAGTCTTGCCGAAAATCGAGTTGTTCACAAATTTGAAAAAGTCTTTCTCAAAATTAGACTTGGCTTATTTGCGCAATCAGGTATTTGTATCGATATAACTTTTCATCCAAAGCCATTGTTTAAACGACATGATGCAGTGTACCTCTTTTAACTGGAGGCCGAGTTCCAGGTACTTTTGCAACGTACGGTAGTGAACTACGTATTTATGTTTGGTGCCTAGAGTCGCTACGAGTTTGTCTACTTGTCATACAAGCTCACCGTTGTCAATAAATTTTTGCTGGTAGCTTGAAAACCATTCATTGGTAATTGACATATTTTCAGGCGCTAGTGGGAAGTCGTTGTGTTTGTTGTGCAAGTCTTGCAGATAGTCTAAAGTCACTTCAAACATGTAACCACACTTGTCGTTTGGTGGAATGTTATGTATAAACTCAGGGGTAAATTTGTGCGCGGGATTTGTGAAATTGGTGTTGGAAAGTTATGTTTGAAAAATTTAGACCATCTGCTTCTGTGTAAAGTCGAGGTGCGCTTGTCGGGTATATAATAGTTTGGATTAACTTCAATTTGACTTTTGACGTGGTCCGAATATAATTTTAAAGCTGCTGTCAGTGCCCATCTAATGCACTGCTTGTCGTTGTTTTGGACGTTTATGATTGCTTTTTTTGTGTCCAATTGCGCAGGTAATGGAATGTAAATCATACCCACCGGGTTATATTTAACCACGTTGATGTAAAAAGCGTCAACTTTATCAAAAATCCATCCTGATCCGCGTTGTGTATGAGCCTCCACGTCCTCCATCTGTTTTTGCCTCTGTTCAGCGAGTGCCTTTTTTAACGTCGGCTTTATTTGCAACTAATTTGTTTTCGCTTGGAAAGGTAAATACAACAAAGTTGGTTTGGTCGGGTTTTTCCAATCTAAACTGCACTTTTAGAGCCGTTTGCAATTTGTAAGAACTAACTTCTTTTAACTCCTCGAACGCTTTCTTCTCGATGAAAGTCTTGTGAAAATCAAAAAAAGTGCACGAGGTCGTATTCAAAGAAACTGGCTATCAACTCCATTTGCGGTAGTTACCCTGAAAGCGTCTCGCGTTTCTAATGTTGTCTTCTGCAATTTCGTCAGGTTGAGTGTAAGCTTTAATCACTTTGATGAGATCTTGTTTTACGACTCTGCCCTTGTGTATAAATGGGATGCCGTGTTCTTGAACCGTTTTCAACAGCTGGCTATATGACTGACGCGGAATGTACCTGAATTGCCTTTGGTTCGTTCGGATGGCTTGGACGAGCTCGGGTTTGGAATGAAATTTACGCTTGGGTGCTGGTAAACACCTAAACTGTCTCGAGGGGAATAATTGGTGAAGCCAGAAGGCCACAAGGAAATAACGGTTGAACCACAGCAAGTTTGGCACTAAAAATGGGCCACTTCGGCTTAGATTTTCAAGGCGGCAACACACAAATTAAACTCTGCTGGTTTGAATGCTGCTTTTGAACAACGGTTGTTCTCTACCGCCGTGCTGTTTCAGCCAAGGGGGGATTCCCTTGTTCTGTGTCTGACATTTCCTTTACACATGGAAGAGGCAACCCATATGGATTGCTGAAGTTACTACTTGAAATTACAGGCGTCGGCTTGCGGATTGGTTTACTGGGACTGCGTGCGAGAGGTTTGCGACATTTCCTTGGCGCGGACGAGCTGCTGAGATTGCCAGCACCTTTTTCCAGCTGGGTTGCCAAGCACCAGTCACGGCGTAGTATTCCCCGACAGCAGCAGCCACGGAAACGCCGGACCCAACGGTCGCCTACACCGTATGCCCCACGTCCCCGCGGCCGGCCTCGCAAGTCCTCGGCTGCTAAGTCCAGGTCTGCGCCTACGAGTGCCAGTGCCTTCACCACTACGGTCGAAATGGATCCGGCCAACCCATCAGTCGGCAGATCGATGGCGGAGGATACCGGTGCAGCGACGTCCCCCACCCCAGTGACGAGCGGACAGGCTCGAGAAATGAGAAATTTTTTCTCATTTTTTTCTATCGACTTGACTTGACATGTTTTTTTTATATATTGTTATTTTTATATATAGTTCATTTTTTTCAAGCGGTTGTAAACTGTGAGAAGTCACGAGTTTAAGCCGGGCAAGTCGAGACTTGTAACGACCGGGAAAGCGAGGGGAAGTCTTTTTTTTTTTCAAGATGTATTTTTGCGTTGGGAAGATGTTAATTATATATAACGGTTTGCCCGTACCCAACGTATACAAATAAGCACTGTATGCTCAGTGCTTGTCCGAGAGCTTGCGAAAAAAAACTCACAAGCTTACTCTTTTTTTTTTTTTTTGAGAGTCAAAGTGTTTGTGCAGTAGAAGCGCCGGGGGTTGTTTTTGCAGATGTAAGGTCAAAGGTCAAGGTGAGTGAATTGGGAAACCCCGGCGCGGGTGAGTGAAAAGGGAGAAACGGGGTGGAAAGGGGGGGGGGGCGCAGAACTGTCTTATCCCTACTACTTGCCGTGCTTCTTAAATAATCTGTCTGGGACACCTGCCGAAGCAGCCGCAGTCGCACCGCCAGCACGAAGGCCGAAGCTTGTCGGATCAGCCCCGATCTCCTACAAGGCATTCTTAAATACTTCTCTACATCTGGAGTAGGAAAGCTTACCTTTCCTTAGATTGTAACTCTGAGATGATTTACACTACACAACTGGTCGAAATAAGAATTGTTCCATGAAAACTGTAGTTTTAGCCAGGTGTAAATATTTTAGCAACATCGCAAGTAATGGTGCCAGTCTTGGCAATATAAATCCAAGAACCGTCCCTATATTGATCGGTCTTACTTTTGGTCAAAAATATTCTGAACCCAAAGCCTCCGAAACTCCTAAAGACACTATCTTAGAGACATCTTGAGCAGTTAAGGGTAATGGCCTATGAGAACCTTGCCCTTGCAGCATATCAGAATCCGACATGCAAAGGTCGCGTCTTTGTCTTCAACATGTCAGTGTGTATGTGTGGAAGAGGCAATTTCCAGTTGTACTTTATATACATGTAGGAGTTTTACCCTCAAAGGTTTGTGGTTAATGTGACACCCCCCCCTTTACACCTTGCATCATCATTGTGGGAGTTGGATTGTGCCCCTTGGTTTTAGCAGGGCAGCCCCTTACATTGTATGCAAGGTAGGGCCAGGACACTTCCCTGACCATGCCTTTTCCAAGTGGCCTCTCAGTTTGCAGGTCGGCAGTGAAGTAAGCACACCACATGTTTTTCTTGCTCCTTCTTTTATTTGCAAATTCTGCCTCGAAAATCTGGTCTGCTGTAGACTTGATAAGTGTTGCTACACGTTCTTGTTTTTATTTCAAATCTATTCATAAATGCTGTTGCACGATTCTTATAATAAGGTTTACTTTTGTTTATGGCCGTGTACGTGTACTTTGTGGACAGATTCAAGGAAGAAGTGTATGTTTAGATTTGAGCAAAGGTTCTTCATCTCTTAGTGTGAACTTGTGTGAAGTGTGAAGATCGTAATTTGTGTAATCCCAGAGTACTTGCTGGATTTATAAGATGAAATGACATGCGCACATGCCGCTAAATTATTCTACTTCTTGTGTTAAACTTTTCCAAGGTATGACTGTTTCCATCATTGATCTCAAATGTAAATAAGGCTACATGTCCATGTAAGTTACACCATTTGCCTTAATGAAGTAATTGTATACAGCTTCAAAGAAAGCACATCCTAGGATCAATGGATTTGTGAAAGTTTTACAAAGGAAAGCTAAGTACTCTGGTCCTTTGATTTTGTGGCTTTCTCAATGTATTTTTTTGGGGGTAAGAGAATAGCATTTGCCTCTCTAACTTTGAAATGAAAGAATTTTCTTTGTAGTTCTCACCATTGCAAACTAATGAGAACAGTGATTTGTCCATTATTAATTTTGTCTTGGTTTAGTACTATGGAAGACAATTAGAATTCCTTGATAAAATGACAAGTTTTTAGTGGCTGCCAAGGAATATTCTAAGGAATTATTGTATAAGCAGCATGTGCTAAATTTAGACTTGATGCCAGTATGTTGCATTACAGATATTACTTTGCTTTAGTGCCCACCTAGACCTGTTTGTACACACATTGACTCGGTGTTTGAGGAGTAGAATGACTGGTGACCACTCTAGTATATGTGGTCAGTTTGTTTATTCAGAGTTGATAGACCTCTGGAGGATACAGCCAGCAATGAAACTGTGCCTTGTGCTGTGTCCAGTACTTAGAATTCATTAAATATTCAGCCACGTAGTTTACCTTTAGTCTTAAAAGTATTTTAGCCAGTATACATGTACATTGCAGTATGTGTGTGTGCCACATGTGAGATTTTATAATACATGTATTCAGTCTATGTACATGTGTAAACTCAGTGAGTTGTGTTTTTCCCAGTTTCAGTTTGACATCTACTGTGTTTTACTGTTTTCACATAATTCACCTTCATGATTTGTACATGTAGTTTAAATATTCTTTGATTCTTGTTTTGTGTGCATTAGGTTGTTTAGGCTTAAGTGCTTTTGATTTGTAACTTTCCTTTTAAGCACTGTTGTCGGTCTTCTTGTTTTTCTTTTCTTTTCTTTGGTTTCTTTTTCTTAAAATTTACTCTGGTCGCTTTGTTTTCTTTTGGTTTCCTTATTTTATTGAAGTTACTTGATTCGTTCATCCTTTTTTGTACTTTTACAGTTTGGTCTATGGTTTTGTTCAAATTTTGATGGTCTCGATCAGGTTGGTCTAGGTTTTCTAGGTCTCAGTCCGTTTGTTGAAGTCTTCAATTAAAATCAGGGTAGGTTATTTCCAAAATTTGTTCAGCGAAATTAATTTGGTTAGCAGTCCGAATACAGTCGGAGGAAATAAACCAATTTCATTTTTTTGTGCGGAAATTTAAACTCTGTTTGTAGTTTTATTTGTAGAGTAATCTCGTGATCCCTCCCTGAAAGATTTCAGTTAGCTTTTTTGTTGCCATAAAGCGAGTTCCCCACACGTTTAGATTTTGTGCTTTTAGTTTTTTTTCCTTTATTGATCTTGAGCTATTTTTCCAGGTTACACATGCACGGAGGAAATCTATTGGAAGGTCCGCTGTAGCTGCGCTGAAAACGATCAATGCCTGCCACACCCACACCGTGTGGCCTATATCACTTCGCTTTACGTAATATGTTAATATCTGTCACGCGCTCTAGCTCGCGATAGAAATGTGCATTTGCGTGTTTATTCTGAACCGTCGTAGTTAGGCCCAGGGCTTATTCCCTGATGTCGTCAAGGCCTACCGTGCGCTGTGGCTGGTGGCCCACGAGATATATAACTGCGATCACGCGCCAACTGTGTCAGTTGGGGGAGTGGGTTGGCGAAGCGGTTCTTTCCTCGCTTTGCACCAATGAGGCCCGGGTTCGAGTCCCGGCCTGGCCCAGGCTTTAAGTGCATTTGGTTTCCAGTCCATACTCGCTCTCTCAGGTTTTCTCCGGGTGCTCCGGTTTCCTCCTGCCTCTAAAACTGGACCCTTTTCCTAGCTCCGTAATGTGATGCTGAGTAATAAAGTGTATGAATAAACGTACAGTTATTGGCGCAAATAGCCTGAGTTGCTGAAAGCATATTAAAACAACAAAAACAACAAGTGTGTCAGTTCCTTCGCAGTCAGTCCCATGTGCCACAGTGGTTCCAGCGCACTGATCTCTATAATAAAATCTGGATAGCGCATGCACAATAGGTGCTGCACAAACAAAATGACGCCACCACTCGGCCGCCATGATCCTCCCATTTTGGCGAGTTTTAACGTACGAAGTATATGACGACATGCAGTATTCTCCATATTCTAGTCTGGCTCAAGTAGTAGGAGAGGGACAGTTCTGGACCACACGCCCCCTTTTTACCCCGTTTTTGCTCAAAACCCTTGGGTAGTACATCGACTCAAAAAATCGTGGGAATCTTTTTGGTGAGAAAAAATGGGAAAAAATATAAATTACGTGAACCCCGGTTTTTGCCCACCAAAAACCCCTGGGTAGTACATCGACAAAAAAGGCCCGGCTGTGAGGTGCCGGTTGAATATATACATTCTGAGCCAAACCCCCTTTCACCCATCACACTCACCGCTCGCTTCGCTCGCTCACCTTTTGACCCCGGCGCCGCTCGCTTCGCTCGCTTTAAACAACTCGTGACTAGCGCCGCTCGCTTTGCTCGCTTCACTGACCTTGAACTTTTGACTAGCACCGAGCGCACCAGCAATAATTCCCAAACAAAAAGGGACTTCCCGTCACTGGCCCGTTATAAAAAACGAAAAAAAAATAAACACTACATAAAAATAAATGGTAGATAAAACTACAAACGTGAATTGTTATTTTTGCAAAGACACGAGAAATTCGATCAACTTGATAGATTCGTACGATTGCTTTCGTTGTTTAAATTCCAAAAGTTTACGCAAATGCATCGATTCTAAAGAATGCCGCAATTGTCACCAATGTAAAGATTGCGTCAGATGTAAGGACTGCTCCACCAGCGACGATTGCGGTAGATGTATGAATTGCGTGGCTTGTTTTAATTCATACGACTGCAGAAATTCAAATGCCTTGGACAGTTGCGAGGATTGTTACGAGTGCACCCATTGTATCGAATGTTTTGGTTGTACCTACTGCACCTGCTGCGTAAATTGTGTCGAGTTGGAAGGAATGGATCACGTGGTGCTCGTAGACGGCAAGCATAAAAAGCTGAGGCACGCGCGAGAGAACGAGCCACTGCCCGATTCATCGTCTAAACTCGACGCAGACTTATACAAAATTGGATTAATTATTAAATACAACGCTGACGTCGAACATTTAATTAAAGTAGAAATCCCAGCCAAATAAAAATGAAAACAAATTTTAAAAACATATATATAAATTAGAACTATGTCAACTCAAATATACATCGTCTCAAATGACCACGAACGTCTAAATGCCGACAACAAAAACCCAAAAATTACCTATGGCCCATTTGATCCTAAATATTTAGTCATTTTAAGACCAACAAAGTGTTTTTCTAAGATTGCTTATAACCACAAAGGCCAAAACAAACAACTATTTATTAGACTCGAAGACCTTTGTTACGGAGTCAACCCAGTTTACAAATATGGTACTAAGGAACCTACTGGTCAATATCAAATTTGTTACCAGATATCTCCCGAGACTGAATCGTTGCTATTACGTGTAAATGACGAAGTTTATAAATATTTTGAAAACTTACCAGATAAGATGCTAGAAGATCTCTAGCATTGCGAGTACGCGTAACTCTTTTAAAGTGTCTTAAAAACTAGACGACCTACCCGATAAAATTAATTGCTTAGTTAAACCGGCTTTTACCGATAAAAGTAGGATGTACGTTAAGATCGACTATGATGCCTTTTTGGTGGACAAGTCATTTAAAGAAATCGATCGCGCTCTTTTTGTAAATAAAAAATGTCACGCGCTCTCTTTGATTTCTCTTAGAGACATTTATCTCGGTGCCCACGGTTCACTTTCTTGCGGAGCGAGCGTTAGGTATCGAGTTACGACGGCTATGCTCACGGTTAAAGAAAAACCATGCTTTTGGGAAGCGTTAGGGGAAATGAAAGAAAGTGAGTGATTCTGATTAAAGAAAAGAAACGAGTATTACTAAAATTTAACCGATATAACTAGTTAAAGTGGTTATATCGGTTAATTTTTTTTTACCTTAAATAAATAAACCCTTATATAAAAGATGACTGACGCGGAACTTTGTCAATTGCTGAATCTAAAGGAAGTACACATAGCGGGATCACAAAAACAAAGTCAACCGATACCCGCTTGTGATCACCAAATAGTTGAAATAGATGAAAAAAAAACGCTTGTAAACATTGCGGCCTAATTTTTGGGTTCGCTTCGCTCACTTCTTACACCCCAGCAGACATGGGAGATCGGTACTTTAATCATCACGTTTGGGAGAAACCGCCACCACCAAAATCGAGAAAAACGTTGCAGAAGTATAATCTGTCTTTTAAAAACGGCAAAGAGGGTGAAATAGAATACAAGTTAAACCAAGTTCGAAACGGTAAGATCTCTCGAGGTAAACCGTTGAAGGCTTTAATCGCGGTATGTTATCAAGACGTCACAGGGGAAACCGAATCTAAGGTGAAAGACCTTTTTCAAGTCTCAGATAAGCCCTGGAAAAACGCCCTCGATAAATTTAACCTCGCCAAACAAGACGTATAGATTGACCAAACAAGAAACGTATATAATAAAATGGAGACTAACACGTTTTACTTGACCGAGAGCGAACAGACGTTTAGATTGAAAAACGAGATCAACAACACCAAAGGCGACAAGGTCATCCGAGTAAAGAATATTCAGTTTGAAGCTGGATATTTTAACGTAACAAACGCCACTGAAATTGAGTGGGATACAAACTTGGACGGTAGGCCCGCAGGAGTACTTGGCGAACGACCGCCCGGTATACCCTCAGTGGAAAGAACGGACGCATCTCCCAATCCAGAATTAGTACAAACAGCTAAAAACAGATTGATCCAAGCAAATAAAAGAGACAATTTCGCGGAAGAATTCAGAATCATCGCTGATGAAATTGAGCAGCTAAACCAAGAAATCGCAACTTTAGAAGATCAGTTCAACCAAAGACAACCATCAGAAACGAGAGCTCGTTTAGCTTTTGATCTCAACGATAAAAAAGTTAAATCAGCTTCACTGCTCGAGGGGCAAAGACAAGCTTTAGAAGAAATTCGCGGTGTGAATCCCCCGACTGTCGAGTCGGGGGATTCACACCGCCACCGCCACCGCCACCACCACCAACTCCCCCAGGAGACCCAGAAGAGAATTAACTAAAAGACTGTTTTTGACGGGGCTAACTGGACCTATATACGACAGACTTCATTCGCGAAGCTCATCTGAACCATTACCCGAGGGTCAAAGAGGAAGCATCGTGGTATCCGCCGGTTATTACGGCATAGACTGGTTTCACTTTTTGTTAAACTCGATCCCGGGCGTTTCTTTTAAGGTTCACTCGGAATCTAAAAGGGTGACTTGGGCCATTACGGATCCAAATCTCAAGTTGCGACTAAATAAAGAAGTGTCCAAGCTATTAAACTTACCCAAAATAAAACTTTTACCCAACGTCATTTACGAAGGCAAGTACGATTTGAACCCATTGAAACTCGCGTTTATTCATTACAAACAATTAAATACATTTTACAATTTTTATAACGGGCAATCTTTAGACGTGCTGTACGTGATAGCTACCGAGCCTCACACCTGTAATCACTGTGAAACGCCAAAAAAGTTAATCGACAGGAACATCAGTGAGTTGACTTTTTCTGTTAAAAACGATAAAGGCGAGCTCTTGAATAACATCTGCAAAATTTTAATCGAGTTGGACATTTTTTAAAACGCGTAATTATAAAAGTAATAAGATGACGACTAACGTATACCCGGATTTGACCTTAAACTCGGCTGAACAAGCGGAAACCAAAATTTACAGACTCAGAAAGATCGAAGAAATTAAATCTCAAATCCAAAGAAAACGCGACGCGAGGGAAAATAGTTACAAAAAGATCAAACAACTCTTAACCGCGCTCGGATACGTGGAGTACGGCGTGGAACCGATTGGAGCCACGTCGGCAGCCGTAGGCATTCCCGCCATTTTGGGAGTCGTTACCGGGCCCGTCGGACTTGTGATGGAAGGCATCGCTATCGGTGCGTTTGGCGCTTACGCGATTCTAAAGTACGCCTCCCGCAGACTCACCCACAAAACTAAAAAACACGACCCAATTCGAATGTTGGCAGACGCTAAATTAAACACCATCGAGGAATACGTATCTCACGCGATTCCTTATTTTATCCGAGCTGAAAAAGTTTAACGAGATGAAAGAAAAGATCAGATCGCGTACGTCTACAAAATTGGAAGCGAGCAAAGCGAGCGAAACGTCTAAAAGAAGAATTCGAACGTCAAGTCAACGAAAGAGCAGAAGCGCTAGCCAACGAACGGTCGGCGATTTAAAAAAAAAGATCTTATGAAAAAACTTGGCGAATAACTTTAACAAAGTCGGTTAAACATCAGGAATCTCCACCCGCTTATCGAGAAGCGAGCGAAGTGAGCAACCCGACGGCACCTCCTTTAAAATTCTTTTAAAATAAATGGGAGGCAATTTTAGTAGTCTAAATATTTTAGTCAACGAAGACAATTCCTTTACAGCCGAGTTTCCAAATTTAACGCACGCGTATAAATTACCGAAAGTAACCACGGACGAAGCGGTAAATAGGTGGTCTACCGAGTCGATATCGTTTTACCAAAATCAATTTAATTTCGCGGTCTATTGCGCGACGACGGCCTGCGGTGTGGGTTTTGATCTGCTGTCTGACCCTAATCCGTACGTCTCGGCTTTATTTAACTTTCACGTATATTATACCGTACGAAAAATATTTTACGACTGCGTGATGCCCATTCCTAGCGAAGACGTATTTGACGCGTTACACAATAATTACGACCATCGGAAGTTTACCGACACGTGCCTTTTATACGGAGTAGACCAGAATAAATCGTACAAACAAACAAGAGACACTTTGTCGAACGGATTAGGCACCGCTTATTATTATGAAGCGAGCGGAGCGAGCTATATACCTGTTCCGGGTAAAAACTACGACGTGCACGACTTACACGTGACCAACGGTAAATACGCGGGATCTACTTACATAGGATTTGGATGGGCTAAGCCACCTAAAGGTTCTGGTCACGCGAGTTCCTACACGGTCACCTGGATTTCACAGTCGGACGCGGTTACTTTGGCCTGGTGGGATTTTGTTCCTAAAAAGTCTCGGTTGACGGATGTGGGAATCACCAAGGTAAACGAATCAATTCGAGCTTACGTCTACACGTTACTAGGGGCACAGGTGCAGACCAAGACCAGCGTTTTGGCCACCGGCACCGGATTAGACGCGCGACGGCAATTTATTACGATCGTGAAATCTTTAATTAATTCGGACCCCGATCTCGAACAGATTTCAAGATTCGCTACAATACGCAAAAACGCCTTTAAACTTCGTAGTTGCTCCGGGTTTGTACCTGGTGCCCTCGGACATGGACTTACGCATCGGTACGTTTGAGGGATATAACAATAATTTACAAGTCGCGACCGAGGATACGAAGACTGGATACGTACCGAGTTTAAATAGCGAAGCGAGCGGAGCAACGAGCGGAGCGAGTTTAAAAGTTGATTTTAATGAAGAAGCGATCAAACCAGAACCGGAAGTGTTACCGAGGTCAACTGTAAAGCCAATTGTAAAGCCAGTTTTAAGCAAACCCTTAGACGCTCACAACGAAGAAAAACTATCATTAACCACTGGAGCCGTTGCCGTTGGTGTCATCTGTTTTACGTTATATAAGGTTTTCACATAAACGGTTTGAATAAGGGCAAAAAAAAATTCACCCCAAATTTGGGATGAATTTTTATTTATTTATTTTTTTGCCTTTTTACCCATTCTTTTGCACGTACGTCAAAATCAAAACACCCAAGCCTACGAGCAGAGTCCACACGTGCTCTGCCACCCACCCGACCTCTTTACTCGCCACGTTAAAAATCCAACTCAAAATGCTACCTATGACCCCAGGCAAAGCGCCTAAAGCTTTCAACCCGAGTTTCTTCAACACGTTTGCCAGGTTCCACAGTTGACGTTTGATCCAATCGGTAATTCCAGGTTTGGAAGGAGGTTTAGGCGTTGGCGTTACACTAGGAGTTCCAACAGCTCTGACGCTAGCTACGATGCTACTTACGATGGTACTTACCGCTAAACTAAAAGCCGTTAAAATGCTTACGATCATGACGCCTTGCTCTCTAAATATCGTTCGAATTTTTTCGCGTAGTGTCAAATCCGAATTCATGATCTTTTCAGTCGTTTCCTTAATGCGATTAATTTGGCTTCTCAATTGATCGGTGTTTCTATTGATGACTTCTAATCTACCCCGTCTTTCGACTCGTAAGTCGTCCAATTGCCGTTGAAGTTCTGTACGTTCTCCTTCGGACGTCGCTTCTTCCAACTCGGCTTCAAATTGTTGAAGTTTTTCGTCTAACTCATCTAATTTACCTTGATTCAAAATTAATTCTCCTTTTACCGTTTGTAACGATTTATCTAAAGCGACGAGTTCTCTGTAATTTAACCCTTCGGATTGAACGTCTACGTCACGAGTGAGGTCTTCCACGATGTCGCTCGCTAGATCTGCTTCTTGGGGTATTTCTACCAATTCTATGCTCTCGGAATGAAGTTCCGCGAGTTTACAAGACACCCGAGCAGCTTCTTCTTTTGTTTTTCCGGAAACGTAATGACGCAAGCCTAAAACGCGTCTTATAAAATCTGTGTTTGTTCTTTGTCTAATAGTATTTAGGCTAAGAAATTTACTATTATCGTTTTCTTGGGTTAAAAGAACTTTTTTGCCTTCAAACTTTACGTACAGGCGATCTTTACTATCTAAATTAAAAATATTTGGGTCTTTAATTTCTGTTTCGTAACCAGTTTCCTTTTTGATAGCTGAGTAAAAATCGTTCACTTTAGATTCGCGTAACAATTGCCTAAGATCCATTAAGTTGACTTGTCTTGTTAGTTCTGTTTCGTGTAAAGGATCGACGTCTTTAATTAACTCGTTGAATCGCTTTTCGATCTCTAAGCCGCCATATATTTCATCTTCTTCGTCTGGCCCAACGTCAATAGGATGTGTAAAATCAGGGTCTTCTAACGACGTTTCTGTTTGCGTTGGATTAAGTATTAAGTCCTCCCACTCCAATTGCGAGTCTTGATCGGTCTCCTCTTTGTTTTCTAGTGGTATTTCTTCAAAATCAACTCCTCCTTCAGCCATTTCACTTTAACTTTAAAATAAGAAAACTTAACCGCTCATAGGAAAACTCGCGGGCAGAATACCCTGCGCTACCAACCAACCCTGGGTAGCCAATGCACCGCTAGACAGCGCGGTCAATTTCAACGCGTCTTCGGCAGATAATTTATTTAGGTCCGGCGGTTTGATTTTAAATAGCTTGCTCGATAGCATAGCATATCCAATAGAAATTCCCGAAACGACGGAACCGTGGTAAACCGTATTGGCGATTCCGTTGACGTCGATTGATTTAGCGTGACTCATATTTAATATAAAGAACTTTTAAATTGATTCCATATCTAGAATTGGTTCTTGGTTAGGATTATCTCTCGCTCCGCTTCTCGTTTTGGTTGAATAATTTGTCGAGAAGTAGAACACTTATTTTTCCAAATTAAATAGATAATAACCCCCGAGATAGCCAATCCACCAAATAGCTTCTGTTTTCAAAGGCCGTTTGGGTAAAGCTAGATAATGGTTGCTGCTTTGCCTCGGTGTTTTCTTCACCCGCTAATTTCATCTTGGCGAGCTGCTGCTTCATCTTCTTGTTATGCTCGGCCAATTTTTTACCTTGTTCTACACGTTTTGAATTTTTAGCTTTAGTTACCGTCTGATTTGGTTGTTGTTCGATTCGTTTGTTTGGTTCGATTCGTTTGTTTGGTTCACTTCGTTCGTTGACATCCTCTTTTATAATAAGAGAACTTTTGTTGAATTCTAGATTTTTGTTGTAATCAACGCTGCTGTAAGTGGCGACAAGTAAACACCGTACTTGTAACAGATCTCTGTGAGTAGGTGTCCCATCGTTTGACTGATAATCGGGTCGTCGTTTAAATCCTTAGTCAGCGCTTCTTCGGACGTTAGGTTGACGTTAAAGCCCAAAAATTCAACCGGGGTAGCTATCCCTAGCAAGCAAGAATAAAGGCTCAAAATCGCTACTCCCGTTAAGTTTAAATCTTTGACGGACCCTCTAGCCAATTCTTTATCCGAGTCTCCGAAATACTTAGTGATTTCATTCCAATGTTGATATTCAAACAGACCTTGCGAGTACAGTTGATTTGGTTTCCCTTCGACCGTAACAATCGTTTTTGTGATGTGCGGATTATAAAATTTTTGCGGGTTCTTGATCGTCGGGTCTCTAAACAAAATTAACACCCCTTTCAAGCTTTTAATACTCTGGTCGATGCTAATGTTCCATAGCGTGTCACTCTTGTTTACGGCTTTTTTTTCCACGAATAAATCCGGTCAAATAAGTAATACATCGTTTTTTTTATTTTTTAGTGTTTGCGCCAGATCTCGATTGGTAACTACCTCGTATTCCAAGGTCAGGTCCGAAATTTGATATTCTGCGGCGGTATCTGACGAGTTGACCACTTTGTCGTGCCCGTTAAAAGTCAGTTGATGCGTCAGAGGCTCTTTAAACCACGAAGGATAAAGCGGAGCGTGATCCGTCAACATAGGCGTGTCCGGTGGAATCGCGTATCTGTTTTTAAAAGCGTCGGCGATCGCTTTGTCTTTACCGTCGTTCGCAGCGGCATTAGCATCGCCAGCCCCTAGACGTATCTTGGCGACGTTTCCCTTTCCAAACCATAATACGCCATGTTTTTAGTCTGCGACAGGGGTAGCCAATTGTCCTTAAAATTGTGAAAGACGTCTGCATCCCGGTAACTTACGATGTCCGCGCCCTGAAGACGCACTTTAATTTCTGAAATCAAGTTTTGAGCCACGTTGTTATACACGGTCCGGTTATCGTCCGAGGCGCCGTCTAGATCGAGTTTAAAAGCCAACTTTGCCGTGCCAGGTACCATGACGTCGTCTATGCCTAGAGCTGGAAGTTTTACGTTTAACGTGTGACCCGCGGCTATGGTGCTCGGGTTGTGCGTAATGGTTACCTCCCTCCTTTAAATATTCTTATTTACGATTCTTATTTTATTTTTAAAATGAAATAAAACAGTTTAGCTTTTTATTTTATTTTTAAAATTAAATAAAACGCAACGAACGTAAAACCTGCTACAAAACACAGGTTTTCGTATTTTTCACTTTGGGTCTCTGAAACCATATCACCGATGTGATCTAAAATTTCACCCAGCATCTGCTGAATCTCTGTTTGATCGGTTTGAATCTCGATTAATTTATCTTTAATTTCGGTAACACTCGCTTTGCTCGTTGCTTCGCTCGTTATCAATATTTAATTTAACTTTATTTTAAAAATGGCTAGTGCTTTAATGATGGTTGGAGGAGCGATAGTAAACGCCTTGGCATTCACGGGCTCAAATTTGTTATTTAGCAGTTTATCAAAAAGTAAAGTCGACGAAGAAAGAAAGCGTTACGACCTCGCGTTGGAGCAATTGGCGCGAGCGAAAGAAGAATGGGAACAAAACTGCGTACACATGTTAGACTTTTTAAACGAACGAATGCGACAAGAACGCGGTAGTCAGCAAACATTTGTAAACGTGGACGAAGCCCTACGAGCTTATTCGGAATTGACCGGTAAGAATATTGTCCCATTACCGCCAGAGCCTAAATTGTCCGATTTTTACGAGCCTTCCGAAGACCAAAAGATTCGCGAGTTTGTTTGGATTATATCCGGGACGGCCTTGGTGGGGTGGTTAGCTTATCGATTTGCGTAACTTATTTTAAAATGAACCAAACTTTTAAAAAACTATTTTACAGCCCACAGGGTTACTGGCGAGGAGAAAGCGCCGTCGATCATCTACACAAAAAGACCGGTGCTGACAAATCAGTTATCAGAAACTGGCTAAAAAAGCAGGCCATTTGGCAAATATATTTACCAAAACCAAATTACGTACCCAGACCTACAATGTTGCAATCAGAATCGGTCGAACCTAATTACGCTCATCAAATGGACGTTTTGTATTTACCCTGGGACCGCGTTAAAAGAAAAACGTTTAAATACGCTTTGACCGTGGTAGACGTGGGTTCGCAGTATAAAGAAGCAGAGCCGTTGACCAGTAAAACCGCCGAACATGTAACCGAAGCGACCAAGAAAATTTTCGAGCGATCACCTCTGACCTGGCCCAAATTCGTAATGGTAGACTCGGGCTCTGAATTCAAAGGCGAGTTTAAAAAGTTAATGACAAAAAATAAAGTACAAATTCAAGTGGGTGAACCTGGGGTACACAGATCTCAAGGAATCGTGGAAAGGTTTAACCGCACCTTAGCCGAGCGTTTATTTGGCCACCAATACGCTCAAGAAATGATAAACGTGGGTGAGCGAAACGTGGAATGGGTAGAGCGTTTGCCTCAGGTCGTGAAATCGTTAAACGAAGAAAAAACGCGGTTAATCGATGCCATTCCTGCCGAGGCCGTCAAATTAGCGAAGCGAGCAACGAGTGAAGGGAGTGTTACCGGAGTGAAACAAGAACCGAGTGCACCTGTAGGAACTACCCAAAGAGAACTTCCTCCAGACGTGGTCGTTAGTACCTCTATTACCCGGGCGAGCAAGAGGGCGGCACTGTCAGAAGGGCAACGGTTCCGATCTGGTCCGTGGACGTCTATCAAATTGAAAAGCGCACCAATCAATTTAAACGGGTGAAAGGCAAGAGGGTCAAAACGGGTCCCACTTTATATTACCTTTTAAACGGACCAAATAGGAGTTTCGTCAAAGAGGAACTTCAGGTCGTGCCCGAAGATACCGAATTACCGGAGTAGGTAATTCCCGTAAGCCAACGTATGGATTCCGTTCGGCAATATGTAGCGCTTTGTGTCCAACGGTGACAGACTAAGTTTATTTTGTGAAATGGTGAACATCCGATGTTTATCCGATCTGAATAATTGTTGTTTATTGAAATAATGCGTTTGGTCAAATAGACAGCTTTTATACATCTCGTGGGTTAACCGTTTCTCGGTTATTACTTTGGAAACCCCTTTCGCCTTCTTTAAATTGTGATCGGTAGTTAAGATCGAATACATTTTCGGTCTGATACAAACAGCTTCTAAAGTTGTTTTGCCACCAAATTCGTCTTTCATTTTACTGATGACTTTTTTTATTCTTGACGCTGTAAAGTCGATGATCGGGCGGGTAATTACTAAAGTCAAATAAATTGCGCTTTTCGTTTAGGTAACCAGTTAAATCGTGTGAGCTTCGCTCAATCTGAACTAATAGAGAATCAGTGTCCGTGTAAAGTAAATTTACTTTTTCACCAAAAGTTGATTTTAGTTCGTTGTAGTAGAAATCATACATCAACGTTTTTGAGATATCGAGAATACTTACCCGCAATAGATTGGCTTATTTAATTTTGTTTTGGTTCGGTACATCTCCACGAACGAAAGCTCGCGATCCTCAAATGGTACCGTCGATTTGTAATTTGGTTTATAAGTTAATTTTCTGTACTTATCGGAATCCTGTACGTCCCTCAATAAATGACCGTCAATTCGATATCTGACATTTTCCATCGTCTTGCCAAAGACCGATTGTTCATCAATTTGAAAAAGTCTTTCTCAAAATCATTTTTTGCTTTCTTGCGCAATTTCGTGTTTTTGTCAATATAGCTTTTCATCCACGGCTTTTGACGAAATTTCAATACTCGGTGAACTTCTTTGATCCACAACCCTAGTTTGAGATATTTTTGCAATGTACGATAATGGCACACATATTTTCGTTTGGTGTCCAAAGTGGCCACGAGTTTGTCTACTGAGGTCGGTTTTCCATTACCAATTAAATCCTGTTGGTAACTCGAAAACCATTCGTTCGGTACCAACATATTTTCGGGTGCGAGTGGAAAGTCATTATGTTTGTCGTGGTGACGTTCCGGGTAATCTAAAGTGATTTCAAACATGTAACCGTAGTCGTCAGTTAGTCGCAACTCTTGGATGTAATAGTAAGTAAATTTTTCTAAGTCTGTTTTCCAGGTAAATTCCCCTACAGGCAGATATTTGCTCATCGCCCAGCCGTATAAATTATTGCGTCCAAATACATGATCTGTTACTCTGGCTTATTTGGGTCGTAATCAGGTAGTTCTGGATTATTGGCCTTTGCATATCGCTTTGCACCCACACTCGAAATACCACCTCTTTTGGCCCTTTCAAAGAACAAATGCATGTCGATGTCTGTCAGTAGTTCCAATTGTATACCCGAATGCTTTAACAATGCATCCCACGACAGACCCTGTGACGTATAATAGTTGGCTGGGTCAAGGCCGTAGTGTTGTTTACATACCCTCCGAAAGTTTTCAAAAACAGCCGCTAGCAATAACACGTCCGTTTCCACGTATAGGTCGTGGTAATCCCCCAAGTTTTTACAACCAAAGGCTTGCCATACTGTCTCTGCACGAGTGTATTCTTCTCGGTTATTCCTCCCTGCTTCAGAGAGCTATAGAAAGCGTCTACTGGCGGGAGCCGTCTCTCTTGGAACCGATCAAAGGAGTCTATATACTCATAGGGGTAAATTCCCTTTTCCAAGAGTAAATGACTATTATTTGTAAACCTTTTAAAACGTAAGTTAAAATCATCGGGTGAACAGTTTTTAACCAACCGATCTAAGGAGGCCGCCATGAAATGAAAGGAGTCTAAAAATCTGAGTTGGCCAAAAGAAAATGAAATGTAGTTCTCGGTATTTTTAGCGATCAACTTAATTGATTTCCCGTAAAATTCGTGAGCGCCCTGCATAATCAAATGCGCATCGTATTTCTCGAGATTATGTAAAATCACCGGAATGGGTGTTTGATCGACCACTATTCTTAACTTGAGATTACAACTGGCGTGCGCTGGGCCTCGGTACTTCCCCGTCACGTGACAATGATCTCTAACCTTTCTAAAATTATTGATGGGCTTTTTACAATCCAAACATACCCATTCTTTGAACTCTTTATCTTTGCCTTCAACTTTAACTATACGACAAAACTTGATTTTTTCTTCTTTTGTCTCTGGTGTTTTTGGAATATCACATTGACAGTGAGATTCATCCGCTCGCTTTGCTCGATCTATCAACTTTTCGCAGATCCAACATCTATGACAATTTTTGTAGATTTTTTTGTAACTCGGGTGACCAAATCAATTTCGCTTTATTTTAAACGTTTCGTTGATCTTCTTTGTTTCCTGAGAAAGTGACCCTACAAAATTAACAGCCGCGTCTTGGCCTCTGAATGTTTTTCGGCTAGTGCAAACTCCATCGCATCTGACGACCGCGTATGAGTAGCCACAAGGCTTGTGAATCTGTGTTTTCACCGTGTTTGTATCGGTCGGCGGTAATTTTTCTAAAACAGACTCAAAATCGGCGTAAATGACAAAAGGTGCATCTTGCTTATTTTTGTAATTTTCAAACTTGAGTATATTCTCACCCTTGACCGGCAACTCGACCGTACATGTGGGAACGTTTAACCCTTGACAATCTTCTTTGTGTCTGGTTAACTTTTCTTCCGTTTGGAAATGCGACATGCATTTTAAGCACCAGTGTTTTTGACCATCGTGATGATTGATATCACCCGTCAACCTAGAAAAATTTTTAATCCAACAGTAGTGACTCTTTTCACCTTTTGTTAAAGTAAAGTAAATTGATCGGTTCTTCTGGGCGCTTGCTTTTGTGAAGAATGTAAAGACCGTCTTTTTTGGTATAACCAAATACGTTAATTGCCAAAATATTTTGCGATTCGATTCGTGGGATTTGTGAAATTGGTGTTGGAAAGCTTACGTTTGTAAAATTTAACCCATCTGATTCTGACCGGTAAGTCGAAGGCCGCTCCTTATTTATTTTATATTTTGGATTTGTTTCTAGCTGACTTTTGACTCCGTCTGAATATAATTTTAAAGCTGCCCTCAACGCCCACCGGATACATTCTTGATCTTTATTTTGGACGTTTATGATTGCTTTTTTGTCTAACAGTTCCTTAGGCAATGGAATGTAAGAAGAACCCACTGGATTATATTTAACCACGTTGAGGTAAAAAGCGACGACTTTGTCAAAGATCCAACCCGAGCCTTTTTGTGTATGAGCCTCCACCTCTTTTATTTGCGCTTCGCGTTGTTCAGCGAGTGCGTTTTTAACGTCGGCTTTATTTGCGACGGCATCGTTGTCGCTCGGAAAGGGGAATACGCCAAATTCAGTTTTTTCAGGTTTTTCCAATCTAAACTGAACTTTGATATTTGTTTGCAATTTGTACGAACCAATTTCTTTCAGTTCTTCCAAAGCTTTTTTCTCGATGAAAGTTTTGTAAAAATGAAAAAAGTGTATTAGGTCGTATTCAAAGAAACGAGGTATCAATTCCCAATTGCGAAAATTACCCTGAAAGCGCCTGACATTTCTAATGTCGACTTCCGCAATTTCCTCGGGCTGAGTGTAAGCTTTAATCGCTTCAATAAAGTCCTGTTTGACGTATCTGTCTTTGTTCGCAAAATGAATATTATATTTTTGTACCGTTTTCAACAGCTGCCGATATGACTGACGCGGGAGGTACCTAAATTGTTTTTGATCTTCTTTGATAGCGTTTATTAGTTCTGATCGTGTATGATGTTTACGTTTTGGTGCCAGTTGCGGAACGTTATACCGTTTGACAAAATCTTCTAAAAACGCCTTCTTAAATCGAGTAAAGTTCGTTAGTAGAGGTCGGTGTTGTGGGTTGCTCATGTCTCTATTTATATGTAGATCTCTAAAATTTTCATCATTTTTTCTGGCGCCTTGACTTGACATGTTTTTTTTATATATTGTTATTTTTATATATAGGTCATTTATTTAAGGCGGTTGTAAACATCAGCGTGTTTTGCTTTGAACAGAGTCAAGGTCACGAGTTCAGGCCGGCGGGAAGTCCCTTTTTGTTTGTGAGTGATTGCTGGTGCGATCGGTGCTAGTCAAAAGTTCAAGGTCAGTGAAGCGAGCAAAGCGAGCGGCGCTAGTCACGAGTTGTTTACAGCGAGCGAAGCGAGCGGCGCCGGGGTCAAAAGGTGAGCAAGCGAAGCGAGCGGTGAGTGTGATGGGTGAAAGGGGGTTTTGGCCCAGAATGTATATATTCAACCGGCACCTCACAGCCATTTTTTGTCGATGTACTACCCAGGGGTTTTTGGTGGGCAAAAACCGGGGTTCACGTAATTTATATTTTTTCCCATTTTTTCTCACCAAAAAGATTCCCACGATTTTTTGAGTCGATGTACTACCCAAGGGTTTTGAGCAAAAACGGGGTAAAAAGGGGGCGTGTGGTCCAGAACTGTCCCTCTCCTACTACTGCTCAGATAGTTGTATTTTCTCAACCAGCCTTAATTCAATTTATACCATCATTCTCAGCGAGTCATACAAGAATCACAAATGAATTGTAACGATGTGTAGTAAGTAGCTTGCCTAGACAACGGAGACTTAAGCCACGGCTGAACAGGCCCGGCACGACACTGGCGATGGCCATGTTGCGTAAGCCGTACGTTTAATAGGTGTGCACGCAATCATTGTCCGACTGACATAATTTATTGTAAAATTCCTGTGTAGAGTTCCAGCTAGCTATGAACGCCAGTAATCATTCCCATACAGTGACTTATAAGCATAAACGTGTCCAGAAAAGTTTAATTTAAGAGTGAAAAACCAAGTTATTTATTTAGAAAACAAAGCCTAGGATTTGTGCAGGGAATGTTAGGAGGCGTCCGTGTGGAATTTTCTAAATTCCTTCTCTTAAATGTAAAATTAAATGTGACAAAGAGTTTCATTAACACTATGTGTGTGAGGCATCCCAATCCCTTGACACCAAGTACACACTGGAGTCATTTCATGATGTCACTCAAGTGACATGCATGAAATTTTGAAAAGCACTTGTTTTGACCAAAAGTTGTCTAAATTGCTGAAGGTGAACCAAGGAGTTTCTTTTTACAGCTTTGACTTACATTCCAGTGGGGAAGTCAAGAAATAATAATATTAGGCTAGAATGAAGATAAACACACGGTGGAACACTTTCTTTTAAGTGTGTACAGTTGACTGGCAAACAGTATGTATACATAAATATCTACAAAAAGTAAACCTCATTAAGTGTCAGAGAAGAGGCAACATTTACAATATGTTTTGAAATGAAAACAAATGTACATGACCACCTCCAACTAGCTGTGAGGCCATTTACATAAACTAGTGTATACATATAATATTTATGGAACACAAACAGTATAATTTTTTATACATCGTGGAACAAAAGGCCACAATAATTACAATACATGCACACCCGACAGCGGGCATGACCACCTCCAACTTTATATAACGGGTTTTGCCTTTACCCAACCTATATATTAATAAACACAGTATTCTCAGTGCTTGTCCGAGAGCTTGTGAAAAAAGTCACAAGCTTAGTCGGGTGGGACTCGAACCCACGACCTCCTGCTTACTAGTGCAGACGTCTTAACCACTCGACCACCGAGCTTACCAGGGTCGGCTGGCCGGTCCGAGTCAGATAAAGCAGCGGGTACCGCGAACTATTTTCAAGATGTATTTTTTCTGATTGAAAGTCCACATCTGCCATCGTGGCTTATATTCCAGCAACTTCCTGTGGGGCTATTTCCATAAACCAGTATGTACATGTGAATATTTATGGACAGAGTATTTTTAATGTACCCAGGACATAAGACCACAATAATTGTGACCTGTAAACACTGAATTTTAAAACTCATGAAATTCACACAGGATTATCTAAGCCCATTTGGACTACATGTATTCACGTAGACAGTGTGAATAGTACATATGTTTACAGAGTGTAAACATTTTTTTTTAATGACGGCTTGTGTGGAGTATGCTGGGATATAAGCCACGATGGCAGATGTGGACTTTCAATCATAACTGAACAAACCAAAAGGTTAGATCTTTGTCTAAAATCTCCCGATGTTGATTTCAACCTTGTTAATGATTTTGACCCCCCTTCCATTTCACTACCATGGACATGTTCCTGGTGATTACAAATTATTGTGCATATTGTAGTGGAAATCTGGTACGTGGTATAATAAGAAAAGCTATCATTTCATGGACCAATCTGTTGTTTACTTGCAGCTTTGTAGACTGGAAAGTATTTCTGATTATAAAATAAAACAAAGAAATATTGCATGCTAAACTGAAGAAATGTTAATGCATATTGTAGCGTGTCCCGCTGCACAGGGTTCGACGCTGTGAAGAACGACACTCAGGTGCAACTCACTGTTCTGGTCACAAAAATTCTCCGAGCTTTATTCTGTCGCGTACACTGTACTACAATGTGCTCTTCCGACAAGACTTTCCACAACATGGCGCCCCACGGCAGGGACTGCGCAGGCGCGAGGCGGGAAAACCGCGGGCCGCTCGCAACCAGCGCGGGCAGCCAGCCAACTCCATGCGGGTCCGAGCTGGCGCCCCCACCGGCCGGACCCGCCAGCGCTACACCATTTATGAACAGGACACCAAATACCTGAAATGTCATTAACCCAAATAATGGATCTGGCAACTCTTCTTAAAAGCTATGGAGTAACAATAGTTATGAGAACAATAATATCATGCCTATTCTGTTAAATGCTAGGCCTTGTAATGTATGTATACCTGGTATAAAAGGGTTAAATTGGTCCCAAACTTTCCAAGTGAAGATGCACTATTATATTTTGGGGTTTTTTTGCCAGGTAATAGCAAAGTGTTAGTACCCTCACTTGGAATTTGTAAATAGGCAATCCTTGGTTGAACATTTCTGTGAAATAAGTCAAAAGTGATGCTGCGGAATAACAAAGGTTCTAGGCCTGTGCCGGGTACCCGGGTACCCGCCCGTCGATTTCAAAACCCGGTTCCGGGCCGGGTACCCGTAAAAAAGTAAATAAATTAGGAACAAACATTCATGCATAAAATGTCTGTGAAATTTCTTACTGAAGGACAGACTTTATGGAAAACCACCGTGCCGATGAAAACCCGGTCCCGCGGTCATACATGAAACTTGAATTTGGAGATCGACAGCTAATTTTGCAAACCACTCCGCCCATTGTACCGCAAGTCGTTTTCCTAGTTCCGGAATTTCCTAGTTCACAAGAGCGAAAAAAACACTAAAATTCACGGGCGATAGGTCACTCGCTACGTGTGATTTCAAAAAATATTTCTTTAAATTGAATAGTCATATAAACCTTTGCATCTAATGTCTGCTTAATCAAAATGACTTTTTTAGAGTTTCCGTTTTTGTTAATTTAGCGAAAACTGCAAGCTTTTCCCCCCACTCTCGGATCGCGCAGCGTTACCACGCAAAGTCGTTGCGAACTCAACTACACGGGCGCAGCAGAAATGTATGTGACGTAATGGGTTCGTCAACTGTGCGGCGCGGGGAGGATAACGTTGATAGCTCACTGTACAGTTTAAATGTCGAGTCAAACCTTACGCAAGTTCTACCTTTTTAATTCATTGGAATTCTTATTTTTCATCTAATTTTCTCAAAATTAAAAGATTCTCTATTAGAAAAGCAACTTTTTACAATGGTTTTGGCTGAAAATGGATTTTTCATGTGGTTACTTTTTATTTGTGAAGACGTTTTTGTCTCGATCCTAAACCGATCCAGAACTAGGAAAGGTGTCATCATCACTTTCGTCGATCGATCCTGTGAGTCCAAATATAAAATCTTAGATTTTGAAAAAAAATTGAAGTATATCCAAAACACAAAGTTGACTTCTGACCATATTTCACTCGAATTTGAGGATTTTTTAGCTACAGTCTTACTGAATAATTTTCGCGATCCGGAACTAGGAAAATGACTGTACCAAACCTATATGAACAAGAGACCGAAGGAATTTTGTCTTATGAGGGGGAAGCGCTGTTGATGTACACTTGCATGACTGTATTTGTAACTATCAAACCCTGTCGGCCTAAATGACTTTTGTGCGGAATAAGTAGTGCTTACTGTTTGAATTAAGAGTATTTTTGTCAAATAAAACAATAAGAATGAAAATTACTTTATGTCGGGATTGACGACGAAGCGAGAGCGGACTGTGTAATATTCCTGCGGTACTGGGACTCCACGTAAGTAGTGATCACGCACAAATTGTGCGGTTGATCGGCCTCTTTTTATAATCAAAGCACTAAATGTGCGGTACAAACCCAAAGAGTCAGAGAACCAGTTTAGTTAGTTTTATACCAAGAAATATTCCGTTTCTGAATTATTTTTTAATTAAAGCAACTTGAATTTCCTCAGTGATTCAGCGGAACTGTGTATGAGGAATTGACCAAAAAAGCAGGAATGATTTTTCTGTATGTACTAAAGCATTTCAAATCCAAGTACTTTTTCATTCGAAAAAAAGGAAATGTTGACAGGTGCAAGTCATAATACAGTCGGCCAATCAAATATCACTTGTCGAAGTACTTATGCATTAAAATCTCGACAATTTGAACCTCAGGGGAATGGAGTTATCCTGAAAAAGTATTTATAAAACTAAACCACTTCATCGTGGTACGTACCTTCGTGTGGCAAAACTTTCGTATCGCTTAGTCATTTAACAACGTGAAGCGCTGCTACTTTTTTCACTTGGGCTTCCTTATGTGTGGTCACGTGTTACGATCCCAGTTGGTCCGAATCTTTTTGTGTCTCCCTGAAAAGGTACGTGTGGAATTTACGCATGTTCCAAAAACCCATAAAAGACTCCGTAGTCATTGATTTTGCTCTCAGTCAGTGCCTATATGCTTTTAGCATGTGCGTTCCGAAATAGCCAGCGTTGGGTCAGCACCTCCTTGTCGTCTACGCCTCGTTACTGCTGGACCGTGGCCAAGGCTGACACCGCTGAGGGAACGTGGACCCTAGAGTGTCGTGGCTCCATGTGGAAGCCGAATCTCGGGGATCGACACTGACCTGCCTGTCTGAACTGGGCTGTTCTGGCGCAGAGTGCGGAGGTGCTTGACCCGACGACCGTGCTCTTTTAGCCATGGCACTGACTGGGCGGGGCCTAATTTTCTTCCGTTCTCGTGTTGGCTCCTTAAGGTAATTATACTCGGCCGAATATAATTTGCCTCTTTGCGTATTAATATGTTTTTGCCGGCTTGCTAATTTTCAGTGTAATTAATTGTGCTTGGCTGTGCTAATGTAAATGTAATGCATGAGAAGTTTAAGTTGCAGCAAACCACTAGATTTACTTTGTTTAATTTACTGCTTTGCTGATTTAAGTTAATAATTAAATGTTATTCCAAATTAGTTCCTTTATTGTCCTTTGCTCGTATGTTTTAGTGTCCTGGTTCCCGTCTTTTGATTTTTCTTCTGCCGTGCATTCTCCGCACGTAACACATGACCTTTCTTTTTACGGTCACGTGGCTGCTGCAGTGTCAGCGATTGGACTGCCTGAAGGGGACTACAATTGGGCCCGCGTTGCAATCAGGTTAGTTTCATCGTCTTGAAAGCCAGGATGCAGCTACGTTGATTTATGCAACGTGCTTGTCCTCGTCAGAAAAGAAATGAACTTGCGATGACTCCTGATCCTATATAGACTTCAGATTCTTTCAACGCCGTTTAAAGCATTTTGGTGGCGGTTTTTTGAATCAGAGACTTCAAAATAAGTGGATGTAATGGTGTGGGCATTGTTCGAGTTACGGTGGTATTTTTGTACATAAAACTTTAAGCCTTTTAACCCGTGACGTACATAGTACTGATCTGGTCCGCACGTGACACGACCAGCGCTCACCATTTGTGCACGTCACATGCGTTCCGCGTGTCCGTGGTCATGCAGCATCCGGGACATTTCCTTTGAGTGTTTGCAGGTGCGTATATCATGTAGGCGGTTTGCAGCTCTGTTCTTTTTTCTGACGTTTCCCGTGAAGATTTGTTTTTCTGTTTCATACACCCACAAAAAAATTTGCAAACTGAAGGTAACAATTTCGTTTGATAAAAAGGTAGGAGAGATTAACTCCGACGTTTAGAACAATGTTCTGCTTGCTTCCTATGTACCAAAAAGAACCGTGTTTCGGGCACATGATCCACCGGGTTGCGCGCAATGCCATTTGTTATTAGGTGATCTCTTTTCCGGGTACCTGGGTAACCGATTTTACCAAAAAAACGGGTACCCGGTTCTAAACATACCCGCAAATGCACACCCCTAACTCAGCAATATATGGAAATAGTCCCGCCCGAAGCTGGTGACTCGGAACTGCAAGTATATCTTACATTGCGTTTCAGGCAAAGTGTAGCTTTTCAGCAAAGATTGTTCCCGCCCGAGCTTGGTGACGCGGAACAGCAACACATATCAGCAAATACATAGAGCTATCAGCAAAAATGTATGAAAAGCAATTATCATATCAGCATTTGTTTCCGCCCAAAGCACATGGAGCGATAAATTAATTTTGGAATGTACCTGCTCGGTACAAAGCTTTCGATATGCAAATTCAAACAGCAATTACATCTGGCAGAATGCAAAATTACCCAACTTTCATGAACAAATTAGCAAGGATTTACTCCAGCATACAATAACTTTGGGCCAACCATCAAACGCTGGGATCAGACAGCAATTTCCACGAGGTGCGGCCCGACTTGGGCTTACACTGGGTTGCTAGAATAATGGGCAACTAATGAGCATTTTCAACAACCACTTACAGCTATTTATGTCAAACGGCAGAAATTAGTGAGTACGAAATGGCTTTTCTTAATTTGGCCCTTAATAATCTAGTGACTCCCCTGACAAAGGAAGGGATCAGGCCTTTCCCTTGGGCACATTCCCATAAGTGTCGTAAATAAGAATGTAGTGCCTTAAAACTGAGGTCAATTTGCGGTCCCTGAGTGGAATTCACGCCAAACAACCACCTAAGTCGGTGACTTTGCAATTCTAAGAAGGGCGACCCCCCCCAAACCATTAAACAGAAAAAGGGGGGGGGGGATTCCCTTCTGGCTCCGTAAAACTGGCAACCGAGTACAGGATTTACCGGATCGCTGCCAATTACTCTAGAATCGGCAAAGTGGACTACCGACGGAATGCCATCAACATTTGTTTTGCAAGGCAACAAAAAAGGTATAAAAGTAAGCTACAGCTGACAGGTGGTGGCACTGAACGGGGTGGAGGAGGGTTGCTTTTGCAAAACAGACAGATTTTCTCTTTTCCAACCAAACACCACGGCTGCTCAAGCAAAAGTGACCGGGAGTAACTCTCTCCAGTGCTACTGACATTTTAAGGTCACGCCAGTAACTAGTTCGAGGCATTAAATCACCGTGCCAGCAACCGCAAGTGAACACTACTGACCCACTTAGTGACAAGAGCCTCCAATGTCCCGCGGTGATAAATTATTTATATATGTACATATACAAAAATAATACAGAGGCGTGCTCTGATCCCAGGGAAGGGCAGTGTAACAAAATTTGGGTCTTTTCCTTTTTTTACGTTAAGGAGTAAGTTTCTTTAAAATGTTAGTGGTCTGGCCATAGTACCGCAGGCTCTTATTTTTCATTAATCTTTTGTTATTTCATTTGACTCTGCAGCCCTGGCTCTGGCTCTGTGTTCCTCAGTAATGCTAATTTGGTTTGTTCATTGCAGTCTTAAGAATTCCTTTCCTTGTTTCTATTAGCAGTGGTGCAACATTTCTTATATAACTCTCCCTACAGGCTAATAAAAGCTGCCTGTTTAACTAGTAGGTGTGGACTTACGGTTGGGGCATGGTGGTGAATGGTGGTGTGTTATTTTGTTCCCTTATTTCCATTTTAGTTCCTGCTGCAGGATCCTTAGTTGAATGAAATATCTTGTCGCTATTACTTTGCACCACCACTACAACTAATTTTTCTGGGAAGGGTTCGATGGTTTGCGCAGTCTTTCTGTGAGTATATTCTAATTTATTTTTCTTTAGTTTTGCCTTGTGCCCATTTCCTTTGCCATGCCCAGACTACGGTGTTTCACCGTAGTTGGTCTACATTTGCTACTATTTTACACAGTTTCAGACTGTTTCAGTTTGTAACTCGCCCTCCCCTGGTGTTTTTGTCGCAGGTGAAGAAGCACCTATTAAATTAATAAATTCAGTCGTTTGAAGGTGTAATTTGAATTTCCTTTCTTGTATTCTTACTGAGTTTTTTTTAACTTAGTAGAAATATAGTAAGTTTCCCTTACTGGCGGTTGTACCTGTTTAGGTTGCCGTTACAATACTCACCGGTATGATGTCACCTGGCCGCGCACAATTTCTACTTCCCGGACGGGGGTGGAATCGGCCAATGGCGCGTTCTGATTTGTCATGAATATTTATGAGGTGTAGTGAAGAGAATTTACGCACAGTTGAAAATTCCAGCCTTGATGTTCTATGAATCCATGTTTCGATTGTAAAAAATCCTCAATTTACTTAATTTGGCCTATGTAGATTCAAAACAATGTGGTTGCAACACTTAAGAGAAGGGATAGCCGTACCAACGAGCAAATACGGTGGATGTGTAACATGTGTATAACACTTCACCCACAGACTCTATACCTTGATTGGCCGAAAGTGTTTCATGTGATGCTTGCTAGTTTTACAGCACCCACCGCGCTTCCCACAAGGTGTTCCAACTGCTTTGTCCAGGATTGTAGGAATGATATCGCCGGACATGAAAGGTCTTTAATAACATTTGTTTTTACCCATCTCCGGGTGACTTTTCCAAAATTTTACTTGAGGAAGATGAGGCAAAATTCCAACGAGAGTGTTTCATGGGGTGGTTTCAGTAAGGAATTATTTTTCCAAAAATTATCCAACGTGATAGGACGGTCCAATGTAAAATCCCCATAGGCAGACCACGCAAAAGTTCCGGAAACTCGCTGCGTGACCTTTTACTTTCGGGCTCTATTGCACGATGTTGAGAACTACATGTAGTCGCTAGTTTATGCTTGAACCTCGAACTGTATTAATTTCTGTCTGTGTGATTACTGTACATGTACATCATGTACATGATGTACATGTACAGTACATGTGCGTGTACAGGGCCAAAACAAATGCACACAACCCCCTAATAACAAGGGACTACAGCAGGGCTCAATTCTCTTTCCATAGAGTACTGTTGCGCACCCGCAAATCTCGGAATTCTAGCGCCCCCTAGTTTTACTTGTTCTCGGTCCTTGCATTTCTCAGGGTCTCTTATTTAGCTCAGCTATGCCTTATGGACATGTAGCAGAGACGCTAATTTTGTATGAAGTTATTCATGCTGTACTCTGGCATGATCGCGTGTTCCTTCACTCCTTTATCCTTGTGTTTTCTCTGCTCAGTTTTGGCATGTCGAAATTCCCCTCCATGTGGCTGCGTGGTTGGGCGTGGTAAGGTTCCCTGAAATGCTAATGTCCAGAAACCTCAAACTTTGTAACTGTCAATCATTCGCTAGAGATGACCGGGTAAGCACTTTCATGCACCCGGCTCTACACTTTGTACACGTGACTTCTTATTCTGTATTTTACATTGCTACACACGACCCTTAGATTCTTGCGCACGACTTTAGCAGGAAGTCATGTGACCCTTTGAGATGGAAGATTTTCATTGGTTGAGCTGTTCAGCGACGCTCATATTTTATTAATTCCTAAGCCTCTAGAATCCTATAAATAGAGCAGATTTTCCTTAGGCTCGTCGGTCAGGTGCGGCGGACCAAACCCTTATTGCGAGAGCGGAACCCAACGTAGTGCGGCGGTTGGACCCTTACCGAGAGAAGTGCGATATTAACCATTCTTATGGCGAAGAAATGTAACCATATGAATGGCCAGCTAGCTTAGCTTGGACCGATGCGAGAGCGGTACGAATTAGCCCAGGGTGCTAGTGAGAGTCGTAGCGGCCCGTCACCGCTACGTCCGAACCGATTGCCGGGCGAGACACCCCCGTGTCCCCCGCCACCCTTGTCCTGCTAACTAGCCCAGTCCTCCCCGTCTCTACGCTGAGCCAATGGTACATAGTGCGGCGACTTTATCATTGCGCTCATCACATTGCGGTCTGAGCGGCAGTGCGGTCGGTACATACCGGCGCTGGCCCCGTCCAGCCCTTGCTAGTCACCGTGGTGGTCCGGGACAGCTCCCACCACGGCCCAGCCCGATGAATGTAGCCTAGCTGTGCGATGCTACACACACGTACCGTACCCACTCCGTCTGACTTGCATTTCCAATGGTCCTGCCAAACCGTAGTTTAGTTACACTCATATACGACTTCGCCTCTCTATAACTTTGCCTTTTGTGTGTTGTATTATGTTAAGCTACACCTTCTTCAAATCCCTATTGAACTTTGATGAAGAGAAGTGAGAGCAATAAACCAACCATACAGTTTGACTGTCACCCAAACCCCTTTGTTTCACGTCCACCCTTTAATAAATTGTTGACCCCAAATATCACATCCCGTAGACACTAATGAAGTCCATGCTACCATCGACTTGATATTTAGGGAACGCAACACTGGCGGCAGCGGTGGGATCTAAACTTATGTCAGTATACTGTAGTACATGTAATACTACTCGATCACACTTATTGCTCGAATTTAGCTTTGTTCAAGCAAGTTACAACACCAAGTAGCTTGAACGCGAGTCATATGCATGTGTACATGTACCATACACGAAACTGTGCGACTGCGGTTACTCTATATGCCCGAGTTACTATAGCAACCACTCCTTCGTGAACTCTCTGAACTACCACAGAACTCAGTGTACGTGCAGCCTGCACGTCTAGTGACCATGCCGAAGAAGTACAAAAAATCGCGGCGGCTGAACGCTTCGGCTGCGGGAGATGACCTTGACCTATCCTTCGAGTCAGTCACCCTGGCCGACCACACGGACCAGCTGGAAACTCTCAGGCAGCGACTTGACCAGGCAGAGAAGCGGGCTGCGGCAGCAGAGCGACGGGTCACCGCACTGACGCAGTCGAGTGCGCCCTCTACACCCCAGTCCCAGCCGGAGAAGTCACCGAATCTGCTGAGCGACTCCCCAGCGCAACCCAGTCTCACATCCACCGCCACACTTTCCCCCGTGAACGACTTTGAGCCCCTTGAATCCTCAGTACGAGTTAATAAAATGGACAAATCCAGCAAAAACTTTGAAGTCCCTTTACCCAGGCAGGGTGAATTCAATGGAACTGGGGCATGGGAAGGTTTCATTCGACCTTTCATGGCCCTCGCAAAGGCCTGTGAATGGTCAATGGAGGAGAAGAAATTTCGTCTCATGAGCAGCCTCAAAGGCAAGGCTGCCGAGTTCGTTTTTTTACAACTCGACTCCTCCATTGTCAATGACTTTGATAAACTCAATTCAGCGTTGGAAAGCCGATTCGCAGAAAGGCGAACTCAGAACGCATGGCTCACTCTACTTGAAGCCAAGAAACTGTCCCCAAAAGACAGTCTGACTGAATATGTGGCGGACATCCGCCGCCTTGTCATGCGAGGATACCCCACAGCCGATGCTGACACGAGGGAGAGCATTGCCCTACGACATTTCTTAAAGGGGCTCCCCGATCAACAAACCACCGTAGCGATCGGCATGACAAACCCCCAAACGCTGGAGGAGGCCAGAACAGCCGTTGAAAACTACACCAGTCTGCGTGAAAATCTCTCCACCGGGAAAACTTCCCTTCGTGTTCACGCTGTTCAACCTGCCGAAAAGCACGAAGGAGCGGCTTCAACCACTGAGGCGACGGCAAAGCAGGAGTTCGTCACGCAGAAGCAGATGAAGCAGTTTTCTGACAACCTTGATCGCCGATTAAATGGCATAGTCAAGTTGATCAAAGGAAATGGGTCTGGCCAAAAGCCAAAAGCTGGATCCAAACCTACTGACAGAAACGATGCTAAAAGCAAATCTGACTCCACTTGCTTCAAGTGTGGTGAACCGGGCCACTTCGCTAACAAGTGCCCTGAGCTGGCAGCCAAGGAGGCTGTCGCCATTCAGCCTAAGTCGGAAAACTAACTGGGACCGTGCCGTCCGGCCTGGTAACGGTCCCACCCTCTGAACACATAATCAGAATGGCCCGACAGCCATTCCGTGGCATATCTGCATTTTTGCAGGTGCAAATCAACGGTGCAGAGACCGAACTCTTAGTCGACACCGGCGCAGCAGTGACTGTAGTTTCGTCAGAACTTTTCAGCAGAATTCCTGACGAAAAGCGACCTGATCTTCAGCCCCCTCGCGAGCCCTTGAAACTACAGACTGCGAACAATGAACATATTGCCATCCAAGGCGTGGCCACTATCGACTTGGCCATTGGACAGCAACGTTTCCAGTGGGACGCTTACGTTGCTCCCATTGGAGACGAAGGAATTCTCGGCTATGATTTCCTCTATTTCTATGACTGCGTGTTAGAAGCACGAGGCGGCATACGAATTGCCGGTAACTGGTTCAAGTGGACGATCAAAGGCACTCCTCCATGTGCCGTGAAGATCGCACTGAAAGAGACCACCGTCATTCCCGCATGCAGTGAGTGGATAGCGGAAGGTGTCGCTGACGATCAAAAACTTGGCACGAACTTTGCAGTTGTAGAACCGGCACCAAGCGAAAGTCGAACGCAATGTCTCGTGGTCGGCAGTTCCCTTGTTGACCCCAGCCGAAAAGATATCGGCATACCTGTCAGACTCATGAACACGTCACCCGAGGACGTTGAACTCCAAGCGGGTACGGCGCTTGGATACCTGCATGAGATTGATGAGATAGAACTCATAGCCGAGCATGAGAACAACGAGGAGGATTACGCTTTCCGCGTGATACGTGCGTGTAGAGTCCATGCACACCAGCCTACACTCGCAGTCCACTCACACGTCCCTGTCGCTCCTGACTCTCCTGCAGCTTCTTGTCAGTGGTCAGAAGATCTTAATTCTCTGTATGACCGGAGCTGCGAAAATTTGCCCCCTCAGCAGCAGAAGACATTGCGCGAACTGTTATCCAAACACGAGAACAGCTTTGCCAAGTCCCCAGAGGACTTGGGCAGAACATCAGTAGTGCAACACGCTATTGACACCGGCGATGCTCGCCCCATACGCCAGCCTCCCCGCCGTCCCCCCAAGGCATTTCAGGGCGAGGAGGAGAAAGTTCTCGAGAGTCAGCTCAAGGCAGGTGTCATCAGAGAGTTGACATCCCCTTGGGCATCGCCAATGGTTTTCGTGCGGAAAAAGGACGGTACAACCCGCCCGTGTGTCGACTATCGCAAATTGAACAATGTGACGCGTCGTGATGCGTACCCCTTACCCCGTGTTGATGACTGTCTAGATTGCCTCAGCGGGGCTAAAATCTTCAGCACGCTCGATTTGCAGTCCGGATACTGGCAAATTGAGGTGAAAGAGGCAGATCGTCCGAAAACAGCGTTTGTGACCCGGACTGGCCTGTATGAATACGTAACAATGCCATTCGGACTTTGTAACGCGCCCAGCACGTTTGAGCGCTGCATGGAGCTTGTGCTGAAAGGCTTGCAGTGGAAAACGCTTCTGATATATCTGGACGACATCATCATTCTATCCTCCACATTCCAAGAACACATACAACGACTTGCTGAAGTTTTGTTGCGACTCGGCAGGGCTGGACTCAAACTCAAGCCAAGTAAGTGTGAGCTATTCCGTGAGGAAGTTCTCTTTCTTGGCCACATCATCACCCAAGATGGTGTGAAGCCCGACCCCAGCAAGGTTTCTACGGTCCAGAACTGGCCACTACCGAAAAACATCACAGACGTCCGCTCTTTTCTTGGACTATGCTCATACTATCGTCGGTTCATCGCCAAGTTTGCCACGATAGCAAGCCCCTTAAACCGTCTGTTAGAGGCCGGACAGACGTTTAAGTGGACCCCTGACTGTCAGACGGCTTTTGACACTTTAAAGGCCGCATTGACCTGTGATGAAATAATGTCTTATCCCAACAACGATGGACTTTTCATCATCGACACCGATGCCTCTGATACCGGCATCGGGGCAACCCTGTCACAACTTCAGTGGTGTGACCAGACGCAACGAGAAGAAGAAAGACCGATAGCATATGCTAGCCGATCCCTGACGAAAACACAACGGCGATACTGTACTACCAGAAGAGAACTACTCGCCATTGTGACTTTTGTTCAGTACTTCAGGCACTATTTGCTTGGAAGACAGTTCCTGATCCGGACTGACCACAGTGCTCTGAGGTGGGTAATGTCCTTCAGGGACCCAGTGGACCAAATGGCCCGATGGCTGGAGATCATGGCCCAGTTTGACTTTAAGATCGAACATCGTGCGGGGAAGAAGCATGGCAACGCAGATGCCCTCTCTAGGGTGCCGTGCGACCCCGACGATTGCCCGTGCTATGACGGGACATCCATCCTCGCTGATCTGCCGTGTGGTGGTTGCGACAAGTGTGTCGCAAAAAGTGAGTTGTGGTCCGATTTTCATAAAGTCGACGACGTGATCCCCCTATCAGCCAGAAACGTGTACACTACTTCTGCTGAGGTTCCACCCCCTCTGAGTACCCTGACTCGTACCCCACACGAGTCACCATCGAATGACGTCACCCCAAAATCAGCCACACCCGTGTCCTTTGTGACAGTCCTCGTGCTGATGGCAACAGTGGTAACACTCCTACTCGGCCGTGTTCGCAACCTAGGTGAAAGTATTTGGCGCTCGTGCAATATGTTCACCGGCGACTGCAAGGAAAGAGTTCTTGACAGCCGTTTTGTAAACACAGCCTCAACTGGAGAAACTCCCGGGCAAGCCAATATGCCCACCGCCATTCGGGTTGTATGGCCCTCGAACCGAACTAAACCTGCAACTGAATCCTCTGATCCACATGGCAAAGAGTTGAACTGTAACGTGCCCTGCATCCCCCACACGGATGCCAATGCCGGTTTAAGTGCCGGGCAGCAACTTACAGAACAATTAAATCCAACTGGACAGCAAGACGACCAAGATGACGAGGTCACGAGCGCTCGTGCCCCTTTGAGCTCCCCTGTCGGTCCCCGCGCCGGAAGGGCTACATCTTGGGTCGGCGGCTACACCACAGAGGAAATTGCTGCACTTCAAAGAGCAGATCCTGACCTCAGTTTCATCATTGACTCGATAACACAATCCTCCCAAAGGCCGAGCAGAGACAGAATTGCACGCGAGAGTCCAGCCACTAGAAACCTCTGGTTGTTATGGCAACAACTTGTGCTCAAAGACGGCGTCCTGTGCAAACGATGGGTGACATCTGATAAAACCCAGTCGTATCTACAACTGGTTGTTCCACAAGAACTGCAGAATGCTGTTCTCAAAGCAACACACAATGCCGTCACATCTGCTCATCTTGGAGTCAAGAAGACTGTAGCTAAGACAAAACGCCAGTTTTACTGGTATAAGTTGAAGGAGTCAGTGCGCGAGTGGATCCGAAAATGTGCTACATGTGGCGCTCGCAAGCGGCCACACCTCACCCCGCGAGCTCCCCTTGAAGACTACCGGGTAGGTGCGCCAATGGACAGACTTGTCACCGATATCTTGGGCCCTCTCCCTGAAACCGTCAGAGGGAACAAGTATATTCTCCTTGTCGGTGACCAGTTCACTAAATGGATGGAGGCATACCCCATACCAGATCAAACAGCAGAGACAGTTGCTCATCGTTTGGTCTACGATTTCATCTCCAGATTTGGTGCCCCACTCGATATCCATTCTGATCAAGGGCGAACTTATGAATCCAAACTGTTTCAGCAAGTCTGCAAACTTCTCGAGATCCACAAAACGAGAACTTCCCCCTATCATCCCTCATCAAATGGCCAAGCTGAACGTTTTAATCAAGTGCTACTTGACATGATTTCAGCCTACGTTGACGACGACCAACGCAATTGGGATGTTCACCTCCCTCTCCTGACTTCAGCTTACAGAAGCAGTCAGCATGAAACGACCGGATACACCCCAAACATGCTCATGTTCGGTCGAGAAACCCATACTGCAATTGACTTGGTGCTCGGTGGGCCAACCAACAATGAAGCACCACGAGACCAATGCGACTATGTCATCTCACTGAAACAGCGAATGGAGAAAATTCATCGCCTAGTTCGTGAACATTTGGGCAAGTCAGCACAACGCCAGAAAAAGGACCATGATCCGCGTGTTGCCCAACAGAACTACCGAGCTGGTGATTTTGTGTACATGCGCGACAGTACAAAAACCCCGGGATTGTCGCCAAAACTCAAACACGCAAAGTGGAAAGGACCTTGCATTGTTCTACGAACACTTAGTGATCTCCTTTTTGAGATCAGACTTAAGCAACGCGGAAAAGCCAAAGTCATTCACCATGATCGGCTGAAGCGGTATTACAGCGATGATGACATCCCCAAATGGATGAGAGACCTGCAAAAGACTTTGCTTAAAAACTGTGACCTGTGCGAGCAACCCAACAGTCTCTCACCCAACCCCCAAGAGAAATCCAGCTCCAGAGTCACCAATGTCCCAAAGCATCAGCCGCCTGCTGAAGCCACAGCACCCCCCCCCCGACGACATCTGAGGCCCCTGCTGACTCCACTCGGAGAAGTTCTCGCTCCCGCCAGAAACCCGCGAGATATAGGGATCTCGCATAGCCCACATACATGTACATTACACGCTGTGATGTCCCCTTGAGGTTACGACTGCTGCAGTCAACACTGGATTGCGTAATAGCTGGATCGCCAGTTCCGTCAGCCCAGCAAGCTGCAGCATCGTCAACGCAACTGTATGGACTAATTATGACTCTTTTGTTTTGAAATAATTTTTTTTGATACCATGGTTACAAGGACGACCAGTGGTGAAATTTGCTTATGATTTTTATTTTCTGTTTTTCAGCGTTATCACTAGTTTCGTGAGTTTTGTAGATAAGACTAGCTTTTGCCGTAGTGGTAGCCCAAAACGCGGTGGCAGTCTTCATGAACTGAACTCTTAGTGTTTTTTTCTATACTGCCAATGAACACTACAGCTTCCATGAACTACTCGTGAATTTTTCGCCACTTTTGAACAAGAACTCTATTTCCTTCGTTTACAACGAGGACGTCGTAAAAACTCGAGGGGGAATAGTGTTGCGCACCCGCAAATCTCGGAATTCTAGCGCCCCCTAGTTTTACTTGTTCTCGGTCCTTGCATTTCTCAGGGTCTCTTATTTAGCTCAGCTATGCCTTATGGACATGTAGCAGAGACGCTAATTTTGTATTAAGTTATTCATGCTGTACTCTGGCATGATCGCGTGTTCCTTCACTCCTTTATCCTTGTGTTTTCTCTGCTCAGTTTTGGCATGTCGAAATTCCCCTCCATGTGGCTGCGTGGTTGGGCGTGGTAAGGTTCCCTGAAATGCTAATGTCCAGAAACCTCAAACTTTGTAACTGTCAATCATTCGCTAGAGATGACCGGGTAAGCACTTTCATGCACCCGGCTCTACACTTTGTACACGTGACTTCTTATTCTGTATTTTACATTGCTACACACGACCCTTAGATTCTTGCGCACGACTTTAGCAGGAAGTCATGTGACCCTTTGAGATGGAAGATTTTCATTGGTTGAGCTGTTCAGCGACGCTCATATTTTATTAATTCCTAAGCCTCTAGAATCCTATAAATAGAGCAGATTTTCCTTAGCTCGTCGGTCAGGTGCGGCGGACCAAACCCTTATTGCGAGAGCGGAACCCAACGTAGTGCGGCGGTTGGACCCTTACCGAGAGAAGTGCGATATTAACCATTCTTATGGCGAAGAAATGTAACCATATGAATGGCCAGCTAGCTTAGCTTGGACCGATGCGAGAGCGGTACGAATTAGCCCAGGGTGCTAGTGAGAGTCGTAGCGGCCCGTCACCGCTACGTCCGAACCGATTGCCGGGCGAGACACCCCCGTGTCCCCCGCCACCCTTGTCCTGCTAACTAGCCCAGTCCTCCCCGTCTCTACGCTGAGCCAATGGTACATGGTGCGGCGACTTTATCATTGCGCTCATCACATTGCGGTCTGAGCGGCAGTGCGGTCGGTACATACCGGCGCTGGCCCCGTCCAGCCCTTGCTAGTCACCGTGGTGGTCCGGGACAGCTCCCACCACGGCCCAGCCCGATGAATGTAGCCTAGCTGTGCGATGCTACACACACGTACCGTACCCACTCCGTCTGACTTGCATTTCCAATGGTCCTGCCAAACCGTAGTTTAGTTACACTCATATACGACTTCGCCTCTCTATAACTTTGCCTTTTGTGTATTGTATTATGTTAAGCTACACCTTCTTCAAATCCCTATTGAACTTTGATGAAGAGAAGTGAGAGCAATAAACCAACCATACAGTTTGACTGTCACCCAAACCCCTTTGTTTCACGTCCACCCTTTAATAAATTGTTGACCCCAAATATCACATCCCGTAGACACTAATGAAGTCCATGCTACCATCGACTTGATATTTAGGGAACGCAACAGTACTTTAGTTCTAGTGGGCTACATATGTGTGTTAAGAATATGAAAATTGGTGGCCTTCGTAGTTTGTGTTAAAATGGACGACCCAAGTTTAGGATGAAGCTAAATTTAGCCGTTATCTTGCAATTGTAGGCAGGAATTTTAATGGACAGGGTGTAACATAAGGGGGTATAAAGGTGTGACCCTTCAGTCAAAGAGGAACTCGAAGACATTATTCAAAACACAGTTAAAAATTCCAAAAATATGATGGCAATCAGGGGCGGGATCCTGGATTTTCAAAGGTGGGGGGGGTGTGTGAACGCAAGCAGCAATGGTAATTAAAATGCCCGTTAGCGCGTAGCGTGAAGTCCTTACGGCATGTAGGATTCGGGGCATTTTTGGATTCTAGGCCGCTTTGTGGTGCAGATTCAGGCAGTATGACTCATCTTCTTCTTCCCCATCCCTCGTCTTCTTCTTTTTTAAGTTAATTTATTTATCATTATTTTTGGTGGGTGAAAAAAAGAGGGCGTGCGCCCCCCCCGCCCCTCCCCATGGATCCGCCTCTGACAGTGGGTTTAAATGCCAGTGTGGGCACCGAGGTCTTCATCACTGCACGACGTTCACAAAGCCGACTTATTAAACTTCAAGTACTGGCTGATGTAAACCCATGTATGTGGATGTACTTGCACACAAATCATGCACGTACACACAACGCGTGAAATTGAGATGCCGATTTTATATCTTTGACCTTTGAACCACATGCATCATGTATGACCATTTTGTGCACAACTCCATGGGACCATAGCGAATATTTGGCACGGAAAACATATTCGCCTCACAGGGACCCAAACCTGACTAGAGCTCTGCTTAATGTGTTCAAACGCCTAAGCAGAGACCACGGAACATGGTATACCCTGCTCACTGTGTCACAACTATGAAATCCTGAGATAAATTGAAATAAGAATTCTCTACCGCAGCTGGGGGGGGGGTTAGAGTTCGCCCTGGCTGGGAGAACCCCATAGAGCTATGTACAGCTCTATGAAGAAACCTGAAAAGGGGAAGGGGTCAATGAAGGTTAGACTTTCACCTTTGTGTAAAAATGATCAATTGTATAATACAGCAAATTATTTACTCCAACTGTAGTTTGTTTCGTAAAATTTCGTAAAAGTTTAATCGATTAAAATTCATTAAATGCCCACTCTCTTCATGCAACCAGTGGCGCCTCCACAAGCGTTAACGCAAACTCTCCCAACGTAAGCGGCGCCCTTGTCCATGGATCGGAAAAGAGATACGGTCATCTCTTCACGCCGCGCGCTTCGCCGCGCTTTCTTTGCCTGGCGCTGTGTAGGCCTAGGCCTATGTGTTGAAAATGAGGCTCCAAGTCTACCTCAGTTGCTTAGTCAACTTCTTTACAGCGTTTTCGCTCATCTTTTGCCCTTCCTTGATGACGTGTGGATGGTTAATATCGGTGGCATGGTGTTTCTGGATTGCTGTAACGCTGCTTATCGCTTCGGTGATTTCTCTGTTGATGTTTCGGCTTCAGCGACCGAACGACAGGCAGATTGAGGCTTTTTTCGGGAACGACTGGCCCAGTGTTAGCATTTGTCACAGGGGTGGTGCTGCAGAAGCCCCCGAAAACACAACATTTGCCTTCAGAGAGGTAAGAATGGTGTAGCAACTAGCTCGTTTTACAGTTACTTCGCCCACTTGCCACTTCGCCCACGCCCACGCTGTACATATCCGACAGAATGCACCACCGAGCTAGGCATGTACCTTAACCTCACTGATAAAAGTTGAAAATTTTGAGTATCATGGCATTTTCAACAAGTAAGCAAGTGTCATACCAGCAGAATTATGTTAATGGAGATAGTATATGTATGATGTATATGTATGATGAATGATACATGTATGTGGCGACCATGTTTGGGGGGGGTTGTCAGTGCAGCGATTTCAATTTCAAGAGGGCGCTGTTTGCCTTACTACTTCGCCGGAAGATTGGCGGCATGCAAAGACAGAATGACTTTGAATCATGAAACTTTGCAGTGCTGTGCAAAATTGGTAGAAAGGGATCTTGGGCATCCCTTTGGTAGGGACCGCAACGGTCTACTGCGCAGATCATCTGCGCACGTTCAGTTTTGTGTACAAAAGTTTGGTTACGCGTCTCCAAACCGGAACTATCCGGTTTGAACCGGTTCTTCCACACAGCACCATTCTCAAATCGCTTCGTTTTTCACACACGGCAAGCTGACGACTTCCATCAGCATCTCGTCGAAGTTTTGGCGAACTTTGCCCAATTTTTCTTCGAAATACGGCCGTGAAAAGGAGGTTGGTTCTTCTACAAGCGATTTTGGAGCATTGTTGTATATACAAGAAACTAGTGTCCATTTTTGAATTTTTCAGGTTATAAATACCCTTAATCATTTGGATTTGGATAAAAGACTGTGAGCTCATTTGACCGCCGAGCGAAATAAGTTAGCGTAACACGCCGAGTGACCGCCATGGGACCAACGCGTCGCACGGTCTGTCAACAATCGTGTGTGCGCGGTGGTGTAGCCGCGTTGTTTCGTACAGCGCGCAGCGTGGAGCTTTTTTCACGCACCTTTGCATTTCGTGTAACATCATTTTTGGTGAAGATTTGTTTGGGGAAATGACTTTGAAACCAACATTTATCAGCTCTTACATCTATACATGAATATGTCGATGTTAATGTTTGGAATATGAAATGACTGTCGACATGCACACCATGGGTGAAATGATGAATGAACCTGGGATAGGAATAATTTTATGAGAGTTCCAATAAAGAAAGGCTGAATAGGAAGGACAAGAGACTTCACAATATTTATTTCAAAGGCACAGTTTTTATTGTTAACTTTAATGTATTTAAAAAAATTACACTGACTCATTTAAGTTAAAATTATGTATTTCATATCTGAGTGTTCTGTCCAAGTTTTTTTTTTTACTTTATATTTTGAATGAAAACTGGAATTTTGAAAAATTTCTTCGAAGTTTTGTTAATAAGTGGAGCTCTACACCTAAAAATCTTCTAGAAAAAGACGTGGTCATTTGTATGGTGGATGTTTGTCAGATGAAATGCCCCAAACATTCTGGTTTGCTTTACTGTTGCTCGGTAAGTCATTTGAATGTTTAGTTTTGATTCTTTTCAACAGAGAAACAGAGAAAACTGGCCATATACTTGACATGTGTGATGTACACTAATCTTCATAAATTCCTTCAAGAAAGCACCACATCAGATGTACAACTTAATGAGTTTCTCAACTGTGATATTTCATGCTTTGATGATGACTTGATTAGTAAAGATGAAGTGTTTAATTCTCTGAGACAACAGTGGATACATGATGACATTGCCTTAAGTATGATGCAGCACACCTTAATAGCTTTGCAACAATTGATATTGAGGGTAACGTCTGACTATCTGCCAGGAGGAAAATTCAGTAAAGTAAAGAAAAGCAGGAACTTTCATAAGCAAACAGAATCAACTCCCAAGCACAACAAGTTTCCAGAAAGAATCTTTGGTTATTTAGGTTACTTGATTAGTAGACGCCCCAATGCATCAGCAGTTACTAACGAAGCACAAGTTATGTTTGTTTTTAACAAAACTTATGAGTATATTGCTTCTTTGCCAGAACAAGATTGACAAAAATTAGTTAACAGTGCTATGGGTAGCCCAACTAAAGATCTGCACTGAAAGATTAAAGAGAGAGAAAAACTGCGCAATGAAGAACTTGTGAAAAAACAACAAGAGAAGAAAAACCACATGGAAAGGAGTCGGCAACTGAAACAAAAGCGGAAGGAAGACTTGACATGCGTAATTGTTGATGCAGGGTTATGGCAATCAAGGAACACAGTAATGCAAAAAATGAATCAGTGCAAAAGTGACAAAGAGCGATACACTGCATGTAAAAATCAGATTAGGTTTCGCCGGGAAGTTCTGCACCAATTTGTGAATGGGGATAAGCAGTTCACTTTCACTGATGGAGGAAAACCAAAGCCTTGGACAGCCTTGAGGGATCATTTGTTTTTGTTTATTGATGCAGCAACTTCTTTAGCCGATGGGGAGTCAGTCCAAACAACCACACGTGATGACAAGAATGTAACAATTCCATTACTAGTCGGTAAAACTGTCAGCCACTACTTCGCTTCTGAGGATGGGGGGAGACAGATGTACACGGGTAAAGTCATTAGTCAGGTTCCTGGGTTTCCTCACTGGTTCAACATCACATATGATGACGATGAAGCTGTGTACTCATACAAACTTGTTGAGGATTACAGAGATGGCAACTTAAAAATTGTTCCTTCCTAATCCACCCGTCATCACCACCCATAACTACATAAAGAGAAAATAATGCATTTCAATGTGTTCAATATTAAACAGCATCTGAATCTGTTCTTATCACCATTGTTCCTGTATGTTGAAAAGGGTCTGCATTCACTCATTTTCAATTTCTGATCGTAGGACATAATGGATGCCAATATCCTCACAGTAGACCTACTTGTACATAAAGAAATTGTTCTTTCTAGGACTTCTATAATTCATTCTTGCCTCATTATGCTTAAGTGTCAGTAATAAGAAAACTAAGCTATATCAGAGAAAATCAGACAAACTGTATTATTAAAATCATGCAAGGAACTGGTTCACCTACCAGTAGTTAACTTCTTACAGTTTGTTAAACGGCTGAAACCACAGCTGGTGCTTAGAAAGCTGACTTACTTTCCAGCAACTTTGAAGAATTAACCGTAAGTGTTTTCCATTCAAAAACAAGCCAGAAGTAAGAATGTGAGATGAAGTTAGGACTATAAAATATAAATGTGATTGGATTTGAAACTAAACTCTGTCAAAATGAACCAAGATGCACGTGTATTGCATGTACATGTACATGCATATATAGTTTTAATATGACTTTATTGCTCTTGTTACATGTACAATACAGGTCCCTTTTTATTTGTATTCATTACATGGGATGTGTGAACAATTTCAATACATGCATACTGTTCATTTACATGTCATCCGTATAGCAATGCATTACTTTTTTGTGTTACAGTTCATGGCCCTGAATACACATGTACATGTATGTGAAACAAAACTCATTTATTTTAGAAAATGCATTGAATCTCTTAATGTATGCTCTTGGCTACCCGAACCTTTGTCTGTATTAATACATACTTCAGGGCAACCAACTGCACTAAATTACTGTGTGGTAATAAATAGATGGTTCATTTGAACCAAACAGAAACGTTGAAGTATGTCAAACTTCAAAGATTCTAGAATTTGACTTGTTTAAGATTTCATTATCTTCCTAGTGTTTTATCCAGTTGAGGGTTTAATGTGACAAGAAAAATGCAATATCATTGTTTACATACATGTACTGTTAAAAATGGTCCCTGATCTGAAGTTAGAATTTCTTAAACTGTGCTGTTGCTATCACCATGAAAATTTCAGCTGAATTAATCATTTCCATGGCAACTGGTTACTGCCAGTATTAGGCTTAAGCATACTTTTCAGTAATACTGTACATCTAAACACTGGAAACAGAAAAATATGGCTAACATAAAGAAAATGGCAATTTTCTCGCCTTTTCATGTCTAAAGATAAGGCAAATTAACATATTTTATACAAAATTTTTTGTCTTTTTCCATGGCAACCTTCTCCAATAATCTACCTTTTGAATTGTTATGAATCCTCGAAAATTGGAAAGAGATGTTAATCTATTGGAATATAGTGAAAACAGGATCCGTTTAGCATTTTCATATCCGAAGATATGGAAGCTTCAATTTGTTTACTACATTATTTACTACACTATAAATTAGTAAACAAATGCTGTCATAAATAACTCATTAATCGTAATCCCAATTTTATTCCAATTTCAAGTCAGGGTGATTCATCAGTTTTTCATTGATATTATGAAGTTTGAACTGTAAAATTGGGGCTCATTACAACCAATTGAGGAAAAATGTAAATAGCCGCATTTCCATGGCAACCCTTTTTGTAAACAACATCCCACACGTAGATTTATGTGTACAACATCCACTGTGCATACAATTTTGTTGATTCAAAAAAGAACGGCTGAAAATAAATGAGCAACAGAGATGTTGTCTGTGACTCAATTTGTTTATCATTTTGTTTACTGCTGTAAACACACAAAGTGTGGCACTACTTTAACCATGATCTCCATTAAGAAAAAGAACGAAAAATGCCCATTTTCAGAAAATTCAAATCGCCATATCTCAGCAACGCCTCAACCAAATACAGACATATTGGTATCAATGTGCTCAGAATTATTCCCTCTTTTAACACAACTCGGTCATAAAGCTTATAGAGCAACTTCAAAAATCCCATTTCTGTCATTGTCAAAGTAGGCCTTCCATTATTACAAGTCTCACACATTCTGAATCCGCTCGTTGCAACCACGTTCTTTGGTTGAATTAATAGATCGAATAAAAATCCTCCTGTACAGCGTATGTACTTTACAAGTGTAATCATAAATTTTGATTGAACAGATCCATCGTCATTTCTGTTCATGTATCTACATCTAGTTTTTCTGTTTCTTTTCTTGTTCCTTTTGGCTGTTGTTAAAGTCTCACACATGACGCAACTTTCAACTTTTACAAGTGAAGTTAAGGTACGGTACATGTACCTGCCCTGGCGGTGCATTCTGTCAGATATATGCTGTGTGGGTGAAGTGGCCCGTGGGCGAAGTGGTTGTGGGCGAAGTGGAAAATGGGCGAAGTGACCGACACCCCCTAGCTCTACTGAGTGGAGCGTTAGTAGGCCCTATTCCTCTTTTTGGAATTTGGACAGGATAGTTATACTAAGGCTCCACGACATTACATAAGACCTATAGGCCTAGTAAAGGGCACAATTGCAGAATACCCCACTACTCGCCTTACCTACCTCATGGCCGCGGATACGAAGTCACGCTTCCATCCACAAGGCCCACTTCATATCCCCGTAGCCACTCCCCGGGACTCATGCTAGTTTAAAAATCTTTTGCCTTCCTCATTTACTTTGCATTGCAGGACGCATAAGGCCCACTTCGTATCCCTGGAAATTGTACTCTTCCCTGAGTGAGTTTTATGATAATTCAAGTGAGTGCTTCATTCTCAAGAATGACTTCAATACTATACTCAACACATACCTCATTGTACCTTAAAGCTTGTCGCAGCAAGGATAACTTGACTACGTAGCCATGGATTTTTAGGGGGGTGTTTTCACGTGGTGCGGTGTTCTGCAATTACTCCTAGTAAAATGACAACAGTTCTCAAAAATTCCAAAAACTCATCCAAAATACCTTTTCCACCACCTACTGGCTTTCTTAAATGCCAAAGGCAACACTGTTTTAGTAACTTAGCAATATTCGATCATCATCAAAGTTACTCCAAGCCTTCCCCATAAAGTGAAGATAATACATAAATATTTATGTCATGATGACATCATCAAGTGATTTATTATTAAATTTTTAATATTAAAATATTCCATTGAATATGATTGGGTATGGTATTCTTGAAATCATCTACTGATGTAGTCACTGCCGACATCGTATTTTGTCCAATACCAATATATCGTTTTTTTATAATGGACATTATCAAAATGTGAACTTTTATTAATTTTGCATGGATTCTACTTTTTCCTTGATTTAAAAAGGGGCGTGACACCTGATCTGCGTGGGGACGTATTAAGTCCTGAACCCCAAACAGGATGGGTGATGAAGTCAATGACAACACCAGACCCTTAACTTGCAGATCCCACATGGCGTCATTTGCTGATGAATGTGGGGTGGTGTCCGCGTGTATATCACAGTGACACAGTACTACATATACATGTATGTAGTAGTCGCAGTTATCACAAGTAAAATTCAGTTTTGCGCCAAAATGTCCAGGATAGTACAATGAATGTCATCTATAGTGGTCCTACAATCACTTTCTTAAATTTTGTACACAGAAAATCTGAAATGTGCAATTAATTATTGTTATGTTGGATATCATTAAAGAAATTTTTTTAAAGAGTGGTAATGCATATTTATGATTATGCAAATAAGGGGAAATTTGCAGACTGATGTCAACGGAGAATACACTCTTGCAGATCCTATATCTCCTGAAGTACATATCTGATTGAGTTCAAATCTTGCTGATATCTTGAAAACAGAGGGCTTTAGAGGAGTTTTGACCTCGTGTGATGATGACGTCATCAGGGGACACGTCACGTGACATTAAAGGTGTACCTTTCAAGGCCCTATATCTCCTGAAGTACTGTAGATTTCCGATCGGGTTCAAATCTTGCAAATATCTTGAGAAGGGGGTGCTTTAGGCAAATATTGACATTATGTGATGATGACGTCATCAGGAGACACGTCACGTGACATTAAATGTGCACTCTTTAAGGCCCTATATCTCATGAAGTAAATGTCCGATCAGGTTCTAATCTTGCAGATATCTTGAAAAAGGAGTGTTCTAGGGCGTCATTATCACATGGACCTCATGTGATAATGACGTCATCAGGAAACAAGTCATGTGATACTAAAGGTGCATTCTTTAAAGCCCTATATCTCCTGAAGTACATGTTCTATCTGGTTGAAACTTTGCAGATAACTTATCTTATATGATATCTTCATCAAACTTGCACCAATGAAGGACCCTTAGGCATAGATGGTCCCAAAAGAATGACGTCTTGATGACATCATCAAGTGATTTATTATTGATTTTTGTAATGTTTATTTCAGCCCATTGACTTTGTACACATTTTCAAGGCACAATTTTGGTAACTTGGCGATCTCCAATTGTCATCAAAGTTTCCACTGGCACACACCCTGATGCAAGATGAATACTTGTACCAAATTTATGACATTGTGGTGATGTCATCACCTTATTTGATATTGATTTTTGGATACTTAATTTTTCCCCATAGGTTTTGTACACGTTTTTTCAACAGCCAGACTTCGGGACTCCGGTCAATCTAACAGATTTTGTGTTTGTGCACACTTGTACTCCACCATGTAAAGAGGGTCCCAGAACAAAATCGTCGTAATGACATCACCAGGGGTCACGTGACATGAGATTAAATGTGCAGTATTTTTCCATAGGGATTGTACACTGGTTTTTACTATGCACTATTATTGATCTGAATAACTGTGGGGTTCTCAACTTCAGCCGAGGATTACTGTGAGAACTAAAAAGAAATTGGTTTATTTTTGCTTTCCATTTGATTACAAATATACCCAAGAATCTAAATATGAAGTAATATTTTGAAAAAATATTTCAACCTTAGATGCGAATCACGTGACATTCAGTTAAAGGTGCATGCGTTTTTTAGCCCATTGACTTTGTACATGTTTTCAAACCGCCATTTAGGTAATTTTGTGATATTTGATCGTTATCAAAGTGATTAACAACAAAGACCCTGATACAAGAATTATTGTAAATACATGTAAATGATGTCATGATGACATCATGATATTATTTAGCATCGATTTTTGGGTATTAAAGCCCATTGACTTTGTACATGTTTTCAAGCCACAAGTTCGGTAACTTTGAGACGTTTGATCATCATCAAAGTTACAGCCAACCAAGACCTTGATAAAAATGTTGGCCTTAATTCATGATGTCATGATGAAGTCGTCAACTATTTTTGATTTAGATTTCATTTTTCACTATATATTTTGTAGATTTTGTTTAAGAGGTACGTGTAGTGTTTGGCACTTCGTGTAGTGTGTGGTTGTTTTAACTGTCAAACATCTAGTTTTAATTAATTTTTTTTATATTTTATTTTTCCCCATTTAACAACTTGAAATCCGAAACTAGCTACATGTACCTCTAGTTATTAGCTTCTTTGCAAGTTGCGAAAAAGGAACTACTTCTGTTCTTTTTTTCCCCCGACTTCTTCTGACCCAAATCCCCCTTGGTTTGTACATGTTTCTTCCACCATCGACTTTAATCCCTTAGCAACTTTGGATCTTCATCAAACTTACATCAATGAAGGACCCTTATGTACAGATGGTCCTCAAGTGATTTATTTTTGATTTTTTAATATTTATTTCAACCCATTGACTTTGTACACTTTTTTGTTGTACCATTTGGGAATAATTTAGCTATCGTTGATCATCATCAAAGTTTCACCAAGCACAGAAGAGGCAAAGATATTATTTCTTATTAAATTTAGAATATTTAAATATTATACATGTATTTAAAAATCCATATAAAATTAAGGCTGACCTCCCGTAACATTCTGTTTGCAATAGTGGGCAAATTTGGTCGTTAATTCGTCTATTTATTTCAACCCATTGACTTTGTACACGTGACCCACCCTTCCAGTTGAAAGCGGAAGTGGCCTTATTGTTTAAAAGTGATAATAGATATTGACGTGTTTTCAAAGGTGTTAGTCTCTTGGGGTATTGTGCTCTTCAAAACATCCACTGATGATGTCACGCAATTGTCCAGCGCCCTCTACTGACAGGTTGAATATTCTCAAAAATGAATTTTGAATAGGTGTCTGTGGCAAAGGTTTTTGGAATCACCTGAAAATTGGTGAATATGATGATATTTACCCATTTAACACGTCCGAAGTTTGAGGCTGATGACGTCATCAGACGGGAAGTTTCAATAAAAAGTCCTGTTATTCTTCAAAATTTGGTAAAAAATCAACCGTGAGAGGTATAAGCATGAAATGCCCATTAGATGATACCGGTAGCTAAAACACTGGAGTTCGTTGCACCAAGTGCATAATTGGCTCACCTGTTCACACACGAGGTGCCGACTACAAAAACACACCTATCAAAAATCCCATTTGTATTGTGCACTGTGTATTGGCTTCTCTGCGAGTGAGCACATTATGCCTGCCTCATAACAAAGAAGTCGCACAGTGCGTGGGAGCACACTTGGGGCTGTGAAAAAAGCATGTGGCGCTGAAGTCATTTGTATATACCAGATGTCCAAAATGTCATTTCAACATATGGCGCTGATTTGTATGGAACGCCAAAAGCGCAAAATAGTTTAAATCAAATAAAACCAATTCAGTATTTTTTTTCTCGATGAACACACCGTCTACTTGTACTTTACATATCCAATTGGTTGCAACCTTACAGGCAGCTATGGAGGGGTGTGTTATAGACGATCATTAACCTTACGTGCATGTATAGGAATGACATCAAGACATGACAAATAACCTGACATTAAAGGTGCACTCTTTAAAACATATCTCGTGAAGTACATGTCCAATTGCCTGCAAAAATATTTTTAGCGTTTGGCCGCGTGCTTCTGCATCCCTGCTGTTCTGCACGGGAATCCGTTCGCCCGCGGTGGAATGGGATAAATAATCCACGGCCAGAGACACTGGAACAGGGCATTATATTCTCCATTGTTATTTAAATTGGTTGTACCGCTTCAAGCAGAACGCTAAAAGCTACAGGAGTATCCGAAGAATGTCGAGAATTGCAAACAAATCACTGAAGTACACGTATATATGTTTCCATTGGACAATACCAGTTGTGGCAATGGAAACGTATTTTTCATTCACTGTTCCGCGCATAGTAGAGTGTATTTGTCTTGAATTTTTCACTGTTATTGCATTCACCAAAAACATTCCTACAGAATGTCAGAACTCAAAGGTGGGTTCTTCGATTGTAACCACCTACAAAGATCGCAACAACTGACATTGTGAAGACTATTCCATCAATCAGTTTTTGCAGTACTCTCCATTTATTCCTCGACATTGACTTTATTGATTAACCTTCCACAACTTCGGAAATCTTTTCTGAGTCAACATAATAGAAGGAGTGTATAAAACAAAAATGCTGGTTTTTTTGTTAATACAGTAAAGTCTCGTTAAGTCGAAGCTCGGGAATGAATGAAAAGTTCGAGTTATCCTTTGTTGGAGTTATCGAAGGCTACACGCTTCAGTGCAGATGCAACCTTACTGGCTCTACAGCAGTTGGCCTGCAAGCTGAGTCGAACACATGGATTTTAGGCTATCCCTACTGTGCAAGTTTTCCTCAAACATCATCTTTAATCATGTTTTTTATGTGGTACATTAATAAACACCTGTGTCTGCGTCTTGAGAATTCATTCATTTGCTTTGCTTGATTGGGCTGTTACCGCATAACGCAGCGCACGTGCCAGTCGGACAGGGTTTCCGTGCTGGGTCATGTTATACATGTACAAAATGTAATTCCTTTTTGAGTGCTTGAGGGTGCATCATTCGTCCCTGATTTATTTTACAAAATAATACAGTTTCATGGAATACAGCTGAGTTGCCAAAATTTTGGCTATACTGGCTAAATATCTGTGTAGAAAGTCAATTTGAAATAAAAACCAAATCATAATAAATTCATTGATGTCATCATGACATCATTTTAACTATCATATCCCCATTTGAGTCCATCCTTGATGCAACTATAATGAAAAAAGAGCAATATCTTTTAGACGTTGCACATTCCATCCTGATCAGACCTGTATGCAATGAATAACTCTTGATGGCACGTGACCTGTCACATGGTGTCATCATCACATTAGAGCAATATTGCTTTAAAATACTTCGTTTTCCAGTTACATGCAAAGTTACAACACAATTGGACATGTACTTCATAAGATAAAGAACTTTAAGGATGGTACCTTTCATCACCATCATCAGGTCAACAGTCCTCTAAAACACTTCGTCCTGAAGTTACATGTATATGCAAGGTTTCAACCCCCATTGCATTGTATTTAAAGAGAAACGGGCCATTAAAGAGTGTACCTTTGAAGTCATGTGACTTGTCAAAAATCTATAACAAATAAACTAATGACATCATCATTGATATAAAAATACCTACATCATGTGTTAGCTTGGGTCAATTCTTGATGCTACTGAAATAAAGATCGAACTTCATTAAGTGACTAATATCGTTCCTTGAAATCTGTGTGCAAAGTCAATGGACGTACACTGCCCCGCAAAAGATATAGCACATCTCGGTAGTATTTTTCAGTTGCTGATTTTTCCATAAAATATCTCAGTTTGTCAATAAATTGACCAACCTGTGTCTTGTGTCATTATTTTAATCAAGTAAATCCATATATCGAGGGGTCCATGTTGGTCCTATGGTTCCATTTAAGAACGATGTCGCGACAGCAATTCACGGCCGTGTAAAATCGCCATATTGAAAGACTTCATTAGATATTCATGAAGCTCATTAATATATTATAGTAACATTTAAACCAATGGCAACAAACTTTTCACAGGGGAAAATGCATTTTCTGAATATTTATGAAGTAAAAGTTGACCCCTATTGAAGGCTATAGAGGGGGGCTATTTTGCATATGAATCCTTTCACTCAAATCTCAGAGCCGAACACAATGGCCATGAAAACGCCCCGACTGACCACCAAAAAGGCACAATTGAAACTTGGCCTGAGGAAGGAATTTCGAAACGAGAGATAGCCAGGCGTCTTGGCATCAATGACAACACCGTCAGGACTAATTTAAAGAAGCTGGTGGAAAGAGGATCCATGGCAAGTCTCTCCAAATCTGGCCGTCCAAGGTCCACCAGTGCGCAGGATGCCCAATTCCTGGTGCGGACATGCTGCCGAAACCGTTTCCTTACTGCCGCAAGCTGCGAATGGAACTCGCCCAGACTGGTGTCGACGTCCATCACTCCACCGTGTCTCGTCGCCTAGCGATAGCTGGCTTGAATGGTCGGGTAGCAAGGCACAAGCCCCGCCTTTCAGCTACCCACAAAGCAAGGCGTCTAGCCTGGGCTCGAGAGCATCTGGCATGGACGGCTGATGACTGGAGCCGCGTTCTTTGGAGTGATGAGTCGCGGTTCCAGCTGTATTAATCAGACGATCGTGTTTATGTCAGAAGGCTGGTGAGGGAGGAGTTTTCTGAGAACTACATGTATGTGGTTCCGTCAGTATTAAAGCATGGAGGATCTGGCATCATGGTTTGGGGCTGTATGAGCTCTGCAGGCACCAGTGCGCTGACACAGGTCGCGGAGAATATCAACGCTATATCCACGACCACATGCTGCCTTCTGCCCACAGTTTGATCGGACTTGACTTCCTGTTTCAGCATGACAATGCCCCCCACACACACACACTGCAAGAATTACACAGGAATTCTTTGCCGATCCAACCCCCCGATTTCATCACTGAAATGGGGGGCAGTAGGCAGTTTGAGGTGATGGAGTGGCCAGCCCAGAGTCCTGACCTTTGGAAGGAGCTCGAATTGTGACTGAAAGTAAGGAGGAGCTGTTCCAAACTCTCCAGCGGATTTGGGATGGAATGGACTGCCATTTCATCACCAATCTCTTGGCTTCAATGCCAAGAAGGTGTCAAAGCGTTATCGATGCTCGTGGAGGTTTTACACGCTACAATAAAAGTGATCCAGGTCCTTCGTGTTTAATGGCGTGCCATGGGTGCCGCCATCTTGGATTTCGCCACGTTCCCCATTGACTTTGTACTCACAGTTAAGTTCATTTTTTATCATTTTAATAACATTTAAACATAAATATGCAATATCAGTGACAATTTTATTGAAGCATACACATCAATAAACATTTCTATAACGCTTTTCTTTAATGTTTTAAATATTACATGAGAGCAACAACGGAATATAATGTTCACGTACACATGTGCAATATCTTTTGCGGGGCAGTGTACACTCGTTTGCAGAAACACTGCTCCTTTATGTTCATGTCACGTGATTTGCATTTAAACTGAACAATTTTTTATGAAATATCACTTGATATTCGGATTCTTGGGCATATTTCAAATCAAGTAACAGAGCGTAAACTACCCAATTTCTCTTTCGTTCTTATAGTAATCTTGAGCCGAAGTTAAGGACTACTCGTTCACTAGTGTTAAGTACAAAAATGTGTCCAAAACATAAGGGGAACAATTAAATACTCAAAAATCACTATAAAATAAGGTGTTGACGTCATGATGACGTCACCCCTTTTCAATAAATCTTGCTTTAAAATCTTTGTTGGTTGTCACTTTGGCAACAATCAAACATCTTGAACTTACCAAAATTGTCACTCGAAAATGTGTACGAAGTCAATGGGCAGTACACTCGTTTGCAGAAATACTGCTGCTTTAAGTTCTTGTCATGTGATTTTGTGCTTAAACTGAACAATTTTCATGAAATATTACTTCATATTTAGACTCTTAGGCACATTTCAAATCAAATAACAGAGCGTAAAGTACCTGATTTCTCTTTCGTTCTTATAGTAATCTTGAGCCGAAGTATTAAAAGGACTACTTGTTCACTCGTGTTAAGTAGAGAAAAAAAGTGTACAAAACATTTGAGGAAAAATTAAATATTAAAAAATCAATATAAAATAAGGTGATGATGTCATCATGACTTCATCCCTTTGCAATAAATCTTGCATGAGGGTCTTTGTTGGCTATCACTTTGGGAATGACCAAACTTTGCAAAGTTACCAAAAGTGTGGCTCCAAAATGTGTACAAAGTCAACGGGCTAGAAAAACGTGTGCAGGAAAAATGCTCCTTTAATTTCATGTCACGTGATTTTTGTCTAAACTGGGAAAAAATTATGAAATATTATTTGATTATCTGACTTTTGGGTATATTTGCAATCGAACGGAGTGGAAAATGTAGTCTGATTTCTCTTTCGTTCTGGTAGTAATTCTCGGTCGAAGTTGAGGACTGCTTACGAATTATGCAGGAAATAACTTGTTTTAGATAAAATGTATGTAAAATTTGACTCAACTGTTTCGGCGAAACAGCTGTTGTTTTCGTAAAATTTTTTTGGCTGTTTTGGCAACCTGCCAGAACAGCTATTGTAATCGTTATAGTTTTTTCTTCCCCCCCCCTTTTTTTCTCCTTATTCAGTCAATTTATTTCTGGCATAGCACTTTGGCGGTTCAGAAAATCAGACAGACTTCAAACTCAGCACATAGTTAAAAAATCATCCAAGGACTGTCCAAGAAGAAATTCACAATGATAACTTAATAAGTTTATTTATTATTGATATTGGAATAATTAATTTTTCCCATAGACTTTGTACACAGATTCACGTAGTTTTCGGACTGTCCTATATCAGGCTATGAGGGTGCTATTGTTGAATTACAGTTACACTTGCCTGGGTTTTCAATTTTCAGCAAACTGTCCTATATTGAACCATAAATGGCGTTGTTGCACTACTACTTGTGTGCACACAATTGTCCAGCATAATGTATGAGCCGTCCTCAACATTGACCGAGAATTACTACCAGAGCGAAAGAGAAATCAGACTAAATTTTCCATTCCGTTCAGTTGCAAATATACCCAAGAGTCAGATTATCAAATAATATTTCATAATTTTCTTCCAGTTTAGACAAAAATCATGTGACATGAAATTAAAGGAGCATTTTTCCTGCACACGTGTTTCTAGTCTGTTGACTTTTTACACGTTTTGGAGCCACAATTGTAAATATAATTCCTGTAGTGCATGTCTGATTGGGTTGAAAACTTGGACCCAAATGATCATGATGAAATAATTACCCATCAGGGGCAGTAGATATTCAAGTGATTGTTCAAATAAAGAAAGGAATGCAAAAAATCCCTCTGTTTTGTTGGCCAACAGACAGATGAGCTCTAGTTTCTTTTCCGACTTCTTCTCCCCCAAATCCCCTTTGTTTTGTACATGTTTCTTCCACCATCAACTTTAATCCCTTAGCAACTTTGGATCTTCATCAAACTTACACCAATAAAGGACCCTTGTGTGTAGATGTTCCTAGAACAAAAACGTCATGATGACACTGTCAAGTGATTTATTATTGATTTTTTAATATTTATTTCAGCCCATTGACTTTGTACATGTTTTCAAATTTTGAATATTTAAATATTACGTTAATGTTGTAAAAATCCATATAAAATTAACCGTCACCTCCCGCGAAATTCTGTTTGTGGTAAGTGCCAGAGTAAAATTGGGTCTTCAATTCATTTTTTTGTGGGTCAAATCACTTTACCCTTACTTCGGGACGAAACTGGAAGTGGGCTTATTGTTTTAAAAGTGGCAATAGGTATCAAGTTATTTCCAATGGTGTTAGTCTGTTGGGGTATACTATTCTTCAAATCATCTACTGATGACATCATGTAATTGTTGAGTACCCTCTAACGACAGGTTAAAAATTCTGAAAAATGAATTCGAGTAGATGTCTGTGGCGTTGTCCAAATCGTCTGAAAATTGATGTAGACGATGATCTTTATCCAGTTAACAGGTATGAAAGTTTGGGCCGATGACATCATCTGATCAGAAGTTATGATAAAAATTCTTCTTTATTCTTCACAATTCCCTGAAAAACAACTGTAACAGATGTAAGCGTGAATTGTCCATTGGATGATAGCCAAAACATTGGAGTCAACTATGTGAAGTGTGCAACTTGTGTACTTCTCCACTCAGATGAAGCGTCAACGAGAAAAAAACCCTTATAATATAAATTGTAAGGCATACTGTGCATTAGCCACTGTGTACGTGGACGCCCAACATCTGTCTGTAATACAGGCAACGCAAAATGCGCAGGGCATGTACCCAAGACTTAGCAAATTTTCAAACACTTGGTACTGAGAGCAGATCGCATTGTATGGAATGCCAAAAGGGGCGCATGTTTAAAATCTGTAATATGTGTTCTTCTGTGATAACAATGATGTTTTATATCGTATCTTGTATTGTACATGTCTCATTGGGTTGAAACCTTGCAGATGGTTAGAAAGGGAAGGTTTATAAGTGGAGACTGACCTCATGTGATGACAATGTCATCAGCTGATGAGTCATGTGACATTAAAGGTGCATCCTTTAAAGTGCTATATCTCCTGAAGTGCGCGTCTGATTGGGTTGAAACTTGGCAGGTATGTAGAAAGGGAAGTGCTATGGATGAAAATCGCTGTCATGTGATGATCATGTCACGCGACATTAAAGGTGTACTCTTCAAAGCACTGTACCGGTATCTCGTGAAGTACATGTCTGATTGGGCTCAAACCTTGCAGGTGTCCAAGGAGGGGAGTGCTTTAGACGACTATTGACCCCATGTAATGATGACGTCATCAGGTGATTTAGTTCAATCTTTGCTAATACTGTATGTTGAAAACAGAAGAGATTTAGATGGGCATTTACCTCGTGAGGATGACGTCATCAGGTGACAAGTAACGTGACATTAAATGTGCACTCTTCAGAGCACCATGTCACCTTAAGTACGTCTGATTGAGTTCAAACCTTGCTGATGTCTTGAAAGGGAAATGGTTTAGACAGATATTGACCTGATGTAGGTATGATGCCATGAGATAGTAATTCAAGTGATATTAAAGGTGCAATGTTTAAAGAAACCAGGAAATGAATTTTTCTTAGAATCACTTTTTGTGTATCTCTGTTTGACATCTTTTTTGAGTTACATGTACGTGAACTGAAGGGTACACTTTTTCAAACATTAAAATTTGACCAAGCATTTCTGGAAAAGTGAGAATGCTTTTGCTTTGATGTAAATCCAAGAAGACATGGTTCAGGTTGCATGTTTTTATGTTCAAATTGTGAATTCCAAATTTGCTATCTGGGAACATTCATGTGAAAGGTTTTATGCTTGATTATTGCCATATACTTACACTGCAATAAATTGCCAAAGAAAATAAAATCTGCCATAGCAGTGATTAATAAAATCTTGAAATTTTCAGTGCAAAAATCAGTGTAACATTGAGATTCAGTGCCTTAGATGACATAATAGTCCTGCTCATGAATATGCAAATGTGCACTAACGTAAAACCAAAAAGCATCAAAACATGGGTTAAAAATTGCAAAACAAAGATTTAAAATGAGGTGAATTGAAACCTGAAGATGTAGTTTCAAGGGTTTTTAATAAAATCTGTGAAAATAGTTCTATTTCCTGGTCCCTTTAAAGCACTATTATTATTATTGTTATTTATTCTGCCAAACAAGAGTGAACAAAACAAACTAGAACATGTATATTAAAAAGAAAAACACAAACATCAAACAAAAAACCAGAAGAACCCTTTTTAAGGTGGCCAGGATTAATAAAAGTGAAAATAAACCACTGTAGCTCGAAAGCCAATTCATCCATCCTTAACCACTTCCAGCCGAGGGCTCCAGTACCGGAGCCATAGGCCTTATATTCGTGGCCGGGGACTCGGAAATCGGAACTTTACTAGAAAAAAAAAAAAAGTTGCTGGGTGTTTCTTAAAAAGTTTGGGCTGTCAGTTAAAAAGTTTAAGCCATCATTGGCCGTAAATAAATTGGTCCAAGGCAATAATGGGTTGCTGGGGCTGGTGAATTGTGACTTTATTTTATAGCCGGGGTGACCGAACTTATAAAAGGCTGGAATAAAAGTACGAGCTGCTGAGAGCTGCCAGGCACTGCCAATCAATCCCTGTATTCTTTCAGCGCAGAGCGCTGCAATTAGCAGAGATAATCCGTGTATTGTTTGTGCAGAGCGCATTTGTTCTCGCTGCCGGGCGCTCGCAGGGGATTATCACTGCACTGCACTGAAGACAAAATGCGGGCTGTTCGGGCTCATTATGCACCTGCGCCCCATGAATAACCCAGCCCGGGCGCTGCTGGCCCTTGCCACGTTGACTGACAGGGCATGGCCCTCGCTGCTTGAGAATAAAAATGCCGTGCAGTGGCTACATGTGTTCATATTGGGTATCGTGCTATTCAGAGCACAGACAACATGGCGAAGGTATATCCGAAGAGTCCAGTTCTTCCAGTGAAAGCGAGTTTTATCTGAGTTCAGACGAAGGTTCTTCGTCTTCTTCATCACCGCCGTCACCTGCTCAAGTACAGTCAAGTACAGAATTTGACAGTGATGTACCCTTGGCGGTATATGCCAAGTGCAAGAGACAGTCCCGTACACAGACCGCTGCGTCGACCAGCAGCAGTGCCGCACCGTTCCGGTGGACAGATGAAGACAGTACACCGCTGAAGTATGGCTTCACCAGTAATGGTGGTGCCGTCGATCCCCGCCTGCATCGCAGCTCGACCTGCAATTAAGCCTTTGACCTGTTTTTTGACGACGTTCTCTACAACAAGATAGTGCAAGAGACCAATCGGTATGCCGTGCAGAGGCCCGCTACGACATCGGCGCACATGCGATCATGGACTGATCTGAACACAAGAAAACTGAAGGCCTTTCTGGGCCTTTGCATAATGACGGGAATTGCGAAGCACCCCACCCTTCATAGCTTCTGGTCCACCGACCCACTACTGAAGATGAGCCTATTCCCGTCCGTCATGCCCCGAGATCGCTTCCTTGCCATCCTGCAGTCCCTGCACTTCAATGATAACACCGCCATGCCAGATGACTGCACCGACCACCTCTTCAAAGTGCGCCCAGTCGTCGACCATCTTGCTCAGAAGTTTGCCACTGTCTACGTTCCTCAACGGGACATTTCCGTCGACGACTCCCTGCTGAAGTTTTAGGGGTGTCTCTGCTTCGCTACCTACAACCCCAGAAAGAGGGCCCGCTTCGGCATCAAGATGTACAAGTTGTGCCAGAGCACCGGGAGTGCCACCGGGTACTGCTACAACTTCAAAATCTACACCGGCCAAAGTAAAGGAGACCTCCCAGCAACTACACAAGTGGTGATGGACCTGGTGAACAACCTAAGTGGTAAGGGCTACAACCTTGCCCTCGACCGGGCCTTCAGCAGTCCCGATTTGTTTCGACGACTTCACAACCAGAAGTTCAACATCGTTGGCACCGTCATGGCGAACAGAAAAGGGATGCCGAAAGACCTGCAGTCCGTCAAGCTGAAGCGGGACGAAACAGCGTTCCGGTCGGCCGACCTGGGTGTCAGCGGTTCTCTCCTGGCCATGGTGTGGCGAGACAAGCGCAACATCCATATGCTCTCCACCATGCATACGGCAGACATCCGTAGCACCGGCAAGCAAGACAGGACAGGGCAGGAAAAGCAGAAACCGACCTGTGTCATCGAATACAACGCCCTGATGGGGGGCGTTGACAAGAGCGACCAACTAGCGGCAAATCATCAAGCAACTCGTAAGTCCCAGTAGTAGGGAAAAGCCGATTCTGAACCACACGCCCTTTTCACCGTTTTCAGCAAAAACACCTGGGTAGTACATCGACTCAAAAAATCGGGGGAATCCCCGAAAAATCTGGAATTCCAGATCTGGAAGTCCAGATTTTAACAATTTTCCTTGGGTACCTCATCGACCCCAAAATCTGGCTCTAAAAATACCGGGTAAATATACACCTTCTGAGCCAAAACCCCCTTTCACCCACACGTACTGGGGATTCCCACTTCACTGACCTTGAACTTTTGACCCCGGCGCACTTTTTGTGTAAACAACTCGTGACTAGCGCCGATCGCACCAGCAATCACTCACAAACAAAAAAGGGACTTCCTGTCGCTAAAAGTCGAGACTTGCACGACCTGAACTTGTGACCTCTACGTAAAGCATGGCTCTGTTCAAAGCAAAACACGCTATGTTTACAACCACCTTCATAAGACCCCCCTCCTTTTTTCCTTTCCTATTCCGATATTCCCCAAATCTATCCTATGCTGCACGTCGCGGTGTAGGGCAGATTTTTTTTTTGCCCAAATTTCTGCCTACCGCAAACCGAGCCACAAAGTGGGTACCAAGTGGACACTTGTCACAAACTGAGTCACAAACTGGGAACTGGATACAAACTGAGTCACAAACTGGGAACTGGACACAAACTGTGTCACAAACTGGGAACTGGACACAAACTTGGTCCAAACTGGGAACTGGACACAAACTTGGTCCAAACTGGGAACTGGACACAAACTTGGTCCAAACTGGGAACTGGACACAAACTGAGTCACAAACTGGGAACACATAGTCACCTACATAGGAAAACAGCGAACGATATTGGAATCGTATACAATTTTCAAAATTATAATTTCTATATATTAGAAGAAGATGAAATCCAATCAGATAGAAACAAAAACAAAACCAGAAAACAAACCAGAAGCAAAAAATATTTGTCTTCAAACACTCGGCCTTTGCACCCAAAAACGAATCGGTCCTGCTTTGCTTTTGTCCAACGCGTACCAAAACAACCTGCTATGCGACGTTTCCAAATTGGACTACGTATCTGGTAGCCGAGACAAACCCAAAGATCTAGAACCCATCCAAAGCGAATTCGTAGACGATATATACCTATTCGGTTTTGTGTCTCAAAATGCGGTATTGGAAGCCAGAGGCCAGCTCCATCTCCTGCAGGGCGAAGAAAATCCACACGCGAAATGCATCGTCAAAACGATTTCGCTAGCTTTCCAGCAAGTCTACGAATCGTTCTGCCCCACAAAAATCGTACATATGGCGCATGCATCGAGCGAATGCAAAATCGGAAGAACCATTCGTAGCAACGGCAAGTACCGGGCGCTGGTGGCAAAATGGCAAAAACTCTAGAAACAAAAAGAAGAACCATACGCGTACTACCAAACAAAAATAGACGTATCGGAAATACGGATGGGAAAAATAGCCGGTTGATTGCCGGTGGTCGAAAATTTGCTTCTTCCATACGGAATCGGTTTCTACAGCATCGACTACACGCAGGATTTCGCTTGCATGTTTGATCCTGAAATTTTGGAAAAACAAATTGCGGAGGAAGAATACGATCTAGGAGGCGATTGGCTATGTCTACAAAGACAGAAAACAACCGGTAGAAATTGCGTCTCTTGGGTAGAACAGAAAAACGGAGAAGAAAAACGAACGAAAGTATACAACAAAGTCGTATCCAATATCGAAGCGGGGGACGTTCGGAAGCAATTTGGGACGTATCTCGCGGACCTCGTTTCTTGTCGGAACAAACACTTGCGCAAAACATTTTCTGATCCTCGAGCGATCCGCCATGGGTGTACAAGAATCGAAGTCTCGGAGCGAAATCCTGATTTGAAAAAATTGGCCAGCCAGGCCAAACGCGAAATTGAGCAGACACGCGAAATGTTGGAAAAAGGCACGGAATCAATTTTCCTTTCTTGTAGCATTCCTTCCCACTGGCAAACGGTGGCAAGTTCTATCGACCGGCAGTGCATCGTCGCCGACGTGCCAAATTCGACAATCTATGTAGGCTGGTACGCCAATGTATTGACCAGGCATATCGCGGGTGTCGGTGTTCCGTCCAAGACCAAAACCGAAAAGCAATTGTCTACGGCCATTCGAGCGGAATATTGTTTTGTCTCGTTGCCGATTTTTGTGTTGGTAGTTTCTAGCTACGAAAAAGAGCAAGGCAAATTTTTTCTAGAACCGACACGCGTGTGGTACATAAAAGAAGGCAAAACGATCTTGTGCAACGCGAATGTACCAACCGCAGTTCGAGAATACAAACCGGAAATTTTAACGTATCTACCCGACAGCGAACACATTCGATGGACCTGGCGAGAAAAAGCCAGTCACAAGAAACAAGGCACGTACATCTTTGCGGGCCTGGATTGTTTGTATACCAAGTGCCAATTGAAGAAGAAATATCGGTACATACGTATTCCAAACAACGGCTAGAATCGCTTCTGGGTGAATTGTGAGAGACAGAGCTCGAACTCCAGTGGCAAACTAGCAAAGAAAATTTGGACAAACAAAAAGAAAACCAGGCGAAATTCTACGAAACCTGGGCAGAAAAAATCCGAGAAATACAAAAGCAAGCAATCCGGGAGGACAAAGAATGCAAATTGCAGGAAGCGGCGAAAAAGGCTTGTATGTCTTGTATGAATTTCTACAATACATATCTGGCTCCTCGAGACACCGAGCAAACAACAGAAACTTTTTGTACCATTTTGGGGTTCTCACTCTACGGTACTGAGGTCAAAAGAGCATTTCCTTCGAATATGTCGATTCTGTTGGAATACGACGGTTGTGAATATTGCAAAAAGGGTATACACTCTTGCGACGACGAAGAGTATTTTCCAAGCAAATGCAAAGTCCGGCTATACGCAAATCGACAGACTATCGATATATACGAATGGTTGGAAAAGAAGGAACTTCTACAAAAAACAAAAAACAATTTTCAGCTTTTCTATTGCAAAAAAGAAGTACAAATCCGAATCGATCCTCCAACAACGGTCCGATACGGATTTGGCAAAGATTTTTCGTACAATCCGATAGTGCTCTTTTCCATAGACGAGCCACCAGTCGTATATACAGTTTCAGATGTGCCCTATTTGGAGGAAACGAGATGGACCTCGGACAAAAAGATCTGCCGAGTGCCAGAGGGTGTATATACGGCGGAAAGATTTTTCACAAAACGTATAAGAGGAAAAGAACGAATTCGAATAGAACTCGTCGATTCCCAGAAGAATCGATTTTGGTTTGGAAGCTATTGGCTAGACTACTATTTCGAAAAGAACGAAATCGAAGTTCGAATGCTCGTAGCGCCCATTTCTTGTAGAATCGGTGCCAAAAAGACTACTCCGACGAACACGATGGACCAACGATTCGCACTGTTGGTGGAGGAGTAGGCTTAGAAGAAAACTTTGGAATCTGCAAACTTTGGAAGAAAATTTTTTGGATCTACAAACTTTGGAAGAAAATTTTTTGGATCTACAAACTTTGGGAATTACAATCTTGGGAAGAAAATTTTGGATCTACAAACTTTGGGAACTACAAACTTGGGAAGAAAAGTTTGGAACTTGGAATCTACAAACTTTGGAATTTTGGATCTACAAACTTGGGAACTACAAACAGAAAACTTGGGAACTACAAACTTTGGAAGAAAATTTTGGATGTACAAACTTTGGAATCCAGAAAACTTTGGAAGAAAACTTTCGAATCTACAAACTTTGGGAACTACAAACTTGGGAAGAAAATTTTGGATCTACAAACTTTGGGAACTACAAACTTGGAAAGAAAACTTTGGAACTTGGGAACTACAATCTTGGAATCTACAAACTTTGGATCTACAAACTTGGAATCTACAAACTTTGGAACTTGGGATCTGCAAACTTTGGAAAAAAATTTTGGATCTACAAACTTTGGAAGAAAATTTTTTGGATCTACGGGCACTGCCAATCAATCCCTGTATTCTTTCAGCGCAGAGCACTGCAATTAGCGGAGGTAATCCGTGTATTGTTTGTGCAGAGCCCTGATGGGGGGCATTGACAAGAGCGACCAACTAGCGGCAAATCATCGAGCAACTCGTAAGTCCCTCGAGTGGTACAAGAAGCTCTTCTTCTACCTGCTCGACTTGACGCTGGTGAACAGCTATGCCGTGTACCTGGCCGTTGGTCACCGCCTCTCCTTCCTCGACTACCGCTTGAGTCTTGTCTGTGAGCTGCTGTTCGACGAGCCCTTGCCCGAGTACCGCCCTCAGCACGATACTCCACCAGTCACCAACTCCCACTTTGTCGGCTGACACTTCCCCATGGACTTTGAGAGGACCAGCTATGGCGACTTCCGCTACCGGCGGTGTGTCCTCTGCGCTTCCCGTGGTCTGCGAAAGAAGACACACTTCGAGTGCGACACGTGCCACCAGCCCCTCTGCGTCGCCCCCTGCTTCAAGGAGTACCATACTGTCCACAAATTGACACTTTGAACATTTATTTTCATGGACATTTTCATTGACATTATATTTTGTGTTTTTCATGTGTGTTTTGACTTGATGCCCCACTTATCTAGTGTAAAACAATATGTCATTTACTGGTGGTTTTAGGAGTTGTCATAGTTTTAACCTGTGAAAAAAATGACGAAAAAGACAAAGTTTCTGGAAAGTACTGCTTTGAGGATGTTCTATTTTCATCTCTTGAAAAAGTGGCATATTTCCTTGTAATGGTTTTACTAGGTGGTCATGTTTTCAGCCTTTGAAAAAATGACGAAAAAGACAAAGTTTCTGGAAAGTACTGCTTTGAGGATGTTGTATTTTCATCCTTTTTATTCCTTGCACCGGTGTTTGCTTTTTATTTGATTAGAAAAAGTGGAAATTTATTTTACTACTTTTATGAGTTCAACTATTTCAATGAGAAATGAAAAGAAAACATGAGAAATGACAAGAAGAAAAATAAGAGAAAAAGAAGTTCTCTCCAAATATTTGTCTGTGTGTATTTCTATGTGTACTTTATTTTATTGGTTTCTAAATTTTACTTGGAATTGTTTGGGAAATAAAGTTTGGGAAGGGAAATATCTTACTCTATGGGAAGGGAAAATGAACAAGTTGGGAGATAAAATTTGAGAGTGGTTTGGGGGAGATATAAGTTTGGTAGATGGGAAAATATATAACAGAAAAAACCCCAACAGCTTCAAAAAATAGCGAAAGTTACATGCAGCAGCACCATGAAAAAGCCACACTTTTTAGACCCTATTTTTTACAGCATGATTCATTTGTCCGTCATTGCCCGCACTCATTGAACAGTTGACAAAGCCCAGTGCACGTGGGCACAGCTTCCCATTCACTCACCGCATATTACACGCTGAGGTCTTGACCGTCTATCGCTCCGCATAGCAACACGGCAGCATAGCAGCGCACTGGGCCAAGGCCCGGAACAAACGAGTCCTTATGTAACACACACAATGGGGGCTCTATACAGAGCGGGCAGCGTGGCTGCAAAACCGAAGGGTCAATGGAAGTTGCTTGTGAGAGCTAGACTCGCCACGGGACACTCATTATATGGGGTTTAGGCGTTCAGAAAAAAGATATGAATTTTTGAAGATTTTTGAAAAACGAAAATATTAAAAAACCGCCCGGCACCGTTGAGGATGCTGGGCCGGCATGGCTATCATTTTTTCCGTTTTCAAAATCCTTCAACAATTCATCATTCCATTTAACAGTCGTTTATAGCCGCACGGAGTAATCTTAAGGCACTACTCTAAGTTGACAGGTGACCTTCATTGACGCCCGAATATTTCAGCCAGGCCTGCAGCCTTGTAAACATAGCCCAGATTGTGCGGTGTTATACAACTGTCTTTTGTTCACGAACCTGGCTCAGTGCACTGCTGACCTCTTTTCAATAGGGGCCAGATCAGCATGCAGCGGTGCTGCGTGGCTCATTGCTGCGGTGGTGGAGAGCTTTTGTCCCCGGTGGTAATCCGCTTGCTCTAAATACCCCAAACCCTGGTATACGGTTTCAAAATAACGCTGGATTATCACCACTTTTGAGAGTGAAAAATGCCGGTAATGCCCAGCAGCCTGGTCTTTTGTTCGGAGTACGGTCTTTTGTTACAGGGCCCTGTTTCCTTTGTCCGAGTTGGGAGACCCCGGCCACATATATAAACCATACGGCTCCGATTTCGGAGTCCCCGGCTGGTAGTGGTTAAATACCCTGAAAGTGGTCACACAAGTAGGTACTGAAATGCTTAGATTAATCCAAAGTGAGGGCATCTTTGACACTGGTTGTCAGGTTACTTCAGACCCGAGAAACTGAATGAATTGAAGGCAGTGTCCATACGAGGCGGGTGGGGTTTGTCCACAATTGAAGCCCAAGCATAAACTGCATTAGGGAGTTGGATGACACAGGATTTACGTATTGTAAATAGGGGTGTGCATTTGCGGGTATTTTTAGAACCGGGTACCCGTTTTTTGTTAACATCGGGTACCCAGGTACCCGGAAAAGAGATCACTTAATAACAAATGGCATTTCGTGCGACCCGATGGACCATGTGCCCGAAACAAGGTTCTTTTTGGTACATAGGAAGCAAGCAGCACATTGTTCTAAACGTCGAAGTAAATCTCTCCTACCTTTTTATCAAACGAAATTGTTACCTTCAGTTTGCAAATGTTTTTTGCGGGTATATGAAACAGAAACCAAATCCTTACTGGGAACGTCAAAAAAGAGGACAGAGCTGCAAACCACCTACATGAAACGCACCTGCAACCATTCAAAGGAAATGTCCCGGATGCTGCATGACCACGTACACGCGGGGCGCACGTGTACAAATGTTGAGCTCGTCACGTGCGGACCAGATCAGTGCTATGTACGTCACAGGTTTAAAGGCTTAAAGTTTTATGTACAAAAATACTGCTGTAACTCGAACAATGCCCACACCATTATATCCACTTCTTTTGAAGTTTCTGATTAAAAAAACACCACCAAAGTGCTTCAAACAGCGTTGAAAGTATCGGAAGTCTATATAGGGTTAGGAGTCATCGCAAGTGCATTTCTTTTCTCTCGAGGACTAGTTGTATGCACGTTGCATAAATCAACGTAGCTGCAACTGTAATCCTGGCTTTCAATACACTGAAACTAACCTGATTTTTTTGCTAACGCGGGCCCAATTATAGTCCCTTCAGGCAGTCCAATCGCTGACACTGCAGCGGCCATGTGACTGCAAAAGGAAAGGTCATGTGACCGCACATAGGGAAACCTAAGTTAAAAAAGTAACAGCGCTTCACTTTGTTAAATGACTGAGCAATACGAAAGTTTTGCCACACGAAGGTACATGTACCATGATGAAGTGGTTCAGTTTAATAACTAATTTTTTAAGAGGTTCAAATTCATTATTGTTGAGATTTTAATGTATAAGTACTTTGACAGGTGACATTTGATTGGCCGACTGTATTATGACTTGCACCTGTCAACATTTCCTTTTTTTCAAATGAAATTTTCAGATTTGAAATGCTTTTGTACATACAAAAAACATCCTTCCTGCTTTTTTTGTTCAATTCCTGATCCACTGTTCTGCTGAATCACTGAGGAAATTCATGTTGCTTTAACTTAAAAATCATTTTGAAACAGCATATTTCTTGGTATAAAAAACTAAACTGGTTCTCTGACTCTTTGGTTTTGCAGAGCACATCTAGTGCTTTGGTTATATAAAAAGAGGCCGATCAACCGCACAATTTGTGTGTGATCACTACTTACTGCTCGCCTTGTGGAGTTTCGGATCCCAGTACCGCTGGAATATTACACAGTCCGCTCTCGCTTCGTCGTCAATCCCGACATAAAGTAATATTCATTAATATTGTTTTATTTGACAAAAATACTCTCAACTCAAACAGTAAGCTCTACTACTTCCGCACAAAAGTCATTTAGGCCAACCCGGGTTTGAAAGTTACAAAAACAGTCATGCAAGTGTACATCAACAGCACTTCCACTTCAGAAGACAAAATTCCTTCGGTGTCTTGTTCATATAGGTTTGGTACAGTCATTTTCCTAGTTCCGGGTCGCGAAAATTATTCAATAAGACTGCAGCTAAAAAAATCCTCAAATTCAAGTGAAATATGGTCAGAAGTCAACTTTGTGTTTTGGATATACGGCAATTTTTTTCCAAAATCTAAGCTTTTATATTTAGACTCACAGGATCGATCGACGAAAGTGACGACGACACCTTTCGTAGTTCTGGATCAGTTTAGGATCGAGACAAAACCGTCTTCTCAAATAAAAAGTAACTATACGAAAAATCCATTTTCAGCCAAAACCATTGTAAAAAGTTGCTTTTCTAATAAAGAATTTTTTAATTTTGAGAAATTTAGATGGAAAATAGGAAATCCAATGAATTGAAAAATAGAAATTGCGTAAAGTTTGACTCAAGTTTTCAACTGTACAGTGAGATATCAACGGTACCCTCCCCGCGCCACACAGTTGACGAACCCAATACGTCACATACATTTCTGCTGCAACCGTGTAGTGGTAACGCCACGCGATCCGAAAGTAGGGGAAAAGCTTGCGGTTTTCAGTAAATTAACAAAAACGGAAACTCTAAAAAAGTCATTTTGATTAAGCAGACATTAGATGCAAAGGTTTATATGACTAAAAGAGAGACTTTAAAGAGATAATTTAAATCATGCGTAGTGAGTGACCTGTCGCCCGTGAATTTTAGTGGTTTTTTCACTCTTGTGAATGAGGAAAATTCCGGAACTAGGAAAACGACTTGGCGGTACAACAGCCGGAGTGGATAACAAAATTAGCTGTTGATCTCCGAATTTAAGTTTCATGTAGGACCGCGGGACTGGGTTTTCAGCGGCATGGTGATTTTCCATGAAGTCTGCCCTTCAGTAAGAAATTTCACAGACATTTTATGCATAGATGTTTGTTCCTAATTTATTTACTCTTTTATGGGTACCCGGCCTGGAACCGGGTTTTTAAATCGACGAGCGGGCACCTGGGTACCCGGCACATGCCTAATTGTAAATCCATGCTGATCATCGTTGTCAAGACAGTTTGAAAAAACATAGCCATTAATGTTGTCAGGGACTGCTCTTTCCAAATTTTGCAGATAATGGAGGTAAGAGCTACATGGCGATAATTTTCTGTGAGTGTTCGTTTGCTAGATTTGAAGACTGGGGCAACATTGGATAACTTCCAGTCCATTGGGAGATTCCGTCGGGACCAGGTGCCTTGTGAGGGTCAAGATTTTTTAATGACTTTAAAAGCCATCATAGTTCAATTTGAAGTGGTGGCAGTTCAGGAATGGGTAGATTGCAGGGTGTTGGTGTTATTGGGCAAGATCCAGGAGGAGAATGGACTGAACTGAAGAAATTATTAAACGCTTGGGCAATGTCACTAGGCTGACGAAGTAACTGTTCACCATGCTGAAATTCTGGAGGACACATTGATTTTCGCTGGTCACGAACAAAACACCAAAAGCTCTGCTTGTTGTCTTTCATTGCAAAAAGATGGTTAGCATATTTGCAGTAGGCTGTTTTTGTAGTATACTTCACTTTATTGCGTACACGTTTGTAATGTTGCCATGCCAGGCTCGAACTGGAGTGTTTGGCATTAGCAAACAGTTTATGTTTAAGGTAGATGAGCTTTTTCATATCCCGAGTTACCCATGGCAAGACTTTGGTGCACCTACGTTGCTTTGTAGGTATGCTGTCATGTATCGCAGCCTGAAGGATGTCCAGAAAGCCTCCCCATGATGCATTGGGGTCAGCATCATTCATGAAGGCAGACCATGGTGCAAGTTGCAGAAGAGTATCAAGGTGATTCACATCGGCTTTTCTGTACTGGAGGAATGATCGGACAACTGCAGGTTGTGGTGGGGACTTTCGTGCACAAAATGTGAAGCGTACAGCATGATGGTCACTGCTAACTGGATTTGCAAAGGACTGGACATCAATGAACTTCTCTGGCCAATTTGTGAAAATCAGATCAATAGTAGATCCAGCCGATGCAGTTATTCGAGGGTCGGGTAACATCTTTGACTACCTGACAAAGTTCAAGGGAATTGGCAATTTCTTGAAGATGAGCAGTAAGTGCTGAACCTGTCTGTCAGTTTATATTGATATCTCCAAGTAGAATGAATCCCTTGTAGCCATGAAGGACAGGTTGGATGACATCACAAGCGTCTTGCAGCTTTTCAAAGAAAGTGATGTCAGAGTTTGGTGGCCTGTATATAAGACCAAGTAACCATCTTGAATGCTTGACAGTCAAAAACAGCCAAGAGAATACAATGTCTGCAGGTTCAAGATGGTCAAGGTGAGTTGGCAGCAACTGATTAACCACAGCCATGATGCCACCACCTTGATTGTCTCGATCACGCCGAAAACTTGTGTAGCCTGGTAAAAATGTCAAAATGGTGTCGGTATCGCCAGGAGACATCCATGTCTCAGTGACAAGAATAATGTGGAGTGAATAACGTGGAATGACACTTGTAAGAAAAGCTCCTCCAGACCAAGTGAAGTGCAGAGCTGAATTTTGCTCCGGAAGAGACAGTTTATGGGATCATAAAGTTTTCGACGGTCATCACGCCCTCGCCATTTCATCTTGAGCCTGGTCATTCTTATTTGGCACGATCTTTGTCCCCGTTGCATCTCATTTTTTGCATCGTCAAGGATTGAAATGTTTTTCAGCATCTGTGGAGTCCAGTATTCTTCACTGTAGTGCCTGCCAAGCTCTTGCCCATAAAAACATCTTGTTTGTCTTTATCCTTATCATTGTATTCCAATCGGCATATTCTTTGTTATCCTTGCTTTACATGCTAAGTGTGACATTCTCATTAAATCACACTTGTTTATTTGTTCCTTATATCAGTGTGATCTTGTTTGATTTCTTTGTTACTTTGGAGAAAATTCAAGCCTTGGAATAAGTACTATTCTTAAATAGTTTGGAGTTTTTCAGATTGTAGCAAAAGTGACTTGACGCGACCTCTTGACCTAATGACTCGACTCCTCTTTAGTCAATGTTAAAATTACTTGACTCAAGTCACTAAATTAAGTGACTAATTACAACACTGATGTATACATGTGTGGTAGTGCAGGTCTCAGGTCTACAGAGATTAATGCGGGTATGCATGCAAATTTAATGCCAGCTGATTCACATACTTTCAAAATAAGATGTAGTATCTTTCTAATAAAAAGGAGCAGTAACTTTATATTAAAAGGCAGTAAACATTATTCTCAAAGTAATCAATACCCGTAAAATTTCCTCATTACCCTTGTCATGACTAAACCTTTAGTCATGACAAACACCAAGCGTGCATATGAATGTCAACCTTTTTTATCTTTTAAGGTACTTGAATTTATTGCAAGTTTGTTTTATTCATGCAGGCCAACAAGAACGGATCAAAATTTGTAGAGTTTGATGTTGGACTCACCAAAGACGGAGTACCAGTCCTCCTTCATGATGACTCAGTGGATCGTACCACTAATGGGACAGGAGCACTTAAGAACTTAACACTAGCTGAGGTGTTGAAGCTAAATGCTGCTGCAAAACATCCCCTCAGGTTAGTCATGTTTTAATAAATCATAAAAAGGTTTTTTTAATTATTTTTGCAGATGTGATGAATTTTTATTGTCAAAGTGCGTAACAGCACTACAAAATGACGACACTCAACGTGTCTAAGAGACAGCAACTCTGAACTCAACACCCCAGTGTTGGAGGTAACTTTTACATCAGAAGTAGTGTAACTGGCAGCCGGTTGCAGCTCCTTGTTTTCAACTTTTATACCTCATCTGTGGGTGCTGTAGTGACACCGAAATCAAGTCAAATTAGAATCTTTGACTGACCGTCATAGATCCCTGTGCCTTAGATTTGCCAAACACTTGATGAATAATGAGCACATGTCGCATCTCATTCCGCAGCCTGAAACTAGTAGAATATTACGTCGGTCTAAATTAGTATCTGAACCAAGATGCAAAACAAACAGATTTAGGAACAGTGCAATTCCCTATTTATCTCGATTAATTAACTCTATGAATTGATTCATTTGATTGTGTAGAGGTTCTTTGCATTGTCAAATATGGGTCTATTTTAAACTGTGCACGGTGGTTTAAGACCCAGACATTTCAAAAAAATTTTCCCTTTGATGTTATGCTTTTAATCAGTTCACTAGTATCTAATGAGATAACGTTCACCAAAGAAAAATTTGTTTGTTAATAATTTTACCGAATATTCCACTGAAGTACGCACCTAAGCTTTTTTGAAGAAAGGTAGACTTGTCATAGTTGAAAAAATGTCAACAAAAAACCCTGCTTGTCAAAAAAAATTGTATCTTCAGATAGAAACCTTTGCATTATTTTGTAGCTTGTTAGACACTCTTTCAGCTGATATGAATTTGCTTTCAAAAAAATTGAATAAAGCGCAGAAATTTGCGTTTACTTTTTACAGTAAACTATGAAAAGTACCAAACAAGAAAAATATACATCGACATATGGTTGTTGATGCATTTGTACTATCAGCCATTAATGGCCAGGGCAGAAATGTCTAGTTTATTCATAAATTGATTGAGTAGTTAATTGGCTACAAATACAATCAAGCAGAAAAGTTGCACAATTTGTCATTGTGCCAAAAGAATCAACTTCACTTCGTTGTCACGCAGGATTTGACGTTATTTCAAGTGTAATGAACAGCGCCCTCTATTGTTGAGACATGTAAGGTATACTGCAGGTGATTGCTGCCGATGACGTCAGGCCTATTGGTGCTCAGTTTCATCGCATTCGCTCAAATGCCATCGACTTTGTTGTAATTGTGTTAACTTTGTGTGCGAAGGTTAGTCGTAATTTGAGGGTTATAACACAGCTTAAGTGGAATTTAAACTGAAAAGTAGTTGAAAGAACTGTATCTTTTAGTCAAGGGTGATGTCCATTGTCGATCCCAACGAACGCTGTAGGATGAAGAAATATTTTTTTGCACCAGTTGTTATGTAAACCAGCCAAACGATGACATTTCTACCTGCTTGTGACTTATCTCAGGCTCAGTGTTGTGTCATGGCCTGAGGTATCAGATATGAATGTTTTTCAAACCGCCTAACGATTGGCCAAATAGGTTATCTGATTTAGACCTCAGCTCTTCTATTGCGAAATGGTTCAACACATTTTGTGGGGTTTTATTTCTATGGAAATGTTGATTAAAACTTTTGACAAATACATAATACTGAAAATAAAACTGGGTTTTTGGCAGATAAAAATCATGACAGAACACAGAGGCATTACAGGTACCTGGTACGTGGTTTATTTCTACTTAAACTGGAATATAATTTTAAAAACTTGACAGGAAAACCTTGGGTTTAACAAAAGAGGCCAATTTTGTTGAGATCACGAGCAAAATACATACATAATTCCATACCCTGATCTCGCAGGTTCAGAACACACTGAGGGCACAGTCACTTTATAAATAAAATAATATATATTTCTTCAGGAATAATTGAAAACATGATTGAATGGGAAAGAGAGTCACTTGGAAAAGGTAACTTCATAACTTGTTAAGATTACTTCATATTTCCAATCACTAAAATGTTTAACGAAAGAGGGACCGAGACCAAGTGAGGAACTTGCTTTATTGATATAAAAAATCATTGTCATTTTATTTTAAAAATGCAATAAATTCAAAGAACATTAAATTAGTGAAAGTGAAATTAAGTCACAAGATTTCTTTTCATCATTTCCCCCTTCCTTTCCTGTTATGATTGCAATGAAATACAAATGCATAATGATCTCACTTCCAAACTGAGGTGATCATCTCTTAAATGATCACAGATTTTTTCCCAAACCGCTGTAGCCAAGGGGCGCGAGCGTGTTCTTTCCAACATTTTTTAATAACTGCCAATAGAGGGCACCGTCATTCACGGAGATCAATAATAATGCACTTTTGCCAATGCAACCATTGCAAAAATGTCTTCCTGTAGCCAAATTGAAAACCCATGAGGACTCTAAATAAGTTCTAAAGACTTGTTTAACTGTTTTAATTGATGTGAGTGAAAATAATCTGATAGTATTCACTGATGTCTTGGTCAGGTAGGGTTTTAAACCACTGTGCTGTGGTTTTATGTATTGTCTCATACAAATTTATATATATTTCTGTTGATTCAATTCCCATCCCAACCAACACTGTATTCCCTACCCCACCCCACCCAATCCCACCCCAACCCTACTTACCTCGACTCCATCCCCCCTCCATGTATTTCTTACACCCCGTCCAGTGTTCTCCATGGCCGGAAATTTTGGCAGGGCAGTAGACAAAATTGCGAGTGCGAATCCCTTACGGTGTGGGGAAAATTTTGGATTCTAGATGGTCTGTGGTGCATTCTGGGACAATTTCCAGTCCACTTTCTTCTGTAATTTGGCCCCAAATCTGATTGCATTTACAACATGAAATATTGGCTAGGATATTCTTCAGGAGGAAAGATTTGATGACAAAATTATTTTAATTTCCGGAGCATGTTTAGCAGAACCTCATGTTAGTGACTCGAGACATGCTGGAGATGAGCAGACCATGCGGTTTTCTCAATGATCAGTTGACTGTGAAAAGGCAGAGTAAAAACAAGCCTCAAAATGTGCCCTTGAATACAAAAGGACAAAAGAAATATGTTCAGGCAAAGATACCAGTAAGTTTACAACTTCCAGCTCACGTCATAAAAATGAAGCAATCCCTTCATCGGAGCAGAGCGTGTAGGGGCTGCTCAGGCTTGGCATGGTCCTTCCACTGGAACCCACGCACACTTCGCAAACAATGTTGTGTCGCGGGTACCAGTCACGAGCAATGCGTGTACACATGTACACGCTTGCGCAATATAGCGTACGGGTACATGTATAAAACATACGCGATGGTTTTTTTGGGACACGAGGTTGACGATGCATAACGGTAGGCAGCCAACGATCACCATTGTCAGTACATGTACATCATAAGCATTGTCGGTAAACTCAAACTCGATCCACAACTGTGGTAAACCTCTTTTTTATTAAAATTTTGAGAAAGTAGACATTCTGGGGGAAAATACACTTCTCAAAAAAATAGCAGGGTGTCACAAATTTTAGCAGGGTGGCAAAAGTTTTGCGGGGCGGTCCAAAATTTGGCAGGGCGGTCCGCCCTGCTAAAATAGCATGTGGAGAACACTGCCGTCCCACACTACCCCAATATTTACCTTTTCAATCCCACCCAGTTTTAATTCCCTCACATGTATTATTTTTATTATTTCCTGTGTTTAACCTCTTTGTGTGTTAAACATACAAAATTGATAATTTATATTTATTAAATGTGTATTAATCTAACTTCTTTATATTTTTGAGTTTAAGTATAATTTTGTATCTTATTTTATAACAGTATTTGTCAAGATGATTTTGTATATCCTTTTTAATTACATGCAATGTACTTTTATTTAATGTCACAGTCTTACACAATTCTGCTTTTGTGGCGAGAAGACTGATATAATAAACCATTTAATAATAATTAAAAAAAGGGTTTTAAGAACAAAAATAATCACAATTTAATTATTTACATGATAAAGGAACACTTTTGAGATCCACCACAAAAAAATACATTCCAAAGTAAGTAAATTACCCAGTTTGGCCATGGCTGTGAAAGAGGAGGTACCTCTGAGTTTGGAATCTGAGCTGGTTTCAGAAGCCGGTTTTCATGATCGCTTGTGCATAATGATGCGCGTGGTAACTATGTTGAACATATGCATAAATAATTAGGTTTTTGTAACCCCAAACCAAGCAATCTGCGATTTTGACGTCACTATGCAAATACACGTAGTCTGTTTCCGCACGGGAAAAAAACGCACTTTAAGCTACAATTTTCTCATTTACAAACCAGATTGTTTTGGAGACTTTGATTGACTTCTTGTCATAGTCAAAGAGTTGACGTAATTTTTCATTGTTGTCACTAATGAGCTAAAACTTTTTGCTTGGAGAGTTTGGCCGATCTTGTTCACCTATTTTGGGTTCAAAAGGTCAAGTTCATGTGTAATTGAATATGGACCTACCTGTGCATTGTGCAATAGGCACATGTAAGTTTCATGTAAGTTTCACCCTTTTCGTGATAAGACAATTTTTATTTATTTGGAGGCTTCAAAACGTGAAGCACTCACTTGGAACTACCCATTCAAGATTCAGTGCCATTCCCAAATGCTTATTCTGATTTTATTATTTATTCTGATTTTTAAAATATGTCAGGTGTTACTGAGGTGCACGATGTGTTATCGGACGTTCAGCACACTCATTAAAAAATATTTGCTGACAAAAATCATTTATGATCATCATCATAATTTTCCCCCAAACATCTGGCTGCCACAACAATGACATTATCTGGGGACTGAGGTTGTAAAATGTGGCCTAGAGCTGTGAACGTGGTGCTTGCACGATCACAGCATTCAGTAGCGCCATTGACAAGTGAGCATTATGGACAGTCAGTGAAGCCCCATGCGTGACTCAACAGCAGCCCCTTTAACCTTTGATCAAGGCGCATGTAATAAATTATGCATCATTACAATGGCGCGTGTATTCAACCAGCGTCCTTTCCGACAGTGCCGTAAGCTCTAGACGACAATCTCTTCCAGAATAGCCTCAAATATGCAGCACCGAAGCTTGGGATTCCAATCGACAAATTGAGACCACAGCAAATGTTGGCCGTGAGGGTGTTCTGGAGGGTCGAGACATATTTGTCAATCTTCCAAATGGATATGGCAAGAGTTTCAAATACCCGGCCGCACCGTTGTGCTGGAGGCGTCGGGTCAGACTCTGCGGCCCCGGCGGCTCGTCGTTGGGTGCTTTGGCCAGAGCTGCCTCCAAGGAAAAACCAGTCTACATCTGGGGAACACCACCCCCCCCCCTGCCTCTTCTCGGAGGTGACCAAATGCAAGAAATCTCCTCCATCCGATCCTTCCATGGACACCACTCACCTCATCCCCCTCAAATCTCTCTCTTCCCTCCGTAAAATTACCTGGAAAGTCAGCACCCTGATGCAGGTAATTTTTCCCACCATCTCCCAGGCCCTCGATACTGATCTTACCAATCCCTCCGCGTCAGTCCCTTCCACTCCCGTTCCCACCCCCTCTACGCCCACCTCCGCTGCTGATGGCACCGATACGGACTCGACACAGTGGGAGGACTTGCAGGCCGACGATGATCCTTTCGGCTCTTCCCACTTCAAACGGGCCCCTTAAACCCAATGAACTCCTTACCTTTCTGAAAAATGTTAATTCCAACAAAAAAACTTAAACTTATTGCACGGAAATTCACCCCAAACATCCCCGGCCTTGTTGCTCAACTAAACCCCTGGAAAAACAGCCCTCTCTTCAAACAAAACTTGCAGCAGAGGATTTACAAACTCATTAAAAAGCTAGATGTCTAACTTTTCCCCTTTATTTCATTATGGGCTTTAATCACTTCACTTTTTATGTTTTTATAATGACGCTGTCACTGCTGACTTTGAACGCTAGGGGCTGTTTGCATGCCTCTCTTCACAACTATATTGACATGCTTTGCAATTAACTGGATATCATTTTTCTCCAGGAAACCTATACTTTAAACGATCAGTTTGTATCCTGGAGTTCATGGCCTACATGTAGCTATACTCCCTACTGTAATCCCAGCCCCTCGCATGGATCTGGGGTCACTACTCTTATTAAAAATAATATTTCTGTCCTTGAATCTTCTTCTGTTTGTGATGGTCACGTCACTTATACTAAGATCTCTCGAAATAACGTCATATTTTACCTGTACAATATTCTCATCCCTCAATCTGACAGTGAAGCCTTAAAAGCATTTACAAACATTGCGACCCCATCAGTGATGGTGTCATTATAGTCGGAGGTGACTTTAATTGCACTTTTGACAGCATCCCGGTCGGCTGACCTGGGTGTCAGCGGTTCTCTCTTGGCCATGGTGTGGCGAGACAAGCGCAACATCCGTATGCTCTCCACCATGCATACGGCAGACATCCGTGGAACCGGCAAGCAAGACAGGACAGGGCAGGAAAAGCAGAAACCGACCTGTATCATCGAGTAGAATGCCCTGATGGGGGGCGTTGACAAGAGCGACCAACTAGCAGCATATCATCGAGCAACTCGTAAGTCCCTCAAGTGGTAGAAGAAGCTCTTCTTCTACCTGCTCAACTTGACGCTGGTGAACAACTACGACGTGTACCTGGCCGTTGGTCACCGCCTCTCCTTCCTCGACTACCGCTTGAGTCTTGTCCATGAGCTGCTGTTCGACGAGCCCTTGCCCGAGTACCGCCCTCAGCACGATACTCCACCAGTCACCAACTCCCGCTTTGTCGGCCGACACTTCCCCGTGGACTTTGAGAGGACCAGCTATGGCAACTTCCGCTACCGGCGGTGTGTCCTCTGCGCTTCCCGTGGTCTGCGAAAGAAGACACACTTCGAGTGCGACACGTGCCACCAGCCCTTCTGCGTCGCCCCCTGCTTCAAGGAGTACCATACTGTCCACTAATTGACACTTTGAACATTTATTTTCATGGACATTTTCATTGACATTATATTTTGTGTTTTTCATGTGTGTTTTGACTTGATAGTTTTACTAGGTGGTCATGTTTTCAACCTTTAAAAAAATGACAAAAAAGACAAAGTTTCTGGAAAGTACTGCTTTGAGGATGTTGTGTTTTCATCTCTTTAAAAAGTGGCACATTTCCTTGTAATGGTTTTACTAGGTGGTCATGTTTTCAACCTTTGAAAAAAATGACCAAAAAAAGACAAAGTTTCTGGAAAGTACTGCTTTGAGGATGTTGTATTTTCATCCTTTTCATTCCTTGCACCGGTGTTTGCTTTTTATTTGATTAGAAAAAGTGGAAATTTATTTTACTACTTTTATGAGTTCAACTATTTCAATGAGAAAATAAAACACAAGAGAAATGATAAGAAGAAAATAAGAGAAAAAGAGGTTCTCTCCAAATATTTGTCTGTGTGTATTTCTATGTGTACTTTATTTTATTGGTTTCTAAATTTTACTTGAAATTGTTTGGGAAATAAAGTTTGGGAGGGGAAATATCTTACACTGTGGGAGGGAAAATGAACAAGTTGGGAGATAAAATATGAGAGTGGTTTGGGGGAGATACAAGTTGGGTAGATGGGAAAATATATAACAGAAAAAACCCCAAATAGCAAAAGTTACATGCAGCAGTGCCAGGAAAAAGCCACACTTTTAGACCCCTTTTTTTTACAGCATGAATTCATTTGTCCGTCGTTGCCCGCACTCATTGAACAGTTGACAAAGCCCAGTGCACGTGCACAGCTTCCCATTCACTCAAGCCCAGTGCACGTGCACAGCTTCCCATTCACTCACCGCATATTACACGCTGAGGTCTTGACCGTCAATCGCTCCGCAAAGCAACATGGCAGCATAGCCACGCACTGGGCCAAGGCCCGGAACAAACGAGCCCTTATGTAACACACACAATGGGGGCTCTATACAGAGCGGGCGGCGTGGCTGCAAAACCGAAGGGTCAATGGAAGTTGCTTGTGAGGGCTAGGCTCGCCATGGGACACCCATTTTATGGGATTTAGGTGTTCAGAAAAAAAGATATGAATTTTTGAAGATTTTTGAAAAACGAAAATATGAAAAAACCGCCCGGCATTGCATGTAACGGTTAAAAAAAGCACCTGGCAGCAAGTGGTTAACTCTGTTGATTCGGAAGATCTTGACATTCCTCCAAGTCTGGAAGAACTGGATGCAGTGGTCAAGCAACTTGGCAGAAATAAAACTCCTGGCCTGGACGTCTCACTTCGGAATTTTTTCAGTCCTGGCCTCTTTTCAAAGATGATTTTCCCTTTGTTATTTCTTTTGCTTGCAGCTCCGGAATTCTTCTGCATTCTTTTCATTGAGCTGTCATTACACTCATTCCCAAAAAGGGGGACTTTTCTGATATAGTCAATTGGCGTCTGGTTTTCCTAATTAAATACGGACTATAAAATTTTTGCAAAGTTGCTTGCCAATTGTTTAAAACAATTTATTGGTAATTTGGTCCACCAAGACCAGAGTTACTGTGTTCCTGGTCGGACAATTTATGATAATATTTCTCTTATTAGAGATATCATTAATTTTTGTAATTTTAATGATATACCTTTAGCCGTGGTCAACTTTGACCAAAAGAAAGCTTTCGATAACGTTGACCACAGTTTCTTGTTTGATACTATGAGAGCCATTAGTTTTGGGGACGCTTTATTTCATATATTAAAGTTTTGTACAATGGGGCCGAGAGTCTGGTGAAGGTGTGTGGTTCTTTGACTGCACCCTTCACCTTCGACAAGGGCATCCGTCAAGGTTGTCTGCTCTCAGGCCTCCTTTACTCTATTGCAATAGAACCTTTTTAAAATAAATTCTGTATAAATCTTAATAATCACAATTTTCTCCTTCCCGGTACTGATAGATATTGCTTGGTCTCGGCATATTGCCGATGACATTTCCATTTTTGTCACCTCCAACACCGGTTTTAAAATAATTGAGCAAATGTATTATCTTTTCAGAAGAGCCATTGCTGCAAGTTTAAACACTCGAAAATCCCAGGGGTTGTGGGTTGGTTTGTGGACTGGACGAGTCGACCGGCCCCTGAATTTTCAGTGGTATAATCAAGGTCTCACTTTTTTTGGAGTTTGCTTGGGAAACACTCACGACTTTCTCAAACAAAATATAAAGAAAAAGTCAAAACTCCCTCGCAATGGAAACGTCTGTCTTCTGCTCAATCCTTTAAAAGAGAAATTCTCATGGCCAATCAACTCGCAGCTTCTGAACTCTTTCATGGCTTGGCTGTTCTCTCTCCCCCTGAAAATGTCCTGAGCGAACTCCAAGATTTGCTGGTCAACTTCATCTGGTCTGGGAAAAACAAATTCTTTTCCAAAGACCCAACAGGGGCGGTCTCGGTCTTGCATGCATGCAAGCATGCACACTCGCCTACAGAGAATGTCCACTATTCAACGTTTTCTTGATCTTTGTCTTCATCCTGCCTACACCATGGTCAGTTATTTTCTCCGGCGTTACAAAAAACTCGACTTTGACTTTCAACTCTTCCAAATCAATATCGAACCATAATTCTTCATAAGCATTCCTGCATTCTATGGCAAGCTACTGCATGCTTTGACAGCATCCTGAGCTCAGATTGAAATACCTTTGGATGCGATCAGTCATGTTATCAACATTCCTATCAATAGTACTCTTCTCGAACATGCGGCTTATGATGGGAACACCTGTTCTCCGCTCCTGTAGTGCGGGATCAGGATCATCCGCCATCTTCTCCACCCCTCCACCGGTCGCTGGCTGGAAGCTGAAGATTTACATTTTGTCTCCTCGAGAATCTGTTGTCCTTCCTTCCACCTCATTGACAAGTTGCTTTACCACTTTCATCTCTTTAAGTCAATGTGTATTATCCCAACACTCACTTAGATCCTTTTCCACAATTCTTTGTCCTTTAAACTTTTACACACTACTTCAAGATCTATTTATGTTGTTTTTCCACCACATAGTCAGATTCTGTTTTCTTATCTGCAGCACAATTTCAAATCAGTTTTGTTTTACACCATTTTACCCTATTTACATCTTTCTAAAATCTGCAGAGGTTTCTTTAATAAAGGTTAAAGGTTTCTTTCTGTTTGTCACAACAACCTCAATAATTACTAAGTTCCAAAATTGTTCACCCCTTTTACCGTGGTACCTTCCACAGCCGTTTTCACCAACACTTAGTTTTCAATCTTTTTCTCCTTACTGCAACTTCATAATATCATTACCAATAATCACACTTCAATTTTTATCAGCGAGTCATCCAACACCGGCAATTTTGTGTGGCTTTTCAATCTAACACTTGACAGAACTCACAATAATGTTTCACAATTAGCACTTAACACAATCTCTGTCCAAAAGAAAAATACATGTATATACCAGTAAATATTCAAAATTACAAGTCTGTCAGTGTTTTGGGTGAACGGCTAAAGTGTTCCTCCCATCCCATGCATGTATGGTTCCTGGAACCTTGGAAGCTTTCTTGGCCAATGGAACACTCGGAGGGCTCAAGTTCAGGGTGGGTTCTCAGTCTCGCTGCAATTAACAAAGGGGTCACAGTAATCACGGTGACGAAACTGGCCCAACAGTTCCCAGGGCTGACTATCGACTGAAACTGGACCAAAGAGCTACAGTAGGACTTATAACAAATGGCCATACTCCGAACAAAAGACCGAGCTGCTGGGAATTGCTAACATGTTTTCAGTTGTCAATTGAGGGGGAAATTGGTCATTGTTTTGAAAGATTATACCACTGTCTTGCAATCAGCGCGAGCGGATTACCACCGGGGACAAAAGCGCTCCAGCACTCTAGTGATGAGCAATACAATACCGCTGCAGGCTAATTTGGCCCATATTGAAAAGATGCCAGTGGTGCACTGTGCCAATTTCAGGACTAAAAGAAAGTTACATAACACCGCACAGTCTGGGCCCTTTTTTACAAAGCGGCAGGTCCGGCTAAAATACTTGATAGGTGCTTCTCAGACTGTAGACCAGCCTAATGGAATTCATAATAAATCTAGTCTTATGGTAAATGAACTTGAATCCTTTTTCAGGGGTGAGTTGGGAAGGTTTGATAGTGAAGGAAGCATAGACGGCACTAAAATGACTGCAATCTGCCAGTGCAGACAGTTAACTTTCATCCTGTATTTTGTTCTGGTCAACACTGTGTGCCCGTTTTCTTCGGGAAATGCCCCATGCTGTAGTCGGTGGTACCACTGGCATGCCGTTTCATTCAGAATGCGGTTGGTTTGTGCAGTACATGCAGGACCTGGTGTGGGAGCGACCCACAAGTCTTGTCGTGGTACACCTGGTAATGGTCTGCAGCGGGAATGCCCCTGTGCTGCAGGCGATGGCATGCCAGACATACCGTTTCATTCGGAATGCTGTCGGGCTGTGCCTAATTGGGCAGCAGGGGGGACATTCACCCTCATACACCTTACAAGTCTTTCAACAATGTAGTACAGCAAAGGTTTTCTGGAGAGCACCCCCTTGCTGTGGTCAGCGGCAAGACAGACATGCCATTCCATGCCTTTTGTGATGTTGAATGTGATGGCAAACAAGTTCATTTGACGGAGGTGGAGTGAATGGAGCCGAGCGGCTCCTCACACAAGTTGATGATGGTGGTGTTGTCCATGGTCAGACATGAGGCTTCTGGGACTAATTCTCAGGACATGGCTCGTCAAAAACCAATGATGCTCTCAGGTAAGTTTCACAAAACTTTATGGTCTGACTACCTTATCCATTTCGTATGTATATAAGTATGGCAGCAATAAATAATTGGAGTGATGCAGAGAAAGTCATGTTTTGGGCATCTCACAAGAGCACAAGATGCCCTAGCAGATATGATGCCAGAAGCACGGAGGGACTTTTCCTTGATTCTACTGCGCTTTACCTACCCAAACAGTCACTACATGTGCAAATTTCCCATGCTCGCATGGCCATTCGCTGAATAAGACTTTATCATCCGAGAAGCCCATTACCTCCCACTATGCACTGCTGTCCCGTCGCCATGATCGTCCTTCTTTTCTCAGCGCCATATCGCAACGGACATGTCTTTTTGACATCTGCGAATTATTCAAGTTTTCCGTTTTTTGCTATCGCTTCTGAATAAACCTTTACCTTGTTGTGATTTCATTTGTGTTGGTAAGAGTGTTATTTTCTGGTTTCTTGGTGCCCTTTTTCTCTTTTTGTTTGTGTGTGCATCCTGCAGGTGTTTACAGTGAGTGCTAAGAGTAACGGTCAACCCTACACTCCCCATAGGCCAGGCTACTTGTGTGGTGCATTGGTTCGATAAAGCGGCCCCTACAATCCACACAACGGTTGCTGCATGAGAGAGTATGCGATTTTCCTTATTGTAGCGGCAATTGTGGGTTATGGCCTAACCGCTTGAGAGAGCACTTTCGATTTAAAGCGGTTTAACTGGGACAAGGCCAAGCCGCATGGGTGCTTCACCCCTATATGTGGCTCTGACGAGGATAATGGCCTTAGCTGCGAGCGGGAGGGGCCCTTACTGAGATCAGTGCGTCCTGTTCGACAGTTGTGCACAGGAGGCGACTGATGCGGCTAGATCAAGCCCGCGTGTTCACGCCTGAGCTCTGATCACTGACGGAATGAGGGCAAGGCCAAGCCACACGAGGGAGTGCTCTGTTTCCTTAGTGGCTTAGACGAGGACTCCAGCCTTAACCGCGACACTCAATTCTGCGTTAGTCAGACTCCCATGGGGAATTTTCTGACTTGTAATTTCTATTTCTTTGCCCTCCGACAGACCGCCTAGTTAACTGAGCCAGCACTTCCTACGACCATCGAAGACCCAACAAGTCGACTGACATAATGCCTATGGCTCACAAAAGCCAGCGGACCAACGGGGCTCCTCTTCCCCTGCCGGCTGCAACGGCTTCCGGCAGCCGTTGCAGGCGGTAAGCAGTTGCATCCTTGGTGGCACCAGCCGACCCGACACCTAGCCAGCCTCATACCGACCACATCAGGGCGGGCTCCCTGCATTCCACTGGGTCAGGACTGCCTAATGGTTCTCCAATCCAAGGTGCTGGGGCACCCAGCAAGAACTCGCTGGGCACCACGGACTACTTCACTGCCCTGGTTTCAGGCCTCCTCAACCCATCCGCTGCTCTGGCTTCCAGCTTGGCATTCCCATTAATGCGGGACCCTCCTTGGCTGGCCCGCTGCCCCAAGAAGACAGCGTCCGTACCAGTCAAACCCCATCTTCCCTCTGGGGTACAGCCTTTGACTTTATCCGCTTTATCAACTGCTGAATCTCCTCCTTGTTCCAGATCAGAAGGCAGGTGCTCTTCTTCCCCTTCAGCGCTTGTTTGATACCAAAAAGAGACGTCATTTCTAACAACACGAACGCTTCCCTGAGCCATGGATGACAGCATCCCAGTCCATCAATGAATCTCTGTCCTTAGTTCGCTGCCTAAGTGACAGACCCACGCCAGTTTCCACCGCTCCGAACCTGGACCTTCCGCCCCTGGCTCCTGCAGCCTCAACCTGCTCTGCGGTTACGGATGACTACTTATAGCGTGGTACTCAACGAAGCCTGGGCCAAGGTGGTGTCTCCCTTCCGAAACCTTTGGTCACATACGGGAGCATCCCATGGATCTGACCCTGGCATGGCTGTACCTCACTCTGAGCAGCAGACACCATCATCAGGAGAAGACGACGCCAACTCAACGTGCGACCTCACCCCCTCTGAAGACCAGCTCCATCTCCTGCAGCGTGATATGATCCAAGTCCTCGGCCTTCCGGCTCACACTCCCCCAAACAGGGGCACTGGCCGCGCCTCCTTCAAGCACCATGCAACCAGGCTGGAGTCTTCGGGTCCAACTTTCCCAGAGATCCTGCTTGACCGCTCTTGCATCAAGATCTTCGATTCAATGAGCAAGGCCACACAGGGCACCCTTATCCTCCTAGGGCCCTGGCTTATTGCCATTTTCTGAGGGAGGACTATGAAAACTTCTTATCGGTACCGGAAATTCCAGACGCTGCCCGGACAAAATCAACACCGACTTGAGCAAGGCTCCTCGGAAGTCAATCTTTCACAATAGTGACAAGTCCTGCTTCGAGTCAGCCCTGGTTAAACTGGACAAGGCTTCTCACCTCGGCTTTCGCTGTTCAGCCTTCCTCCTCTTTCTCTTGGAATACATAGCATGTGCATGCGAGGAGAATTCACCAGTGTCCCCAGACTTAGCAGCTCTGGCTCTCCGGGGCCTAGATGAGGGCTTGGCCCTTACTTTTGAGCAATTCACTCGGATCTCCTGCCTGGCTTCCTCCATCTGCAGAGCCATCGCCTTGGAGACGATGCATACCCCTCATGAAGGCGTGAGGCCTAGATTCAAGGTTTCCCACTTTCTGGCAAGGATCTCTTTGCCGACAAGTTTCTGGAATATCTTGAGGCCGAAGCCAAACACATCGTCACCACGAAGAAACTCTCCTTCCGGGAGCCAATGACTCCAGGTTTGCAGCAAACTCGCGTCAGCCTCAGAATTCCAAGCCGCTGCCACCCAGGACACATTTTTTTTGCCCTCTGCTCCCACAACCGACCAAGCATCATGCCTCAGGATAGGATTTTCAGTAACAAACTTTGTTATCACTTCCATGCATTTTAATTCGGATCATTTTAAACTCTTGTCAAGGCCTACATGTAAGAAACTTGGGCAATAGTTCTGCTGGTAAGTTGATTGATTCTTTTTTTGTGTGCATGTATCGAGCTCATGTTTTAAAATAAGTTTAATTAGCATGTGCAATTCTTTACAAATCCGTTCATCTTTTTTTCCATTTAGGTGACAAGCTGGCTCATGAGGAAAAGTAGCCTTGATGATTGCCGAGGTGCAGGGCAGTTAATAGACAAAACAATATAGGATCGAAGTCAAGAAACACTTAAAATGGACTTTTCTGTAATTTCTGAATTTTTCTGTTATGAACAGAGAACAAATGTTGTGTGGCGTTAGTTTTACTTGAATAAGTTTATTGAAACGTGTTTAATGACAGATAGATGGAAAATTGTGGGATTGATGTCTTTTAAATAAAAAATATGAAATAAGAAAATTGGAGATAGGGGAAAGGGGTCGTGTGGGCAGTGACTTAAAAATTTATTGTGATCAGCTAAAAAACACTATTTTCAGACCATGTTGCATGTAAGTGTAGTCATGTGGATGTACTGAGTGAGTTTCAGCCTACGTGTATTTCCTTTATTTTCTGAAAGTGGTTCATCGTTACTTTTGCGGCCATCAGATTTCTTATTTTATTACAAATTTCTTCAGCTAGTTTGTGTCATTGACTTGTATGTACTTTTTTGTAAAGCATTAAATGTATATTCAAGATTTCATTGTGACAGAAGGCTTCTGAAAATGGTTGTAATATTTTTCCCTCTTAAATTATTTCATTAAAATTGAACAAGCATTTTTGCCAAATAAAAGCCAAAGCTAGGGCTAGCATCTTCATCCAGTTCTCCAATCTTTGTATTGAACATCCATGTCACAGGAAGAGTTTGAGGGTTTATAATCCTAAATGAAAAAAGGTAAGTCAGAGAAAGGACAGCATATATAATTGCCACATCTTTTAAAACTGCATCTAAAAAAGTTAAAATTGACCTTTAGCCTAAATTTCTGATTTTGAGCATTCAAAAATTAGTTGAGCACTAACAGTTTTTCATAAAAATGGTGCAGCTCTTATTTATCACAGTAAACGCTGAGCTTAACTCTGAACTTCCAAGAGTGATTCGCGAAAGGACCCTTCTCCATTCTTGCTAATTCCAGCTCTTGGCCGTGTCAAGTGTAATAAACAGGGCGACAAGGAAGAACCCCAAATGTGATAGGCTCTGGATCATTAGGGGAAAGGTGCTTGTCTCAACGAGACAGGTTTGAATTAAATACATGAATTCTGATATCTTTTCATCACTAGAAATTTAAAAATGGAATCAATGAACGTATGAACCTGGTATCTTTTATAAATTCTTTCAATACCCACAACATGGAAGTTTCTCAAGTCATTTACAGCATACTATCAGGGGCTCAATACCACAAACTAAACCATGCTAGGCACACGTACTCATGATTCCCTTGCCCCATAAGGATTGTAAGGAATTTAGTTAACAGTTTTCCCTTTGAGAAGAAAGGCCGATGGAATTTTGAATGCTCTATTAAACATGTAAATGTAAAAACAGAAAACCTTTTTCGTTTATTGGAGCGAGACAGTAGGTTTACAATTTCCATGAAATTCGCCAGACTACATGGCAGACAAGAAACCAGGCAAAGCCAATCGTTTGCGAAAACAGTTATGCAGAGGACTCGGCCAGATCCTGCAACAAAGCCCGATTTAGTAGTGCCAAGGTTTGCATCGCTTCACATTTTATCCTATGCATGAAAAACTGTGTAAATGTTTCATGTTTGCATTGCCGGTAAATGTGTATTTTAGGATTAGATAATAGTTTTCGTAGAAGTTTATTGTCAGGAATTTTTATCCGCTTTTCTCAAATGTTTGGGAGTTCGTATGACCTTGGCACTAAAAATAATCCTTTCATACATAAAAAGTTGCTAGTTCATAATTTTGCAGTTTTGTGTTCTCACACAGGATGTCAAAGTATTTTCTGCTGGGTTTTTCATGTATCATGCTGGATCAAAGGACCAGGGCTGATAAATAAAGTGAATTCAACATCGCGTGCTCATGTTTCGCGTCCGGTGAGCTCAGTGGGGGAAAAACACGGGTGAATAATTGTTTCCTTGCCCCCAGAAATCTGTAGTTTATCATTTCTTCCGGGAATTTCAAGGAAGAATCAGCAGCACTGAATGTTTTTTTCTCAATGTAGGCCAGAGGGTTGTTGGTCGTTCATCTATCCCCAGTGGATAAATTTGTTCACGCTGATATTGACATCGGCCAATCAAATTACGTGTCGCATTATGTCCACCAAAAATTCGTTTGTATAACTGTACTTGAGGATGTTTGCATTTACAGGTATGTAGTTGGGGATATGATATTTGTTCTCATACAAGTTTATATTTTACAGAAGCATTCTGTCAGCTTTCCGTGAAGTGGATACTCCCAACACAAATAGTTGTCAATTCATTTGCTTTGATCACTGACAGTTTTACAGATATTTGTTCTCAGTCTCACACAGGACACACAAACACTTCCTTTTAGGCTGTGTGTGTTTTCGTGGATCGCACTGAATATGGGCTGATAAATAAGTGAATTTGACGCCAGTTTGCAGACCACTTGGTCATTTATCGTCCAGTTAGTTTAGTTGGGTAAGAAACAATTTTGGTGAGAAATTACATCCTTGTTCACACAATTGTGAAAGTTATCATTTTTTTTAAGGAAAATGAAGACAGGGTCGGTTGCATAAAGAAAGTATTTTTCGGCAATCGAAGCCACAGTGTGGATCGGGTGGTTGGTTACCTGTCCAATGAAAAAAAAATCGTTTCACGATTTAAAGGACGACAACCAACTCCGTGTGTTGCATTAAATCTGCTGAGCATGAAATGGTTTCAATAAATTCAAAGAAATTACGGCTTTGCTTTCTGCCAAAAATCCGTTTGCGTGATCATGCAGCTAGGAAAAATAATTATTTAAAAATGTTTGCAAAATCATATTTAGGGATTGGGTATATTTTTCTCGTACAAATTTATATTTTACGGAAACATTCTGTCAGCTTTTGTTTTCGTGAAGTGACTACTTCAACGGAAATAGCTTTGTTAAATTTTACCTGTCAAATAATAATTGAAATAAATGTGTGGGGGTTCATCCAGCCGCTGGGCTGCTACTAACGATCCTTTCTGTTGGGAGTTGTTGAATCTTTGTTTCGATCACGGACAGTTTTGTTCTCACATAAGACACTGAAATATTGTCTGTGAGGCATTGCATGTTTCTTCGTGTATCGCGCTGAATATGAGCTGATAAATATGTGAATTTGACACCAGTTTGCCGACTGCTTATTCGTGTATTGTGTTCGGCGATGCACGCAGGTATTGTGGTTGACTTTAATTGGCTCTAGTTGGTTGGGGCTTAGAGGTCTGTCCGGGCTAACCGTGACTGCGTGTATTGTGTTCTTGCACACACGTTATAAAGAGCGTGTCTTCCACTCCCTATACACGCACGCACACAATATCGTGTATCATGTAAACCTTTACTGTGGCTGTAACTGTATATCACCTGACATTAAGATGCACTCTTCAAATCACTATGTTTCATGAAGTATATGTCCGATTGGGTTCAAACCTTAAACATATCTTAGAAGAAGAATGCTTTAGACAAAACTTGACCTGATATGATGATGATGTCATCGTGTGACAAGTTATGTGACATTAAAGGTGCACTCTCCAAAGCACTATACTTCGTGAAATACATGTACATCTCTGATTGGGTTCAAACATTGCAGATATCTTAGAAGGGCCGTGCTTTAGACAACAATTGACCTCATGTAATGATGACGTCATCAGGTGACAAGTCACCTGACATTGAAGGTACACTCCTAAAAGCACTCTATCTTGTGAAGTACATTTTGGATTGGGTTCAAATGTTGTAGATGTCTTGAAAGAGGAGTGCTTTAGATGACTATTGACCTCATGTATCATCACGTCATCACAGGGCAGGTCATGTGACATTAAAGGTGCAGTTTTGAAAGCATAATATCTCCTGAAAGGCATGTGTTTTTTTAACCTGTGTATGTAAGTGTGTGAATACAAACATTTCATAGAAATTGATGATATGCCAACAATGCACTTTTCTTTAGAACAGCAGAAAGGCGAAAAGCCCTGTGTTCTGTCCTTGTGACAGAACCTCTAGTTTCTTCTTCTGCTCAAAAGCGCATTCAATTTGTGCACGTTTTTTGTAACCAAGATTTTAGAGTTTTTCCAAGTTTGGATTGTCATCAAACTTGTACCAATAAAGGACCTGTATGCATAGATAGTCCTTGAACAATGATGTCATGATGACATCATCAAGTGATTTCTTATTGATTTTTCAATATTCTCAGCCCGTAGACTTAGTACACGATTTTGGTAGCTTTAGTGATGTTCGATTGTCATAAAAGTTACATCAAACACAAAACTTAAAACAAAGATAGCATGAATATAATTAAGTCATGATGACATCATAAAGTGATTTATTATTAAATGTTGAATAATTAAATATTATTGTTAATTTTTTAAAAATTTGTATGAAATCAACAGTGGCTTCCCACAACATTCTGTTTGCACCACATGCCAGAGTGAAATTTGGTCTTCATTCATCTTATGTGGGTCAACTCATGTGACCCTTCCTTCTGGTTGAAACTGGTAGTGGGCTTATTGTTTAAATGTGGTAATAGATATCAACTGGCTTTCAACGGTGTTAGTTCGTGGGGTATTGTATTCTTCAGGACATCTACTGATGATGTCATGTAATTGTCGAGCGCCCTCTAGTGAAAGGTTGATGTTTTGAAAAATGAATTTTGAATAAGTGTGGTGAAGTTTCTTGGAATTGCCTGAAAATTGATGTGGATGATGATCTTTACTGAGTTAATACATGTGTGAAATTTGGGGCTGATGACTTTGTCGTATTGAAGGTTATAATAACAAGTAATTTTGTTCTTCAAAATTCATGCTTAAGTCTGTTACGGTTCATTATTACCAAATTGTGAACAATAAAAGGACTTTTTATTATAACTTGCGGTATGATGACGTCATCGGCCCCAAATTTCACACATGTATTGAATGGGTAAATATCATCATATCCACCAATTTCAGGCCATTCCAAGAAACTTTGCCCCAGAAATCTATTCAAAATTCATTTTTCAGAATTTTCAACCTGTTACTAGAGAGTGCTTGACAAATGTGTGACATCATCGATAGATATTTTGAACAGTACAATACCCAAGAGACGAACACCTTTGAAAACAAGTCAATATCTATTACCGCTCCTAAAACATCGAACATCAATAAGTTATTAAAATTAGATAACAAAGTCAATGGGTTGAAATAAATGTAGCAGCAGCAGCGCTTGCATGCCCCCTGGAGTGGAACCCAAGTACCCACTGGGTGGATAATAAACTCCCGGTTAGGGATGGATTAGACGCAAATCTGCTTTGATGAGTGAGTTTATTGTTGTCCCACAGATTCGTCAATCAAAAGAAACCCTACAAATTAATGTTACACATAAACCTTAATTAATTATATAAAGAATATAATTTTTTTAAAAATTACTTTTAGATGGTAACATTTAGGCTAGGAGGTCTTGGCGTTCCAACTGCTCCACTTTAGTATGCTATATTTAATGTACTGCACTGCACGCTATGTGGTACACTACACCATTGTGAATGCAAGTATACTATTTAAATTCACGACATTCCCAAATTTTGCTACACAGTGGGTTATTCTAATTAGCCGCCCACATGACCGCAAGACGCGCACTAAACGTACGTATGCATGACATACAGGAAAGTCACAATTCATTAATGGATAATGGATTACACATTCCTGACACAAAGGCACTCTAACAACCCACCAAACAAACTCATCCGGACGCCGAGGACTTATCAGCCCACAAAAAGTGATCCACAAGCCGGAAATGCAACGAAGAAAAGGTGCAAATTCTCCAAAACTTTCTAGCAGAAGTGGCTGGCCTCCATGCAAGGCACCCGCTGCAGAGAAAGAGATTGACTCACTGCGATTTCGGGCCCAGCAAGAAAAATCATTTAATGACGTCATCCTGACGTCATTGTTCTAGACATGTCTACACACAAGGGTCCTTCATTGATGTAAGTTTGATGAAGATCCAAAGTTACTTTGACTTGCCGTCTGATTATGTCATCATTACATGAGGTCAATAGTCATCTAAAGCACTCCCCTTCTAAGACATCAGTAAGGTTTCAACCCAATTAGATACATTCTTCATGAGATATAGTGCTTTCTAGAGTGTACCTTAAATGTCACATGACTTGTCACAAAACCATGTCTTCATCACATCAGATCAATTTTTGTCTAAAACACTCCCCTTCTTAGATATCTGCAAGGTTTGAAGTCAATCGGACATGTATTTCACGACATACAGTGCTTTGAAGAGTGCAGCTTTAATGTCACGTGACTTGTCCACGATAACAGGTACCAAATACTCGTGCACAGCACCCCACTTCAAAAATATGTGCAAAGTTTGAACCCACTCAGACATGTACTTCATGAAACATGATGCTTTGAAGAGTGCACCTTTAATGTCACATGACTTGATCATCTGACGGTGTCATTATCACCTGAGGTCAATTTAATCTATAATACTTCCGTTTTAAATACCTGCCAAGTTACAACTACATGTAAATTGGACATGCACTTCAGAAGATATGGCACTTTAAAGGGTGCACCTTTAATGTCACATGATATGACGGCTGATGACATTGTCATACATGAGGTCAATCTCTGTTTATAAACCTTTCCTTTCTAACCATCTGCAAGATTTTAACCCAATCAGACATGTACAATACAAGATACAGTATAAAACATTATTGTTATCACAGAAAGAACACATATTAGAGATTTTAAACATTTGCCTCTTTGGCGTTCCATACAATGGGATCTGCTCTCAGCACCATGTGCTTGGCAATTTTCTGAACTCCTGAGTATAATCCTATGCACCATGTGCTGCCTGATTTACAGGCATATATTGTGTGTACACACACAGTAGCCAATGCACAATATGCGAAATATTGTAAGGGGCTTTTCGTCGGCGATGCTTCACCTGCGTGGAGTAGTACACCAGTTAACTACTTCATGTAGTTGACTTCAATGTTTTAGCTATCATCTAATGAACAATTCATGCTTAAATCTTGTACAGTTGATTTTTTACAGAATTTTGAAGAATAAAAGGACTTTTTATCATAACTTCTGGGATGATGATGTCATCACCCCAAATTTCACACATGTTTTAACTGGGTTAAGATCATCCTCTGCATCAATTTCCAGGCGATTCGGTCAAACCTCACCACAGATATCTATTCGAATTCATTTTTCAGAAAATTTAAACAAGTGCACCTGTACTGTCACATGACTTGTCACCTGATAATGTCAACATCAGATCAGGCCAATTTTTGTCTAAAACCTTTCTCTTTCCAACTATACTCAAAATTTCAAACTAATCGGACATGTACTTTAAGAGATATAGTGCTTTGACCAGTGTACCTGTAATGTCACATGACTTGTCACATGATAACATCAACACATCGGGTCAATGTTCGTCTAAATCCTCCCCTTTCAAGATATCTGCAAGGTTTGAAACCAATCAGACTTGTACTTCACGAGATATACTGTTTTGATGAGTGCACCTTTAATGTCATGTGGCATAGTTATCTGATGATATCATCACAGCATCAGGTCAATTTTGTCTATAAACCTTCCCTTTCTAAATATCTGCCTAGTTTCAACCCAATCAGACATGTACTTCAGGAGATATGGCATTTTAAGGGGTGCACCTTTAATGTCATGTGACATGATATTATCATCATATGAGGTCAATCTACGTTTATAACTCTTCCCTTTCTATCTGCAAGGTTTCAATACAATCAGGCATGTAGTATACAAAAGAACATTATTGTTATTGCAGAAAGAGCACGTATTAGAGATTTAAACATTTGTCCCTTTTGCCGCGCCACGTGTTTGAAAATTTGCCATGTCTTGAGTATAATGCCCAATACACTGTGTGCCGCCTATGTTACAGGTTTACAGGTAGATATGTGTCCACACACACAGTAGCCAATGCACACTATGTGAATGGGATTTTCAAGTATGCAAATATTGTAACGGTTTTTGTCATCAGCGCTTCATCTGTATGAAGACGTACACCAGTTCTGCACATCATGCAGATTTTTCACAACTTGTGAAAAAGCCAAAACAGAACAAAGAGAAGGCCTTTTTCGCACCTTGCAAAAAAGCCCCCCCAAATTGTCTTTTTTGCAGCTTGCGAAAAAGCCTCCCCCCCAAAGAACAAAAACAATGCCTTTTTTGCAAAATTGCAAAAAAGCCAACAAGAAAAAAAAACACTAACAAAAGCAGTAGCTGCTTTGGCAGTGTAGCTGAAGCAGCTAATAATAATAACATTTTTTGCTGTTCATTTTTCCCAAATGAGACTTGCCAGGGTTTCTGCCTAGTTGTACTAGTTTCTTGGCCATCTTAGTGCATAATTCCACTAAAGAGTTTACTTTCAGTCCTGGAAGACTCATTGTCGTTGTTCTGAGAATCTATGATGTGACCCTGAAACTTCTCATGGGTTGCAGAGAGTTGAGATTTCTTCAAATTTTATGATCAGGCCAAGACTCTTGAACATGTTGAGAAGTGGCTTGATTGTTGGATTCTGCTCTGGATTGTGAAATCAGCAGATGGTCGTTGCAGTAAACCAGTACTTTCATTGACCTTTGTTTTATGTGGGATTCACATGGTTTCACATGTTGATTTTATCAACTTTGTGAACTGCCGAAATGCTGATTTCAGACTGAAAGGAATCTCCTGGAATTTGAACAATTTGTTGTCTCAACTGATATGTAGGAATTTCCTGTGTGGAGCATATATTGTAATCATGAAGTAGACATCTTTCAGATTGAGACATCAATGTTACTTACTGATATGTACGTACTTCTTGCACACAAGTTACATTTGTTTTTATGTATTTACTACAGTGAGAAAAGTTTGCACATTGTTTATTATTATCTCAAACATCTTTAAAAACCCATACATATGGATGGCCTATCAACTTCGCTGTGAAAACTGCTTGCACATGTATCGGCTTGTAACTTGGAAATTCTGTCAGGATGTTTGATGGAGACCTGTGAGAAATTTTTGAACTGAATTTTTTCATATGCCAAGTACAAAAGCAAAAACCTCAAAAGTATGAATGACAGTCTCTGAAAGCTTCAAGTCTATGGCGCTCTATCTTCTCAAACAGTCACTACATATGTAAATTTCCCATGCATATGTTATTCATTTGCTGAAAATATTTGATCACCCATGGTGCACCCTGACCTCCCACAATGCAGCGCTGCCATGATCGTCCTTCTTTTTTAAGCGCCATAACGTAATGGACGTGTCTTTCGAGGCATCTTCGATTTATCGAGCTTCCATTTTTGCTACACAGTTCTGTGTCAATTTGATCACCTTTCCTTCCTTTGTAAATAAAATATAATCTGGATTTTATATATTTATTGGTTAGAGTGTTCTTTTCGTGTATATTTTTGTGTTCTTTCTTCATTTTTCTTGTATGTACACCCTGCAGGTGTTTACCGTCACTACGAGGCTCGTTTCAGCTACGCTGTGTCTACCCTTCCTGTGAATTATAGGCCTTAGCCAGTTGAATTCAGCTGTTGCTGTCAGGATCTGTCATACCCACCTGTCTTCTCTGGCTACTGGGACGAGGAAAAGGCCTTGCTGTCATCCAGGGGGTTCCAGCCAGGGTCTGGCCACGTCCCTGGTTTGTTCGGCCCCACGGAGCTGACGGGAAGCTCCGTGGTCGACTGTGGAAGACCCGAGCAGGGACACCTCCAGGATCTGGCAAGACCCTGTCTCCTTGGTCAATTGCTGGCCTGATGAGCCAGCCAGGATTCCCAGAGAGTACCCCATCAGACGTCTCTGGGGCCCGTCCTGCCATCATCATGAGGTATGCCACACCTTTCGCCCAACATGGCCCAGAGGAATCCACGCAGCGTGCCAGCCAGTGTTCCCTGGCGACACCGAAGAGTACCACCCGCTGTTCAATCCCAGCCTAGAACACTACTTCTCCAGCAGCCCCCCCTCCCCCCGCGTCCTCCCTTTCGCCCTTTTACCAGAGTCACCAGGCTAGGCTCCCTGCAAGTGCCGTGGCACACCCCATCTTGGAGCGCTGTCGAGCCATGACACCCGCTAACCCCCTTTCAGGTCCCGCAGAGCTTAACAGGGTTTTTACACTTCCAGGTTTTCAAGCCGCCCATCAACGGTCCTGGCTTTCAAGTGGATATCACTGGGACATTGGACCTCATTTTTCCTTGTCCCTCTGCCCGGAATTCTGCAGTTCCTGTTGACCTTGACTGGGAATGCACCTGGGCGCTCTGCCTCTTGCAGCTCCGTCTGCCACCTCTGGTACCAGGCCGCCCACCGCCGGGGCTTCAAGTCACCACAACCCCTCTGTGACTCAGGCTTTCAACTAGACATCATTGAGCCTCTTCTCTAATGGCCCTTCTGTCTGTAATTCTGCAGTTCCCATTGACCTCAACGGGGAATGCACCCTAGGCATTTCACCTCCTGTGACCCCGTCTGCTACATCTGCCGCCAGGTCGCTCGCCACCGAATTCCTCAACCACAACGAACATACCTCTACGGCTTGAATGTTGGCCTTCCAGTCCATCAATGAAGTTCCTACCTCCATCACTTGCCACCTTGGCGTTAGACCGCCATCAGCCTCCACTACCCCGGGCTTGTTTCTGGCGGACCACGCCCTTCCGCCCTCCCCGGTCGCGAGACATGGTTACGTCGGGTAGGGTTCTACACCGGAATCGCACCAGTCGGGTGTACTCCTCAGGAGTAGGCCAATCTTCATGGGGCTGATGATGGCTTGGAACGAGGCACTACCCTGTCCTCGACTGGGCAACCAGCATTGTCTTCCAAAAAGAATGAAGTTGATTCCATCAATGCCCTTACTCCGTCCAATTGCCTCCTCTGTCTTCTTCAGTGAGACATGATTCAAGTGCTTGGCCTCCTGTTAGCGGCTTCGCCAAAGGAAGACATCAGCCTCGACTTGTTTAAACGACATAGCATGACTGGAATCTTCCGGGCCAATTTTTCCCAAAATTCCCGGTTGATCGTTCACGCGTGGAGATATTCTAGTCTCTAGCCAGAACTTGGCATGCGTCCGAGTCGGCTCCAGCCTGACTGTCCCCTGCTCAACTACCCGCTTATCTACTGGCTCTTGACTATAGCACGGCCTTGCTTCAGTCGAAGCAAAGTCACCGTGTCTTTGGTTGAATATTTTATTGGCGTCCTCACCGCCTATGACATATTCCAGATCCCGAATCCTCCGTCAGCCTCCCTTCCAGAGGAAGACAACTTACCGCCCCACATCTTGAGATACTCTTGCTATGGGGCTCCCATTCGTGAAGTAGGCTCTTCGCCTTAGCAGATCGCTAACCCTCTTAAGGCCGGAGCGGCCCCGGACAATGTCTCCTTGTCGCCTTCGTTCTATCTAGGGTCTTCAAGTAGAACATCTCAGAGACAACCACTCTGCTGAACACAATGGAACACTCTTATAACAGGGTCTTTGGAACTTTACAAATTCCTTATGTTATCAGTTAGGAAAAAATCAAAAGAAAACAAGAAATTCTTTGTCATAAATATGACCTTGTATTATTTTAAAGTATTATAAATGCACATCTTGTCTGTCTTTGGTTATACATGTATTGTGAAAGTCCTTAGGGTGCCCTCCTCAAAGGACATGAGCCACCGCCCCATTTGTCCAGGCGGCTGTTACATGGATATGTGACCTTCCTAGCCTCTGATATATTACGGAGTGGGCATCCAGACCTAATCCACACGGTAGCACTTTCTTGGCCAAATCTGTTTACTGTGACTGGAGGGTCTGTCAAACTTGGCCTGCTGTGAGTCACTTATTTGTTGCGATAGTTTTGTGGGCTTTCTCTACCGATATTTACACTCAGCGTGATCAAAATGAAGAGAGAGAATTCTGTCAGACCCTATTCATTTCTGAAAAGGATACTTTGTTAGTGCTTAGCATGATTTCGGACATCGAAATGGTTTTGTGTTGTTATTTGTCCATGGAGATTTTCCTTGAGCAGAAATTACTAACGATTTCGCCCAGTCAAGGGTAACATGTACTCTTCACGGAGTGAGTTGCTATGGACGCTCATTCTGTTATTCATATCGCAAACATCATGAGACCTGACTCCTGTATGCTAGCCATTTATTTTTCACACATGCGTGAAAATGATCAAAGTTTTCCGTCACAGTCAGGATGCCGACAGCCACGCTGGGTACGAAATACGGCTTATCTTCAGTTTGACGTGAATGTGTTCAACATCCTTCTGCATATTCACGTGTTATACACTGCTGCTAAAGACAACTTATGCATAGCAAGCCTTTTTGTTAGGAACTCCTTGTTCGATAAAGACTGACGCCAACTATATCTAGGTTATATAAAGTCTTTGTCTCGGTCTCTGACCTATTTCATTTCTTCCCCTCTTATCGAGGTAAATTCCTTTGATAGGAAAGGAGAGTTCAGGGTCTCTAGCATGACTGTAGTGAGGTCTGGGCGGAAAGGAGAACTCTCCTTTCAGACCTCACTACAGTCATGCTAGAGACTCTGAATGATAATGTCATCTCCGTCTTTGAGTACGTCTTGCGGCTTTCTTTTCTCCTTTTTTTCACACTGCCAGCCAAAGACCAAAGCCACATTAATGGAAGGGGATCATGCAGTTGACCTGCAGACGATCCAAATGGCAGGGTCTGAGAACATAGTGGCAGATGCACTCTCCCTGGGATGATAGAGCAGCCTTTAATACATCGATCTCTTGGCTTCCTTGAACAATGATCAACTTCCCACGATCTTCCTCTTTGGTGGGAATTTCTAGCAATGCTACAGCTATGGTGGCATGGGATGTCATCTGCCTACCTTTCAAATTTGTGACTGCAGATTTTAGCATTTTGTTATGTGTGTCAATAGTCAGGCTTTGGCTCCAGCTAACACTCCTACGAGTGCTATAACAGGAACCTTGTATTATCAGGAATGAAAGCAATGAATAACAAAGGATTGGATCTAAAATTGTCCTTGTTATAAGCAGAATTGGTTGGACTTTCTTCTGGAAATGGTTACGTCCTGAGGAGGCAGCAAACTATAGGCTCTACCCATTGCCGAAGGCCGTCTATGTTGGGAGCCGCATGGTGTTCACCTCATTCCTTCGATTGGCTTCATTACAAAGGATCAGACTCCCTCACCTGATCTGTCCGATATCTTTACACTCTCCGCCTTCTTACATCCTGTTGACGATGCAGATAAACTTTGGGGGCCTGTTCATGTCCTGAAGTGTTACCTGACTAAAAGGACTGCATGAAAGGGACAATATTAACCCCATCGTCTATCACTTTCATGAGACCACACCATCCAGCGGTGTCAGTACACTATTGCCTTCTGGACGGCTTCGGCCATTAGATTTGCTAATCCAGTCTGGCCATTAAGCTGATGAATGCAGCCATTACTTCATCAGGGTTAATGACATAAGAGCAGGATCTGCATCTTGGTCTTACTCTTGAGATATAGATGTTTCCATTGCACAAATATTTGCAAAACTGCATGTTGGAAGTCTCCTTCTACCTCCTGCAACTTGAGGGATGTCTTGCAAAGTGACATTGCAAATGGCAGGACAATCCTAATGTCCACAGAGCAGAGGTCAAAGGGACCTCCTGAAGGATGGACGACAAGTCATTAGGAAGTTCTTTTATCATTTCTTAAATTTTTACACTCCTCCTTGTTTATATGTAAAAGTGTATTCTCGGCATTAGATGTGTCGTTGCCAACCCCCCGCCTAGTCCGGAACTTATTTAGTCTTATTGAAGGATGAGTTCAAAACATGAAAAAATCATACACCAGACACAAATGAGATGAGAAAACTGGACTCAAATTTATAGAATGACCCATTTTCATCTACAAATGATACTGGACAGATTCTCTTAAAGAAAATATTTATTTTGAGATTTTTCTGAGTATCCTTTTTGTGTGACAGTTTGTAGAATTCACACATATATATGTATGTAGTGATTGGATTCACAGTGATGCTCCTTTTTTGAAAAAATGGAAACCTCGAGGTCTTGCACTACCAGTACATGTACATGTGCATGGTGTAGAAGTCCAGTAAACAATTTGCCAGTTTTTTTTCAGCTATCGCTTGTAGCTAAAGTTGGCTTACTTCTGCAGAATCTGCAATATCAAATACATTATTTACATGCACATGTAAATCAAATACACAATCTTTTGCAAATAACAGGTTTGTTACCAATCCTTATTCTGACTGAATTTTTAGGTTAAACTACTTTTGTATAACCTATAAAAAATCTGCATTAACAATCTTTGCTGTCATGCATGTTGATTAGATAATCTTTAGGGTGAATGCCACCTTGGCAGCTAATGATTAACGTATATTGAGACAACGTTGTTGATCTTATGTTGGCTAAACATTAAATATGGGTGGTCAACAATTATTCTGCATTGTGTTTAAAATATTATGTGTGATAACTTCTCACCTTTAATTTTGAGCAGATAGCAGGGCAAAGAGTGCATGCGTGAAGCTTCCCCTTTCTTGAAAAGATGGTGGAAAGTCCTTGAAAGGAACAAAACAAAGAAGTTTCTCATACATGCGTTATCAACAATTCATCCTGAAATACATGGGAAAATTGTTGACCGGGAGCTAGATTCTGAGAATAAAAATGTAGAACACATATACATTTTGTCTAAACTTATTATGAAAGTATGTGTCCAAGCTTATTATGCAAGTATGTGTTTTTGTTGAAGTAACACAACGTGTTCCGTAATGCCCCAACTGCTCTCCATGCCTCAGTGGACATGTGAGAAATGCGCAATAGGAGAAGCATTGTCTGTTACTCATGAGATACAAGTCCAAATGTGAGTTATTTCCAGAAAACACTATCCATAGTTATTATGCAACAGTCCACTGTACAATAAAGATGGGTAAAAAAGCCTGCTGAAAAGCAAAAAATTGTGTAGTTGCTTTCACAGGGCCAATCTACATTGGATATTGCCAATTTCCTTTCCCAGAGATCACAGTACTGTGTAAAAAATTTGTGGCGAACAGCGAAAGTGGTCGAAAAAAGCGAGTTCAATCAAAATATAAAAAAACTAATGCCCGGCACCTTTGAAAGATTCGCCATCATGTTACCAGAAATTCTCTAGCAACCGGCAGAGAGGTATTCGAAGCATGCGAACTGCCCAAAGTATCCAGAACCACACACTGTAAGGCCTTAAAGGAGGTTGCCAAGGTTCGAAAGGCTCAAAGACGACCACCTCTTAACAAAAACCACAAAGCCAAACGCATTTCCTGGGCTGAAAAATATATGAAAATTGACTTTTCACAAGTTATTTTTGTGGATGAGTGTAAAGCAACACTGGATGGACCAGATGGATGTGCCAGAGGATGGATAACTCAGGGGCAGTCTGCACCAGTGCAACTACATCGACAACAAGGTGGGGGTGGAGTCATGTGTTGGGTAGCTATCGCTGGATATCAGATGATTGGACCATTTCGTGTTGAGGATCAAAAGGGGTCTGGCCAAGTGCCTCACGCCTAGTCACCAGACCACGCTGCTCAGCCGCCGAGAGACACCGAGTCACCGCTGCCCTCATGGCGAATGGGTACCCAACATCATTCATCTGGCAGTCATCAAGATCCAAGTCCAGCACCGAAACGGAGCGACCGGAATACAAGGCCTTCATCGCTCTTTCCTTCATGGATGGTATCTCTGGACGGCTAAAGAGGATCCTGGAGGACCAGGGTGTCCGCACCGTGTTCCGATCATCCACCACCTTGAGGAGCCAACAAGTGCGCCCTAAGGATCCTATCCCGCCCGGAAGACGCGGAGGAGTAGTGTACAGGATACCGTGCTGTGACTGCGACAAGGTGTACATTGGCGAAACTGGCAGACCCGTCGGTGAAAGAATAGAGGAGCACCAGCACGACGTGAGACTCTTCCGTGTTGATTCATCAGCAGTAGCCAAACACACCTGGGGAGCTTGTCACCACCCTAACTGGGACGGCGTGCAGTGTGTGGACCAGGACCAATATTGGTACACCAGATGCATCAAGGAGGCCATCCACATCCGCCTCAACCGACACAGCATCAACAGAGACAGCGGCGTCGACATCCCCGGCTTCTGGCTTCCCACCATCTGTCAACACAATCACTGCAGCAGCGGAGCACAACAGAGCCATGCTGAGGACACGCCCATGGATTGGAGCGTGCGACCCCTGCTGAGGTCACCCGTACTACGTCTGCAGTACACGGCGGGGGGCATGCGGAGGACGCGGTCCAGCGGTATATAGTGGACTCTGCAGCATCCAGACTTCAGTTGCCTGATGAAGGCTAGCTGCACCAGCAGCCGAAACATCCCTACCAGCAACATGACATCGCAAGTCATCGATTATCTTTTTCTGTATTCATCATCTACCGCGGTGATTATGTCTATCTCCTCTATTGGAAAGGTTTTTGTTTGTGCCTTTAAGTTAGGTAGTTTGATGTCATTGTATGTATTAGTGCAATGTAGTAAAAGTCAACTCTATCAAAATGCACTTGTATCCAGGTGCGTTCCTGATGTGTATGCCATACCCAAATGCAGTCATCTCATTTTTTCCACTGTTGGACTCGGTGCAGAAATTTGAATCCACATTCAAATGAACCACATTTCTGACAAATGGCTCTCAATCTTGAAGAAATGAACTGAATGATACAAACAATTCATCAGTCTTCCAGACAATATCACCAATGATCTGAGTGGAATTTGACAAAAGTGTGAAAATTGGGCACTAAATAAGATGAAATGCAAGTAAAATGACAGAAGTGGGTCCAAACGAAAAAAGAAGTGAATCTCAAGAAAATATGTTCTTCCTAGAAGTAATAAACTGTTTTGTTCATAATAGTTACTAGTCTTTCATGCGGCATCAAAGTTGTATAAGGGTAAACCCAGCAAAATTGTGATAATTAGACACAAAGTTAGGTAAAAAAGGATAGTTTTTTCCGTAATTATCCTTTGTCGTTAAATCAATATTTTCCACCTTTTTTTTTCATTTTCCGGAGATCTTTCTTACCAGAAGCTATTAGATATCACCATTTGATAGATTCTTGACAATCTATTTACTCACATGGTCTTCAAGGGAAAGGGCAGTACAAATCCCGCACATGGGTCACCACCAATATGCGTTATCTGCTAGAATAATTTTTCAGGCCAACGACCACATGTCACTATTGCGCATGCACGAATACACAAATTGAAAACATGCACAGTCTATAGGGACCGAACATACGTGGAGGTAACCTATTCAAACAGATTGCTTCTCCTTCATTTGTATTCATGCTGCCTAAAAAAGACCTGGGCTTTTGACAGCTTTTGAATTTAAAAAGTGATACAATCGACAAGCAGTGTAAATAACCTTTCTGTAATCTTCAGAAACCTCCAAAATGATAGGTCTGGGAATTTGTTCTGCTGACTTTGACAGTAATTTGCTGGACAGTGATGGAGATGACATTGTGGCCTACCTACCCAGTGTGCATGCCTGTATATTTACATTAATGTACTCTGTGCAAACATATTGCTTGCTCAAATGGTGCTCATGATGATTACACTTTTTTTGCATAGTTCCCAATCTTGCGCCGCTATGTGGTGCCATACAGTCTTTGAGCATGACCTTTCCTTCAGATTTAGGGTCAATCAACTTTTGAAATAGGGGTGTTCCAATTACAAAAAAATACCAACATGAATGTTGCCATCACAGTTGTTTTTGCACACTAAGAAAAAAGGACATATTTCTGTGAGTCCTTGTGAAATGTATCTCTTCTTCCGTGACTGAAACTAACATAAAATAATACTCTGTGCCCAGTCTTGCCCTGTTATTTAGATGTTACAGATGTGACCCTTGGTATTATGTTATAGTCATTTAAGGGAGCAGAGGACTTCGACATCTCTGGTTTTGTTGATTTATTCTGGAGAATGAATGCGAGGAAAGGAAACATTTTAAAAAGATGTCATCTCCAATCCGGTCAGCGTCCGAGTGACTAATAAATGACATTATCAAATGAATCGAATGGTTCAATGAAATACTGATTAGGCTATACACAAGAGAAGTTCAAATTAACTAAAATTACTTATAAAATATGTCTGAATCAGTTTCCCGCCATAATTCCATTTAACAGGCGCCATGTTGAAAATGCAAATGATTAGAACAGCAAACGAAGATAAATTAAGGAAAATAGAAGAACTGACAATATTTAGGCCTATGAGTCGCACAGACAAAACACTGCATCATGATATTGATAACTACTGACTTATGTTGATAAAAAAAGGAATAAATAGAGTGATTTACCTGGAGAATAAATGCGATGAAAAGGGGAGGTTTTAAAAACATGTCATCTTCAATCCGGTCAGCATCAGAGTGACGCTGACACGGCCCGCATTCAAAGTATCAATTGTGTACGATTGACTGGGAAAATGAATTTTTATGAGGGATGAACAAAAGGGATAGACATAATGAATATTGACGATTCTTCAAAAAAAAAAAAAAAGGGGTATAAAGTTCTACGTGGTGACAAAGACATTTTACAGTGAAGACATGAAACATTACGTCTGCATGGCAGGTTTTTGACACGTGTGATAGGTTAAGTGTGTGGAAAGCTCTGATACAGCATACCTTGATAGATGTTTTATATAATTGATGTCTACTTTTCAAAATAATCATAAATATACATTTTTCAGAATAGCGTTTAGTGATATCACAGAAACTTGAAAAGGGGCTCCTTTTTATGTAAACTTTACCTTCTTTTTAAAGCCACAGACACAAACATAATATAAAAAAGTAAACTTGTCAAATTCATTTAAATCATAAAGTTTACATGATGGCCTACATATACAATGCTCCCTGTCTTGGAAATAAGACCTTATCGTAGAAAAATAAATCCCATAACCATCTTTTTCATAACCATGCAGTGTATTCTTGACCTAATTCAATCACAGAGAGAAGTTTCCACAAGCCAGCATCCCTACCCTGGAAGAGGCTACTGTCGAATGTTTGAGCCTTGGATTGAACATTTTCTTTGATGTAAAGGATTGGTCCACAGAGGTAAATATGAATTTGCCATCATGGGTTAATGATTTCCACAGGTACTAGTTTATGCACTTAGCAAAAGACTTTCTGCTAAAACATCTTTCTGCTCTCTTGCGCTAAATCCAACTGAAGCACTACCATGAAAATCAAAATTTTCAATTTTTTTACTTTCAACTCTTTTTTCAAAATAGTGGGTGCTGGGTCAAGGAAATAAATTGAAAATCGAAATTCACTTTTTATGTTAAAATCCCAAATAAAATATTTTTCTGATTTGTCTGAAATACATGTAGCCTGTGCGCCGTGCGAACATTCAAAAAATGCAATCTTTTTCAACTTTGTTCCCATGTATAGACAGGTTTGACTTTGCATGTACATGTACACCGTGTGCATGTACATACACGTACTTTAAAAACATCGTGAAGGGAAATTTTTCATTCTTAAACTTGAAATCTAGGTGCTAGCAGCAGTGATCAATAGGCCACACAAATGTGGCAGGGTACCAGGCATATTAACCTACTGGTACACAAAGAGAACATTGAACACCAGTTGTTAATAACGGTGCAACTTAATGTTTATCACTTTGAATTCAAGACTAACCGGACAGCAGCAAACTGCATCCAAATCTGTTGGCTAGAGCTAGGTCTTTGACTCCGTTCCGCTATACAGTTATGTGCATATGCATGTGCATGGAGCTTGGAGACTCATTCTAGCCATAGCCTGGGAGGTACATTTCGGAGCAGATAGGACACGGCATGCTGTTGTGTGAGATCGATCGTTGTCATACAAACCAAAATGGCTGCTTCCATGGACAGACCGTGCGAATTAGATATACCCACAAATCTTCGGAGTTTTGGAACAGAGCAAAAGCTGATTATTAAAAATCCCTCATCATCCTACGAGCGTTTTGTGTGTGCTTGCTGTTTGCTGTCCAAAAACCCCGAAGAATCAACATCAACATTCTAGAACTGAAAGTGGTATTCAACGCTCTTCGCACTTCTGGCAGCATCTAGTTGGCCACTCGGTGCGAATCCAGAGCGACAACTCCACTGCAGTGGCGTACATCAACCACCAAGGTGGCACTCGCTCCCCTCAGCTCTGTGTCCTTACATGGCTGCTCTTCATGTGGCGAGCGATCAAGGGATCACTCGTCGGGCTGTCCACATCGCGAGAACAAGCAACAGCATAGCAGATGCACTCTCCCAGGGTGCTGTCAACCTGATAGAGTGGACTCTCCATCCGAGTGTAGTCAGCCAGATTTTTGTGGAATTTGAGCGTCCTCATGTCGACCTCTTCGCATCTGCCGACAATGCCCACCTTCCAATATTTTGCTCCAGGTTCCCGCACCCACAGGCGTGGGTGACGGACACACGACAGGTTGACTGGTCGGGCCTACTAGCGTATGCCTTCCCACCAATCTCCCTCATCCCACGTGTTCTCTCCAAGATAGAGCGGGAACCATGTCAGATTCTTCTCATGACCCCGTTCTGGCCTTGCCAACCGTGGTTTCCAAGGCTGATAAGACTCCTGGTACAGCGACTGCTGGTCCTTCCAGCTAGGGAAGACATCCTTCGTCAACTCAGATTGAGGATCCGCCACCCAGCGCCGAAGACTCTTCACGTGACGTGCTGGACATTGTCCAACGATCCTTCAGGGCACTGGGCCTTTCTGCAGACACTGCGTTCATGCTGCCCGGGGTCGACGACTCTCCACTTGCAAAATTTACAACATCCGACTACAACATTTTAATAGATGGTGCGACGACCACGATGTTTCTCCAACTGTAGCTTCTGTGAGCTCCGTTGTAGACTCTCTTATGTATCTCTTCCACTCAGGCCTCCAGGTTGCTACTATCCGCAACTACTGGTCAGCCTTGGTGGCTGTTCACTCAGGCTTCAGCGATGGATCGACTGTTTCTGACAAATCTTCTATCCACCATCTCCTTCGGGGAATGTTTGTCAAGCCTCCCACTTCAAGTGTCCGGTTTTATTTTGGGATCTCGGAAGCGTTCTGTGTGTTCTTGCCAGTCCCCCTTCGAGCCGCTGTCTGTCATATCTGATCTCCATCCAAGCATCCAACTGGTGTTCCTGCTTGCAGTTGTTACGTCGAGACACGGTAGTGAACTACACGCCTTATCGATCGCCAATAGGCACATCCGTTCGGAGCAGCATGGGGTTCTCCTTATCCCAACCATTGGGTTGCTAAGGGAGCCTGGCGGACAGACTGACGTGTGAAAGCCTTTGAAAGGCTGAGCCAAGCCCGGGCCTTGCAGAGAGCAAAAGTTAATTTGGGGGGCCAAATCCTCTCACAAAAGGTAGCATGGCAATCATTAAAGCTGGGCTTCTGACCCTCCTGGCCTCACCTCGGCTCAGCCAAGCGTAGCTCATTATCTTGGTTCTTTGTCAGGGGAGTATTGTTAACTAAACTGGAGTCAACATATGGATTTCCTTTGAGGAGCTGACAGAATCATTCTCGGGCATGAAGAAAAGAATGCCAATCAATAAAGCTGGGCCGTTTGGGGGCTTGACTTGACCAGTACAGTACACTTTTCAGGGGTCGAAATTATGTGTCCACTGGCCCGAGAATAGACCTTTAGAAAAGTTGTTGGACCAGCTGATACCATAGTATGGGCCAGTTGAAATCTGATGTCTTTTCTGTCTTCACATACATCTTTCAATAATCTTTTCTCACATTAAAATGCTAATTTTTATGTGTCTTCCTTCTTACATTTGTAATTTTTGAAAAAAGGCATTATTTTCACGAGTTCCGATTCATGTTTTGCTGTCGCAGTGGTGAAAACAAGCTCAATGCACGAAAAGGTGCTCTGGTTTCCGCCGCACCCATGCAAAAGAATGTGTGATGGAAATGTAGCAACTAGAACCAGTGTGTACCTAGCACATCATGTACTTGTGCTGTGCAAGTCCACTCTACATCGGCCGTACACGTCACGGATGCAATCCTAAAGGCTGCTTGTCGAAAAGACACCGATGTTGGAAGAGGTTTTCTGCAATTCACAGAACTTGGTCTCTTATTCATGTTTGTGTTTTTTGCATTCGTGAGTTTAATTTGAGGTTGTTCTGCTCGTGGCACAAGGTTTATCGCCCGCCGGTCCAGATGCATCACACACACTTACCACACGATACTCGTGGACATTGTCGGCCAGTTTGCCGTTGCGGTCGCCTGAGTAGCACTGTGTGAATTGTGTATAATTTTCTTGTGAAATGCTGAATGTAGAAATGTTTACATAGATTAAGACAGGTGTTAATCACTTTTTGAGATAATTTTGGAAGATGTCTCCCTGTTGATGCCATGCAATCAGCACACAGATTGTTCCCCAAACCAAAAAAATCCGACCTAGGCCTACTGACCCTCCTTTTGAGACGCATAGCACAACTGTGTTTGGGCCTGATAAAGACTGCCTGTATTGGAGTGGGCCTATTATAGAGTCCTAAGTAAAGGAAACTAGCGACATACTGGAATGGAGAATGAAACAGTTATTCAGAGTCGAAGGATTCTATGCCTTCTAAATAGATCAACATTTTAATCATAACATAAACAAACGACAAATTACACGAATTATCAGCCAAGTTGTGCGGTAAACTGAACAGCAATACATTAGTCGGTAATTTTCCATCATACGCCAATGACAGACGTACTCCAAGGACTTTAATCTTTAAATTCAACATAATTCAGTATTCTTTATGATAACAATAACTGATAAGTACAGTGGCATATTGGTAACATGAAAAAAATCAATAATAAGGAATTATTTCTATCACTTGAGTACAAAGGAATTTTTGAAGAATGCATCACAAATATATTACAAGAATGCATTATGCAAGGACATTTTTTTGCTATACAGGTAATATCAAACTTTATTAAGTCACATAAACCTAAATTAGAAATCACCTAATTTAAGAAAGGACCGAAATTCTTCAAAGATGTCACTGAAGTTTTTGCTCATACATGTAGATGCCTTGATTAATAGTGAACAGCCGTGCAGAACGGACAAGAATACAGCAGCAAAACAGAACAAGAACTGATCTTTTTTTCAAACGAAATCAGACGTTCCGATCTCACCACATTGTGAACTTGATAGAAAACTATCCACTTCCCAATATGAGAAAGGTCTGAACTGGAGTCACAAATGCACAAAGCCCTAACATTTGTGACGAATTTCCAAATATTCTCACCAGTGGGTAAATGAAAATGGCGGACATTTCGATTTGGATTATTTGCTGTATCAACGGCTGTTGCATGACTAATGTACGTGATACTTTGTAATGCATGAAGACACACATGTGAAATAAAATTACGACTCTTCAAACATGGATTTGTCATAGACTAATACTGATGAAATGTTTTTGTGGGAATTCCTGAATCGGGAACAGAATTGAGGATTTTTGAAAACGGAATAGCCACTTTTCTGAAACAGAAAAATGTTGTCCCTATACAGTACAGGGTAACCCCTTGCAGTCTCATCACAAACAGCAACTTTGTAGTATTTTTGAAAACATTGATTCTCTGCCAAATTTACACTTTGGATTTGAATTTTGTAACAATTGAAAAAAATCAAAATCTGCTTGAACTTCACGGTTGGTGGATTTTCAGACGGTGGTCTTTCGTCCCTTCTCCGATGTGAAGATATATCGGCAGCCAGGCTGTTCACAGCGGTTATGAATGCTGTTCACGTACAGAGGGCACATGGCCGTCAGGAAGCCCTCGAGGTTGAGCGAGGGCTTTGCGGAAAGTGATGAAATATCCTGGGAGAGTAGTCGATGGCTCCAGTGTGGGAAAGTCACAGAGAATCTGCACGTTCTCAGTTTTGGCAACACATGGTCGAGAGGAGCATTGGCCACGAGTCCCTTTTTTGGCACTTGAAAAGAATCACCTGCCCTTTGCATGGTCCATGTGGTTCTGAAGGAGAAGATCCTCCTACTGAAGATTAGGATGGTCACGGAGCTTCTTTGCGGAGGCATTGATTATTTGCTTTACCTCATGGTAATCACCATAAATTCCCCTCCCTGTGCCACTTTAGACATGGGATACTGTCAACGGCTGTTGACAGTATTTGACACCGCAGAGGTAGCGTTCGAGGCGTCCCATAGTCGAGTTAAAAACTTGATGTTCCTTCTGAAGCTTCTGGTATTTAGTCAGATGAGTTTTGGAGCATGGTGGGCGGTCCTCTCCTGAAATTAAAAAAGGAAACGGATGGTTTATGGAAATGGCCACGCAAAATCTTGACAATTATTATAACGCCTGTACATGATGTGTATTACACATTTTGAAACAATTTTCCCATTAAGTACATGTAGACATGCAAAAATATTGGGCACATTCATCTCAGTTGTCCTTAAACTAGTTCAGTTGGTGCTTACTCTGTTAGTACTTTTTCCACAGTAACAAATTTTCATTTTAATGGCTTATTAATGAAATAGTGGTTTGTGCATTTCCATAATGACAACACGCAGATGCTGGGTACCAGTCAGATGGCGCAAACACGGAGTATGCATATGCATGTTATGTAACTAGTTACGAAGGGGGTTGAATTTTGATGATAAAGATAATTAGTTTATTTGTATATACAGTATATATCTATTGCTGCCAGGTAAAAACTCAAAACAGCAAAACCAAACAATCACAGCTAGACAAACAAATATTTAATATTTCCTTGAGGGCGCCCTGTTAGTGGCTGCCTCTGTATTTTTTATCTTTCGCTATCTTGTAGATTTTAATCTTTTAAAATCTTTTTCCTCTGTGTTCATCGCTGGTTTTATCTGACATTTATATTGATTGTTGTTGCTACGATTATCGCCAAGGAATGCTTTTTCCTCCTTTGTTCCTGTGAAGTGAGTACATGTATTTTGGAAGTTTAATGTAGTCTTTTACACTGGCTTAGCTTCCCACACAAATGACTGGAATTCAATATGGTGCCTCTACATGTTCGTAACCTCTTGTATTTTGTGCTACTGCTCACCCTTGTGGAAATTCTTGCTGAGAATACTGTATTATATACACACAAAAGCGATCCAGATCTTCATGAACCTAAGTCTCAGTGGAAGTGTAGCTATGCGTATTGTCGCTGACCAAGAGTATCGATGAATAAATGGACCAAACACGGATACATCTCGTTGTTTGTTCCTGGCCCGGACCCTGTATTCGACTTAAGAGTCTTCAATGACGTTCCAAAGAATCCTGGCCCTGAGGCAATGCCCCACATGCAGAATCCCAGTGCAGTCCTTGAAACATCTGTGACTGTGAGCAGTTCTGGAGTTAGGTCGGTGTATGATAACTCGCTGACCTAAACAGTAAATGGAGGTGATCGAATTTGGAATCCCGGTACATGTAAATATGAGTATCTACACGACAGTTTAAGAATTAATAGAAGTGCTAGTCGAATTAAATACAGCGATGATGACTTGTACGGACTTAGAGATACAAATCAAGCCAACTTTGTATCTCCAGAGGTCAGTGATAGAGTCTGTGAATTGGGGCTACAAAGGTCTACTCATTGTGGGTGTAGAGCCTGCAGGCTTAAGAAAAGGAAAATTACTGCTCACATGTCTGTAAGGACTATTAACAATTTTGCTGCCCACCCTCATCCTGGAGATTGTCGTCCCAGAGTTTTAACCCCAATCCCCAAAGCATCAGTAAGTTTGGAACCTGATCATGAAGCTTCGACATCCAATGCCGCAGTTCAACAAGAACAACAGAAAACACATCTTCCCTCTTTTTGGCTGTGTAATGCCAGATCAGCGAATGACAAATTTGAGGAATTGTCAGCTACTATTGCGCTTGGGAATTTTGACGTGTGTGCCCTTACGGAAACTTGGTACAAGCATGACCTCTTGCCTGGAGTTGTTAGCATCCCGGTTACTCTCTCTTTATGAAGTGTTGACAACATCAACTTGGGGGTGGTGTGGCGTTATATGTGAAACACTAGTGGAACACTTCCCAGTTACCTGAGATCGAAGTGCCAGAAAACTTGGAGATCGTCTGGATCAAGCTACGACCCTATCGTTTGCCAAGATCAGTTTCTTGTATATTTTGTGCTGTGGTTTTATTTCCCACATCCAGACTCTGAAGTTGAGGAAGTCATGATTGATCACATGTTGAGCACTGTTGATCATTTAAGTGTCTCCAACCCACAGGCTGGGTTTGTTATATTAGGAGACTTTGATCAATTGAATATTAATCCACTCATTGCAGACCAGTTTTTTTGACAAGTTGTGGACCAGCCAACTAGAGGTAATAATATTCTTGATAAGATTATTATGAATATGAGTGATGAGTATGCAATACTTCAAATTACATCGCCAGTTGGGATGTCGGACCACAACACTAAGCATTGGGCCCCAGTGTATAGCCCTCGAATTAAAAATGCAAGTTAATTGTGTTTGAGGCATTCTATGCCCGAGAGTGCTACACATTCCTTTGGAACGTGGATTAGTAATTATGAATGGGCTGAAGAGTTAGATCACATTGATGCTGACACAATATGTGACCCACTCTGTCAAAATGAGTATTTAAGTCGCCAGAGCCACTTTCTGAGTTTTCACTTGTATTGGAAAGAGCAAATTGACTTTTTTGATTTGATGTATCACTCAGTTTGGCATCCTGATGAAAGTGGATACCCCATGGTGAAAAATGCTGTGGGTTCCTATTGATTTACACTGTACAAAATTATTCTAAAGGACTTTTACTCCAAAGTGGCTCTGGCGACTTAAGACTCCTTTTTGCAGAGTGGGTCATATGTGTGAAAAGTTTATTGAAACCCAGAACACAAAGATTAATTTATTTTTTCCGGTTAAAAGAGTCAAAATTCATGCTACTGATCACCAAATCCGCATGATTACTGGTAATAATAAAGACCATCCGTCAATACATGTTCCAGGAGTTGACCTAGATAATGCGTTCATGGTAGCATCTACTATTAATGAACATTTTGTGCTAATAGTAAAATCCATATGTTATTAGGGTTCTTAGAAGTAAAGGCTTGCCTCATAATGATCTCATAACTCTCTATAAAAACTTCATCAGGCCATTGATGGAATATGCAGCTCCTGCTGTGTGGAACGGAGCACTTACCCAGTACCAGGTGACTCGGCTTGAAAGAGTACAGAAACGTGCCTTGAAGATTATTCTTGGGGTAGAGTATTTGTCATACACCAAAGCTGTATTGCATTTCAATTTAGATTCTTTGGCAATCAGGCATAATCAAATATCATTATCCTTTTTCAAGAAAACCCTTGACCACACTGACCTTTTTCGTGAATTCTTTCCGCCTCAACATACACGAATGTTGCGGAATAAACCATTCATCCCTGAAATCCGTTGCCGCACAAAACGTTATTTCACCAGTGTGCTTCCTACCTTAATCTGGTTGCATAACAAATATGGGAAGGAATGCCCTCTAATAAGTTCTCTTAGTAGAAATATTTGGATTGTGCTCCTCTTAAGAAATGCCCTCTGTTACATTGTTTTTTACATGGGAGTGAAATTTTAAAATTACATGTGACTGAAATTTTTAAGATCAGAATAATTTCATCTTTGAAGTGTAAATTGCAATGGACAAGTTTTAGTAGTGTTCTTATATGAGTGTTGGTCATTGGTCATGTCATATGGTTTATTTTTTGTGGGTGTAAACTGTAATGGTAAATGTTGAATATTATTGCAACTATTTAATTCTGATTTTTTTTTAAATTCTTGTTTTAATTGTTTAATTTTTTTATTTTGATTGTTAAATCCATTGTAATCCATTTTTTTTTAAACTGCGAAAATGGATTTTAATTAACCAATATGAAATAAAATGAAATACCTGGAAGTGTGTCAAAAAAGGTACACTGATGACAGCGCTTTGGTGACCTGTCCCCAGAGCCGTTCGATGGGATTGAGGGATGAGTGCCTGGGACAGTAAGATGTGATGACGAGGCCATCCAGATTGGTGGCCTTAAAAAGGCGACCATAGAAGATTTCTTTGGCCGGATGATTGATGTTGTAATCACATCCTCTGTTGACGACGAGAACGGACTTCCTTGCAGCTACCATGCCATGGACCATCTGAAGCATGTCCCAGATGTGGGTTTCAATGGTCACCTCGTCGTGTGGCCCTCTGTTGACTAAGAATGATGGCCCGACCTTGGGATGCCTGTAAAAAGATTAAAAGTGCTTTTTAGAATATTTTTACATCTATGGCAATGGTCACTGGGTTTTGAATACCAGGAAACATTGCCATTTAGTGACACATTTAGTCACATCTTCATTGTCTGTATTAAAGTTTTGTCCTTTCCCGCCTCCCCGCATTTTTCCTGCTTATTCCTTTATAAATACACTCCCTCTCCCTCATTGCCACACAAATGCCAAATTGTTATGCGATTATATTACATGTTCTTAGAATTTTTCTTCTCTTTACCTTTGATATAGATCCTGCTGGGGTCGAAATGTGAGGCTGTAAAAGCAATTTCTTTCTGTCTGCTTTGTGTTATCACTTAAGATGTGGTAAGACGCAAGTATCCGCAGGGTGTGAGCAAGTATTTTGGGGTCGGGAAATCGTGGTCGTAGTAAGAATGGTTGTAAAGAATCTTCAACGAGTCATCCAGTGAAGACTCTGATGAGAACGTGCCCCTGTCAGAGTTAAAACCAACCTCCCCCCATCCAAAGCTCCATCGGCCGCACCGGAGCCAGCCTTGCCACTCCCATCAGCCGCACCGGAGCCAGCCTCTCCACCCCATCAGCTGCACCGGAGCCAGCCTCGCCCGTCCCATCAACCGCAAGGGAGCCAGCTTCGCCTCCCCAGTTGGCCACACTGGAGTTGCTGAACTGCTGGCTTTGTCAGGACACTTATCAGTCAGCAAAAGTCCCTGGGAGACGACATGGCCAAGCTGAGCAGAAAAGTGGACCACACAAATAGACTGCAAACGAAACTATATATTCGAGCAAAGGATGCTACCAAATCATGTAGTGCGTCTCCCACAACACCTCGGTTTTTAGACGGATCAACTAGTGATGATGTCATCATTGGAGATGAGGATAAATTGTTCATGTCCACAAGCGGTAAGCACTTTGTGTTAAAACTCAACTCGTTGGCTATCTATTCCGGAATGACGAGCTTGTGTGCAGCAACGTCAACGGGGAACCAACCCGGACAGCACATGGCATCGTCCACAAACGTGCTCTGATAGATGAAGAACGGTATCAGGCAATACTTGTGCAGGCAGAAAAAGAGTTTCCAGGGGACACCGTTGAGATGGGGGCGAGAGCGATCCGGGATGCTCTAAATAACAAATGCAGGAAGGCTTCACAGAGGGTTGGGGGGAATTAGCATTGTCAGTTTTTCATCTCACCAGGGTAACTCACAACAGAATTAGAATAAACGGCTATTTTTTCTCGTTTGAGCTCGTTTTCGTAGCTGTTAAATTACAAGAAGTGACATCAGATCAGAATCACTCACTGCAAAATATGTTTGTTTATTATTCTCATTGAATAAGGTGACCGTATTTAACTGTAAAATTGTTTACTATATTTGAAAATGGACTGAAATAAAACATGTTCGAATTTCAGTTGTACCTCAAAGTTTTCTCTTCTCACAGCAGCAGTATTCCTACTATTAAAATTCAAAAGTCAGTTTAAACTTTGAGTGTGGTGAACTTCTTTTGATATTGAAGCAGAGGCTGGGTCATACAATGCACCTGGGAGAGGGAAACTTATCAGAATGATTTAAAGAAGTGTGGCGTTATTCTTATTTTAACTTTACCTTCCTTTTTTCCATGTAAATGCTCTCTGCAGTGACTCTCTAGGGCTGGATAACTTAGTTTTTCCCCGAAAGAAAGTCATCCCAATTTTTCTTTCCCCCTTGTCTTTTCTCCCTTATTGTGAAACTGGGCGGGCAGAATAATTTTAATAAGAATTGATGGCACTCTCATAAGCTTCAAACGGAATGTCAGTCAACGACAGAAGCAACATCAGTCATAGTGGCTTTGTCTAAGGACAAATAGGTGGCAACATGTCAAGCCATGAAGTCTAGGGAGACTGTATACCGTATTGTAAGCGTGTGTGATCGATACATCTGGAGGGGCGGGCAATAAGCCTCCTGCTATGGCAGGAAATTTTGTGGAAAGGCTCGTTTCGAGTACAAGCAGTACAACCTCAAATCCACAGAAAACACAAACATAGACATGAGATCAATTTTTGTGAATGAACCTGCAGAAAGATTTGTGACAGCAGTGTTTTTTCGACTTCCAACTGTAGAGCTATGAGCTGACGTACGACTCTTTTTGGCAGGAATGGTACATTGACTGGTTTCTGTATTTTCATCATGCCTTCTATGGCAACGATTTGGCCCAGCGGGGAACCAGTGAGGTGCACTGCACACGTGTTTTCACCACCGCGATTTTTCCGGCAACGGAGTCATGAAAACCTTTCGTTGAAACAGGAAGTTCGTGGTAGCGATTTCACTGTAACAGATTTTTTTTCCCACAGAAATCTGCACGTTTTTGTCAGGACCACAGATTTGTGGCCAATTTGGTAATAAGTGGCCTGATACATTTATTTTGTTGTGGGGCCAAGACTTCCTATAGAAAAGAAAAGCATCCAAAGGGCACAACAATACCAAAATTGTTATTTGTTTTGTTTAGTGTTTGTTCTTGTTGTTTTGTTCTGTTGTTTTGAGCGTCTGAGGAAAAATTGAAATTGCTTTTAAAATAATTTTTTACCAAGATAGTAATACCACAAATATGCACCTCGCTGGAGAGCCAATTCGATATAAAAGTTATATTTGATAAAAACATGACAAAAGTAATCTTCTGAAAGCCACGCAAATTGCTGTATTAAACTCGAAATGGAAAGAAAAACAACACTCAACGATTATTGAGCGGCGCCGCCCTCCAGAAGCCTGGCCTTTTTTGCCTAGTGGAAACCAGCTTGTCCAGCCAAAACTAACCCTATAATCCCCATATGTCAATCACGAAAATCAAAGACGCCCGACAAGGAGCTTGGTCTTCTTTTGTTATGCTGGAATGCACTCAGCTGGGAAGAACACAAAAGAGGGCTGATTGTCAAGTCAATTCTGAGCTGGGGCAGAGAGTGTCAAGATGTATATTCATAGGAGCTCTGTCTATTGTTATCAGCTGGGGATTACGAAGGTCCATTGGCCCAGGCTTGGCTCAACCTTTCAAAGGTTTTCATGCTTCAGTCTGTCCACCGTGCTCCCTAAAAAAAAAACAGACGCCTACCTTCCAGCCTCCTGATATTTTCATCCCAGCAATAGCCTCACTTTCGAGAGACGACTCTGACTAGAGATGTTGTCCAGTTCGAACTCCCAAATGGTATCTCGCCAGGACCAAGCATCACAGAGAATCTAATTTACAGCTCTTCATCACTATAACAAAACCCTTTCACCCGGCGTCAAAGGACAGTATTGCCCGATGGACAGTCTCGGCCATCATCTTCACTCACCGGGACTAGCCGGCACAACATGATGAGGTGATCTGATCCCACGTCAGGGCTCATGTTGTTCGAGCCACCTCAGCGTCCTGGTTGTACTTAGGGGGAGTTCCTCTGGCTGAAATCTGCCAGGTGCTTGCTGGAAATCTCCCTCCACCTTCACTGAGTGCTACCTGAATGACGTTCTGCAGAAACAGCCCATGGCAGAGCAACCCTGAGCTTGGTGGTCCAGACAGGATGAATGACGGATGCTTCGACCTAGGGAGTTTCCTCTGGTGAGTTCTTGCCCTGGCAGCGCCTGCCTTATGTTCCCACTAGTAATTACACTCCCAATGCCTACCCGCCTCTAGGGTACGGTGCCACTCTGCATATGTAGGCTGGGCAGAGGTAGGTGAATGCAGGAGACTCCTCCCCCATATGGTGTTGGTTAGATCTCCTAATGATACTTACCCCTGCCCAGCTGCTCCAGCCCTTCCTTCCCCATTTCGGCTCCACTGATCTCCCCCACTTCGAAAAGGACGACGAACATGGCGGCAGGATCGCAATGCATCGTGGAGGGTTTAAGAGGCAGTATGCAATAGGCACATGGGAAATTAGCATATGTAGGCTGGGCAAGGGTGAATATCACTAGGAGACCCAATCCACCCAATGTGGGGGAGGAGTTTATGTGCCAAGTTTCGGGAAACAAACGCAAAATATTCTTGAAAATGTGAATTTTATTTTTTTTGTTGAATGTTATGAGTAGCATATGCAATTATTCTCCGAAAACATTTTATTTTTAGAGCAGTCAAATCCGTGAAGAAGAGGTGGAGAGTGATGAGGAAAGCATCAATGACAGTGACTCACATGGTCCAAGTGGGGTTCAAGGGAGGCAAGGTGGGAGGGGATGTCATGGCCGTGGTGGTGGCCATGGCCGTGCTGCAGCAGGTGGTCAGTGGAACTGGGAAAAATTCACTGGAGTAGAAATTAATCTGTCAGTTGCAGCAAATCCATTCCAGCCTCGAAGGGGTGTATGCAATTGGGTGCTGGATTGTGACCCTGTCTCAGAGTTGGAATTCTTCAATCTGTTTCTTACATCTGCCAGGAGATTAATATGCACAAGTACACAGAGCTGCAAACCACTCCAATATGAAATGGGAGCTGTAGGTAAAATCACATTGGATGCTTTCATAGGTATGAACATTGCACAAGGCATGGACAGGAGGTCTCACCTGCGAGACTATCGGAGCAAATGCCGTGGCTTACAACTCCATGGTATGGAGAGACTTATGCTCTGAACGATGTAAATTCATTGGTACCTGCATTGTTGTAATAACAGGGATTTCAATCCATTGGCTAAAAACCGTGACAGACTTTTCAAGGTACGATACATAAATGACAAGCTTTCTGCATACTTCAAGGTATGAACAGTTCTGTGGATGAGCAGAAGATCAAGTGTCATGTTTCATTTATCCAATACATGCCCAAAAAGCCCCCAACATTTGCAGCTGCTTTGAAGTCTACACAGGGATGCGTAGAGAATACACCAGAGATGGGTTTGCCCGATCGAGTAGCAAATAACTTATTCGAGGATTTTTGTAATTGGATCTTTGCATAAAAGCAATTGGTCATATATCCTGACATGGGAAGTTCCTCCCAGGATATATCCGACCACTCGATATCCCTGCCCGGCTGCATCTCCATCCATCCTGCTGGCTCCCCCACTCCAGCGAAAACTAAGAAGTGCTGGGCCAAAATGTCTTCTCCGGCTTCTTCCTCATCCAAGGCTAAGAAGAAACGCCACTCTGATCCAGATCCGCCCCCATTGATGGTGACCCTTCAGTCCCTCTCTGAGGCCTTCACTTCTCTCGCTTGCAAGATAGACTCCAAGCCTCAGCCAGCAGCAACAGAGCCTGACCCAGATCCCCTTCTGGCCATTCCTCCTCCCTCACAAGGGGTGCCTTTAGAGGTGCAAGTGGCCTCTGTTCTCCAGCCAGACCAGTTTTTCCAGTGGCATCCGGCCCAGGATCATGTCGACTCTCTCCGTCCGGCATTGCACTTGGGGCGAGTAATTGTTATGAGATCAGACAAGAGTTTGCCTGTTGTCCATGCACAATTTTGTTTATGGTTTTGCCATGGTTGCTTTTCCGACTGGGCCCCACATAATGATAAGGTGAAATTGGCAAGCTCTTATCAACTTGTAATCTCTGCACCAGTAATGAGGAAGAGGTGCCCTGGACACACAAGAACCGGAACTGTGAAACTGCCTTGTTGGATATAGAGGAGGTTTTAATGCACATCAGCAAAATGCAGAAATTGAGTAAAACGAAAGACCAGAACAATGAGGTCAGGGGTTGCCAACACAACAGGGCGCAATCACAAGTAATGGCATGACATCTTTTTTTTCCTTGAACAAAGGTTATGTTCCCTGGGGTAAATGCTCCTGAAAGTGTCCTTGACTGATAACAAGAGGACTGACATAGGTAGTAAATGAGATAATAACACTAACATACTTGGACTAAAGGAACTATTTGGCTACAAACAAGAAAATAACAGCAGGTCACCGAGGACACAGCACATGAGTTCTTCCAGGGCAGTTTCCAAAAGGGGTGGCTACCCCACAGTACTTCATGAAGTTGCAGGACAGTGGGATCTGAAAGAAAGTGCTGGTGAGGTCAGTTGTGATAATGTGTTTCCACTGTGCATTCTGGCATAAGGTAGAATTGATGTCAGGCATGAAAGCCAGCTGTGCACAGTGGTTTAAAATCGTACCTGACCCGGACATCAGAGAATACAGTCGAATACTTCGACATACATTTATTATAACAATTACAAAGGTATTTGGAAGTTGTTTAGAGTCTGCTGGGTACTCAAGTTAGACGAAGGAAGGTGTTTCCGAGACGCGATATAGAAAAAGCTCGCCAAGATTGTCCGTTGTGAGTAAACAACAGCGCCCTCTGTTGACAAGGTTTTCTGAAGAAATGTCTCTCGCGCGCCACAATTTGCTTCGTGGACATTTCACGCATTACAAAGGGATGGTCACGTTATTTGATATAAAAAATGGCAAAATGCATTTCATCACAAAATAATGAAAAATCGTGGCAAAACAAGCACAAAACAGACTTTTGTGTTGTCTGAGCTATTCTTACAGAAGTGTAAGTTTATTGCTGTATCTTGTTCTCTGTTTCGCTGAGTGGTCTCTAAATGAAATAATAGGGTCATTCCACGAAGTTGAGACACGCTTTGTGACGGTGTCCTTTGTTACATCCACAACCCTTACAGCCTGTTATTTTTACATTACCACAGAGTTAACTCATATTACTCTGCAAGGATAAAGCACACCCTGCAAGAACCTTGCAACATTTATATCAATGTCAATTTCGAATCAACATGCTGGAAAAAAATTTTAAGGTTGCGAATGTAACAAGGAACACAGTCACAAAGTGTGTCTCAATTTTGTGGAATGACCCAATAGCAAAAGTAACAAGGTATGTGGATTATTTTAATTTCTTTCAAACAGAGTAGGCCCTCGTATATAAATATCGCTGTGATGTTTCCTCCAGGTGATCTTTTCTCCAGGAAACAATATATAAAATCTTACCCGCCAGAGTAGGTTATCTAGATGAGGAATGAATTAAAAAGTTCGTCTTCAATGTGGACTCCGACATCTGTCATTTTCTTAGGGCAAGAGCGAACATGATGATCCCCGTCGCAGTATGTACAGTTGTTGGTGTAACGAAAGGAGCGCACTACTGGGTCGGATTTCAGCCATAGACGATGAAAGACGTCAGTCAAATTATCTTCTTGGGTCGTTTTCCGAGACAGTTGCTCTCGGTATCTGCGGATGTTTTTGTTGTTGTGCTCCAATGGCTCTTCTGAAAGTGTTCCCAAACCGCAATTCTTATTTGCAGCAATTAATTCTGCGCTGTGGGCAAGAACCTGGTGAACGGACGGGGTAAATTTGAAACTTGGGAACTGCTGCAGAAACAGTCGGCTTGTGTCCTTACAAAGTACATCAAGCATGTCTGAATTTACCAACTCTGAGCTTGAAACAAGACGAAGAATGACATATGTTTTTTACAATAATCTCAATGTTTGCTCTAGTATCCCCCTTTTCTGGGACACATTCAATCAACGCTTGACGGATGGGAATATCATGAAGCAACCTTTTGCTGACTGGACTCGTCGTGGAGGTACCACCCTTGCCTACTGGGTCAGGCTCGTCCACCCGTATTCCAGTTTGTTCATATATTGAGGCTCTGACGTTCTCTTTGGCTCTTCTGATCTTAGCTTCATTTAGCATATTTTCCTTCCAGGTTCTTACACCAGCGGCCAAGTGGTAGATAATTTTCAGGATCCAGTCCATTGTATGTAAAGTAGCGTGCAAGATAGGAAACACCTTGATGTCACAAGTCGTTATGGGGTTTTGAGTCAGTCCTCGGCGTTCAGCATAATCACCAGGTTTAGACTTGATTTCTCCTTCATGTTGCATATCCTGAAAAAGTTTTCGCAGGTCTTCGTTGCATACTTCTCCAATTGAGAACCCCTCTTCTATACGGCTCAGATCATGGCATTCCTCTCTAGATGCAGGACACAGAATGCAAAAGGCCCCTCCCCTTCCCGTCAAGAGCTTCATCATTTTTCCATCCACCATTGTCAGGTTGAAATCAAAGCTGAAATGGTATGATCTTCCGGAGATTCTGAAATCAATTCCAGTGGTTGACAATGCTGCTTTTTCATCTTCAACTGCAGGTATGATTGATTCCAGGAGCTCTTTATCTTCTTTGCCCTTCACGAGGAACAAGGGAACAGCAGCTTCAGGACTATTGGCTGCCCTTTCCTTCCACACTGTTGATCCTGCGTATAATGATGAAATTATGAATCGTTCATTTAAATTTAATTCAATTTTATGAATTTTTAAAAGATGTATACGTTGGAGGAGACGGAGAAAATTAAAAGGAAAAAGTTAGAGGGTTAATTTTTAATATTCTATTAACAAGCATTCAATAATTCAAATTGGTAAACACCTGATGCCTTAGGTGAGCTTTCTGCCGATGAACCAGCTTCTCTGATGACTTCCAGTAGTATCCACATATACAAAATCATGTTGTATGTCTCAGTCTGCCCTTTCTGGTGATAAATAGAATGCCGCCCGGATCCGTCAAGCCCGTCTTTACATACTACTCTATACTCTCCTGGTTCAATTTCTGGGTGAGCTTCAATAAATCTTTTCACATGTATGGTGCATGATTCTTTCAGAGAAGCTGTGATGCCTTCATAATCACCATGACTATAAGGCCGCAATTCAGGAGTTACAGAGCGCTTCTTTTCCATTAACCTGTAATGAGCTGGAAGTGTCACGTGGTCTTTCAAATCACGTCTCAAGTTAGTGTACAATGTTCTGCCCAGATTATACGAAGATAAGATGTAGAGTCCTTTGTCCTCAGCCAACTCATTATCAATCGACGAATTGTTGAAAAGTTTCAGCCCAGCATCTGCCGTTTTCCTGTTGCTGATGTAGTTTTCTTTATGAAGTAAATACCCCAGAAGCTGGGTGGTAGAGACGCCATTTTCTTCAGCTTCTTCTCGCAAATCTTGTAGGATGGAGTTTGTCCTCCGAAACCGCTGTCGTGTGCCTACTTCGTGGAGAGGTAGCTTTGGACGATCACATTGGGTCTGTTTGTCTTGACGATTGTCTGGCGATCCAAATGACACCGAGGATAAATTCAGGGCCTCGACAACAGTAAGTGATGATGTGTACGCCTCAGATTCTTTCATGCCTTCTTCTCGATCAACATCCAAAAATGGCTCATCCAGGAATTCTTCGAGGTGCTGTTTTTCTGATGAACCCCTTTCACTTTTTGATCTCTTTCTCCATTGTTCCCGAAGAATCCTCATTCGCCTTGTTACTTTTTCTTCTGTGTGCTTTGTTCCAACAAGGCCATGGTCTTGGATTATTTCCCTGGCGATCCGCACATAACTTGGTCTATGTCGCCCAATCCATTTTCCTTTCAAGTATTTATCAAGGATTTCCCGGTTTGAAATAAAGCGTGTTTCCGACATGATTTTTTTCTCTGCAACAGAAAACATAACGCAGAATATCGATGTATTTTTAGTGATTTTCATTTCTCAAACATTGTTTTTAAATCTTGCAGCCAACCCGTATTCCTTTTCACAAAAAGAATCTTTGCTACGAGGTCACTCCAAAATCAAGCATCCTGTTTTTTGTCAGTAGCAAAGGGTTGGAAAATCGCCAAATTCGGGACAACGACACTAAATACAGTTTTTATCAAAAACAACTCTGGGAAATGTCTTCGACACAGATAAGCGAAAACAACATAACTTCACTGGTTAGTACTGAATTAGCTTAAAACTTATCCCCATTTCCCTGATAAGAAAAATCATCCCAAATTATTCTCAAATACCAACCACTTTATGTCCGAATATGTCCTTCAAATCTACAATTACAAGTTACCTTTGTAAGCAAACCGAAGTTCTTAAAACGAAGCTGATTCCTGTCTAGCTGTAGCGACGATGTTGAACGCGCGATAGCGATCCCGCGCAATGTGTTGTACGAATGTCGGCACCAGAGGGCGCTGTTTATTTCGTCGTCAACGCGCGCTAATTCCGGCCGAGGACTGCTCACAAAATGATTTTTTTCGGCACAACGACGAATTGCGGCAATTTCCCACTTGATTATCTTTGTAGCTAAAACATCAACTTACCAATTTATGAATAAAGTAAACATTTTTGCCCTGGCCGTTAATGGCCGATTTTAAGTATGTATCATCAAGGACATTGGTGAGTATATTAAGCTAATTTGATAACTGCGACATAATTTACCGTTCCAAGTTGCAGCGAATTTTTGCACTTTGAACTATATATTTCACATCAAAGGTCACATCATCTGAAAGAGTGTTAAATAGGCTACAAAATAACGTATAGGTTTATCACCAAATTTTAGATTATCTAATAGAAAACGGGGGGTTTAATGTTGCACGAAAGTTCCCACTGTAAAATGTCCAACCAAAAACCAGAAAATGTATCAATACGAAAAATAGTGAATTATACAAGAAATATCGTGGATGAAAACGTTTCAAGAGTAAAATTAATTGTATTAGATACCACTGAACAGAAAAAAAGCATAAACTCAAGAATTTTTTTTTTACAAATGTCTGCATCTTAAACCACTGTGCTGTGGTTTGCTGTAGCTGCTAAAATTGGCAAAAGCTGTGACTAATCGAAAGTCATCATTCAGCATCTTGACAAGAAAGGAGGGGTTTAGGTACTCAACAGTGACGTCTAAGTCTTCTGGACGAGCAAAGACACCTTGTTTTTCAAGTTTGTCAAACTTCTGTCGTAACTCCTGTAGTTTGTCCTTAGAGTATTGTGGGAGTCAGCCCTTGCATTGAGGGGGCTTAACAGGGCCTATGTTGACAACGGCTTCTAACCGTCCAGCGTAACCGTTGTAGCCACTGAAGTCTGGGTTGAAAACGTCATCAAACTCAAGGTTTAGGGACTGGAAGGCAGCACTAGCTTCTGTAGGTACGGTATTGTCAGGGTTGAGGGAGACTTTGCCTGAGTGTGGGGATGAATGGAGCAGATGCTTTGCTGGACTGTCATGGTAGGAGTCATGCTTGCGTGTTCAAAGTGTTCATGGCGTTTCAGTACTTGTGGCTCAACCGTCAGGTTAGGGATGCAGATTCTGCCAGCCACACTGTCAATTATGTTGGGGGTGGCCAGGTGGGGGCGGGGCCGGTCAGGTTGGTACAACAGCAGCGACCATATCCCATAATATGAAGATTCCACACTTTGCCAGGGACCTTCATGGCCTTGGCATGATCTAGCACAGTTTGTCTTTTTGATTGATATAAGACTTTTACCAAGATGTGCCATTGTTTATCCGATACAGATTTGGGTGGTTTACCAGTTCTGTGGGTGTTCTCAATCTACCATGCTGAATTGCTATTGTAGGTCCTTTATCAGGTTGAATAGATTGATCGAGGTCCATTCTTAATCCTTGTGTGGTCTTACTCCTCTATAGACAAAGCTGATTAGACGCCATTGTAAGAATGTGACTGCCAAAAGGATGAGGCGGAAACTTCTCAGTTTTAAAATGTTCTTCCTTTCTGGTTAACAACTGCTTTATTTACAAAACTGTGTACATAGGCATAAAAAGAACACATTTAAATCCAGGATTTCATCAAGTTGCAGGCAAAAATGAAGTTTTAAATCAATTGTTAAATTGCCTCTTTCTTTTCTGATTCTCATTTATCCAATTTAACGTAATTTATTACTAAAACAAAATTCAAATTCAATCAGTGAAATACAAATTCAATTTGACCCTGTACAAATCATTTCAGGCTCCTTACAAGTACAAAAGATTACAGTTCATTGTCATAAAAATTCACAAAAGGTTTTGTTCTTTCTCATTGAGAAATACGTGTAGTTTTCAGTGTATACATCCAGTTTTCAGTGTATACATCCCTTATACTTAAGTTCCTGCTCCCACGATTTGTCAACTTTGTTCACTCAATTCTCAGCACTGCACTCGGGTATTTGTAGGGTTTCCGTCGTCCAGATCAATTTATGACACCGGGTAGCACTGGTGGTAGGGTAGTTGTGATTAACATCAAAAGTGACCACTGACCATCTAAATTTAAAGAAATGGCCGAACAGTACCAGTACTGCATTTCTAATTTGGAAAGAAAAGGTCAGTTCCCGTCTATAATTCAAACTTCAAAATAACCCTTAATAACTTTTCGATTAAATTACACAGCTGAATCTTTGAAATCAAATCAAATTACATCTACAAATTCCATTGATATTTTCAGTGAAGGAAAGGAACTTCATTTAATCAAAACATCAGTGAACTCTTGAGAATAATCTGCCAAAATAGATAGGGTATTTATACTTACAAGCTTCTTCAGTGGAATGTACATAAGGTGGTTGAGTTCTGCTCCACTGCTGGCCTTTACAACAAAATCTGGGTTTTCCTCGGTTCTGTCCTAACCGTGGCACGTTAGTTGTTGCATGAGGCACCTGAATTTATGCCTACTGGGCAAAAGTGCCTCTAATCGTGTCTTGTGGCCAACAAGAAAATGCTTTTTTTGAGCAACTCAAATGTCATGCTGACATACCGGAATCATCTGGCATTCTGACTCTCAGCCTAGCTATAGACTTTCCACATCACTTCCATTTCACACTTCACTCCAGTAAGCTCAAGCTAATTTTTTAATAATAAAAGAAACAGCTTTCTGCCAGAACCTGGCTAACCTAATTTACTAAGGAAAAAGACACAGACACAGGTTCACCTTCAATACTGGTTTGTTGTTCAACACATCTGGAGTGAACATTTAACCAACTGGTCAGGAGAGGGGAAAAAAATCCTAGTGGACCCCCACCTCTAATTCAGCTCTAAACAATACTTCTCTATCAGTGAAAGAAAACTGGTAACACTACACGAAAGACCTGCATGGAAAGACCCCAACTGGAGGGGTGTATACAATGAGAATGTTCCTGAAGAAAACTCATGGCCTGCTCAACTTATATTGGAGGGGGAGAGAACTTTCCTTTAAAATTTGAGGGGTTAAAACAACTAATCAATACACACACCAAAACCAAAAAAGAAAAACATTAAATTAAAAGAACACCTTACAGCCATTCCGAGGGACCATTGGTCAAAGAGGAATTTCACATGCACGCACCACCTGCATGCAAACAGGATGGCCCCATAGTAATGGCTTCTAATTTTGGTCTTTGAATTTGTCTATACTCTGACCCCTGAAATACCATCAACACGTTTCCAAATGTAACAAAATGGGCTGCAGCTTCATGGATAGAAGTTAAGCTAATTTTGTTTGCTGATGTTTTATGTGTATATGTAGATGGTGAATGCCATAACTGAGCTCTTCCAGCGGCACAGTGAACTGTACGAGAGAGGGATGGTGTGCTCTTTCTTCCCACTGCTCCCCTACAAGGTGCTAGTTTTGCTACTTTTCACTAACATGTTATTTATTTGGAGGACCTCAAGTAGGATGTTTATAAGCAGAAATAAAGCGAAAGTCCAATTCCGTGGGTAACTCATTCTCAAGTCTCTTTCACTTTGTAAACAACAAAAAGCAGATAATCTTCAAGTGTTAACTTGAATACATCTGGCAGGTCAGTGGAGTAACATACCTGCCAACTGTTGTTTTAATGCGAATTTGTCCGATTTGCATGGTTTGAAAGGCCTTAAATTTGTAACATTCCAATTCTCTGATTTTTCTCAGAAAAAGATCTGAAAAAGTCTTCCCAATTCCCACACTGTCTAGGATATTTGCTCATCCTCGTTCACACAACATGCATTATGTGTTACAAAGGATTTGTCTTTGCTGGTTGTGCCGAAATCACTTGGCAGCAGCTTCAAATTATGCATAACTGTATGGGATGTGGGTACAGCCACAGCTGTAGGTTTTTGTGTAATTTCAAGCCGCAGCCAAGTAATAAGGATGCGGCCCTTGTGAAGGAAGCACCGGCACCGAACGTATTGTGGGAAGCAGACTGCTCTGCACATGGGTCATTTCACAAGTAGGAAAGCTTGTCGATCCAATAAAGGATCAATGACATTGCATCATGCATGAAAAAAAATAGCCCTTCTCAATGCCCTGTTTGGGTGTTAGCAACCTCTACTCCATGGACAGCATGCACGTTCCCTTGAACCAACATTACACGGCAAGTTGTATATATGGGAACAAGATTTGGGCATCAGGGACAAGAAACTGGAAAGTAAATACAGTGATGGTGCTATGTATATCTGTGTGTCATTTATATTTGAAGGTTATAAAGTTTGTTTCGTCTGTAAAGCATGTTCTTTTATTCATAATTTTGTTGTTTATTATGAATTTGATTTTTTTCATCTGTTTGCATGCATAATTATCGAAAAAGGCACAAAAGATATATTGAAACTTGTGAATGACTCCATGCCCAATTCATCATGATGTTGTATTTGAAAATTTGTTTACGGTGTTTTGCATTGAAACGTGACCACACAGGAATTAATGGACACAATGTGAGCATGAATCATGGAGAAATATGACTGAAATCAGTAAGCAGGTCAAAACATTCAGGAGGAATATAGAGTAATATATCCTTGCCTTTGTGCTTTCCCATAAATTGGGAAGCAATTTGAACATACATGTACATGTACGTGGTTTTTTTTTTTCTGACCATTCCACTTATACACATCTGAGCCCAATTTCACTGTGCTGCTTTCCATTCAGTAATTGTTTGTGCTAACTGTAGCAAAGAAATTTGCTGATGTACATACACATATATCTCGGCAAACATTTCACAGATGCTATGCTAAGCACAAAAATTGCATCCACGCACATGTGTCATCTGCGTTGAAACTGCCATATGTACATGTCTGCAACTTGCAAGCCATGGCGACCAAAAAAATAAAAAAACGACACACAAGTCCTTGCCATTTTCTGTGGCTTTTGACATTGCTTTGGCCACAAAATACATTGAGGAACAAAAAGTTATTGAAGGAGCACTAAGAAGACTAAAAGTGACCAAGAAGCCTAAATTGGTGCCGGGGGAGAGAGATCGCCAATACAAATGAATGTAAATTCAATTGAGCCCCAACGCTATTACAAGAAAGGTCTGGCATAGTTGTAGAAATAGGGCTGTGTGAATTTGGAAGGTCTGACGATAACTTAAAGCTCGGCGGTCATAACTTAAATCAGTGTAAGGAACTGTGATATTACTTTCTCAATTTTTCTCCCAGTAGTCTGCTCACTGCCATGATAATTATCACAACCACAATATTTTTTTCATACTGAATTGGGCCTTTTTTCTTACATGCATAACAAAATATTGAGAAATGCGATATTCCTAGTAATCTTGCCTTTCTACTCCCACCACTAAGTTCGTGGAGCATTAACTACATTGCTCTCATATTGCGGTTTTCCTCGAGTTTGACAAGAATGTACATGAAAATGCAGTCCAGGCTCCAAGTCACTGATCAGCTCCACAAGTGCACATTACAGGGAACCATCAGCCCAGGATCCAAGCTGTCTCAATAGTACTGCAGATATGCGACTTGGTTTTACATGGAATTAAAGACATCATTTATTTGGACTTTGTGAAAGCATGGCGCTATTAAACACAAGAAGTCAGCACATACAGAGATCAAAAGGGTCAATGATGACCACCAGCACTGCACTTGCTACAAGGACAAAACAAATTATGTATTTGCAAAGGATTGTGGGTACTGCTCATTCATGTCCGTTTACTTCCACATGTTCATGATGGTCGCCTTGAAACAAAAAACACTCAAAAATATGGGAAGATTCGTTGTCCTTTCTATCATTGTCCACAACTGTGTCGGCATGAAACCTCACCAAGTTGTCAAATGCATTTCTGCAGCATGTTTCCACCTTTTTTTAACCATAGGAACCACTGGGATTGTGACTTGTGATATAAATATCGCAGTTCATATTTTGGGTATTTGTTTTCTACCTCCAGAAACGCAAAATGTCATAACTGACTTTAAAAATGTCCGACTTTTGCCAAATTACTACCGCTGATTTGGAAGCTTCGAGCACATCGGCGGAGATCACTAGCTGACTCCTGAGGACTACTGAATCTTCTTTGTGCATCTTTTCCACCATTTATTTTCTCCAGTATGCATATACTGTACAAAAGAAAACCACTCAGCCCGTAAAAGCAATTTAAGCAACAGTGGCCTGCATATTTTTAATGATACAAATTTCCAAAGATCTACAGAAAGTAACTTCCTTTCCGTAAGTCCACTGAAATAAGGCAATTCTGGGCTTATTTTAAGTCTCTTGGATTGTCCAGTAGATGGCTCCTTTTAATGCACCATGTGACAGTTGTCTGTTATCTTACCAGTACTCAAGTTGTGCACAAGTATGAATACTCCAACACTGGACTTGAGTTGTGTGCGACTACAAGTACTCCAACACAGGATCTTTGTTGCATGAGTATTCCCCAGCCTAGGGGTCTATGTTTCTGTACTCTGTTCCTTGGGAAATTCCTCCATGAAGTACCAGCAACATCTGCCCAACACCAGAACTCCAGTCAGAGGCCATTTTTCTTTACGCTAGGTAGAGCATTTTTTATCCCATTTGATCACCCTGACATGCCCACCTATCACACCTAGGTGTGACAATGCCATAAAGACCTCCCTTCAGCTGTGAATTTCCGCAGCTTTTTGGAGGTTTTGTCAAACTGGTTTAACTCCACATGCAGCTTCTTCGGGTCACTCCGAGATCAATACACCCAGGGAATTTCACTTTGATTTCCGTGAAATCAAAACAAGTTTCCTCAAGTAAAGCTTCCCTGTGACACCAAAGTAGCCTGATAACAAAATGAACTGATTTTTATACCTGTAGGTTTTCCTACATTCCCCTTCCTTTCACCAGGGTAAATGCACATGTATATAGTATTATGAGGATTGGGCCAGACCTCCACAAAATTGTGTTGTCTTGTTGGATGGGTCCTGTTTTGAAAGTTTGAAGTTGTTTTTACCGAAGTATCAAAGAAAATTTCATCGGGATTCTTTCCTCTGGAAGTATCACTCTTCAAGACTAATACTGAAAAGCTACGTATTTAAAAAAAAAACATTTTTAGAAAATGTTTCCCAGAGTCAGTTTTCCATAAAATTCACATGAAATGGCAATCTGAACAAAAATAAATAAATAAAAAATTGAAAAACAAAGGGGGTATCCATGTACACTTGCACCCCGGTGCCAGTGTACCAATTGTTGTCATCTTGCCTTCTGATGTTCTGGCTCATGCCTTTGTCATGATTCCCAACCCAAAGTGTAAACCCAATCCCTTATAAGTCATGAAGTTTGCTCCTTAAAAATAAATCCAGTTTTCACAATGCAGATGGAAAGTTTTAATTCCCTATAAAATAAACTAAACTAATCCAGTCAAGACTGGAAAAAATCAAAGAAAATGCATTGAAAATGTAACAAGGAACAAGGAAGTCAAAATTTGTAACAACCCATTTCAATTCATAAGTACACTAATTTATATATGTTTTGTATGAAATAAAGGCAGAAATGATTCACACAAAGTATATGTTTATTCGCCACCTGTAAAGTGACCCCCCTCTTTGGGGTTTCAAAATGGGGCACAGCCTGTGACGTAGACTGGGGCACCAAAATTCACCGAAAGACTCGACTGTCTGAACAGACAACCACGTGAGGGCACGAGACTAGCCGCCAAGCCTTAAGACCACGCTGCATCGCATCGCATGTGTACATGTACACGATAACACAACATTGTGCTCACACACACATTGAATCTGCTCTGACAGAAACATGGCCGAACATGAGAATTTGGATGCAGCTTCCTATTCTTCGTCCGATTTTGACGGTAATAGTTCAGATCCATCCACCTCTGATCAGGCCAGTTACAGTTTGGAAGTCACCTCAAGTGAGAATGAAAAAGAGGTCTCGCTTGGGGCTCAGCCGTATATGTTTGAGCCTGAAGTTTCAGACCATTCCAACAGTGATTCCGCGTCCGACATGTTGGATGAAGTTTCGGAGGGACGCCTCGGTAACATCAATTGGTGAGAATTTTTTTAATGATTGTTATTTGAAAAGGGGCTTCTTTTTGGTCGATGATAAAACTGTGAAGAATTTAATGTTTCGTACTGTGTGTATATTCTAACGCTTCGTTGATAGTCTCGTGTGCATGGACCATGATGTGGGTGCACACCATGTTTCCCAGATTTCCTTCAACTGTTTTCAATGTCTTTCAACTTAGTGCAGTTCAAGGTGTGGTCTAGGCTTTGCAGCCAGTCCAGCGTTGCCGTTGCTTTTTGGTCCAAAATCTTCATTGTGCTTCAGGATTATTCAGACATGCTTTTGCACATCATGAAAAATTTCATGTCTTAAAAACTAAATGCAAGCGGCAAGTGTAGATTACAACACATGTAGGCCCAATTTGACATGTACCTGTACACAGATGTACACGTATGGCTCCAAGTATGGAGCTATTTGTAGCTCCATGCTCCTAGTACGTGTACTAGGCTACTTGTGTTTCACAATTTCTGGGGGCTCTGGCTTATTTTTTTAGGGAATGATAATTATTGGTAATTTATTACGTCTCACTGCTAACTTGAAAAGAGTTTCATATATGGACATCGCTTGACACAAACACTGAACGTGAAATTGATCTGAAAATGTCTAAGTATTTTTTAAGTAAATAGTTACATTTTTTCGCTGCTTAGATTTACTAAGATTCAGGACGTTATCACTTTCTGATGGCTAGCATACCACTGTAGAGAGAAATTTGTGATGTCTGTATATGGAGCTTTTTCCCTGAAATTCATTAAGCCTAAAAGTATTTTTTCACTGCTAGTATTCATAATTGATTTCCTGTAGGTGTGTTTGTGGTGGGTGCCAAGCAATGGCAACTGTTCCTGATTGTGTGTGCTGCGAAGAAATAGGTCAAGTTTCTCGCATGGCAGATTCATACGATGGAGCAGCACTGAACTGCATCACGCACCATCCAGGATTTGAGCCAGTCTGCCTTAACAGATGGTTCCTTGACACTGCATATTTGTGGTATAGGCAACAGTGTGGAGGTCGAGGGCAGAATGCACCCCCTAACAAGTGAGTGAAGAAATGTTTTCTTCTGGAGAAATTCATATCATGTATCTTAGGAAGAGGCATTTCCTGTTATTTTTTTGCATTTACATGTTACTATATAAGTGTTTAAAAGGGGAACAAAAGAAGACAGCATTACTAAAGGTACCTGGTGGGGACTTTATACAATTTTTTTAATTCGGACACGCGGACATGTATACCAAAATTTAGAGAAACATGGAGGATTTTTTTCAGGTGATGAGAAGCCCTGTCAAGCTTTATTGCTGGCCATGTGATTATGATATTTTCACTGGTAGAATTTTTGTTAATCATGTGGTTATGACACTTTCACAAGTAGAATATTGGGATTCCCTTGGTACTGAGTTTTAAAATATTGCCATATTCAAACATTACTCTAATCCAGCTGTTGGAGGTACATGCCTATGTATTTTTTAAAACGACTTTCTTGTTTATTCTGTACAGGAAGTACCGCCATACTGCATATAGGCAGCTGACACAGTGGTTTTGGGGACACCTTAGACGCATGGTACATGTTCCACTTCTAGCGTGTGCTGTTCGTCTCATCAGGGAGGCCTTTCCATCTGAGGACGGCGTTTATATAGGATTAATGAAGTTGAGTTGGACTTATGTAAACCAAAATTTTAAATGGGGATGTAAAGTTAGGTTTTTGACATGGTGAAAACTTCGGAAACTGCACGAGTGTATGTGCACATACACAAGATACATTTAGTAAATGCATATGCGACACAAAAATGAAAAAATCGCGTTACTTGAAATATTGTCAGAAATAGCACTAAATTAATCTAAATAAAACAAAATACACGCCTGTTAATATGTAGGACAGACTTTACTTACTGCCACACATTTTGCTGTTAAACTTCTGAGGTCGTCACATTTGTCAAATCTATACTTTCATATTACATGTACTTGTATTCTCACTTTGATTCTGTGACTTGGATTTAATATGCTCTGTGCACTGTAAAAACTATATGTATTCACTGATCACCTTCCCAGTTTTTAGAAATTCTATGCAAATTCCTTTCAACAGTTTCAGGTTTCAACAGTGCTTAAGTAAAAATACAGCAACCTGTCCAAAAAGTTCCCAGTGGGAAAAGTATTATATAGCAGTTAATGGCAATTGTTACCTCTGCCAAAAAACCAGTTTGAACATGACAGGCTAGTAATCAGTATCACACATGATATTGGGTGTTTTTCGATACAAATAAAAGCATACAGAAAATTTGAGTGTCAATGTTGACTTGTGTAAACTGCTTTGCATACTTTGTATCATATGACTGTATATGTATACAGTCAAACCTCAATAAGAGCACTGCTTTCCGTTATGAAAAGGGAAAGTTTAGGTTCTAAGTCTTTGCTAGAGTTTTCCACTCCTGTTAATACATGTACAGTGTACAGGGTTCCTGTTAACAACAATTTTAACAACAATGTTATTTTTGAATTTTCAAGGACGTCTTTGTTAAGAGGTTTGGCTACTTTTCAAGAATATTAAATCTTGATAAGTACATGTATAAACCAAACAGCAAGGACTCCACTAATTTAAAAGTAATAAAATCTGTTATGGTTGCCATAATTTAGTTTTCAGTTTCTCGATTGGAGTTCTTCTCAACAAAATCAAGTTTAATGTATTAGATATTATATTCAGCACAATGTAGGGTGCCCAATCCAACTTGATTACAATTATCAAACTGAGCAGGTTCCTTCATCACTTTTACCATGTTTACAATGCTGCTCGTACTTCAGCCTCGCAAGTGAAACATCAGGGTCCCATCCAACTTGGTGCCTTGAGACCGTTCGCTATTCTCATTGTAATGGAGAGCAGCTAAGGGCAACCTGTTGAACCAAACATTTAGGATCAAATAACTGTACGAGACTAAACACTTTGCATATACATTGTAGTATTTTGAAAGAAGTTTCAGAACATTGCCAACATAGAACCCATCAATTCAACTTTCCATTTATGCAAAGACATATATACATGTAGTCTTCGAAAATGTTTGGAACAGTTTTTTGATGACTATAATATTAGACATTCCGGCCTGTGATGCCTTCATTTGAGAATGCCTTCGACTTTGGAGCAAACTGATTCAGCAGGCTTTGAAATGCCTCTAGTGAGGATGTCCGGGATGTTGTTGACATCTTGCAGAGATCCTTGAGAAGAAGCTTCTTTTCCAGCAGCTCGTAGAATTTCTCACAAGCTTCTGAGTCAAATAGCAATGAAGATCAAGATACACTGGATGAGAATTGCAAGAGAATGTCACGTTTAAAACATCCCATGGCGATGATACTCTTTCTTTTTGAGAACAAATAAAACAGGATAATAAAATTATATGCCTTCACAAAACTGGAAAACTACATTTTTTATAATACATTTGGGATTCTTTTTTCTGATACTTCCCAAAATGACAACCAGGTTGCCAGAATACATTGGATTTCAAATTATAATAGGAAGTCCTCTCTTCTATTAGCTCTATCATAGATTTATGAATATAAGGGGAGAAAAGAGGAGACTCAAGCAAAGAAAAGGGTGGAGTGGGGAAACTACAGATAGCAGTTCAATACTGTTTCGCTGCAGTGTGATTTAATATTTTATCAGCAAAATGCCCACTACATCATGCTAACAGTAGGTTTTGTAAGATAGTACTGGCCAACATCTGCATAACAGTCAAAATGCTGAAGTAATGTGGAATATGTATTATGAAGTTAAAACCAACCTGGCTTCAACCATTTCTTTGACCATTTTCTTATTCACCCATGCTGACATTGGGGGAAGATAGGCTGAGTGGCCGGAGTGTTTGTTCAAATTGCTCATATTCCTTTTTCTTAGCGAGCCTGTCAGCATTCTTTTTAAGTCCTACAAATGAAGCCCATTATAAAAGTGCATAAACTTTCCTTGTAGAGAGGAAGAAATTGTTTTATTTGTGGATCATGTTCCAAAGTACTGGCCATATAAAAGTACTGGTTTGACAACAGTTTAATGTGATTGTCGGATATTTTTATGAAACAGTTTTCTGAACTTACTTTTATGAAGAAATACTTTAAAAAAAATTGTCCCGGCATTGTATTACCGAGGGTGTAAAATACCAAGACTCTCAATGTTGGTCAGGCAGTGGAGCAAAAGAAAAAGAAGACTTTTTTCAATGGATATTGCCATATACAGTACATGTACATGGTCGGCTTAGCCAAGAACTGTCAAAAGTGGGTTTTTTTGGGGGGGGGTTTCTCCATTCAGATCCTCGGTGAATCGGAGCCATGACTTCTATCTTTCAATGCACATTCCATTCACATCCATGGTTATTAAGCCATCTGTGCAATATACAGTTATAACCACTTATATAACATCCAACTTAACCCAATGCTAGAATATGCAGAGCCAGAAAATTTGGTGGTTCTGTTTCACAGGGCAGTGCAAAGGTTATAATTATGTGAGTTGAATGATGCACATGTAGCTCTAGGCATGTGTCAAGCGTGTGTTACAGTTAGATGCCAATATAGTGAGCTGTTTCTGGCAAAATTACACAAAGCTTAATATCAGTACCTTTTGCAACATGCCAGACATCAAATATATGAATTAAATCTGGCTCCTTCTCTCTGATGTATTTGCTTAGTTGACGATGACGGTCAGGCACGAGCTTCTCAACCATCAGGTTGGCTGCTCGCACACATACCAACATATGCTTGAGGCTCCATTTGTCCAGCATTTTTGACTTCATTGCTCTGTTTCAAAGAAAAAGCTCAATAACTCAAATATACATGGTAAAGCCATGAGGAATGTTACAAGAATGTGGTACAAATATCAACTTTTATAGGAGACCATAACACAAGCAACCTGGTAATAAATTACCCAAAAGAGCTGTGTATTCGAGTGCCCAAGTAACTTCCAATCAGAAGGAGACACAAGTTTGACTAGGGAAGGATGAAGGAACCGAGGGGAGCAAACTGATGACGTGTCAACTCATGTACCCGAACAAGTTGCAGATAGATGATGTTCTTGTGATTGAGCGCCAAAGCAGTGTAACAGCCATATTTGGCCGAATGCCCTGGGCTGTCTGCCCACCCATCTCCTCAATTGTCAGTGGTTTCCCAGATTCCTTTGGCCTGCTCAGGAGTAGCTGAACGTGGTTGGACCAGGTCTTTTTAATTGCAGGCAGAAGAAACCTGTGCTGGTGGGTGCTGTATGTCTTGATGGTGTGTGTAACTATGCCAATGCTGTTGAGCAGGCGCAGCTCTTCAGTAGGCCTCTGCCCACTAAAGAGGATGGCAGCTGACACGAGCAGATTTCCTGCTGGAGTGGCAGAGTAAAATAGTTGTGACTCCCACCGGCTCTCTGTCTCTTGCAACTGATGCAGTCTTGGGTGACTGTCAGATAAGAGCCAATGATCCACTTGTCGATCTCCACCCTGGAGGAACTGCACTTATGACAGCGTTTGAAAAGTGCCATGAGTGAGCCCTCAAACACAATGTACTTTGGTTGGAGGTGAGGGCTCACATTAGCTTGTTTTCCAAATGCTGTCCTCGGGCTTCGTCCTCTCCTAATAAAGACACAAATCAGAGATGGATCGTTATAAAAACTTTTAATCCAATAAAAAAGTCTATGACATTTATACATGGTGTCGCAAGTTTTTTATATACATGTACAATGCCACTACTGCCTTCTTCAGCCCACAAAAAAGGCTTCCCTTTCGGAAGTCAAACAGTATTTCCAATCTCACATTTAACTCTCTAGCAGCTAATTAGCCATACAATTCCAACGGCACATCTGTATACTGACTGAAAGAAAATTATTCTTGAGTAGCTGTTCCATCAGTATCCTTCAATTGCACTAGCAAACCCTTTCATTTATTACCTTCTTCTCGTTTGGCTCATGTGTTTTCCCAAAGAGTCAGCCTCTGGCAACTCACACTCCTCTGGTTCATCTTCAGGTTTGCTGGCTTCTTCTCCCAGTTGCTCAACTGGGCCCTCACAAACCTCCTCTTGTCCCGCATCATCTAAGATTTTACAAAGACATCCGACAGAAGTCGTCTTGACTGGTGACTTCCCTGAGTCTGAGTCTGTAATAATGGTCAAAGGGAGACAAGGCAAATTTCGTTAGGAACAACTGATAACACAAATTGCTTTACAGCAAAATTTTTTTAATGACAGGCTAAATAAGTAGTCTCACCAAAGGATTACAAAATATTATTCGCTATGCTTGACAGTAGAACAACAATGCATGTAAAGCACATTGGAACAGCCCAAAAATCTGGATTTTATTGATGCTGTCATACCTGGATGGGTTAGAGGATCAACCAAAGTCTCTATACACGATGACAAATAAATAAGTTGTTTTCTTTCAGTTGACACTTCCCTTACCATTGTGCAATATATTTTTTCCTTGTAAAAACCCAGTGAAAAATAAGTACATCACATTTTTGGCTGTGACTGAGAAACCATCTGCTATTTCTTACAACGGAAACAAGAAATAATTTACAGCTGCTCCACACATCCCTCATACCTGCAGTCTTTGCATTTGTTTGCTAATCTAGTTTGAAAAGGATTAAGGGATTTACTTTCTCAATCCTCACTCCCACCAAGCTTCAACCATGGAGCTATAAAAAACTATTGTACCCACTCATCATTCTTGTGTAAAGGTGACCTGTGAAACCACTTACACACTGGACATTACAGATTGTAATAAAACTTGAACGACAAAGAAAATGCACCGCTATCCAAAAGAGTGAGGTTTACTTGTGCAATGCGTGTTGTTGCAAAACTTTCACTTGACCAAGAATGTACATGTACCAGTAGATTTCTTCCAAATCACGAAGAGGACAGTTTTGATTTTCCAGAAAATAATCCCAATGGTGACAAGAAAAAAATCATCTCAAACTACAAACACCTGAACACCGAAACTGCAGAAATGTCTAACCCACCCTCAATGATTGGGTTGTTTCTCATCCCCAAATGAAGATTAGCTGACAAAGAATTAGCAAATTGATCTGCGGTGCGATCACTCGTAGAAACTGGGGATCATACGCCGTGCTTCCATGAACCACAAACACGCACAAGTAGGCCTACAGTACGGGGAAAGAGTGTACGGTGTATACAAATTATGCTTGGACTGCATTTTTTTTGCAAGCCACAGCGATTTGATTACTGCCAGGACTGTTGTTGAATTTTGTGAAATGAATGGAAGAGCAAGATAATGGTATGAAAGTCTTCCAAGTGGGGATCGGCATGGCCATGCCAAGGCAAGCTGCATGCGACATGTACGTGTATGTACAATGTACACGTATTATACTGCACATATTGCACACGTATAACACACGTAGCAGGCCCTAATACAGTTCATTGTCCAGTTTTGCAATTTAGCCAGTTCCACAATTCAGGAAAAAATTGGCTTTATTTATCGCCAGAGGATATTTAACCATCGCCGGCAACATTCAGGAAAGGCTATCCTCCCGGCAAAAACAGCGCCCTCCTGCACAAGAAGCCTCATGTGCAAGAAGCCTATATTATAAGCTTACTAACTTCATGCAGTTGGTGAAACTGTGACGTGGCCTTGGCCTAATGGACTAGCAAATATTAAAAACAGGCATTGGGTAAATGGAGATTGCAAGGTTTTTTCTGGGCAAGAGTTCAAATCCTCCTATTCACCATTTTTTAAAACAATTTTTTTTTCTTTTTAAATACTCTCCCAAACTCTTTTTCTGATTTGTGGCTGCGAAGGATTTTTAATAATAAAAAAGTCTGAAATTGTATATGTCTGCAGAATAATATTTGGTGGATGTTGCCGGCAACGGCTGAATATCCACTGCCTTGTTAGGCCTACTGCGAATATTACTCGGTAGAATTTGATTTTCAAGTGAATGGTCAGAAAATCTGAATGGCTTAGAGAAATTTTAGTTATATCTGGATGGATATCTTTCCTTTAAAGCACTATTATGCCTTTACTACATGAGTTAGGCCTACAGCATGTGCATGTGCTAGGCATGTATGCCTTAACATCTGACATTAGCATGGTCAGGGTGATGGTACATGTTGGTTAGTTTAGTGTTACAAATCCACCTCCATTCTTTCATTTTTTCCCCACAAAAATCATTCACAGAAATCTTCTCATCCTCACAACAGTTTGATTGGATATGCATTTTTTACATTAAATTTTTAATGACGATGGTACTGTCACGGGTCAGGACAGGGTAGTGCAGTTTTGCACTTCGTTGTGGTGAGTCCGCCAGTGTTTTATGACCGGATGCTCCAAGGGAAACAGACAACAGACCAGAAATAATCAATCGTCAATCACACTAGTATTCAGTTTTAACTTCACTGTAATATTTGTTAACTTATCTCCAGATCACAAAAAAAAGATGACAAGGTTACCCCAATAAGGTTCCAATACAAAAGACAATTCCCCAAAGATAGGTTTCTCTAATAAATTCCCCGGACTTAGTAAATTCCTAATCTAAATTCCCCGGACGCCGGTCGGGACCGCCCTCGCTTTACGCAGTGGCTGCGTACACAAGAAAAAGCACAACATGACATGAGCATGCAGTACGGTACACATATGGTCGCACATGTAACGTACGGTCGATCACATGTGATGAACACACATGTCATCGCTAGAATTGTTGACAGGATTTTTGGGTACAAAATATCTCATTTAGGAGACGTCCAATTGGCTGGACAGTCAACCAGCAATCGTAGGGAGGGTGAATGCACTCTCCCAACCTCAAGATTACAACAACAATGGCATATGTGAGAAACAAAAAGCAGAAAAATAGGCCCATTAAAAATGCTTGTCTCACCATTCGGTGTCAGCCAGAAAAGGAGTGAGCGTTCGTCCGGCGTACGTGGAAAACACATTTCCCTATAATATTCATACGCTAGAACAATACCAAAAATGTTGCAAAATGAAGACGCGCAAGTTTAGACCCAATATTAATTATTGAAAATTTTTGTAGGTTAATTACCTTTACATTGGCATGTAAATGATAGATTCCAACGAGACTTTATTACAATATAATTGGACTAAATTGCGTAAGGGCGACAGGCCCTTGGGCAGTAATTCGCCTTCCAGAAGTTTCCAGAAGACAACACTACGGTGTCCCTGAAAAGGCTACCGACCCTCACAGTACTAAACACAGTCACAGCTAAACTTGCCTGCTTAGCATGCAGTGACAGTGTCAGTACAGACTACAGTAGAACTTTATTTGCAAAAAGCATATGGCCATCTGCCAAGTCAAGCTGCGCGCATTGACCTAAACTTCAAGGGTCACGGATCATCCTCTTTCACAAGTGTTAAATTTTGTAAAATGCAATTAAATCAATCTTATGTTAAGATTAATTTTGTGAAAAAAATTTCAAGATTAATAGTTACATAAGATTGATTTAAAAAAATCAGACTTAAACCAAAGATGATATCAATAATATCAATTTTTTATGAAACACCCCCGTTTGTTTCCTGAGCCTTTCACAAGCACAGAATCTCAAAACTTCCAAGAACAAAATTCAAAATCGGGAGGGTAGGGATATATTTCAACACCCTCAGCAAATCAGACTCAAGACTCTGCTTGCTAGCATGCCATTTATCACTCTTGCTTTTTTGGCTCTCTACTGCATCATATGGAAAAATCAATAACCCGGTGATGTCACACGGCCCCAGAAGTCCCAAGGACCCCAAAATCTATTCAGAATTTTCCCATTACAAGAGTACATGTATCTTTAATCAATGACACTGTCAAGCATAGACATGTACAAGCCATCTAGAGGTAAAATACACAGTTTTATTGACTAAAAGGAGCTTTGTGATACTTCCAAGTTGTGGCTATTTTGAATATTATGAAGGAAACAGTTTGAAAGAACCTGTCAACCTTCGCATTTTATTTGCAGGAAGTCCTCCAAGCCGAAGACTACATAGGCAGACAATTTTGTCCAATCAGTTGCAATAAGCTACAGCCAGGAGAGCCCTACAAATACAAGCCACTAAAATGTCCTCTTTTGGAGTTTGATGCTGATGGGTAGTTTTAACTATACAAAGTCCCAGCAAGACCTAGCTAAAACATATTTGCTTGTCTCCACAGTGCACATTCCTTCCCCTTTGTCTTTGGCCACTCTGATGCTACGTTGCATTTGTAGTTATCAGAGGTGAGGTACATTTTGTATTTTTTGCACTAAATAGAATCTCTCCAAATTTGTAAGGATTTTATTTTGTTGTAAGAAGATACCCAGCTCTGATACCATCCCCTAACACATTGTTTAAAGCATGTTATTATTAGAACATGAAAAAAGGGCCAACTGGAAATGCAGTATGTGTAGTAATGGGGCATGCAAGTGTGTGGGGTGATATCAAGGTCTTCTGTTCTTTTCAGCAGACGAGCTTGCGTACATATTAAGAATGGTATTAAGAAATTAAGAGTGGTATGTTGAGCACTGTGCAAGGATTGCCTACATGTACATTTAACATTAAAGGGGCCTTCTTGTGGCACATCAAGTACAGTTAACTCTCATTAATACTAGAGTCTTTGGAACTACTTCATTATCTCTTATTATCTAGAACCCCGGTTTATTAAAAGCAAGAACTATTTTCCATTTGTGTGCGTCATTGATCGATGGAACTATTAATGTAGCTAATTCATTCATTTATGCAAGTGTTCTTATTGAAAAAGTAATGAATTTACATTTAAAACAATTAAAACATAATCTTTGTAAAAGCAAAATGTACATGTGTGATGAACGAAAAATTTTATTAAAAAGTCTTTCTTTTGTTCTGATTTGTTTGTTTGTTTTTTTTTTCCAAATGCCATTGACGTTGCACACATTTTTTCTGGGTTTTTTTTGGGGGGGGGTTGCACATCACTCAAATTCAGCATAGGCATATAGTCCTAATTGCATAGATGTATGCTGAAGAGTGAGGCAGTGATGATACCATTATATGTCACGTGACATCATCGCTAAGTTGCACATTTCAAAGCCCTATATCCAGAGAGTGGTAAGTCTGATTTGGTTGAAACTTGGTATGTGGTTATACTGGAATGTATTACAGATAATAATTGAGGTGATGTCATAATGACATCATCATACCATTTTATACATAAATTTGAATTTGTTAAGGGTTTTGCCATATCTCTCTAATGCGATATGATAAATTCAACATTTTTTGTATTAGGTTTGTCAAGCAATAGGTATATGCACAAAACATGGGAAAATCATTATGACATTATCAAAAATGTGATTTTCAAAACACACATGGGGAAGGTCCAATCATCATAAAACTTAAGATTGGTTGATTTTTTTTATGATTTTTTTTTATTAAATGTTTTTCTGCTTATCAAATTTTAATCTTCTATTTGATCGATTGGTTTCATACCTGGTGGTGACCGAAACTGCAACAAAAATAAGGTGCTCTGGCTACTATTGATGAAGTTATCATGGGGCATGTGATGTCATCAGAAATGCAATTTGTTTAAACACACATGAAGGAGGGTCCAATTGTTATGCTATAGTTCTTAAACATTTTAGAAGCAATTTAATGCCTTTGCAAACGTCTGTAAACAAAAAGAATTCACTAGACTTTGTTAGATTTGTCCAGTGTTCCATTTTCAGGTGGGCGATACGTGCAAAGTAGAAAGCGGGCATTACCTCTTTTGTGAGGTTATTTTTAATCCGTTTACCATTGAAGTAAAACAGTGCCCTCTTCTGGGTATTATGCCCAGGCACCTTTGCCCTCAGCTCACCATGCCAGCTGCTGGCTTTTTCCCAAACAACTTTGTAAAATATCAAAAGAGGGTGCTGTCGTCTCTGCGTAATGCATTTCATTTTCATGAGTTCAGGGATAAGCTTTTAAAATAATTGGCAGAAAGCCGCTTGCATTGTCCATGGACAATTAGCATATTTAGTTTCTTTTTATTTATTTTTTCCCCTTTTTTCACTTTTCCCCATAGTCATAACACAGGGTCATTCTACACATGACTATTACCCCTTCCTTGTGGCCTATCCTCTTCAAACCTGGCACCTAGTTAGAATATTATCTGTATGCCAAATCATGACATCATCGTTACGTCATCACCTGGTTTATTATATAAATTTGTAATATTTAATTTTCCCCCATATGTTTTGTACAAGTTTTAAAAATCCCTTTTGAGCCACTTGGCAGCCTTGCAACTTTATTAAAGTTACACAAAGCACACCCTTAGACATAAAAATGTACTGAAAAACTCAAAAATGCGATCATTGGGTATCAAATTACAAATGCTTAAATTTGTATGCATGTTAAATCTTTAAAAATCCACGTAAAATCCAACTTGACTTCCTGCAGCTTGCTTTTATTACCAAATAATTGAGTAATCTCCAGTCTTCATTTCTTCTTGTGTATGTAAAATTGGTTCACATCCGGCCCCATCAGTCGGTCTAAATACACAACGGCGCCCATTCGTTTTACACATGTATTTTTTAATATTTAATTTGTGCTTACTAAATTCATTCAATGATAATACCGTTAATGGGTCATTAGGGAGACATTCCCATAAGAACGTGCACAAAATTTTTCAAACATTACCGTCCCATAATTCAATATTCCCTAATCTGATCTGAACCAAACTTTGTATGTTTTCATTTTAGGCCCTAAACTATCATCTCTCAAAATATGGACAGTAAAATTCGGCCTCCTTCTGGTAGTTTGAAAATAGGAAGACACTGAAATGTCTCCCTAAAAGCCAATGTCTCCCTAATGCTGAACAATGTATCACAAAATGTCTCCCAAATGATCTATTTGTAAATATAATATTAATGATAATAAACGTAATTCTTATCCGGGTTCTACTTACGACTCACATCTAGTTCCACCCCTACGCCTCTGCCTTGATCTGTCCAGTTTTGGGGGCATCCAGGTGTGTAGGAACTACATGTACACTCTACCAGGCCGCCTTACGTCATTTGCTCATGCAGCCCCTGGTGATTTTGAGTCTGGGTCACGCATACTAAACCTTAACCTGCGGCTTGAACATTTGCTCATGGGCCTATTGCTACAATGCGCATCAAACTGCCGGGTAGCACCTGAGACTCCTGTGCTGGGAGCCAGCTAGCTAGGTGGGAAACAGAGAAATCTGCTCTCCGAGCTTCGCTTCGCCTTTTTATGGAGCTGTCCCAGTGAATAAAGCGCAATATGATCAGCGTACCATGTATATTTTATTCTTACCATAGGTCTTCTGTTCATTAATACCTGCTGTAGATGTCATCGCCCTACCTGCAGACCCATCAAGCCCTCCAATATCTGAAACTTCATCATCAGAGGTACTCAGTCGTACGTGTAACAATCAACCGCGATCTCCAATCAGGCCCCCCTTATCTCTGACCGGTGATCATGCCATTCAATTTAGTATCCATGCGTCCTAATTCACCGAACTTCACATTGTTGTAAATTCTACATGATCCTTTCATCTAATAATTCTCGACTCTCCATACATTCTTCTGCTCGGCTTGGCTATGCCCCACATTGCTTTTCAGACGCAACTTCTTCTGTGGGCGTGTCCAAAGTATACATACTGTGACTGTTACAAGGTCTGACCATGGACCTATTAAACACATGGAGTTAGAACTAAAGATCGTATAGCGGAAGGCGTAAGATAAATAACTCTGCCCAAAAGGTGTAATTACCATGGGTGCCATTTGAGCAAGCGATACGCCTGTGCAGTTTATGGTAATGCTTAATGGCGCAGGCTCACCAGGTGCACGTGCCTGCCGTGGCGCCTGTGCATTAATGTGCATTGCACAGGAGTAACAAATGGCACCCGTGCGATTACAGCGTTTCATGTGTATTCACATATTTACGTGAAGTTCTCCATCTTGCTCCGATACACAATGCTATACGATCTTTGATTAGAACAAAGTCCCTACAGACCGTAATCCAGTTAACTGCTCCAGTTGGCTCCATAGGCAAAGTGCGGTTAATGGCCCCAGTGTTGAAGGACCCTAGACATTCTTTGAACTCTGTGAATGCCACCACCGGGTAGCTGGTCACCCACAGACTCGTCATGTTTCGCTGCAGCATACTGGAGTAAATAAACGGTGGAAAAGATGCCTGAAGAAGATGCATAGTTCTTATCTGTGGTCCTCAGGAGTCAGCAAGTGATCCCTTCAGATGTGCTAGAAAATTCTGAATCGGCGGTGGTTATTTGGCAAAAAGTCAGACTTTTTAAAGTCACTGATGACATTTTGCGGTTCTAGCAGCAGAGAACATACCCAAAGTATGAACTGCAATATTTACATCACAAGTCACAATCCTAGTGGTTCCTACAGTTAAAAGAAGGTGGAAACATGCCACAGGGATGCATTTGACAACGTGGTAAGATTTCATGCTGAGACAATGCTGGACAGTGACAGAAAGGACAACAAATCTTTCCATGTTTTTGTCTGTTTTTTTAATTTTCTTCTGGACCAGCTACATTTTTTTCACTTTTCCTGTGCGTATTTTTGGAGAATTTGTATTAGTGAGTAGTTCTGCTTGCTGTTAAGAAAGACGTTTTGGGGATGTAAAGACGTAGCCAGACTTTCATTGTCATTGGAATGTCAGAACAATCACTAAAATTATCAAACTTGAACTCTCCAGTGGTTTCTGTCTCAAGGCTGCTATGTTGAACATGCGGTAGTGTTATGGACACACATGCGTGGTACCCACGCTCCTTTGCAAATGCAACTCCTAGCATTCCTTATAGCCCGCAAGTCGCGCGTAATTTGTTTTGTCCTTGCAGCATGTGCAGTGCTTGCGGTGGCCATCATTGACCCTTTTGATGTCTGTACGTGCTTACTCCTTGTGTATAATAACTCCATGGTCTTACAAAAGTGTGGCAACTGTCCGCGCTCTTTTTTGTTAATGCTTTGCCATGGTTGCCTTTTCCAACTGAGCCCCATGTAATCGAAGGAAAAGGCAGACTTGGCAAGTATTTGTCAATATTTCACCATTTATCTGCTTGTGCTCTCTGTTCCAAAACGTTTCGATGTAAGATGAAAATATTTGGATACTTAAGTCATGGAGAGGTCTTCCACCTCTAGGTCCGGATGTGACCGTGATGATGGACATGTCACTATTCAGATGGGGGCCTTTCTTCCTCCACTCCATGCCTCCGGGGTCTGGGACACCGCCTCTCGAGACAAACACATCAACAGGTTAGACCTCCAAGCGGTGTTCAACGCTCTTCGCCACTTCCAACAACACCTAGTAGGTTGTTCTGTTCGAGTACTGAGTGATGACTCTATGGTAGTGGTGTACATCAACCGCCGGGGTGGCACTCGCTTTCAACCCTGTGCGCTTGCATAGCAGTTCTTCATGTGGCCATATGATCAAGGAATCACCCTCCAAGCCGTCCACATAGCGGGAACCAGCAGACCCACTGTCCACCAACAGGGTGGATTCTTCACCCGAACGTGGTCAGACAGATTTTGCAGAGATTGAGCATACCCATATCAACCTCTTCTCTTCCGCCGACAAAACCCATCTCCCAAAGTTCTGCTCCAGGTTCCCTCACCCACGGGCAGATCAGATCAACAGAGAGATCAACTGGTCGGACCTTCTGGCGTATGTCTTTCCTCCTGTAAAATGAGGGCCATGTCGGATCCTCCTCATCTCTCTGTTCTGGCCTTGCCAACTGTGGTTTCCAAGACTGACAAGACTCCTGGTATGACGGCTGCTGGTCTTTCCAGTCAGGGACAACATCCTTTGTCAACCCAAGTGAGGGATCCGGCACTGAAGGGTCTTCACTTGACGTGCTGGATGTTGTCCAATGATCCTTCAGGGCATCAGGCCTTTCTGTAGATAATGCATCCATAGCGGCCGGGGTTGACGACTGTCCACTCCCAAAATTTACAACAGCCATCTAACAACATTTTACTAGGTGGTGCAAAAAATCAGACGCCTACCTTCCAACCTCCCAACATATTAATTGCAGTTTAATATATCTGTTTGGTAGCTGCACAACATAAATGTTTCTTTATTATTATTATTTATTATACCACAATATCATGGGTTGATTTTTGAGTTGCTTCATTTGCTTTGATGAGCTCATTTATTGCTAGAAGATGGTTTCCCTGAGTTTGCAGTGATTTTGCTTTTGGACAAAATATTTCAGACAAACAGATTGACAAGTGAGTTTTGCTTGGGTCATTCATACAAACTTTGTAACACTAGACAGAAGACAAAGTTATGGCCATGCAGCTTGGTGTATTATGTTACATGTGATCTGTTAATCTGCACAAACGCTCAATCTTTGAGTGCTTAATATGCCTCCATTTCTCATCAGCTGATTTCCTTCTCTTTGAAAGTTTTATTTGTGGTTTAATAAAAAAAAGAATACGTTAAGTTGGTGATTTCATATAGCATGAACTAATAACAAAATGCCGATTGCCGGACTATGCCCAATGTGCGTATACATAGTACATTGACCTCATTGTGTATGACTACCTCAGGGTGAAAAAAATTCTTGTACCAACCTTTCCTTTTTGGCGGAGGAACACTGCCAAATTCAACAACATGCACATCAGAGAATTCCATAAAATAAATAACATACTTGTGTCTTTTCATATATGTTCATATTCAAATGCCTACCGTACATGTCGTACAGATTAAAAAAATTCAGACATATTGTGGGTGTCAGTATCATAAAGCTTGCTGGCTCAGCCAGTTACATGATGACCAACATAGAGATACTGAACAGGATTCAGACACAATGACCAGTAGGTCACTGCATGAACATACTTAATCTATACATATTGTGACAAAACAGGGGATAGGCATGGATGCCAGTCTAATTCATAAAGTATTAATGTATGTTTGAACCAATCAGTGGTGTTAAGAGCGCAGGGTCTGGGCGCTTGTGGCTTGTTAGTTAACTGGAAGGTCGTGTTGTGGTAGCATTATATTGTCGTATTTGTCAATTTTACTTTTCATCATGAGTTTCTAACTATTGTATTAATTTATGTTTGCATGGCCCCAATGGAAACCAGTTTTGAAACTGGTAAAGAAATGGAATAAACGTATTTAAAAATATTGATGGACTGTATTTTATTAACCTTTATAAAGACACTTGATATTTAATTTTAATACCTTACAACAATGACTGCCCTAACTACATTTGATACAAACTAAATAAGGCCATGATGTTAATCCTCAGTTAAGTCTTCTTAATTCTTAAAAAAAAAAGTAACAAATAACAAATGAAACATACTTCTGGACATCCTGAAAACACTCCTGTAATCATCAAATTGTAGGCTTACACAGCATCATCTGTAAAGAACAGAATCCTTGGCTTGAACACCCAATGCTGTCCTTGTAGCATCAGTGCTTTGGGCAAAAGTGTGTTCCCTTGCATGAGTACAAGACTGAAACATGACTAAAGGTCAAGACCTCTTTTCCATTTAAAATCCTAGTTCCTGGCAGTGTCTCATTGAGCCACCTTGTCACCTGTAATATGAGGACAGGCAAAACTTCACAGCTTTTGCTTTTACTGAGTTTATAAACCCCAATTTATTTCACAAATCTTTCATGCTGGTGAAAAAATCTTTCGGCACTCGGCACAGTGGACATACAATATATGGGCTGAGATCATGATGTATAAATCTATAATGCCCAAAATGACAAACGACTTGACCTTTCAAGGGGTTGTTGAGAGTAGACATGCAGTTTTAACATTGCTAGAGAACAAGAAACATTAGGAATATAAAGTCTTTTTACAGAGCACTAAAAATTCCACTTAAATTAGAAACCAATAGCAAACACAATTTAATGGGGTTTTCTGAAGAAAAATTGAACAAAGCCAGAAAACCTGAGAGAAAATTATCATCAAAGTCGCACCCGTGTACATTTTCAATGGCCCACTCACATGCGGAATTTGGGGGATTTTACAGTATATTCTGTGTTCTAATGGAAAGAGTAATAGTTGAAGATTAATTTTATGCCTAATTGATGAATATACATGTTAAATGAATGAATGAATGAATGAAAATTCTTCTGTGAATAGTAATTTCATCAAGTAAAACCTTATGGGTGTGACTTATTTACCAAGTGTATGATCAGCTGCGTGTATAGCGCTATTCAAGAGGGCCAGATTTTGGTTTTCACATTGTTGTCAGACTTCAATTGAATGATTATTGTTGAGTTCTGAAATTTGTCCGATTAGTAAATTCCTTGAGTGGATTTGTCTGTCCTCAGGAAAATCTTACACTCTTGCTCAACTTATCTATTCACTTGGTCACATGTTTTGACAGCAAACTTTTGTTGTAGATCTTGAAATACTAAATCGGTAAGGCAGAACTCTGGAGGTTTTGGGCCTATAAATTTTTTGTCTGGTGGCATCACTATCGTTGGAGGTGGCGGTAACAGGTCAGCTTAAACAAAGTGATCTCCTCCTCCCTTCCTTTGGTCGAGTCCTAACATGCATCTGAGACAACACCCCCTCCGCTTTTTCCGCCATGCACACAATGCACACACACTATTTTCAGATGTAGTTTTGCGTATATATATATATACGTTGGGTAAGGGCGAAACCCGTTATGTAAATTAACATCTCCCCAACGCAAAAATACATCCCGAAAATAGTTTGCGGTACCCACTGCTTCACCTGACTCGGAACAGCCAGCAAACCCTGGCAAGCTCGGTGGTCGAGTGGTCAAGACGCCTTCACTAGTAAGCAGGAGGTTGTGGGTTCGAGTCCCACCCGAGCATGCTTGTGAATTTTTTCGCAATCCCTCAGACAAGCACTGAGCATACAGTGCTTATCAATATATATGTTAGGTAAGGGCAAAACTTGTTATATAAATTAACATCTCCCCAATGCAAAAAAATACATCTTGAAAAAAGTACATAAGATGAACTTGTGTGTGTATGTGTATTTCACAGGTGCGCCGGCAGGATCCAGCTATCCTGACCGCTCTTACAACCTGCACCAACCTGATACAGTTTGAGTTTGGTTGTGACATGACTGGTCCCCTCTGGAAGCGTAGCCTGTGTATCCTGGGTGATTACCTGCTACTGTGGAGCCAGTCTGCGTGGCTCTGGATTCTTTGTGGCAATGCTGCCACCTTGCTTGACAAGAAGATTGTAACAGAGTAAGTATACATGAAGAGATATAATCTACTTTCAAAAACCAATTACATGGAGTTGGATAGCATCACCATCATATTTGACTAGTTACGATTTGTTTGTAAAGCCATGTCCACACTGGACTTTTTGTCAAGATTTTTACTGAGCTGATGGTAAAATAAAAAAATGGTCAAATGCGACCACTGTCCATACTTCGATTTCGACACCAGAAAATTCAAAACTTTTACTTCACCATATACTGACTAGAACCACATGCAAAAATCATTTGTAGGTGGTTCTGTTCAGTGTATAGTGAAGCAGAGTAGCAAAACTGTATGTTTGAGCCTTGTGAAAACAGTCCTTATTTGGTTTGCACTTGGATGAATGTAGTGAAAAGTTTGCACACCATGTATACTGGTGTCCATCCATATATATCTATCTAATTTAATTATATTTTTCCATACTTCTGAATCAAAACTGCTACCAGAAAAAATTATCCAAAATTATAACACTCGATAAATTAAAAAACATATCAAAATGATATCAAGTCAACAATACCCCATTTGTCTAATTTGGTTCTAAAATTTGCCGTGTAATGAAATACAATGCTGCTGCCAGTTTATGCCCATGTCATCATCGTGTTCTTTGTCTCCTGTGCCCATACCCATCTCAAATACAATTTTAACCTCAGGTCTCTGTATTACATTTCCTATTCTAGCTTCATTGGCAATGGTAGTTGTAGGTACATGTATGTGTAAGACATGTACTTCTGCAAATACATTCTTAATCAAAGTAACCTTTAAATAATCAACACACTGCTCCAGACAATGTGAAGTCTAACATATTTTCCTAATAGTAAGATTTGAAGCTTTCCATGATGGAAGAGACATGAGAAATAGGTTTGCGAGTAGACCATGGAATCAATCTCTTTTTGGTCAGATGTGGTTCTTAAAAGAACCGGTGAGTGTTAACTTGATGTTTCGGCCAGTGTGCTCCAGCTGTCCTCAAAAAGGATTGATTCCATTGTGTACCTGCAAACCTATTTCTCATTTCCTAATAGTGCTCCACCTGGTAGATATGCACAAAAGATTCTGCTGTAATTGCCTAAAACCAATCCATTTTTCACAAAAGACAAGAGTGGAACACAGCCATCGGTGTTGTACCTGAGACTTTGATGTCCAAAGACTGAGACCAAGGCATTTGAGACAAAGACCGAGGCCCACTCTTTCAAGACAAAGGTGTTGATACCAAGACTTTTGCAGGTTGAGACCGAGACCTAGACCTGGACTCTCCAGATTGAGACCGAGACCAAGACTAAAAATAAAAATCCTCCTTTACACATACATGTGGGATGAGTCTACTAAAAATTACCTATCCAAACAGTCAACGTAATATTCAAATTTCCCATGGACCTGTTATTATTCACTGAAAAGACTTGATCATCCATAGTGCACCCTAATCTCCCTCAATGCATCGCAGTCACGCCACCATATTTCTCCTTCTTTTTGAAAGAGACTCAGGTCAGAGCCAGAGTGGGGAGGACGGGCGAGTGAGGACAGTTTGGGTCTATAGGTATTCTCTAGCAGGTTCATCCCACACATGTGGGGGGGATCCATTGCATTCAACCTACCCCCAAAAGTCAATACAATATGCAGAATGGCATCAGCCTTACGTGGGGAGTTGCCTATAACACATGCACTAGAAACAATAAGCATTAAATTCATGAATCGCAAATGATAACAAAATTATTTACCAGAGTAGGTCAAATACCAGACTCATTATATCTACATCTTCAGGATGACTTGCCATCTGCCCGGTCTGCAGGAGGTCCCCTTGACCTATTTGCTGCTGACAGTAGGATCATCTTGCCATATGCGGAGAAGTTCTGCAGGATATGCTTCAGATAGCAAGTGGTGGGGGGTAGAGGGAGACTTCTAACATGCAGCATTGCAGATGTCTGCTATGAAAACTCCCTGAAAATTCTGAAAATTAGATTGAGATGTAAATACTGCTCTTACCTGATGTAGCCTTGACTTTGTTCATCAGGGCATGATGGCCAGTCTGGGTTGGCAAATTTGATGGCCAGGAATGTCCAGTGGGCGATGATGTCTCTTGCCGCTTGGCAACAGTAGCAATAAATAGATGGGTGACAGTCCCTCTCTAGTTCTTGGTCTTTGTACATTATCACTTCACTACACAGACCGAGCACCGAATTGTCGGTGTTGCCTCCAGTGTATGAGATAATCGAGAACACAAAAATATCTGGTTGCTCAAACCTGCTCTTCATCAGAAAGCCATGATGGTCGGGATGAGGTAGATATCATGTGGTTCCCAGCAAATGTGACCGTCAGCAACAGAGAGGGCTGGCAGTTCACTGCCTCTTCTGGAAGTAGCCACAGCCAGGAAGAAGGCTAACTTAATGCTGGCGTGTATTAGGGAGGCGTCACTGAGGAGCTCAAAAGGGGGTTGGGCAGTAAGCTTAAGACTTTGCTTAGGTCCAAGGACACATGACTCGCCTATGATGAAGGGCCATGTTGTCGGAGATGGAAGAGCCGTCTTCAAAACCAATATGTATGGGGGCCATGGCTGATGTAGTTGGGGATTGTGGAGACTCGTAGACCTGATTGAAAGGGGTATATGCAGAAATCCACTATAGCGCTTAAACGAACAACGGTTGGAGTCACAGACTATTTGTTGCACCACGTAGCGAACTGCCATATTCTGCTGTCGTAAACGTTGCTGATGGTAAGTGTCGTCCCTTTGCAGCCGTGGCTGCAGTGACAGTTGAAAGTCCTGCTGAGCAGAAGGATCATTGGAAGATGTCCAACAGGTTAAATGTAGGTCTTTGGGTGCCAGACACAGGATCCCCGACTTGGGCTGTAGGAGGATGTCCGGCCTGTTCAGGAGGATAAATGTTGGTGAACCAGAAGCTTGGTTAGCTTGGGGAACCAGGGCTGGCGTGACCGGAATGGGGTAGTTAGAGCGCAAACGCTGCCGGATATTACTATCTTGGAAAGGACCAGAGGGATCAGTGAGATAGATGGGAAGGCGTACACTAGTAGGTCGGTCCATTGATCTGAAGAGGATATGCTGCCTCTCGTGCAAAACATCGGGTGTTGGTCATTGTCCACTGATGTGAAGAGATCAATGGTGAGGTCTCTCTATCACCAAGAAGAGTGCTCCGACTATGCCAGGGTGCAGAGATTCCAACTCTGGGTGGCTTTTGCCGCCGAAGAGCGTATCTGCTACCGTTGACCCAGTGATGTTGGATCGCATAGTCTTTTGTACATTGTAGGATGAGTAACTGGGGGAATACATTCTACGTGAGGCCTTGATGGTTGAAATAGAGCCTGAAAGTAAAAGCTCACGTAGCGGAGCTTCCGGAAACCTCCGCCTGTGGGGATTTTACATGGAGTCCAATCACATTTGATCATTTTGGGAAGAATGATTCCCAACTGAAACATTAATGTCGGAATTTTACCTTTGCGTTCCTCAAGTAATACCCCAAAAAGTCACCTGGAGATGGTAAAAAAAAAAAAACACAAAATTCATTAACGACCTTTCACTTCTGGCAATATATTTTTCCTACATGTAGGTCTCGTTGTTCATGCATGTTTGTTTTCAATTCATGTGGTACGTGAAAACGAGATTGTACTATGTTTAAAGATTTACCTGCAGTTGATGGGTTCTAGATTAAGGCGAGTTGATGTGACTTGTCAGTAACAGAGTAACTCTAGAATCTTGTATAAACACAAATTATTCCTTTATGTTTTTTTTTTTTTAATTGTAACAAATTTAAAATATTTTACTCTCTTTTACCGAAATAGTACTATGTAATCTAATTTTGTACGAGACCACAAAATTGCACTGGTCTTCATGTATTTTACTTTTTTGGGGGGGTTTACATTGAGAGGTCACATTTTGGCAGGCTATTTCTCTTTAAGGTCAGGTAATTTTCAGTTTCTGTAAATTAATATGCGAGCAAATATTTTACAAAGGCCGTTTTCCGAGGTGATTTTTGTTATGAAGAAGTATACGAACGGAGGAAGAGTTCTCAAATGGAAGAGCTCGGAATTGTATGTCTTCAAGCTTCCCTTTGTAATTGTAGCGTGGAGATAGGCATCCTGGAGATCAATTGACGAGGCCCAGGATGGGACAGATAAAGGGCGTATTGCTGTCAGTATGGTCACCATGTGAAATTTCTTGGGGTGGACGAATCTGTTCAGTGGTTTGAAATTGATGATGGGACGTCACTTGCCTGGTCCCTTTTTGGGTGTGAGGAAGAATGTTGACAGGAAACTGCCCTTCAGTTTGCTGGATTGAACTTGGGTGTGTGCAGGCGTGGCATACATAGTGTAGACCTATGTACAAAAAAAACGCAAGTCCACGTAATGTAGGGTGCGACGGTGTAGTGTGAACTTGCACACGTCCACACTATGTTTCCCCCTCTCTGAAAAACAATTTTAGAGGCATTTTGGGGTCAAGGTTATCTGTGGCAAAAGGAAGATGAACAGTCCAGGAAATCATCATCACATATCCAGCTCGAAGGAGTTATCCTAGTTAGAGAAAAAGCAGCATTTTCCTCAAGTTTCCTTAACCACTGGAGAACAAAGGAATGTCCACACTTTGTATGTAAAACAAGTGTGCAGTTGCGTGTGTGTGTTTGTTGTTGGTTGGTTGGTTGGTTGGTTGGTTGGTTGGTTGGTTGGTTGGTTGGTTGGTTGGCTGGCTGGCTGGCTGGCTGGCTGGCTGGCAGGCTGGCTGGCTGGCTGGTTTTGTTTTTTGCTTTTTTTTTTGTAGTAGGGAGTCTCTGACCCCAATAGTAAGTGTTGATCGTTGTTGTGGAGGACTGGAGTCAGCTGCAGTATTGTCTCGGGCGGAGGGGTGCTTGTGAACTCGAGGGAGTATCCATGAGAGAGAGTCATGAGTACCCATCTGACGGAGGTGATCCCCTGCCAGAACTCTGCAAACTGTTGTAGACGGCCACCAATGGGTTCAGGTTCGGCGGTCGTTGGTGGTAAAGCGATGAAGTCATCAGCGATGTCCCCCGAATAAATGACATTTCTGGGCTTCACATTTTTGTAAAAACCCGTGGTGCAAGAATGTCTTAATTTTTTTACAGGAACGGAGGATATTAACAAATTTCACTGCTTGAAAAAAGGCTACTGCTGCATTAGATGACTTAATAACAAAAGAATTACATCAGACTTCTCATTTCTATCAAAAAAGCTGGTTTGGCGTTAAGTGTTTGGCCCTGAACAAAAAGGAAAACTAAGCGGAGACAGGAAACATACATGCATAGAAGTTGCGGTTGCTTTGTTATAATTGCGCTTTCAACTACGAGGGCTATTTGCGCTAACAATACGTGTATTCATAACCTTTATTAATCACCATCATATTACGGAGTTAGGAAAATGGTCCGGTTTTAGAGACACGAGGAAACCACAGTGCCTGGCGAAAAAGCTGCAAGAACGAGTATAAACTGGAGACCAAAATGCCCTTTAAGCCAGAACTAAAGCTGGGACTCAAACCCCGGCCTCATAGGTGCAATGTGATGAAAGAATCCGTTCTCCCACGTACAGATGTTGTTGGCTCATGGTTGGCCATATTTGTGTCGGGCCTCGTAACAGTTGAGTAAAGAGAGTTTTGACATGCCCACCATTTGGATACACTCGTGCAGTGCAGGCAGGTTACCCAAAAGTTGGCCCTTTTGCGCTCACTCCGGTATAGCTGTCAATAATTCTACCATTAGCAGGCATGCGGTCATTATGACAATAGTCTCCCATGTCTATTTTAACTGATATTACGGCATATTTAACAGATTTGTATTCGAATCATGAAACATCTGGTCCAAGCCTGAGTCACATCTTTCGAGTCCGAGTCCCGAGTCATTTGGGTTGAGTCCAATTCACGAGTCGCAAAGGTCAAGTCTAAGTCTGAGTCTCGAGTCACCTTTATTTTTGTATTTGAAACATTTCCAGGTTCCTCAAATTCCTCCCCCACAGAAGTGTGGGTCGGGTGTCCTAGTGATACCTACCCCTGCCCAGCCTACATATGCAAATTTCCCATGTGCCTAATACAATTCGCTGAAAAGACGGGCGGGAACGGCTGGGCAGGGGTGTAAGTATCACTACGAGACCCGACCCACACTTCTGTGGGGGGGGGAGTCTCCTGCGTTCTCATACCATCTACCCAGCTTACATGTGCAGGGTGGCACCGTACCCTGGAGGTGGGTCGGCGACGGGAGCTAGTGTAGTTACTAAAAGATCATAGGTGGGCGTCGCTCAAGCGAGCACTCACCAGAAGAAAGAAATGTCAATGATGAAGTATTCCCCGTCCGGCCCGGGGCAGTGCTGGGCACTGTCCGGACCACCGAGCGGAAGGTTGCTGAGCCAAGGGCTATTTCGCTCTGCAGAACCTCCGGCAGATAGCACTCGGTGAAGGTGGAAGGAGATCTCCAGCAAGCCGCCTGGCAGATTCCGCCAGAGGAACTCCTCCGAAGTATGACCGGGACGCAGAAGCGGCCCAAATATCGAAGGCCCTGACGCGAGATCGGGTCGTCTCGTCATGTTGTGTCGGTTCGCGAAGATGGTGGTCGAGACCGTCTGTTGGGCAATAGTCTTTTGATGCTGAATGGGTTTTGTCGTAGTGATGAAGAGTCGAGAGCTATACTCTCGGCGACGGTTGGTCCTTGCAATGTACCACTTGAGAGTGCGGACTGGACACCATATCTTGTCAAGGTCATCTCCCAAAAGTGAGGCTACTTTGGGAACAAATATGTCAAGAGGCCGGAAGGTAGGCGTCTAGATTTTCGTCAAAAACTTGACGGCTGGGATAAGCCAAACCCAATGCGGCTCCCAGCGGATGTGACCTTCTGCCATCGATAGAGCATGCAGTTCGGTACAGTATCTTGATGTAACGACCGCAAGGAGGAACACCAGTTTGATGCTGAGATGCAGAGGGAGGACGCTTCCAATGCCCCATGACAGAACAAGGCGTTTGACATGAGGACGCTCGACAAACATTCCTCGACGAAGATGGTGGATGGCAGCGTTATCAGAAACCGTCAATCCACCGCTGAAACCCGAATGAACGGCTGCCAAGGCCGACCGGAAATAGCGGATGGTGGCAATTTGGAGGCCCAAGTGGAACAGATGCATGAAAAGGTCTGCGACAGAACTCACAGGAACTTCGGTTGGAGAAGCATCGTGGTCGTAGCACCATCAGGTAAAGTGTTGTAATCGGCTGTTGTAAATTTTGCGAGTGGACAATCGTCAACCCCGGGCCGTCACGGACGCAGCATCTGCAGAAAGGTCCGACACTCTGAATGATCGTTGGACAACGTCCAGCACGTAAAGTGAAGATCCCCCGGTGCTGGATGGAGGACCCCCGACTTGGGTTGACAAAGAATGTCCTCCCTGGGCGGAAGGACCAGTGGCCATCGTGCCAGAAGTCTTGTAAGTCTGGGAAACCATTGTTGGCGAGGCCAGAACAGGGAGAAGAGGAGGACCCGACACGGTACCACGTGTATCTGTTTTATCTTGGACAGGACGCGCGGGATATTGAAGGAAAGGCATACGCCAGAAGGCCTAACAAGCCAAACTGTTGGGCGCTTGTCGCCCATGCCCGTGGGTGAGGGAACCTGGAGCAGAACGTCGGAAAATAGGTTTTGTTGGTGGAAGCGAAGAGGTCAATATGGGGACGGTCGATCTTTGCAAGGATATGGCTAACCACGTTCGGGTGAAGAATCCACCCTGTTGGTCAGATAACACCCCGAGGGAGTGTGACTGCTATGTTGTCGTTGGTTCCTGCTATGTGGACAGCTTGGAGGGTGATCTCTTATTCGTTCGCCCACATAAGGAGATGCCACACAAGGGCCCAGCGTTGAGGGGGGCGAGTGCCGCCCTGGCGGTTGATGTAAGTCATTGCCGTGGAGTTGTCGCACTGGACTCGGAAGGAACAACCCACTAGGTGTTCTCGAAAGTGGTGAAGAGCATTAAACACCGCTTGGAGCTCTTACTTCTTGTGTTTGTCTTGAGAGACGGTGTCCCAGACCCTGGAGGCATGGAGTGGAAGAGCCCACGTGTAACAGATGCTGAAGTATTCATAATAGGGAAAGAAAAGTGAGCCCTGCTACATTGTACTTTGTTCAATGTGGCCATATGTATCCCTAAGTTAGAGGACTACGGCCATATCATTACATGCACGGGGAATTAAGATCATTCCGTATGCAATGCAAAATACAAAAAATGCAAGTAACGACCGACTAAAGATTGCCAGCCGCTCCATAACCAAGTACTTTCGACGAACATCGAAGCAGTAAAACATTTCCATTTACTCACTCGAATAGAGAGCGCGAATAAATAAAAGGGTAAAATACAAATTAAGGCCGCCATTTCGTTCCGATTACGCTGGGCGCAGTCGGAAAGGCAACCGTGACAATCTGTTAACTGCTCTGCTTCGCCCCATACCTAACGTTGCATATGGGCATAGGTGTATGTATTTCTTTTGTACTTAAATCACATTTGTGTCTAATATGTATGATTGTATTACAAAATTTGCTTGTATTATGTGAAGAAACAGTGTGGAATAAACAAAATACAACACTAAGAGCAGTACAATAATGAAAAGCCTTCAAATTTGAGGATGACTTTTTTTGTCTTCACGATACATGTATTTCATTTTCTACTGCTTTTCAATCTTGGCGGGCTTTTCCAGGATTCGAAACAGAATCCGTCAATCACCCCATCATTCTTCAGACCAACTGGGGTTAAAAACAGGGTAACAATGACGGACGACTTCGCTAACCTGTCGGCTTCCCTTGATCAGTCGTTCAAACGATGACAGCACCCACCAAAGCACTGACAGCATAAATAACACGAAGTTTGCCATCTCCCAAAGTCACAAAGAGAGGCAGCAACTCTTGTGAAATGCTTCACGACTTCCATTGGAAGCAGGCCGTTTGGCGAAAAATCCAGCTGGTTGGGTTGCACCTGGTCCACCTTACATGCAGAGAAATAATGCACACCAGCTCCTGAAAAGAGCTTATGTCCTTTCCCTGCCTGCCAGCTGAGATCATCAAACCCAATGTTTTTGAGGCCTTGAGAGAACGAGCAGCTGGGCCTATGCTCGAGCAGGTAAGTTCGTTTTTAGTTTTTCCCTTTTCTTCGGTCTCCTAAAAGTAAATGGTAGACGGTGAACACATATTGATGTGATGTCCGTATTTGGTGATCTGTACTCATTCACTCGACTGGGGCCTGAAATATACATGTACTGTGAAAATTTTAGGTTCTTGGATAGATGTACGCCCTTTTGTAACTCCGATCTTCTCCAGGTGTCCCCGTACGTCAACAACACCTTGATTGAATCCGACGTCTGGGCGTCTTCCACCTGGTCCACCTTTCTCTCTAGCATCAGAACCAACAATGATGTGGAAGGCTGTCACAGCCGACTGAACAGGAAGAAGGGCCGTCCAAACTTGTCACTGTACGAGTTGATCACCGCCATGCTCCGGGAGGCTCTGTCTGTAGGCCTTGCAGATGCGTCTGGTGTCTGAGAGGAAACTCAACAAGATCCAGCGCCGTCAGTGGAGGAGCCAACAGACCCGACACTTCACGCTATGGGACGAGTTCGTAGATGGCTGGCGAACTGCCAAACACCTCCTACGTGCTGCTTCCCACATTTTTGGTTAGGCACCAGATGACAAGTAGGCTAATGTAGTGACTCGACATCCAGCTCTGTTGTTATGTATCCGGTCCAGACAGGCGCTTGCAGAGTCCACCCAAAATGTTTTGGTTTCAGACAAACAAACTTAATGCAAATTTGCATTGAGAGTTCAACTCATGAAAAGGGCGACGTTTCATGAAAAGTCGCTCCACAGACTCCGGTTGTCAATCTTTCGCCAGAGTCATTCCTAATTGTTTCCGACGTCGATATTTGCCGCACTAACATGTAATTCACAAATTTGTTCGGCATGAATTTGGAACGCCTGTCTGAAGTGCCTTAACGGTCTTTGGCATTTTTTGATCATCATCCACGCCCACATACTAACTGAATTGCCCATTTCTATAATATACACGTAAAACTTAGGTCATGTCAGAGTCATGATAGTCTCAACAAATGTGACACTACACAATGGTGTTCAGTTTAACGACCTGATTATTATTTATTTTCGTAATTTTTTTGGAGTGATTTTAACTCGTCATATCCGTATTTAGCGTTCTGTTGCTCATTCATTCTACTGGGACCTCACCTATACAGCGGAAATTGATTTAGGTTCTTGGATATACGTTTTTTCGTGGATACATAAAGTTACGGTGGTACTTTTTACACTAATGTCAATTTTGTAACGTCCCAATTATTGTTTTTTTCCCCGTAATTATTCTTTCTTTTTCGGAAAGAGGGTGTTTGTAATTTGTTTACTAGTAACTTTATGTATATTCTCCCGGTAGCTTTTATTAATTAAAAGATGTGATGTAGTTGAGAAGGGATTCTAATCTTGTCAATTTCCTTTTGGTGTTTCCCTATCTAGTTATACCTGACTAGAAATAAGTCAACCCAGCTAACACTTTTCAGTGACTAGCAAGAGTTAGAGCTGGGTGCAGATATCTAGTCAAGTCAAAAGATGTCTTCAGCTACTTTTTCACAATTGACTTGTACACAATTTGTTCTGTTGGCAAAACAAATTGATTTATTTTCTTGAAGAAAAATTCAAAACAATCGCATGTTTGTAGGCCTGTGGAAGCGTTGAGGGGATATGATCTAAAAAACCAATATGAGATATATCTTTTAATTATGACTTAGTTAAGTCATGTAATTATGACTTAGTGCTAAGTCGTAATTAGACTTGGCACCAAGGCACATCACTTGGCACTAATTCGTAATTATGAGAAATAGCTCTCTCTTAATTATGACTTACCCTTTTGTCATAAATCATGTCTCCTTAACGCTCCCGCAGGTTTGCATTGCCGGACATTATGCCTAATACCATTTTTTTATCTGGAATAGTCCGCAAAATTAATATGGTAATTTGTGTTGGAGTGTTGGTGTTGTGGCAGTGCGCAGTGTATCACACTAGTTCCAGCCGGACCTAATCTTTGCCAAAGAAGGCATGAAGGAAATGCGGCAACCGATCAATGTACAGTTTATGCCAAAAGGGTTACGAGTGTTCCACTTGGTGTACATCGTATACGAATGCACCTCTACAGTTGCAAGTCGAAGGCTAATCGCCCGCCCCTCCAGATGCGTCACGCACGCTAACAACACGATACATAGACATCGTTTGCCAGTTTCCTGTTGAACTTATAACATCAACCGCACGTTCACGTGTATGCACATACAGGTGCATATGTGCATGTACATTGTACATGGTATTGTACAACAATGCACCGAAGCCATTGCACTCCGTTCCGCCTACAACGAATTTTGGATACAATGAACGTTTCTACGTAGTCCAGCTGATTTTGTAATAACGAGAGTCGACTGTGCATCATCATGATGCGGTATCAGTTTTGGATGGCAGGGTGCGTTTCAGTACATTGATCTCCTTAAATCAGTAAAATATGGAAGGGCTGCGTAGCACCGTGATCAGAATATCGACACAAGAATATAAGATTAAATCAGTGCTCTGAAATATATCATTGCCGAGCTTTCGGTAACTGAGTACCTTCTTCAGGGCAAGCAAATTCAGTTCTGAATGAACGCGGGAAAATCCACGGTCATTCCCCCTGGATGCAGCGTTCTGAGTTCGAAAATGACGCGCTGCTCCGATGTACAGCGTAAGGAACTGGAGCAGCATCCAGGGGAAATTAACGTGGATTTTTCAGTTGCCGAAAGCTCGGCAATCAGAGCACTGATTTAATCTTATATCCTTAAATCAGTGTGTTAACAACCACACGCACGCTGCAGTATCCGCATCACGCACTTCTTTGCTTATAAAAAAGCAATGATGTATTTTCTGCCGAGTCGTGCAGGTCGAGTCAGAATCTGAAACCACACCCTTCTTCACCCTTCTTCGTACTGAGTATCTTCTTCAGGGCAAGCAAATTCAGTTCTGAATGAACGCGGGAAAATCCACGTTCATTCCCCCTGGATGCAGACCAAGACCACAAAAAAGGTCCCGAGACGGCCTCGGGACCCGAGACCAGGACATAAGATCGGCAACAGTGACAGACGTGTGTTTTCAGTATGGAGCACCGAATAAGATTCATGTCATCTAAATTTATCATTGAAACTATACAATGTATTTTCTATCAAAAGTATGTTTCGCACAATGGAGACGATTTGTTTTCCTTATTAGTTTTGCCTTTACACTTGTTTATGTTCGTAACGTTGTATACTCAGTGTTCTGTGAAAGCTAAGAAAAGATTACAAGCTGCTCATAACATCTTTGGCAATGCCATTCTGCAGGCTGCTGGTCTCAGATAAAGAGAATCTATTTTCAAGATGTGTTTTTGCATTGGGGAGATGTTAATTTTATATAACGGGTTTGCCCTTAATAATAAAGAGAATCTACTAGAGCACTTGAGGGCCTATGGGTAATTTACATGTACCAGTTCTACTGTATAGATCCAATGAGAATGGGCCAGATGTAAAAGTACAGCAGCCGTTTGAGAGAGCGGTCTTTCAGAGTGTAAAACAGTATTATCTCACTGAGGGATGACCCACTGTGAAGAAAACACTTGACTTGTACCTTAACCTGATAAATTTCTTTGCAGAGACATTGTGGACTATTGGGCACAACGAGGAACCAAGACTGTCGTGTGGACAGTAAATGACAAGATTGAAAAGGAATATTTTCATCGGTGTTTACAATGTGGTGTGATTACAGACTCCGTGCAAGCGTCTTAACTTGTTACTCAGAGGAAAGATTTTTTGACGCACGGACTTTGATGTACATGTGTTCCTGTTTGCAGTATGGTACAGAGTGTCCTAAATATGTTCTAAATGCTGTCTTTCTGGTATCAAATGAAAGTACACTTTCTTTCCCAAATAAATTATTGCACTTTAGGAAAATGGTAATTAAGCTTAATAGCTTAATTACCATTTTCCTAAAGTGTTAATTAAGCTAATTTCACTCCAAAGTGTTCCTTTCATTCCTTTGAGGAGTATTTATAGCACGGTAATAGAAACTCAGCCTTTGAATTTAACGCGACCTGTCCATTTTGACAAGTTTGGAATAAAAGAGTAACAAAAGTGCATGAACTATTTCGTACATTATTGCAAATATATCAAAATTACAGAAGCCTTTCTGTGTTTATCTTAATTCTGAGAAGTCTTTGAAACTTCTCATGTATTTTCAAGAATCTTAATACTCAGCTGTAGAGCTGAGTCGCATTAGCAGAAAAGTTCTATTTGTAATTTGTTAGTGTGTAATGCAGATTTCGTAATGATTTTGTTTGAATGGGATAGCAATTAAATCAGTTTTTGATGTTGGGACGGGCGGAGTTGATACTTAAAAATTATGGCAATTGTGGTGATGGGTTGGGGTCAGAATCTGTAAACCCATGATGTAGTCATTTAATAGCCAATTTTTGTGTACTGGTTTTAAAAATTGTGGCAATTGGTTAGTATGATGACCTATATTATTTTTGCAATGTTATTCGTATGTATGTTTCTAAGCATTAGCTATATTTGCAGTAAAAAACAAGACTGATGTGAAAATTGAGCTCTTGCAGATTTAGCTGTTCCTGTTTTAACAGTACATGAATGTTTTTCATCCCATGAAGAAGAGTTACGAAATAGCACAACCTTGGTTGCATCCAAGAGCTTCATTGCCTTAACCCTTTTATTGGTGTGTTAAACTTCTTACTTTCCATTTACATCTTAAATATAAATCTAAAATCTGAAAGTTAAATTTACTTAGCAATCAAACAAAGTTCGTCGTCAGTCCACTCCATTGTATGTTCGGCGACAGTAAGCAGCACGTGGTTGTGAATTTTACCCACTATTTGCATCAATTTATATTTACGTTTCACTTCAAAAAGTATTAAGGTAGCAACCAATGAATTGTTTGCAAGTTTCCCGTTGCTGATAAAATGTTACTAGCATAAAATAATCTGTTACTAAATTTGTCATTTGGACCTTTCCCGCATTGTGAGCAACTCGGGAAGAATATATTCTCTCTTTAAAGTATCAAAAAGCATTTTCTAATGTCATTTTGAGTCCAGTTGCACTCACCCTATGAAAACAATTGCTATATTTGCAATTTCCTTTGCGTCTTATTTATTAACTAAAATTTTATCCCTTGCCTTAGCGCAATCAGTAGCGGGCATTTTCGAATTTTCGTTCTCGCTCCACCTTCAAATGGTAACCAGCTTGATCAACGATTATAATAAACCTGTAGTTTTGAAGACAATTTATTTGTATACGTAAATGTGTTGGCTATTTCTTGTGTGTTAATTTTTCTTTCTCGCTGTATGTGCATGTTCGTGTGTTGCTGTGAGACCTGGGACAGTTGATGCTTGGCGTGTTTTAGCTGTCCTCAGCCCTCCTCCCTCCCTCCCCCGATCAACAGCAGTAGGTCAACAGATCCAGGTTAAGATCCAAGCTGATACTCGTGGTTGTTGTGTTAAAGGTCCTTATCTGTCCGGCACCTTTTTGGTCATACACGGGCATTAGCAGACAACCACGCACAGAGGACTGAGCTGCAGAGGGTGCGGTCAGAACACTCAATTCCCCTAAGGTGGTAGCAACCAGAGATCGTATAGCGCTGGAAAGTGGTGCAAGACAGAAAAACGTAATTTCCAGGGAAGTCAGGCTGTCGCCATTCTTTGTAAGTTGGATTGGTTAAAAAAGATTTGGTGCGCGGCACTTGCGTGCAGTCAAGTAATTGTCATAACAAAAAGGCGAGAAATGCCCGAGTTTAATTTCCTGTGACCTTTACCTGCGCTGTCGTTCACGTACGCCTATCCACGCAATTTTACTGCAATAATTTGTCGTTGCACAAATTCACAAAAATTGTCAGGCGTATTTGGAATTTTTGCAATATCAACGAATCAGCTCAAACAGTAGGCCTTACTATCTTATCGTTGACCGTTTCAGAAGGCAGGATAACAGTTATTATCACTAGTACAAAACAGTTATTATCAATAGTACAAACACAACACTGCTCAACAGAGGAGCCAAATTCAACTTTTAGAACGCAGGGATCTAATGGGCAATCCCGAGGTGAAGCGAACATGACCAGTCCCAATATAGACCATAATTTATGTAATGAAATGTCCTCTGAGGCTGAGTGGTTCGGTTGTTCAGCCAGAACCATTCCCCCAACGGGACAATGCTCCGGATCATATCCCGGATTGTGGGCTCTGTCTGTTGGTATTGCATTGGGGGCGAGTAAACTTATTCCCCCGTTAGCTTGGGTCTGGGTATGATGTCATCCCCAGTTCCTGGGATCTGAATTCCTCTGTCCTCCTCTCCCTACTACTAGCGTCTACCTTGGAAGACTGTGTAATAATATCTCGGGCCAGCTACAACGACCGCCCCACGCCACGCGTCATGGACTACGGCTGTCAGATGAACTTCTCAGCGGTTCGCTCAGGCGTGACTTGTAAGTTCTAACGCCTCGGGCTGACGGACAGCTTTCAGTTGCGACCAATTCCGAGGCGCAGCCTCCTAATGTGGACTCTTCACCGACCACCTTTTGGGCTACAGAATTGCATTTTGTAATTGAATTTGCTCTTCCTAAATTCATTCAATAGTAAGAGCAACTTTTTCAACTTCACACCTGTCGTTGTGTAATGCATGAATAAATTTTCATTTGGAAGATTTCTTGTCGCTCTTCATTTATGCCTGCTTGAAACAAGCCTCCTCAGTGCAATTTTTTTGCTTTTAAAACAAAAGATAATTTTCCATTCGATTTTATGAATTTAGCAGTCGCATATTCGAAATCGGAAAATAATATTCGAATAGTCTGGCGGTTTTAGAAACATAAAACATTATGCCTACCATAAAAATCTACACGTGAATTTTTGGATTTAATTGTCTTAAAGTGGGGGGTAAATGACTTCCTTTATGCCTTCATTTAGATTTACTGTTCATCATTTCTAGTCCATTTTTAATGATAATTGAAATTATTGTATAATAACAGAAAAGATAAAGTAGACAAAGACACAAATTTCTTGCTAACTTCAAAAAATGGTTCCCTTGTTCACGCACAAAACGCACAACCAGGGTCTGAACTGATAAAACTGTATTTCGGCTTAGGTAGATATATAAATATTCATTATCCTCCCAAATTTGTAGATTACCAGCTACTTAAATACTTTGTAAGACTAAACAAAGTTTCCCCACAAGTGTGGGGAAATTTTCCTCCGGGGCTTTCAGCTACCATATTGTGGGTTGATAACAGACATACTAAGGTAGGATTACATGCCTGAGTCTGGCTGATGGATTTTCTAGGTCACAGAAATGCGAAGTGTATTCGTTTTGCTGCAGATTTAAATTTACCTTGGCATAGTGTCCAGGGTTTTAATTTTTAATAAGGTTAGGGGTGCTTAGCCACCGGCATGCTTCTTCATCAAGGTATTTTAAGGGACTACATGTTACCTCTCCTCAAGTTTTGATGTTTTTATTTTGTTTACAGAGATGTGATTTTGTTTTTAAATTTTGTTTACAGAAATTTCAAAATCTAAATATGTCACACAGTACAACTGCGTAACTGTTATTAATAAAACTCCTCAGTTCATAAATACTACCAGATTGATCCATACTACAGGTAATAAAGATACTCAGTTATCTTCTAAAATCTTTTCCAAAAAGATTAACCTTCTTTGGACTTACAATTTAAGACCACTTGCAGTGTTTTCTTGAGTACAATTACAAACCACACAGGATGCACTGCTTCGTTCACGGACAAGTGTTTAAAAAGTTGCTTTAAACATTTTCCTTAATTGGCAACAATCCCAGTGAATCGAGACAAACTTGTTCCTCGATCTCTGACGCTGTCTTTCAGCAAGACGTTTTGAACATAACTTTACAAACTACTGAATGAATGATAATGATAAAGAATAAAAATTATATACCTCCTGTCGTTTCCCATCCCAGAGGCCATGATGATGTTGTCCATAAATCGGACCTCTCTGCATTGTTGTCCAAGGGCACCAATCAATATCACTAACACAGCAGTGTCAGACGCCCTCACCAAGATATTGCTTGCTGTGTTATATATATCGGCTTCTACGTGGTAGCGTTGGACTAGTTACAGTAAATAGAGTGGTGCTCGTGAGGAGCCTACTGGAAGCACTTTGCCCCACCGTAAGAAGGCAAGCAAGGTCTTTCCACCCTTTTTCCAGTAATGATCTTACCCCACTCTTTCCAGTAGAAACTTGGTGAGTTTGTTCTTGAATACTCTATTTGCGAGTTTTTAGTCGCTCTGTTTTATTGTTTGCCATGTTTATTTGCGAGGGGACAAAATTTAGAAGAAGTCCTTCATCATTAAGCTGTATATAACTCCTCCGTAGGTCAGCCACTGTGATTATTTCTGGCTCTCAAGTCTTTTCGGAAATGCTGATTTTTCAGCTATCACATAGGCCCCCATCACAGTGTGCGAGTAACAATGTACTCAACATTGTCATCGGGTATGAGATAACACTCCGAAGGTCAAACGCTGTTTTCTTTGCTACGACTAGCATCCTACGAGGCTCTCAGCATTTTTCTTGGCCTTCTTGTGAATTTCTAATAAGCATTCTAATAAAGTTTGACAACAGTCCATGCCAAATCACGGGAAAAGGAACATCTGATTAATGCACAAGTGATGGACGAGAAGAACATCAGCAGAAGGGCTCAGTGATGGCTGTTGACATGCAACGTCTTTGAACCCTTTTATGATATTCTTAAAGTTTTCATTGAAATAATGAAATGAAATTAATGAAATTAAGCCATGAAATAATTGTTACTAATAACAATTTTAAAAAGGTAATATTTTCTATCAAGGCTAAAATTTGTTAACTTCAAATCTGTTTTTAGTAACACGAAACCAAGTTTATTGTTAATAGTATACACCACAATTTGTGAATTTTATATCCCTTTTTTCTAAATGATTTTTTGTACATTTAAGATAATGTAATTGATCTAAGAAATAAAAAAAAAATACACACACAAAGTAAAATAAACACAAAGTAACATCAAAGTTCCGTGTAGTACCTCTTGTAGTACATGTATCAGTAAATGCACCCCGACAACAAACAGAAATGTTTATATTTAGGAATCGTTTACGTCAATCTAAGAACTAAAAATACACACAAAATAACATCAAAGCTGTTACACTCCCTAAACCTGTCAAAGCCAATTAACTATGTAGTGGATTATAGTCTACACAAATGCCTTCATAGACTTTGCCGCAGCAAACTGCTTTTCACAGCAATTAAAATTTTGATTTAGCCAACATCAATACAAACTATGGTAAATCGGATAAAATCACAATGCATATAAACTGCATACCAATCCATACTTTGTATTTGCCCAAAGTCAAATCCAAAACATACCTCACTTTCAACATTTTTTAGACTTATTTCAATAAATTCATTCAACATGCAATGATAAAATATGTGACCTGTTAGGGCATATTGGGTTTATTACTTTTTGAGCTATGTACACGACAATGTGTACAATGTATGTTAGTCTGCATTGAGGGACGATGAGTTGAACCAAGGATAGGCGAAAACCTTCTCGACCTTTATTATAATGGCAAGTGCCCCTAAGGAAGAAAAAAAAATCCCATTTGGCCCTAATTCTTTACAATGGCGACCAAGCCTTAGGCTCTAGGAACAACTCTAAGCTAAGCAATTTTCATGGTTTGGGGTTTCTTTGCCTGCTTTAATACCTAAACAAGGAGAAGCTGGTTGAAAGACATGATTGGAGAATCCCGGATAATACCACCTCTATAGTCTTAATTTGGGAAGGGCTTAAACACAGAGAACTTGTTTCTACATGTATTCTTGGCTGCATTATGTCATCTAATTTTAGATGGAAAACGGGGCTAACGAGCCTCAGGAAAATGTTCCCAAAAAATAAACTCCTAATATTAATATTAATAAATTATTATAAAGGAGTTTATTTTTTGGGAACATTTTCCTGAGGCTCGTTAGCATCGATCAGCATCACTGGTGTTTTGCCGTGAAATGTTGGACCTTAGACAGGCAAAGTCAGCTCAACAAAGCAGAATTTCCTGATCTTGTTGTATAAGTAACACTGTCGCTTCACCACGAGTCCTGGTGGTGGTTGAGGCAGCTCTGCTCGAGTGTATACATCAGGGTGGCGAAGTAAAACGTGTCGTTGCTCTGTGTCAGTGGGACACATTGATGCATACATAACTCCAGGATCTGGCGATGAATAGCTGGTCCACCATAGTCCATATTACTGTCAGTTCTCAAACCTATGTATGAAAATATTTCCTTTCGACAGTATCTCAGGTACTTGTGAAACACCACCTGAAGAGTCATGTCATCCACAAAGATGTCAGTGACTAACTGTGTCAGAGCATCTGAAAGGCCACCAAGGCTGGCATCTCGAGCGGAGTTCAGAGCTCGCCGCATGTCAAGTCTCACGGTTAGCACTCATTGTCCAAAGAGTTTGTTAGTGCGGCACCAACAGATTTCAACAATAAAAAAACAATCAAAAAGCAAAACAACTACGAATCCAACGAGTTATCAACGCGAGCAATAGTGAATGTAGATATGACTTTAAAGATTAAAGCGTTTTTGTGCACCCAATTTTCCGCCTCACACTGCCCACGGCTTTATTAAAAATCGATGATAGTCCTTAGCCGTCGGCTAATAAAATCATATTGTGTTTTGGGGAAACAGAAAGATTGCTGTGAACGAATGTTCTAGAACAAACTAGACTAAAGGGGTATCCTTTAGGGCCAACGTGAAAACTGTTAATGGTCACTCTTGCAAATCTATCTGTTTAAAGTGTGACGCCTCATCTGCTCACAGATGAATAGTTCTTGCTACTCCTTGCACAGAGCAAACCCTGTTAATTAAGCAATAGGAAATGAAAATGTATGCAAAGGTACCCGAGCAATTGGGGTGGAAAAATGAGGGAGGCGATAATTATTTCAGGAGTTATTTGGGCTAGATACATTTTTTGGGGATAAGTGTGCGTCTTTCCTTCATTATATTAGTCTTTATATTGGTCTCCTTTGGGGGAGGGGGCCAGGGAGGTAATTAATTAGGAAGATCTGACCTCGATTCGAGGCTGTGTTTATACACAGACACAAAACAAAAAACATAGTCACAATTCACCCGACAAGTACAGATGTACATAAAATAACGTCGGTCCTCAATGACATTGACAACCGGGGAAGTTCATCTCTCTTGCAGGGTGCCCAGGGCAATGAAATCAGACCGACTTGGCAGAAATTGAGTGAAGTCACTCTGTCCCACCTCACTTTATGTTCAATTAAAGGATACAAAAAGAAGTTTCAAAGATGGAAGATACCCACAAGCACAGCACAGACAAACTGGAGGGAAAATTCCTGTTGGGTGATTTAGAACGCCAGCTATGAAAGATAGACTGTGTTGCCGCGGAGGGGCTGCCAGTGAGGCAGTAGTTTGTTGATTACTGTGGTTCCAAAGAGACCATTAAGCTGGAGTCGCTTAAGGCAATTAATTGTTCGCATGTTACTGTTAAAGGGCATATGCCCTATGCATCCAGCACCAGGTCCACCAACAGGTATTTTTTCACGCTTTTTGTTCACTTACAGAAGGCTTCAGCAGTGGAGGGTATCGATGACGGTAGGGACAGCAATGCTGGCACTTTTTTTTTTCTGTCTGGCAGCGGTCGAGCCAGACAGCAGCCGGGCTGTCTTTCATGCTGTCACAGAAATTTCCAATTTCTTACCTTTGGCGCTGCCGCACCATGCAGAGCAATGTGCCATCCCTTGAGAAAGATTATTAAACTTTAACAAACCCGACAACCAAAGCAGCTACCTTCTGTGGCATTGTTTTTCCGACACAATGGAAGCTCTAATTCATGCAGTATAAGCCATCTTTGCAAAACTTTATAGCAAATGTGACCCACTTTGTGAAAAAGTCGCCAGAGCCACTTTTTGAGTTATCATTTGTATTGGACAGAGCGAATTGAGTTTTTGTTTGGCAACCTGATTAGAATAATTATTCCATGGTGAAAAATGTTTTGGATTCCAAAATATTTTACAATTATTTTGAAAGACGTTTTACTCCAAAAGTGGCTCCGGCGAGTTCAGACTCGTTTTTACAGTGTGCGTCGGATATTGATAAGATGAAAAGCGTATCCGCCCGCCCAAACAGGAGCTGCGTCAAAAAGGAAGAAGCGTTGTGCTATGAATGCAATTTAAGCCTTTTTATTTGAAGTCTGTTGTTGCCCAAACGAGTCTCCACCTAATCCCAAATACGAACATTCTAAATCATTTGTGGAAATTCAAAATGCCTTACCCCATTTATTTCCGTTGATCCGGTTGTAGGTTTTTTAGCGCAATTACGGTCAAAATTCATGTACAGTGTAATGAGATCTTGAAGCAGTTTAGTTTTTGGAAAGTGCAAAGTAGTCCGTTTGAATTAACGTCATATTGTTGATTATTCCTTGCAACAGGTCCACATTTTCTCGGACGCAAGCCAACAACAAGTTGTGGTGCTTTGACAACGCAATGTGGTGGCAATCCGGGACACATATCGACAAAAGACCTAACAGTTCTCTGTTACAGACGAAGAAACGACCCACAAAATAAGCATCGACTGCACAAACATACAAACACAAACCCCAAGTAATAGAAACAAACAGTTGATTAAAAAAAAAAAAAACACGAGATTGAGAAAAAAATAAACAGGATTCAGGAAAAGCTGAAACAAAATCCCGTCTTAAAATCCCGTCGGATCAAGGTGGTGGCATGTACTTCACAAAATGTAGTTCACACCCAGGAGTCAGCCAAAATGTAGTCCAGTTTGGCAATGAAAGTGAAAGATCGGGCTATCTACAACGTCCGCTGGCTTCGTGTTCCACAAATCCATGAATCTGACAAAAAGTAACTCGTGAAAAGCTATAGTTCATGAATAATGATGAATCAATTTAACATTACCAATGTGTCTAGGATTGAGATATCTCTCTGATTCAATGTCGAATTTGTCATAGATACATTTGGCTACAAACACAAATGCCAAAAAAGTTTAGCCTATTCGTTAATTAGGACAGACCCAGCGTAGAACTACAGGTCCAATACTGGGTTAATACCCAGCTCGAATTTGGCAAATGACGTCTTTGGATGCGCAAACAGGAACGAATAAATCGCCTTTGAACTCTTTCCAGTAACGTTCGTTGGGAAGGAGAACTTGACTACTAAACTGGAGCAGCATACGCGTGTTGATCGTTGATACTGTCAGAAACTTGATTAGAGATTTAATGTCAGGGTCACCCTACACAGATTCTGCCCACGGAAAATATACACCATGTGATTTAATTTCTCCGCCACTTTTGAAAGGCCGTGTTCCTTTATTTCCCCTTCCAGAATTTCATAAGTGGCGGTGAAGTGAAACAATGGCGTACATTAATTCGTCTGCACATCGTAGCAAAACAAAACAAAAACTTGGCAAGAGAGGCAATGACAAGTGGCAAAAGCTTTTCTTTCAGGAGTGTTACATGTACATACGTCCACACTGTGAGTTTAAGAACCAGTGCTAGAAGTGTTGACAAAATTGAAGTTTTGTATACAGCATTCCCTGCAGGGCCACCAGGCAGGAACGTAAGTTGTTTTAGCCGACCTCTTTTGAATAGATCCTTAACTCAGACTTGAGTTCTTATCTTGGCACGCTTGCTTATCTGTCTGGCATGCAACACTTACTGATATTCATTGACATTCACGTTTCATGTGGGAAATTGATGCTGCTGATGATGAGCAAGTTGATAAGCTAGCAGAGGTGATGGAGTTGGATCCTGTAGTAATAACAAGACAAGAGTTACAATGGGGTCCAACAATATTGGGAAATGAAAGGTCCAGCATTCCGTCAAATTTCCATAGAGCACGAGATCCTGTTTGGTTTGTCATAAGATATTAATCTTACCAATCTTTACCAATCGTAAAGCGAGGCGCAGCGATCTCTTGTGCTCAAAAGAATGAGCTTTTTGATGATCTTGATAATACTTATACTAATTGCAGGTAACTGCATCTCCATCAGTAATTTATGCAGATGCAGAGGAACAAGAAGAAGCAATTGGGATCCACTGGAAATAGGAAGTGATAATGAGAGCACTGGCAGGCGGTAAATGTTGACCTCCTGTTGTCATTAAGGTTTTATTTACGGTAGTAAGCAATCTCTCGTGTAAAATAACTAAAAATTTACAAACAAGGAGAGCCAGCCAGATTGTGTTCTAGGCAAAATCACAGAAGTGGGTATAAATGAATACCTAAATTTTTAATATTTTCATTCTTTTTCTTTAACTGCACTTGCGATATTGGAATGTGTTTTTTTTACAATAATATTAACAAAATGACGCTATTCAAGACTTTTTTTCATTTGCAGGGCCAGCGTCCAGCAGATGTGCCCGTGCAGTCCATTGATCGTCAAGGAGCAGTCGCTCCTTTGTTTAGAGGTGTCACCTGACGACAACCTGACGTGTCACTCGATGTTGAGCCTGATGGCAGCAATTATCAATTAAATGGCGCATCATCGCAGCAAGGCCGTCCAAACTTCATTGACTCTCTCCAGATAGAAGGTCTACTTAAGGTATGTGCATGTGGCATATCTCACACAATTTTTGCCAATTATTACACAAGGAGAAGCAACAGTCTCTCGGTTCAAATATTCATTGCAGTTCAACTCACACTGCGGATTTGTTCTTTTCTGTTTCTTCGGAAACTTCTATATACAGCTCGATTTTTTTATACCATTTGTACAGATGCCTGGTTGATAATAGCACTCTGACCTATGACGCCAGTGTTTTTCAACAAGGATACAACTTTCAACGGGGTCCAAACAAGCGTGAACGTCCAGGAAGGGCAGGAGATAATAACGGCCATGTTGACCGTCGATATCAATACCATAATACATATCTTTTTATGATGTAAGTGACTAATTTTCCCCTTATGCAGGTATTCTGCAAAGAGACATCAGGGGTGCCATCGACATTTCCTTTTTGCCACGGCTCATCAGGTGAGGGTCTTGGCAGCAATCAAAAGATTGTATGTCTATGGCACGTTAAAAGTTGTCACCAAGAAGCCAAGCCGTTTCATCAGCTGTTTTCAATTCACGTTTTTGTCAAGTTTATGGCAACATCAAACAAGTGCCCCTGAGCTTTGTATTTATTTTAGCGGCCATGTCTACTGCAAATGTAGTACAAAGTCATGTTTTTGAGGTAGAGAATGGCATATTTCTCCAGTTTCCCCAAGGCTGCCACCAAAAAGACTATATTTGGAAAAATGAAAATGAGGGGTGGAATGAAGAGACCGGTATGTTAATATTGAAACTTTATGAGCATTTTAAGCCAGAGCGAATGAACACGATGTATTCAATTCAACTCAGCTACACACGATGCAAACGAAAATACGAGAACAGTCTCTCAACCATTTGCGCAAATTCGTAAAAAGCCTTCGATATCTGTAGAAGCTCTGAAGCCACAACGCTTAATCTTCTGTCATTTTCAGACTGAGAAAAAAGTGCATCAAGTCAAAACTAAGGCCAAATCGTAAAGCCGGCCATACCAACAGAAAGCACGCAAGTACTGTGGAGAAAACCATCCAGGAAGTGTTACAGCTTACAAAAATGCCCTAATTGCCACAGACAAAACTCTTTTGCAAAAGTGTGTCACTCTGCAGGCAAAAGAAAACCACAAAGCCTAAAAAATTCATCAAATTGCGATTGATGCAGATGGATCTCAGCAATGATGAAAGTATGTTCAACGTAAATGCAGTCTCCATGGACACTCAGTACTTTGGAGATTTGCATGCAAGACCACGCTAAGGTGGCAAATCTGCAGCTATATTTGCAAGCACACCCATTTAAGGATTACCAAAACGTGAGCCGTTGCACCCATCAACAGCAAAATTAGAGGCTGTTCGACAAATCAGTCATCGATTCCGTCGGAGCAAATACTCTCTGGTGCAAGACGGACAGTGGAATAACAAAGCTCATCCACTTTGAATGTAAATTATTGAGTCAGCTTTGACCTGTTTGCTGTAAAGGTACAGCCAGTGGGGCACTAAACCTGTTACTGTTTAGCCAGGAAAATGTAATTCATGCGGTCAGGAAAGACACGGTCCTGACATACTGCAAGAGTACAATAACATATTCACGGACTTCTTCTGAAAACTTCTAGGCCATTTATCACATCAACCTGGAAGAGCTGGCAAAAGTTGTGCTTCTGCACGACAATACGTAAAAGAACGCTTCACAGTCTGGAACAACAGGAAATCATCCAGAAAGGTTAAGACTACTTCCTGAGTAAAGCAGCATGGTGAAAACAGAAGTAGAACAAACTCCAAAAAAAAACAACCTGAACTGAGCCCATCAACAATTGTTTGACTGTGTCCAAGACAAGGGCACGTTCTGCAATTTTATGACATCGAAAAAAAGGTGTCCATTGAGTGTGACAGCTCGATGTGGCGTTTTGAGCCGTTTTCAATAAAGAGGGCAATCCAGTGGCATAAGGCATTGCGAAGTCTCACCCCATGTAAGTGCAATCAGTCTTACGTTTTTTAATTTTCAAGCCAATCCTCATCATGCAGCTCAGATTCCAGAAATACTCACTCAACTCAACGTCCAGGCTAAATCTGACCCAGAAATGTACATCATTCACGAGAAGTCAACAGGAAAGCCACACCACATCATTTTCTAGGATTAGGAAGATTGTCTAGAAGATAGCAAATATCACTATGGAATCTGATGTGTTTGTCTCTCTTGATAGACTCAAGCGTATCCGGGGGAAACTTTTCGTGACACAACTCTGTAATCATTTGCCAAATGGTGTTTGGATGGCCAAATATTAAAGCAGGAGATGCCACTTTTCTACCAGAGAGTACTGGACGAATTAGCCACACGGAATGGTATTATATTCAGATGCACCAGAGTTGTGATACCCGCAAACCTAAGACATCATCTCCGTTGCCAGACCCCCATGCATCACACCTAGGAATCCAGAGCACAATCAACAGAGCTTGCGAGACCATATTATGGCCGCAAACGAATCAAGAACTTAATAAAGTTTTCCTCACTTGCCAGGAGAACCAACCGTTCCATGGCAAGGTGTTGCAACCGAATGCTTCGAGTTGAATGGCCAACCATACTGCGTCTTGTTGACGTGTACTCTGACTTCATAGAATCTGTGAAGCTGGAGGCATGACTACGGACCTGTGGAGAAAACAAAACCAGTCTTTGCCATACCAGGTACACTTATTGGTGAAAACAGACCAAACTACGCATCTCGAGAGTTAAGCCAGTTTGCTCACGAATGGGACTTTCGTCACATCACCACCCCATCGCAGCAGAGCCAACGGCGTCTGAATCCGCCGTCAAAATCATGCAATTCCTCATTAAATGGTCCAAACGAGATGATCAAGATATGTTGTATCCATTCTCGACACGCCGACACCAGGGATGACCAGCTCTCCAACTTGACGCCTCAATCCACGCCCAGGTAGAGCCCATATTCCATGTAACATTTCACTTTACAAGCCAGAACTACAGGAAGCATTGCCAAATCAGGTCGCACAAAAGAAGAACCAAGAAATTCTACGACTGCAGTGCCAAAGCCATTACTTCAGTTGGGGAGTGGTCAGAGTCAAAACCCGTCCTCAATGTGGACAATGCTCCTTGGAAGCCTAGGCCCCCACGACGCTACATCATTGAGGTAGATGGGCGACTGAGCCGTAGTAACTGAGAATACCACAGGGATACATTGGCTACACCTAATACAGGGGACAAATCTGACAAAGCCCTTTCCTTGAGACATCATCTACTTCACTGGACTCAACACCCGAATTATCTGACTTTCACAGGTTGTGACTGGGTGTCCCCAGTATCTCAAGGACTATGTGACCTAAATGAACACTAACTGTTCATCAATAAGAACTGCCAAGAGACTCCAACAAGGGACAGTTGGCATGATTCTCACAAACTTGTTTTAATGAAGCATTGCTCAGCATTTATTGCCATTATGTGTTTTTTTATTATTTTTAAAACAACAAAGCACCAAACGCTGTTAAATGTTACGGAGGTGTTTACCTTAGCATTTCGAGCAAAAAGATTGCTTTTTCTATAACAAAGTGACGACTGTTCACATCAATATTCTGGCAATTATTTGCTTTATGAGAAAAAAAAGAGATTTGAATGAAACCTTAAGCCGTTTTTGTTAACCCGATAACTCGATGGTGTCAGTCCACACGCTTAACGTGTGCTGCACAAAGATGCCCAGTAAGTCGATCAAAAGAGCGTTTGAAATTGTACTATTTAATGAGGTATAGTCATATTTTACAGTTAGGCATTGGGAACCTAAGGGCCGTAATGGATGGTCATACCCAGATAGCAAGCTTACGTTGGCCCAACGTAGGATTTAATCGTTGGCCCGACATCGGCGTGCCACATTGGCCCGATTTGGATTTGCTCATTGGCACACGGTTGGGCCAACATGTTGGGTTGACGTTGGGCCGATGACTTACACAGAATGACCGACCTTTGCCCATCGTTGGGCCAATGACAACATTTAATGGTTGGGCCAATGAGGAATCGGGGATTATTGGGTTGCAGTTGTGCCAACAGCAGACCGATCATTAACTACCGACGGCCAACATCTAGCCAAGGTTGGGCCAATACTAAACATGCACGGTTGGGCCAATTGTGTTGAGCCGATTGTTTGGTCTCAGTTGGGCCAATCACAGGCCAACATATATAGCCATCATCGGTTGCTGGATGGGCCAGGTAGGACGGTTAATTGTAAGGTTGTTCGGCGCGCGTCTTCTTGGAACCTGTCATTAAGATGATAATTACAAATGTTTTGATGGGGGGTATTAACTATAATACGCTATAATAGAAAGAAAAGATACTGCATTTACTTCTTTCTGAGATTTTTTTTTACCATTACGGATTGATTGGTCCAATGATCAAAATAAGTTATAAATAAGTTTACTAAATGAGAGATTATACATCTGCGTTTCTCATGGTTGTTATACAGATAGTAAAATCATCATAGTATATAGACTTTAATCTAAATTATAACTCTGATTGCATTAAAATTTTTAACCAATCTGCTAACATTTTTCTTACAAAATGATATTGCAGTCACAGAGTATTTGGAGGGCTGTCAAAAGTTAACTTTTGTATAGCAAAAACAGCAATGCAGTTTAAGTTATTCTATCTGCATTTGTTCTGAGATGGGTTTATAGAAACAATTACAAACAAAAACAATTACAAAGTTTTAACACAAGAATTGTCCCTGAGATTGTTCAAAGCTCAAAGCGTAACAGTTATATTTCTTAATAACAACTATTAAATATATTAACACTTTTAAACACCTTTAACAGTAAACGGCAAGTGAACAGCAATATTGCCACTAATTTAATAAAAGAAATTGTTCTCACCTCAACAACTGAAAATGAATCTGAGCAATGTCTCACTTTGCAGAACAAATCTTTGGAACTTTCCTGTAATCATTATTTGGGTAATATAAAAAGAAGCTTCATGGTTTCGGCATTATAAAACCAGGTTTTGTAGTCAAACTAATAATTAACTTCTGTGGGCTGTGGTAGTTCTTAAAAGCATCAAGTGTAAATAAATAAACAATGATAGACAAGAAACTAATGAGTGTGTACGGCTATTGGAATACGACAGATATATTTTTTAAGTTCCCTCTATTAACATCTCTGCAAGGGATTTATCAAGCATTGCTTGCAGAAGAGGAGCTTGGATTTCTCTGAAAAAGTACTTAGTGTTGAAGATCAAACACTTATGTTTATAGTTTGGTTTAGCATTACCAGTTGCTCCACTTATTAAATGGTGTCACAAAAAATTTTGTTTTCGAAAGTTTCCTACATCATGCAAAGTTTTACATTAAAATAACCTCCACAAGAATAAGTTCACAAAGGATGTTTTGCAAATGGTAATTGTAGGCTACTTAGGTTGCAGCAGGCCTTAGTGTACTTGACTTTCACTCGGATTGGTAACTGGAAGTAAATCTCTCAGATGACACTTCAAGGTTTTATTGTAGATATTCACTAAATACCAGTGTTTCAAATGCCAAATGAAAACTAAATCAGGCTTTATGCACCAACCCACACTGGTCATCACACAATCGATTAAGAAGCAAGGCTTTTACAATTTTGGGGTTCATTGCAAAAGAATCACAATTTCAACATATGGAATCCACTGAAAAATAACACAGTAACACTTTTAAGATGTCATCTCAAAACACAACTATAATTTAACAAAGGCTTTTGAATGGTACTATATAAACTGTTTAAATGAAGAATACATCTTTTATGAAACACCACTAAACAACACTCATTCCTTGTCACTGTTGCTGCTGTATTCCTCGGTGGATAGTTCATCAAGGTTGGAAGGGCTCTTGCTTGCTGCAGGGTTCAGCTACAGCTGCAGCGGCTGCTCGTCTTGCTATCCTGCCACCATCTTGGTCTTTTGAGTAGTGGAGCCACACTTTGATCATCTCGTCAATTTCGGCATTTGTGGCAGACTGCACGGATGGGTTTCTTCGAACAGCTCCTAGAAAACAATCCAGAAGATTTTTTTATCAATGTTAAGGTGAGCAAAGACACTAGAATGGCAGGATTTCAATAAGTTTACCCCATGGGATTAAAACATACAATTCAATTACTTACTGCCAATTTCGGCCTGTAACTACTATACATTACATACGGTTTTACACTGTTTACAAAGCAAATTAAGATCTGGAAGGGTTCACAATCAGTTAACCAATTTATGAACACGTATAGATTGAACCAATTTTGAAGGATCAGGATATGAAGTAAGCCTAGGTTGTTACTGAGATGGGCATGTCCCAAATTGTTTCATGTTGTGAGCAAATCAATTTTATGGCAAAAACGAAAAACCCACCTGCCCTGGCCTACTCCCCCAATCTCCCCACCTAAAAAAAGTAGACCAAAAATACTATTGTTTCCACTTGATAGGATGATTATAAAAAATACCTGTACAAACTGGAGCTGGCCACCGATTGATCAAGGATGAGGGTGGAGAAGGCAGGGCTTGAGCAGGCGTCTTTGGTGCAGAAGTTGCAGATAGATGTTGGTGCTTTTGCTGATTGCCTCTCTGAACGTTGCGTGATGAGCATGAGCAGTCCTCGTCAGAAGAGGAATCGCTTTCCTGGTAACGTGGGTTTGGCCTAGAAGATTTGGTCAACAAAAGTGAAACAGTCCATTGCGTCACATACTATCTCAACAATTCAAAATAACTGACTCTTGGATGGAATTGATATTACTGTTCGATCATTAGGAAACCAAAAAGCAACTCGTGTCTGGCCAGCGATGGTAATCTCAGATGTCCCAGTCCAGCAAACAGGACCTGGCTTGCGCTTTCCAAGCCAATTCAACCTGAGCACACAATTGTAAAAATTCATACAGCAGTATAATGAACCATGAAAATGTTAAGTACCATCTGAAAATATTCATTTTCATTCTCAAGACTGTAAAACAATAGAGCAATTTTACTTGCACCATAGGTCATAATTTATATTCAGTAATCGATTTGACTTGAGACAACTCAAATTTAGTTTTCTTTAACTTTCATAACCGATCTAAACACTGTTGGAATCATTACCTTGACTGCCTCTTTGTCAGGGACATGCTCAATCGCTCATTCGGCAAACTCGCAGTCACTTCCAGTACTACTAGAATACTCATGGTTGTTCTCATGGAAATGGTACATTTGCATATCTTCAGGAAGCAACATAAGGTGATCAAATGATTGGTTACAGTCTGTGCTGGAAGCAGAAAAGAAGTCATCTGTGGCACTTGCAGGCTCATCAATCATGTCAACATTCTTTAAGTTTGAATGCTCTTCATCATAAACTTGCAGTCAGTGCTCTCACTGACTCATCGGGAACTAACAGTGAAACAGAGAGGCCTTGTTCCCCATTGTTCGGAAGTAGGCCTAGGCCCAAATGATTCCGACAATTTGGCCTAGGCCGCTTAGGAGTACTTTCAAAGATGTCATCAATTGTGTTCTGAAAACTCTATCTTTTAATTTCCTCCTCCTTGTCCAATAAGACAATGACTTGTACATTTTATCCCCAAACTTTAGGCCTACTTTCTGACCACTGTTAAATACACTGTCAAAATTATTAGCCGAGTACTGTTACAGCCACAAGTCCAGCAAGATGAACGTCACGGAACTTGCACAATGTACATGTACTACATGTATCAATAATGTACATGTAGGGCCAACGAAGGCTCAGGCCTATACCAATTTTACTCGTCGTGATGAGGCTGAAAAAAAAAACTGGGAAAACGTCTATATACAAACCTCATCTCAACAAACTTCAGCCAGTATCGTGGTCTTTGTTGAGCTATGTTCAGGTGATTGGTTGCACTCAAAGATGGATTCGATGCTATAAATCTTGCAGTTGCACTGGACGGCCGGCAGATAGAGAGATACTAGGACGTGTGCTGCATGTACTGTTTGTTTGTATGTACTGGATACACAGGCTAAAACACGTCTACAACGTGCGAACGATGCGCGCTACATTACATTGTGTACTACGTATACGACGAGTGTGTGCGTGTAGGAGTTATTTGGCCACTTGCCAGTTAACTGATGCGGACGCGCGAAATTTTGTGGTACACGTATTTTTATTTCATCATTTTAAAGCACGGACAATATTATAAAATGTTTCTAAATTTATTGTTTAAGTTTTTTAATTCATAAATATTTAAAAGGGGTAATTATTTTAATACAACCTAAGAAGCCATTTAATTATCTTTTTTTTTAAGTGTGACATTTATACAATTTTATTGTGTGATATGCGTCGTTATTTTTTATACGACGCGAAGTACGATGCGAAGTGGCGTTTGGGCCACGTCGTGCCGATATGTGAATTGCCGACAATTTCAGCAACATTGGGCCAACAACGGGCCAACGGTAAACTTTTTTTGCGAAGGTTAGGAAATACATTCTGTTATTGGACCAACAATGGGCCAACATCTCTCAGCCAACACCGATATTTGGCCAATGAATCAACCATGAACCAATGTTGGCCCAACGTAAGTTTGCTATCTGGGTAGTCACCGCGTTCGGCACATGTGGCCATGCATACAGACGCCAGTAATTATTCCCTATTAGCCGTCAGAAAGGAAAAATATGTAAAGAAAAGTTCAATTTAGAAGAAAAAAAAAAGAAAGCGATAACTTGGAAAAATACTGCGCAACCTTCAGATCATTTGTTTGCGTTTGTAGCGAATATACTCTTCCAGGGGAAAATTGTACGGCTTAAACAAGCAGATGAGCTAATCCAAATGAGCTAATCTAAAATGCTAGCCATTTTGGAAATTGCCTGCCGCGCCCTGCTGGGGTAAAATTGTGAATGCCTCAATATGAAAATTTGGAGAGAATACTAAAGTGTGTCTAGCAAATTTGGCTCTTTAATGACAAAGTGAACAACACTTTTGCTATGCCGCTGCACTAAACGGAACTACAAACTCCGAAAATGCCATGAAGACACGTCCGTAAATGATAGGGCGCTGAGAAAAGAAGGACGCAGATGGCAGTGGGAACGCAGTGCATTGTGGAAGGTCAAGGGGGCAGGACGCATAAATCAAGTTTTGCATGTAGGCTGGGGTACGTGAATGAAAGAGACACCTGCCGGTCGCTGACGCTAAAGTACAATTTGGTACTCAAAAACAATAGGAAAACACCGCTTGGCTAGCGTGGGTTTTTTTGAGGATGTACTAGACGAAAACAACGTTGTTACGATTCCAGTTGATCCAAATCATTTTGTGTCTCCCCCGAAAAGGTACATGGGGAATTTACACGCACATTTTAAAAACCTTTAAAAGACTTTGTCGTCATTTGTTTCGTTCTCAGGGCAGAGCCTATATGCTCTTTAGCATGTGCGGTTCCAAGCGTCGGTTCGGCAACTCTGTAGTCTTCTCTTCATCACCAGACCGAGGCCGAAGCTGACACCTCTGTGGGACCGTGGAGTGTCGTGGCTCCATGCAGAAGCCGAATCTCGGGGGTCGACATCAACCTAGCTGTCCTGGCGCTGGGTGTGGAGGTGCTTGGCCTGACGACTGTGCTCTTTTGGCCATGGCACTGACTGGGCGGGGCCTCAGTTTTCCTTTCTAGTGTTGGGCTCCTTAAGGTAATTATGCTCGGCCGAATTTCTTACAAAATGATATTGCAGTCACAGAGTATTTGGAGGGCTGTCAAAAGTTAACTTTTGTATAGCAAAAACAGCAATGCAGTTTAAGTTATTCTATCTGCATTTGTTCTGAGATGGGTTTATAGAAACAATTACAAACAAAAACAATTACAAAGTTTTAACACAAGAATTGTCCCTGAGATTGTTCAAAGCTCAAAGCGTAACAGTTATATTTCTTAATAACAACTATTAAATATATTAACACTTTTAAACACCTTTAACAGTAAACGGCAAGTGAACAGCAATATTGCCACTAATTTAATAAAAGAAATTGTTCTCACCTCAACAACTGAAAATGAATCTGAGCAATGTCTCACTTTGCAGAACAAATCTTTGGAACTTTCCTGTAATCATTATTTGGGTAATATAAAAAGAAGCTTCATGGTTTCGGCATTATAAAACCAGGTTTTGTAGTCAAACTAATAATTAACTTCTGTGGGCTGTGGTAGTTCTTAAAAGCATCAAGTGTAAATAAATAAACAATGATAGACAAGAAACTAATGAGTGTGTACGGCTATTGGAATACGACAGATATATTTTTTAAGTTCCCTCTATTAACATCTCTGCAAGGGATTTATCAAGCATTGCTTGCAGAAGAGGAGCTTGGATTTCTCTGAAAAAGTACTTAGTGTTGAAGATCAAACACTTATGTTTATAGTTTGGTTTAGCATTACCAGTTGCTCCACTTATTAAATGGTGTCACAAAAAAATTTTGTTTTCGAAAGTTTCCTACATCATTGCAAAGTTTTACATTAAAATAACCTCACAAGAATAAGTTCACAAAGGATGTTTTGCAAATGGTAATTGTAGGCTACTTAGGTTGCAGCAGGCCTTAGTGTACTTGACTTTCACTCGGATTGGTAACTGGAAGTAAATCTCTCAGATGACACTTCAAGGTTTTATTGTAGATATTCACTAAATACCAGTGTTTCAAATGCCAAATGAAAACTAAATCAGGCTTTATGCACCAACCCACCACTGGTCATCACACAATCGATTAAGAAGCAAGGCTTTTACAATTTTGGGGTTCATTGCAAAAGAATCACAATTTCAACATATGGAATCCACTGAAAAATAACACAGTAACACTTTTAAGATGTCATCTCAAAACACAACTATAATTTAACAAAGGCTTTTGAATGGTACTATATAAACTGTTTAAATGAAGAATACATCTTTTATGAAACACCACTAAACAACACTCATTCCTTGTCACTGTTGCTGCTGTATTCCTCGGTGGATAGTTCATCAAGGTTGGAAGGGCTCTTGCTTGCTGCAGGGTTCAGCTACAGCTGCAGCGGCTGCTCGTCTTGCTATCCTGCCACCATCTTGGTCTTTTGAGTAGTGGAGCCACACTTTGATCATCTCGTCAATTTCGGCATTTGTGGCAGACTGCACGGATGGGTTTCTTCGAACAGCTCCTAGAAAACAATCCAGAAGATTTTTTTATCAATGTTAAGGTGAGCAAAGACACTAGAATGGCAGGATTTCAATAAGTTTACCCCATGGGATTAAAACATACAATTCAATTACTTACTGCCAATTTCGGCCTGTAACTACTATACATTACATACGGTTTTACACTGTTTACAAAGCAAATTAAGATCTGGAAGGGTTCACAATCAGTTAACCAATTTATGAACACGTATAGATTGAACCAATTTTGAAGGATCAGGATATGAAGTAAGCCTAGGTTGTTACTGAGATGGGCATGTCCCAAATTGTTTCATGTTGTGAGCAAATCAATTTTATGGCAAAAACGAAAAACCCACCTGCCCTGGCCTACTCCCCCAATCTCCCCACCTAAAAAAAGTAGACCAAAAATACTATTGTTTCCACTTGATAGGATGATTATAAAAAATACCTGTACAAACTGGAGCTGGCCACCGATTGATCAAGGATGAGGGTGGAGAAGGCAGGGCTTGAGCAGGCGTCTTTGGTGCAGAAGTTGCAGATAGATGTTGGTGCTTTTGCTGATTGCCTCTCTGAACGTTGCGTGATGAGCATGAGCAGTCCTCGTCAGAAGAGGAATCGCTTTCCTGGTAACGTGGGTTTGGCCTAGAAGATTTGGTCAACAAAAGTGAAACAGTCCATTGCGTCACATACTATCTCAACAATTCAAAATAACTGACTCTTGGATGGAATTGATATTACTGTTCGATCATTAGGAAACCAAAAAGCAACTCGTGTCTGGCCAGCGATGGTAATCTCAGATGTCCCAGTCCAGCAAACAGGACCTGGCTTGCGCTTTCCAAGCCAATTCAACCTGAGCACACATTTGTAAAAATTCATACAGCAGTATAATGAACCATGAAAATGTTAAGTACCATCTGAAAATATTCATTTTCATTCTCAAGACTGTAAAACAATAGAGCAATTTTACTTGCACCATAGGTCATAATTTATATTCAGTAATCGATTTGACTTGAGACAACTCAAATTTAGTTTTCTCTAACTTTCATAACCGATCTAAACACTGTTGGAATCATTACCTTGACTGCCTCTTTGTCAGGGACATGCTCAATCGCTCATTCGGCAAACTCGCAGTCACTTCCAGTACTACTAGAATACTCATGGTTGTTCTCATGGAAATGGTACATTTGCATATCTTCAGGAAGCAACATAAGGTGATCAAATGATTGGTTACAGTCTGTGCTGGAAGCAGAAAAGAAGTCATCTGTGGCACTTGCAGGCTCATCAATCATGTCAACATTCTTTAAGTTTGAATGCTCTTCATCAGATAAACTTGCAGTCAGTGCTCTCACTGACTCATCGGGAACTAACAGTGAAACAGAGAGGCCTTGTTCCCCATTGTTCTGAAGTAGGCCTAGGCCCAAATGATTCCGACAATTTGGCCTAGGCCGCTTAGGAGTACTTTCAAAGATGTCATCAATGTGTTCTGAAACTCTATCTTTTAATTTCCTCCTCCTTGTCCAATAAGACAATGACTTGTACATTTTATCCCCAAACTTTAGGCCTACTTTCTGACCACTGTTAAATACACTGTCAAAATTATTAGCCGAGTACTGTTACAGCCACAAGTCCAGCAAGATGAACGTCACGGAACTTGCACAATGTACATGTACTACATGTATCAATAATGTACATGTAGGGCCAACGAAGGCTCAGGCCTATACCATTTTTACTCGTCGTGATGAGGCTGAAAAAAAAAACTGGGAAAACGTCTATATACAAACCTCATCTCAACAAACTTCAGCAGTATCGTGGTCTTTGTTGAGCTATGTTCAGGTGATTGGTTGCACTCAAAGATGGATTCGATGCTATAAATCTTGCAGTTGCACTGGACGGCCGGCAGATAGAGAGATACTAGGACGTGTGCTGCATGTACTGTTTGTTTGTATGTACTGTATACACAGGCTAAAACACGTCTACAACGTGCGAACGATGCGCGCTACATTACATTGTGTACTACGTATACGACGAGTGTGTGCGTGTAGGAGTTATTTGGCCACTTGCCAGTTAACTGATGCGGACGCGCGAAATTTTGTGGTACATGTATTTTTATTTCATCATTTTAAAGCACGGACAATATTATAAAATGTTTCTAAATTTATTGTTTAAGTTTTTTAATTCATAAATATTTAAAAGGGGTAATTATTTTAATACAACCTAAGAAGCCATTTAATTATCTTTTTTTTAAGTTTGACATTTATACAATTTTATTGTGTGATATGCGTCGTTATTTTTTATACGACGCGAAGTACGATGCGAAGTGGAGTTGGGCCAACGTCGTGCCGATATGTGAATTGCCGTCAATTTCAGCAACATTGGGCCAACAACGGGCCAACGGTAAACTTTTTTTGCGAAGGTTAGGAAAACTTTCTGTTATTGGACCAACAATGGGCCAACATCTCTCAGCCAACACCGATATTTGGCCAATGAATCAACCATGAACCAATGTTGGCCCAACGTAAGTTTGCTATCTGGGTAGTCACCGCGTTCGGCACATGTGGCCATGCATACAGACGCCAGTAATTATTCCCTATTAGCCGTCAGAAAGGAAAAATATGTAAAGAAAAGTTCAATTTAGAAGAAAAAAAAAAGAAAGCGATAACTTGGAAAAATACTGCGCAACCTTCAGATCATTTGTTTGCGTTTGTAGCGAATATACTCTTCCAGGGGAAAATTGTACGGCTTAAACAAGCAGATGAGCTAATCCAAATGAGCTAATCTAAAATGCTAGCCATTTTGGAAATTGCCTGCCGCGCCCTGCTGGGGTAAAATTGTGAATGCCTCAATATGAAAATTTGGAGAGAATACTAAAGTGTGTCTAGCAAATTTGGCTCTTTAATGACAAAGTGAACAACACTTTTGCTATGCCGCTGCACTAAACGGAACTACAAACTCCGAAAATGCCATGAAGACACGTCCGTAAATGATAGGGCGCTGAGAAAAGAAGGACGCAGATGGCAGTGGGAACGCAGTGCATTGTGGAAGGTCAAGGGGGCAGGACGCATAAATCAAGTTTTGCATGTAGGCTGGGGTACGTGAATGAAAGAGACACCTGCCGGTCGCTGACGCTAAAGTACAATTTGGTACTCAAAAACAATAGGAAAACACCGCTTGGCTAGCGTGGGTTTTTTTGAGGATGTACTAGACGAAAACAACGTTGTTACGATTCCAGTTGATCCAAATCATTTTGTGTCTCCCCCGAAAAGGTACATGGGGAATTTACACGCACATTTTAAAAACCTTTAAAAGACTTTGTCGTCATTTGTTTCGTTCTCAGGGCAGTGCCTATATGCTCTTTAGCATGTGCGGTTCCAAGCGTCGGTTCGGCAACTCTGTAGTCTTCTCTTCATCACCAGACCGAGGCCGAAGCTGACACCTCTGTGGGACCGTGGAGTGTCGTGGCTCCATGCAGAAGCCGAATCTCGGGGGTCGACATCAACCTAGCTGTCCTGGCGCTGGGTGTGGAGGTGCTTGGCCTGACGACTGTGCTCTTTTGGCCATGGCACTGACTGGGCGGGGCCTCAGTTTTCCTTTCTAGTGTTGGGCTCCTTAAGGTAATTATGCTCGGCCGAATATAATGTTTTGCCGGCATGCCTATTTTTTTGTATAATTGTGCATGGTTGTGCTAATGTAAATATGTTTGTTTTTATGCGTTTACTTGTCCAAATTTACGGTGTTTTTGCATGAGAAGTTTAAGTTTCAAAAAACCACTGGATTTACTTTGTTTTCACTTATTTTTTGCTGGTTTAAGTTTGTAATTAAATATTATTTTTAAATTCGTTGTCCTTTGCCCATATGTAAGTGTCCCTGTTCCCATCTTTTGATTTTCTTCTGCCATGCGTTCTCCGCACATAATAATGTCACACTTTAGACAAGAGGGTAGCAATCAAACGACGTGAGAGATTTTTAGATTAGAATTACCGTACCGGTGCTCTCCAAACTGAGCTATACAGCCTTACGTTGGTGGCTTTTAGGGAAACTGACTAGGTGTTTTTATAAATGATAATAAAGATGAAGGAAGAACTAACTTTTGTGTAAAAGGCATTCAGTTTCCTGTCACCTTTGTTAAGCGGGCATTACACGGTTAGCAACATCAAAAGCGTGAGCTACTCGATTTTCCAACTACCCTACAGCACGCATGCTTTACAATCCTAAATACAAGAAAGTGTTGGTGAGATGAAATACAAATTTAGCGACCGCCTGGTGAAAGAAGTCGTTTGCTTACGTCCCAAAATGTATCGAAGGCCAAGTTAACTTGAAAAAAGCTGTGTAACCAAAGTCGAAGCAAACTGCAACACGAAGCTTACAAAGAAGCATTGTTTGGTTGTAAGCAGGTTTTAACGACCCAACATCACGATCGCAGGGAAACTTGGTTTACACGATCATTAAAAATAAATTTGGATACAAAGCGTTAATTACTATTAAATGGGGAAGATACTTTAGCCTATGGTCGTTACCGTGAAGGCGATAACTCCTTGTGCTCTGGTTAGAGAAGAGCTTCAACTAGTGTTGAAGCTCTTCTCTAACAAAACTCCGCTCGGGACCTCCAAGCGAATAATACAACGTTGGGCCTGTTTTCACCTTTTTGCCGTTGAATCGTTTAAACTGACTCGTGCACTTTTTGTCCACACTCCGGTCGGGATAGGTCGCCCTTCTAACGGTACCGCCTTCCTGTTCACCCGGATAGTATACCCGAACATTAGAAGGAAGTTCTTGCCTTTTGCTTTCTCTTTAGGGAGAAGCTGCTTCCTCCGGCTTTTCATCGTCTATTTTTTATAGTCTATTTGTTTTGTTTAGTACTTTTATGACCTGAGGCAGATGTTGGACCTATTCCACGTTACGAACACCAACGTTTAACATTTTTTTTGCACGTATTGATGACCAAACAATCGTTCAGCCAAAGTCCTATTGAACCGTTCGACTATTCCTTGGGACCCATGGCCCGATTCGCCCACATGTATTTCAACCTTATTTTTGGCCAGGACTTTATAAAATCCACCTTTAAACTCTGATGCCGAGTAATGCAAATTTCTACGACTTTATATCTAAAAATCCACGTCGACCACAGTCAAAGCATGTTTATAAGTTTTTCTTTTAATTCGATCTCAAGGTAGGTATAGCACGTCCATCTGATGCACGTAGTTGGGTTCGACCGATTCATGTTGCAACCTCGCCGGCCTGGTTACGTAACCATGGGAAAGTAAATAAATTTGCCAAATTGCTTGCTTTTTAACCAATTTCTTACAACGCTTTTATCCACATCCGTCTTTTGTGGTAACTTGATCTATGGTCCTTTCACCTCGAAAATAACCTTTTAGGCTGTAAAAAAGTTTTGAAATTTTTTTTTTCCATTTAAAATAGAGTTTACCATATCGGTTCGCCAAAAAACAACTAAAGCAGTTCCGCCTACAATCCATGCACTCGTTTAAAAAAATCCAACAAAAGCACACGATTTTTCTTCCCAAGTTCTTTTTCGCCAATTGTTCCAAAGCATAATCATGCCGTCTTCTTTCTTCGTCTAGCCAATTTTGAGATAAACTGCCAACTATAAAATTGAATAAACGCTCGGCTAAAGTGAGGTTAAACCTTTCTACGATTCCTTAAGATCTGTGTACCCCAGGTTCACCCACTTGAATTTGTACTTTATTTTTCGCCATTAACCGTTTGAAGTCGCCTTTGAATTCAGATCCCGAGTCCACCATTATGAATTTGGGCCAGGTCAGAGGTGATTGCCCGTAAATTTTCTTTATTGCCTCACTCACTTGTTCGGCGGTTTTACTGGTCAACGGTTCTGCTTCTTTATACCGGGAACCCACGTCTACCACGGTCTAAGTGTACTTAAACGTTTTTCTTTTAACGCGGTCCCAGGGTAAATACAAAACGTCCATTTGATGCGCGTAATTAGGTTCGACCGATTCTGATTGCAACATTGTAGGTCTGGGTACGTAATTTGGTTTCGGTAAATATATTTGCCAAACGGCCTGCTTTTTTAGCCAGTTCCTGATAACTGATTTGTCCGCACCGGTCTTTTCGTGTAGATGATCGACCGCGCTTTCTCCTCGCCAGTAAACCTGTGGGCTGTAAAACAACTTTGAAAATTCTTTCTCCATTTTAAAATAAGTTACGCAAATCGATAAGCTAACAACCCCACCAAGGCCGTCCCGGATATGATCCAAACAAACTCGCAAATCTTTTGATCGTCGGAAGGCTCGTAAAAATCGGACAATTTAGGCTTTGGCGGTAACGGCGTAATACTCTTACCGGTCAATTCCGAATAAGCCCGCAACGCTTCGTCCACGTTTACAAATGTCTGCTGACTCGCGCGTTCTTGTCGCATTCGTTCGTTTAAAAAGTCTAGCATGTGTACGCGGTTTTGTTCCCATTCCTCTTTCGCTCGCGCCAATTGCTCCAACGCGAGGTCGTGACGCTTTCGTTCTTCGTCGACTTTACTTTTTGATAAACTGCTAAATAAAAAATTTGAGCCCGTGAATGCCAAGGCGTTTACTATCGCTCCTCCCACCATCGTTAAAGCACTAGCCATTTTTAAAATAAGGTTAAATTAAATATCGATAACGAAATTAAAGATAAATTAATCCAGATTCAAACCGATCAAACGGAGATTCAGCAGATGCTTGGCGACATGCGCGCCGATATAGATCACGTCGGTGATATGGTTTCAGAGACCCAAAGTGAAAAATACGAAGATGTTTTTTTGCAGCGAGTTTAACGTTAGTCGTGTTTTCTTTTCTTTTTAAAATGATAAAATAAGAATCGTAAATAAGAATATTATATATTAAAAGTAAATATGTCGCAACAATACACCAAAAAGCTAAACCCGAGTGGCAGACTTAAAGTTCCTCGCGCGATCAAAGGCGAGCGGTGCAACAACCCGAGCACCATAGCCGCGGGTCACACGTTAAACGTAAAACTTCCAGCTCTAGGCACGGACGACGTCATTGTACCCGGCACGGCAAAGTTGGCTTTTAAACTGGATCTAGATGGCGCCTCGGACGACAACAGGACAGTGTATAACAACGTGGCGCGAAACCTGGTTTCTGAAATAAACGTGAGTCTACAGGGAAACAAGATCGTAAGTTACCGAGATGCGGACGTATTTCACAATTTTAAGGACAATTGGTTGCCGTTGTCGCAGACTAAAAACATGGCGTACTTTGGACTAGAGAAAGAAAACGTGGCCAAGATCAGGATCGGTGCTGGCGATAAAAACGAAGCCACAAACAACGGTAAAGACAAGGCAATTGCCGACGCATTTAAAAACAGGTACGCCATTCCACTGGACACGCCAATGTTGACGGATCACGCTCCGTTTTACCCGTCGTGGTTTAAAGAGCCTCTGACGTATCAACTGGTTTTTAATAGTCACGACAAAGTGGTCAACTCGTCAGATACAGCTGCAGAATATCAAATTTCAGATCTCACCTTGGAATACGAAGTAGTCACCAATCGAGACTTGGCGCAAACACTAAAAAATAAAACAACGATGTATTACCTATTCGACCGAGTGCATTCCTGGAAAAAACAGGTCGTAAACAAGAGTGACACGCTATCGAACATCAGCATCGACCAAACGATTAGATCTCTAAAAGGTGTGTTGATCCTATTCAGAGACCCGACGATCAAAAATCCTCAGAGATTCTACAACCCGCATATCACTAAAACGGTCGTCACGATCGGAGGTAAACCGAATCAACTTTATTCGCAGGGTCTGTTTGAATATCAACATTTTGCCGAAGTTACAAAATATTTCAGATAAAGAATTGGCTAGAGGGGTCGTCTCAGACATATCTTTGTTGGAGTAGACCTAGTCGACTATTTGAATGATAAGTACGGCCTCTGGCTCGACTTCCGCAGTTCTGACGACAATTCTGCCCACGGATCGGGTAGGCCTCTCGGCGGAGGAGGGGATATCTCGATTCAGATGGAACGAAAGGCCAAAACAGCGGGGACGCTCACGATGTAGGTGTTTTTGGTGATGGACGCGCAGCTCACGGGGGAAGACCGAAAACTAAACTAAAAGTTTAGTTTATTAAAATGAGCGAACAAAGTGAATGGTATAAAAATCCTCACTGCGCCTTAATCGTAGGTAAGACGGGTAGCGGGAAGACCCAGTGGATCTTGGACCTTTTGGAGACCGAATACCGTTTTGCGTTTGAATCTGTAGTTATTATCTGTCCGACGCTTTTTAAGAATAAAACTTATCTCGACAGGTTGTGGATATACACCGACAAAAACGTTTACCTGTGTGATTTAGATCGGGAAAGGCTAGAGTTAAACGAGGCGATCGAACTTTATCAAAAAATATTTGACAGGATAAATACTTTGTTTATTATCGACGACTGTGCAGCCGATCAATTTATCAAGTACCGAAAAAGTCTAAGGGTACCAATACGTGTGCGTTGCCTAAAATAGCGTTCTCGGGTAGACACTACCTTCACAGCTGCTGGCTACTCACCTAAAAGTACAATTCGATGCTAAAAGATTTCCGAGAGAATACCGCCTGGACCGTGATATTCCATTGCAAAGGTCGTGGTTCCTTTGACCAATGTCTCGACGAGAACGATGTAGTACCGGACGAAAAACGAGATCAAATTAAAAGATATTTACGAGACGTGAAATTTAGCAAATTGGTATTAAATACGGAACCACCAGTTAGCTATTTCGTTCAATAAAAATGAGATAATGTATGAACGAACGAAGCGTAGCAAAATGGAAAGTAAAATTTGCAAATCAAAATCGTTGGAATTTTTTAAAGTTACAGATAGCGGTAAGGCTTGCTCGGGGTGTATTAGTTGTAACGCCGCTGCAAAAGTCTCTAATAATCGGCATAAATGCAAACACGGGAGACAAAAATCTCGTTGCATTAAATGTGGTGGAAACGGTATATGTGAACACGGGAGACAGAGATATCGTTGCGTTAAATGTAATGGAAACGGTATATGCGAACATAAAAAAAGCTAAGCATCTGGAGTTCAACAAAAGCTCTGTTATATTAAAAGAGGATGTCATCAAACGAAGCGAACAACGAAGCGAGCAAAGCGAGCAGCGAATCGAGACCTCAGACGGTAACTACAAATAAAGTAAACGTTAAAAATCCAAAACGAGTAGAACAAGGTAAAAAATTGGCCGAGTATTAACAAGAAGATGAAGCAGCAGCTCGCCAAGATGAAATTAGCCTAGCGAGCAAAGCGAAGAGAGCAACCAAAACTTCAGCTCAGAAAATAAAATTTATCAAACGGTTACAGCGAACAGAAACTAAATACTTGGTGGATTGGCCATCTCTGCGCTCGCGATCTATTTAATTTGGAAAAATAAGTCGAGCGCTCAACCTACTTGACAAATTAAGAACCAATTAGGCCAACCAAAAGCAAGCAGCGACCGACCCGAGATTTTGGATATGGAATACATTTAAAAGTTCTTTATATATAAATATGAGTAACGCTAAATCAATCGACGTAAACGGAATCGCCAATACGGTTTACCACGGTGCGGTCGTTTCGGGACTATCGCTCGGTTACGCCATGCTATCGAGCAAGCTGTTCAAGGTCAAACCGCCGGACCTAAATAAGTTGTCTGCTGAAGACGCGTTGAAACTGACCGCGTTGTCTAGCGGTGCCCTGTTTACCCAGGATTGGTTGGTAGCACAGGGTATATTGCCCGCGAGCCTGCCCACCGCTTAAAAACGTATATTATAAAAGAAATGGCAGAAGGAGGATTCGATCCCGAGGAAATACCTCTCTTAGAAAATCAAGATCAAGAAATAAGCGAGCAAAGAGAGCGCGACCAAGATTTTGTTGAGAATGATCAACAAGAAACGAGCTTTGTGGAAGGAAATATCCCCACATCGAGACCGGGGATAACCATCGAAGACCTACAACAGGAGCTTGATGAAATTAAGCTTAGCGATGAAACTAAAAAGGTGGTGTATAGTTTTAAAAACGAGATTAAAGATTTTACCGGACTTAAATCGACCATAGACTTAACAAACACTTTTGGTTCCCCTCGATTCGGAAGGAATACTCTATGCAAGCCATAGGGGTAAAAAAAATCCGCCTGACTAGAACAAAAATAGAACAAAAAGTGGACGGCGGTTTCTCGCGTTGTCTAGCTTAGAACAAGAAGGTGGCATAGATTTTATTAGACGCATTTTAGGGTTAACAAATTACAAAAACCCTGCAACTCAATTAATTGAAGAGGTAGAAGCCGTTTCAGAAAATATAGAAAAGATCACGAGTGAAGACGGATCTGTAGACGAATTAGATGAGGCACTCGATCAACTTCAAGAAATAGCGCAACAGTCTAGTAACTTAAAGCCAGAAGATGCAAATTCAGAATTTACTCTCAGAGAGATCAGAAGTCTAAACGAAGGCTTACAAACAATAAGAGGTCAATTAAAACTTGTAGAAGCTAAGATTGCAAGAGTAAAAGAAAATATTCAGACAACTGGAGATGCATTGAAGGAACCAGGTATCACGCGAGAACAAAAAGAATCAGAGCTTAAAATTCTTAGAGATTAGCGAGAAAATTTAAACATGGGGTTTAGAAACCAATTTGAAACGTTAAAAGAAACGATTAAAACAGCTCTAGGTAAAGACTTAATTTTACGCGAACGAATTAATATTTTATTTAGAGAACAAGGCGTCACGATCGTAAGTATTTTAACGGCTTTTGGGTTAGCCGTGAGTACCATCGTTAGTAGCATCGTGGCTAGCGTCAGGGCTGCCAGAGCGAGCGGAGCGATCAAACCGACACCAAAACCAACGCCTGAACCTCCTTCCAAAGGTGGAACCACCGATTGGATCAAACGTCAACTGTGGAACCTGGCTAACATATTGAAGAAACTCGGGTTGAAAGCTTTAGGTGCTTTGCCCGGGGTAGGTAGGTATTTTGAGTTGGATTTTCAACGTGTCGAGTAAAGCGGTCGGATGGGTGGCTGAGCATCTGTGGACTCTGTTTGTAGGCGTAGGCGTTTTGCTTTTGACGTACGTACAAAAGAATTGGTAAAAAGGGATTTTAAATAGGCAAAAAAAAAAAACCTGTTTTCTGCATGGAAAAACAGGTGTTTATTTTTTTTGCCCTAAATCAAACCGTTGATGTGAAAACCTTGTATAACGTAAAACCGATGACACCCACGGCAATGGCTCCAACGGTTGATGACAGTTTTTCTTCGTTGTGTATGTCGAGCGGTTTAGAAGGGGGAGCCGGAGCGATGCTCGTTGCTCCCTCTGGTCGATTCGATTCGATTTGCTTTGGTTCTTCCGCAAAGTCGTCTTTAACCTCAGGCTCCATATTTAAACCCGGTACGTAACCAGTCTGCATATCCGCAGTCGCGACTTGTAAATTGTTGTTATATCCCTCAAAAGTGCCGATGCGTCAGTCCATGTCAGAGGGTATCAGATATAACCCCGGTCTGACCACAAAATCTAAAGGCGTTTTTGCGTATTGTAACGAGTCTTGAAAATGCTCTATTGATTCTATCAAATCAGGCGTTGAATTGATTTCTGATTCCACGAGCGTCTCAAATCGTTGCCGCATGTCTAATCCGGTACCATAAGACTCGTCCTAGTTTGAGCTTGGGATCCTAATAACGCATAGATGTAAGCTCTAATAGATTCATTTACCTTTCCCCTATATCTGTAAACTGAGACTTTTTAGGAACGAAGTCCCACCAGGCCAAAGTTACCGCGTCCGACTGACGGACGTCCGCGTCCGACTGCAAAATCCAAGTGACCGTGTAGGTACTCGCATGGCCCGAGCCTTTAGGTGGATCAGCCACGCCAAAGCCCATGTAGGTGGATCCCATATATTTAACGACGTCAGTGACATGTAAATCGTGCGGGTCATAGTTTTTATCCGGAACAGGTACGTAACCGTTGTCATAATAATAAGCGGTGGCTAATCCGTTTGTAAAAGTGTCGCGAGTTTGTTTATACGATCTATTTGAGTCTACTCCGTATAAAAGACACGTGTCGATAAACTTCCGATGGTCATAATTATTGTGTAATGCGCTAAATACGTCGTCGCTCGGAATGGGCATCACGCAGTCGTAAAGTATTTTTCGTACTGTGGTTAATAGGTGGTGTACCGTGCCGATATCGTTTTACCAAAATTTAATTTTGCAGTCTATTGCGCGACGACGGCCTGCGGTGTGGGTTTTGATCTACTGTCTGACCCCGATCCCTACGTCTCGGCTTTAATGAACTTTCACGTGTATTAACACGGTAAAACGATATCGGCACGGTAGACCACCTATTAACCACTTCGTCCGTAGTTACTTTCGGTAATTTATACGCGTGTGTTAAATTTGAAAACTCGGCTGTAAAAGAGTTTCCTTCGTTGACTACAATGTTTAGACTACTAAAATTGCCTCCCATTTATTTTATAAGTTTTTATTTTTCTTTTAAAAAGGAGGGGCCGTCGGAAAGACCAAACTTTTATAGGCGGGTGGGCTCTCTTCGCTCGTTGGATTTTCTTCATACTTAACCGACTTTGTAAGGCTTATTCGCCAAGTTTTTTCATAAGATCTTTTTTTTTAAAGTCGCCGCCTGTTCGTTGGCTAGCGCGGTGGCCCGTTCGTTAACCCGACGTTCAAAATCTTCTTTAGAAGTTTCTTTAGTTTCTTCCAATTTTGTAGACGAATTCGATCTGATCTTTTCTTTCATCTCGTTAAACTTTTTCAGCTCGGATAAAATAAGGACAAATTCTTCCTGGGAAATGTCACCGTCTTCAATCGCGTGAGATACATATTCCTCGATGGTGTTTAATTTAGCGTCTGCCAACATTCGAATTTGGTCGTGTTTTTTAGTTTTGTGGGTGAGTCTACGGGAGGCGTACTAAAGTACGCGCCAAACGCACCGATAGCGATGCCTTCCATCACAAGTCCGACGGGCCCGGTAACGACTCCCAAAATGGCGGGAATGCCAACGGCCGCTGAGGTCGCGCCCAGGGCTTCTACTCCATATTCCACATACCCGAGCGCGGTTAAAAGTCGTTTGATCTTTTTGTAGCAAGCTTCCCTCGCGTCGCGTTCTCTTTGGATTTGGGATTTAATTTCTTCGATCTTCCTGACTCTGTAAATTTTGGTTTCACTCGCTCCGCTCGTTTCAGTCGAGTTTAAAGTCAAATCCGAGTGTTTACTTAAATCCGGGTATATCATCTTTTATAATTAAGAGTTTTTAAACGATATTCACCTGAAGCAAAATTCCATCTCCTTTACCGCTTACTAGCCTACCCAGGTCGTTTTTTAAAGAAAAGGTGAGTTCGTCTATGTTCCGATCTATAAGCCTTTTACAGGTGGGGTTGACCTCTAAATTGCACAGGTCCGTGTCTCTGGTGCTGAGTACCGTTGAAGACTTCCCATCATAAAAGTTATAATTTGGGTCGAGCTGCTCGCAGTGTATAAACAGATATTTAATGCGTTCGATGTTGTAATTGCCTTTGTGTACAACCAAGTTTTGTAGTTCGTCTTGGGGCAGGCCGAGCAATTGACCCACGTGTTTGTTTAATTTTAGTTTTAAAAAAGGGTCAAAAAGGACTAGGGCAACTGTTTGAGACTCTTCGTAAACTTTAAAAATAACACCCGGGATGGCGTTTAAAATAAAATCAAACCAGTCAATACCGTAGTAACCGGGTTCAAGGACAATAGAACCACTCGCCCCCGAGACGTTCACTGACTCAAACGCTCGATTTGCGTAAAGCCAGTTAAATATGGGGTCCACACGATCATTTGGTTTCTCATCACCTTCAACAAGTTCACCAGGCGCAAGAACTAATCTACTTTCACTAGAATACCAAACATACTCTCTTTTCATTCGGTAGAGAGACTGTATCAAATATACCTTCAAGCCCTAAAACCAATCCCAAGAGAACATTCGCCGCTAAAATAAAATTCTCAGTAGTTATAAATACCGTTGTAAACACAGTATCAATTTGTTTAACAAAACTCCTGCTTGCTCCGGTTGATCCAGGAAAAATCTCATGCCTTATAAGACTTACTTCATCATCCTAAAAAAAATACTCATTAAACTAGAACTATCTTTTGCAGATAAATTAAAAATACGTAAAACCTCTTCTTTCACTAACGCTGTATTTTCGTCACCCGTTTCTCCAGGTTCAAAAACAGAAAAAGGTTTACCCTCTTCTCCACCTGGTATAAAAGTAGAATAACCAACTCTAAAAGCTTGCAAAATAGAAAGCATCATGCTTCTCATGACCTTGACTCGTTTAACATTAACGGCCCAATTAGCAATATATTTATGTTGATTTTGTAAAAAATCTGAAGTTGTTACATAACAGTTTATAAATATTTCTATTACATTTCTAAAACTACCGCCAAAATTGGGGAAACCAACATACCCCAAAATACTTGGTACATATTTTTTTACCAATTCTAAATTTACTAACCCATCCGCACCAGGCTCCTCAGCTGTCTCCTCTTTTACTCCCCACTCGATCTCTGTCTCCCTCGTAATGTTTAAAAACTATTTTTCAAGCTGAATATTTTTGGCACAAATACATTCGGTCCCTTCTTCATTTTTGATCTCGTTTTTAAGTTTTTAAGTAAAAATCCGCAGACATTTAGTCTGCGGATTTTTAGTTAAGTGAAATGTGTGGGTCTCCATTTTAATAATATAAACTCTTTAAAAACTTTTCTTGGGCGTTTTCCCAGTGCTTATCCGAAACTTGAAATAGATCTTTCACTTTAGATTCGGTTTCCCCAGTTGTGTCTTGATAACACACCGCGATTAAAGCCTGCAACGGTTTACATCTGGAGATCTTACCGTTTAAAACTTGGTTTAACTTATATTCTATTTCACCCGCTTCGCCGTCTTTAAAACAAATGTTGTACTTCTGCAACGTTCTTCTCGATTTTGGTGGTGGTGGCTTTTTCCAAACGTGATGCTTGTAGTATCGATTTCCCATGTCGGCGGGGGTGTATGAATTTAAAGAATCAAACCCAAAAGTTAGACCGCAGTGTTTACAAGTGTATCTTTCATCTGTTTCGAGTATTTGGTGGTTACAAGCGGGTATCGGTTTACTTTGTTTTTGAGATCCCGGTATGTGTACTTCCTTTAGATTCAGCAAGTGACAAAGCTCCGCATCAGTCATCTTTTATATAAAGGTTTATTTATTTAAGGTAAAAAAATTTAACCCTGGTTATTCCGAGGAATAACCGAGGTTAAATTGATTTTTCAAATTTAATCGTCTTTTAATTCAAATCCACTAAACGCTTGCAACGCCGACTTACTCGAAATTAGACCGTCGTTTCTAATTTTCAACATTGCCGCTGTCACTCTATACCTGACGCTGGCTCCGCAAGACAGTGAACCGTGGGTACCGTAGTATACGTCTTTTGCACAAATAAATGATTGCGCGTCGCATCTCTTATTGATAAATTTATCGATATTTGACGAGTCGATGGATCTTTTTTGGTGATCAAATAGCGAAGCAAAGGGATCTATTTTAACGTACATTTGGTTTTTAGCCGTATAAGGCGGTTTAACTACATATTCGATCTTGTTCAATTCATCGATATCGTGACTGGCTTTGTAGGCATTTACGGTGTTAGACGGGAGATTAGACCCTTGAGACTCGATAAATTTATAAACGGCCAAATTTATGTGATCGAGTATCTGGTAACAAATTTGACGGCCCTGGGTGTTTTCGGGCGTTTTATCTCGAGTGCCATATTTGTAAAGTGGGTTTATACCGTAACAGGGTTCTGTCGTCATAATCAACAGGCGTTTGTTTTGGTCGTTGTGATGGTAAAAAATGGGCGAAGTATAGATCCCTTCTTTAACCACGGGTTTTGAAATGATTAATTTACTCGGGTCAAAGGGACCGTATGTGACATTGGGATCGCAGTTGTCGGCATTGAGACGCTCGTGGTCGTCTGAAACGATAAATACTTGAGTTGACATGGTTCTGATTATTCCCGGCTTTGACCAAAACTTTTCTCATTTTTTATTCGGGCGGGATTTCTACTTTAATTAAATTTTCGACGTCAGCGTCGTATTCAATAAATAATCCAATTTTGTATAAGTCCGCGTCGAGTTTAGTCGATGAATCGGACAGTGGCTCGTTCTCTCGCGCGTGCCTCAGCTTTTTATGCTTGCCGTCTACGAGCACTACGTGATCCATTCCTTCCAACTCGACACAATTTACGCAGTAGATGCAGTACGTACAACCAAAACATTCGATACAATGGGCACACTCGTAACAGTCCTCACAACTGTCCCAGGCATTTGAATTTCGGCAGTCGTATGAATTAAAACAAGCCACGCAATTCATACATCTACCGCAATCGTCGCTGGTGGAGCAGTCCTTACATCTGACGCAGTCTTCGCATTCGTGACAATTGTGGCACTCTTTACAACCGATGCATTTGCGTAAACTTCTGGAATTTAAACAACGAAAGCAATCGTACGAATCTATCAAGTCGATCGAATTTCTCGTGTCTTTGCAAAAATAACAATTCACGCTTGTAGTTTTATCTACCATTTATTTTTATGTAGTGTTTATTATTGTTTGTTTATTTTTTTTATCATTTTTTTTCTCGCGAGTGATAATTCCCAGCAAGTGGATCGGATGTAGGTCAAAGGCCTAGAATCTCCTAAAGGTCACCCATCACACCAGCAAAAGGGGAGCCGCGATGGGTGTCCTTGGGAGATTTCCCGAGATTTTTGGGCCGTATATGTACCCAAGGCCGATGTGATGGGTGATTTTTAGGAGATTTCCCGAGATTTTTGGGTCGTATAGGTACCCAAGGGTTTTTGTGCTCCCTAACTCTCTTATTCTTACTACTCATGCGGTTCTTGTCGGTGTACCCAGGTTTTAACCCACGTATTCCACCCTTTTTAAATCTTCGATATCGTGACTGGCCCTGGTAAGCGTTGGTCGTATTGGTTGGAATGTTGGACTTTTTATCCGTTTGCGTGCCGATGTATTTACAAGTCGCAAAGTTTATGTGGTCGTGTATATCAATCATAGGCTGTTGAAGTTCATAGCACATTTGTTGCCCGATGATATTTTCGTTTTTTTTCACCAAATTTATACCAAATTTACAGACATGATTTATGCCATAGCAGAGTGTTTTTGGAAACACTCAACAGACGTTTTTCTTGACTGTCGTGACTATAGAAAATGGGCAAATAATGTTGTGTATGTTTGTCACTCTTTTTAACTACGGAGTCTGTTGGGGTCAAAGGGTCCGTATACAACGTTTGAGTCTGCGTTGCGGGCATTGATACGTTCGTAGTCGTTGGTTACGATGAATTTGGTTTTCATTTTCGTATTTCCTAAGATCAATCTGCCACGTGTATTAAACGCGAAAAATAGTCCTAATCAGCGCGAGGGTCTTCGGGTAAAGGTTGCGTTTTGGAAGGCACAGTTATTTTTACATCATCATATTCAATTATTATTGGATCAAGTTTTTCTACATCTTCATCAAAGATAGATTCTGGTTTAGAATCGTCGTCGTTTGGTGTTCTAAATCTCATCTTTAGGTAGCAACCATAGCCAGTACTTTCGTCATATACAAATATTAAAAACGATTCACAATATAAATCATGGCAGTTGCAATATTTGCAATCGGGAGATTCGATACAGAGCTTACATTCGATGCAGCTGTCACAGCGCTCCGCAAGCGACACAGATTTCACAATCGCAATTGTTTTCACAATCTTTACAGTCTGCGCACGTAATGCAGTTTTTACAATCGCGGTTGCTTTCACATCCGGTGCAAGTTTCACAGATAAAACAGTAGGGAGAATGTCCACAATCAGTACATTTTTTGCAATATTCACACGATTAGCAATCATCACATTTTTTTTTGCAGTCATTGGCAGTCATTCGGTACAAGATTTACAATATTTGCAATTTACACAATCGTTACATTGATCGATATGAATAGAGGTTGAAGCAATGTTTGGAATCACAAACGTCTGTCACGTTAACAGATTTACTTGTGTTTTTGCAAAAGTAACAATTGACTTGGGGTTTTCGGGCTTGTCATCTCTGTTTTAACATAGTTTGAAAATATTTTTTCATTTATTCTTGAAGTTCCCATTTTTAGGGGGCTTGAGGTTTATTTTTTTCGCAGGGCGATATACGAGAGTGAGAAACTTTTTTCGAGTTGGGGGAAGTCCCAGGAAGAAGGGTCGGATAGCTGTGGGGGGGGGGAGGTGGGCTGGTACTCCCTAGGCTACTTACTAGAGGGTTGTTAATGAAATTAATTTTTCACCTATCTCCAGTTGACTTTTCCAAAATATTACTTGATGAAGACAAAGTTAAAATTCCAACCTGAGTGTTTCATAGAATGGTTTCAGTAAGGATAATTCCTTACTGAAACTTTTCTTCCCAAAATTATCGAACGTGATAGGAAGGCAAAATGTAAAATCCCACAGGCAGACCGCGCAAAGGTTCCGGGAGCTCACTGCGTGACCTTTAACTTTCGGGTTCTTTTGTGCTTGAACTGACTGCATTCGTACTCTGGCAGCAAAGTACTCGAATAATAATACCTGATAAAAATTTATATACCTTGACTTACCACGGTCTCATTTCTCTCCTTTATTGGTACGTTAAATGACTGCAAAGAAATTGAGTCCCTCTGAGCACATCGTCCGCACAAGGAAGAACCATTAAAATGGCCCATTTTCCTCAAAAGGGTCATTTGTGTAAGTAGGGTGACTGAAGAGTCATTTGTATCCGATCACTCCATTGGTTAAAACCAACCCCCTTCAAATTAGTTCGATTTTGGTGTAAAGAGCAATTGTGGCAGAAAACAATATCGGTTCAATTTTTAGCCCTGTCTGACCAACAGTTTTTAAGTTACAGCCCACCACTTTTGGCCGACTTTGGCCAAAATGGGCTTGACTGCCATTTTCAGCAAACGACCCTATCTTCTTCAATCAAATTTGTTAATACTGGTATATTTGAAAAGGTGATTGTGCAAAGAATCTAAATCTACCATGATTTTTGATAAAGAAGCAATTTGAAGTAGCAATAATCATGATAGCAATTAGATAATTGCTTTGAAGTGTTGTTTACATATATAATGTGATGCAATTGAACTCCCATGCATTAATATCTTGTGTTGTACACACATACTGGTAATATACTTGTAACACTGTACACTCCTGTACGCAAAGGAAAGTGGCATTGGCACTTTTGACAATCCTGCATATTCAAAATTGATATACGTTGCGTGAGGGCAAGGACCGTTTTATATATAGTTGACATCTCCCCCGTTCGGAAATGCATCTTGAATATTCAAAATTGAAAGCTTATGTTTTGAAAATTATTTTGTATAGTCTGCTTCTTACAAAGTGGACAATTTACTGGTGGGTTGTCAAACCGCAATCAGACTGAATCAGTCTTGCAATCTGAACTAGGAAAATGACTATAATTATATGGTATTCTGTGTTACATACATTGCATCCAGATCCAGAAATGCTGAATATTATTGTGATGCTGGCAACTCTTCATGTTTATTCTACGGAAAACGTCTTCGTGCTTACGGTAGATAAACTGTATGACTACAGAACAGGGAAAAATTAAGTGATAAAAAATAGTAAGGTATTGAACATTTTACAGGGTGACATACACTTATGGCAAGGTGGCCTGCTGCTAAACCTCATCAAAGGAAACCACTGGTATAAGTCATTTATCATGTCAAATTGTAACTACAGTAATCTTAACTATGACTCGATTTGTAAACAAAGAATATTCCAATTACAAAATTGTAATTTCCTTGTGATATGGGTGCACATAAATAAAAATACCAAAAGCATCAGCAGTTACAATGCACTGAACTGCAACTTAACCCTGTCAAAACAATTGGCAAATGTTGCGAAAATAATTCCCATTGAAATTCCAAAAAAATGAGTGCAATATTTTCCCACGTGTGAAAAAAAGCTGTGAAATTTTCCACACTTTTGAAAAAAAAGTGTGAAACTTTTTGCACACACATTGTGCACATTTGTCTACTGATGGAAAACAGTGTGGAAAATTTAGAACTTGTGAAATAAAAAAGGAATTCTTTGTTCACAGAGGGGGAAGAAAGTGAACAAAATTCTTCCCACCAGGAAAAAGTGTTTACAATTTGTGAACGAACATTCACTTTCCCAGATGGGAAAAACTGTGAGCTTTTCCCTCTTTTTTTTCAATTGCAATGTATTGTACATATGCATGGTGTGTATTTAAAAAAAACCCACAATCTTGAGGTCACAAAATTTTCCAAATTAAGCACACACCTGCTTAGGTCTTAGACTTTCTTGGTATCAAGTGGTATGACTGTGTGCCAAATTAAGAGATCAAAGAGAAGTGGCTTGTTCCATGTCAGACCAACACACTCTTTGACCACAGATCTTCAGATTTTGATAAAAATTGCTGTGCTTGTAGACATCAAAGAATAACGAATACTCGTAATTTTTTAGTAGAATCCGCCCTTCCATGTGGTCAGGGCATAGATCAACAAACAAGGGCAATGTCCACTTAACAATCCACCATTTTAGTAAAAATTAAACATTACCCACTCAGGTTTTATGTTTTGCTCCGTCAACACATGACAACTCCTCAGTCCTCATATATTCCGAATCAATTACCATATGCTTGTAAACTGGGCTCCTTAAATGAAATAATTTTGAGTGAGATATATTACTCTGGCTCTGAAAACCATTTAATTAAAAATTCATGAACCCCAACAGTCCCAAATCCTCCAATTTCAATATAATTTTACATACTCCTTGGGTTGATTTCATTTTAGAGCATAAACTGCTTGGGTACAAATTCCCGTATTTGGATTAAATACAAAACTGACATTCTTAGCTGATCAACTGTAGAAAATTTTTTTATTTCAAAGACGCCAGAAAGATTTAAGCTGATTCTTCTAGAGCAGGAACCATACTTTTAAAAAAATTTCAAAATACTTTTTTGAAATGTGGTCAAAGGTCACAGACGCATGTCAAAGGTCATTCTGACTCTTGATTTACAAAGCAAAATTCCCACATCATCAATGAAAAGAAGCATGTTCTTCTGCTTCATTTGATACCACATTTGCATATATTCCATAAAAAAATTAGAGACTTATGTTCAATTTTTGCTAAAAGGGTGGATTTTTAAGTGAAAACTATCCACTTTTGTTGATCTCTGCCTTGACCGCATGGAAAGGCGGATTCTGCAAAAAATTGGCACATATTTATTATTCATTGATGTCTACACGCACAGCAATTTTTAACAAAATTTTAAGACCTAAAGTCAAAAAATGTGTTGGTCTTTCATGGAATAACCCAAATACAAACAGCTACCTGGGCCAATGGTCATGCAAGTGTTGGCTCTGCTGGCTGAGACACGCAATAATTGCTTTATTGAAAACATGTTTTTATAAAAAACGGTGACATTTCATTTTCATCGGTTCCCCAGATATGCAACAAAACACTTGTTTCACACAACCAGCTGAAATATGACACATGGGAATCTCCCAAATTAGTTGTAAATACAGAAGCAGATTGTGCCTATATGTACAGCAAAACTAAGGACCTCATCAGCTTTCAAATAATCGTCACTGAAATCCATCTGCTTCGTGGGGATTGGACATGCACAATATGTTTTGGGCAAAAATACATGCCCATGAACAAGAAGGGCATTATCTAAGATAGTTCATGAGCGTGTTCTTGGTTGGGGTCCTATAAATCCAATTCCATTTTCACAAACATCTTCACATTGTAATCCTTGATTAGATCCAGTGCTATCTTTACCTGCTCCTTGTCACCAGGTGCATAATCCTGCATATCTTGGACATATTTAATCCACACACAGTTGACACAGCCACTTTGGCAGCACGTTTCTGGGTCTGGTGATTGTGGCCGGCCAGGCCTTGATTCCTCCTTAGCAGGAGCAGGATTTTGCAACATAAGCCGAGCCTCAGCAAGTCTGTTAATGGACTTAATTATGTTCCTGTCAAGTGGCTGATCTCCCTGTTGATCCACATTGTTTGATTGGCCACTTCTAACAGTTGCAGACTCAGTTGGTGATTGCACCAGTTTTCCATGAAGTCTTTCATTCCTATTTTCAGAAGATTTTTCACACAGATTGCAGGAATAAATGGATATGTTCCTCCAAGAACTCACTGATGGTATTGGTCGATATGTTTTCAATTTGTGAGTTAATTGCACATCCTTGTCACTAAGCCCCTGCATCATTCTATCTACACAATTAATTGACAGAGGAGTCACACATAATGGCCTGATTTGTTGCAGCACAGAAACCTCTGTTGTACAGAATTTTGCTTTGCTGATCCATCTGAGTGACTGTGAAGAAAAGGTAACTATTGCTAGTGCTAGGCCTGCCCATTTTGCACTCTGTATTGATGTATAAGTTGACATAAACTTCTTGCATTCCTGTTCACTACACTTTTGCATGCCTGTTATTTCAGCACAGCTGCAGTGATGCTATGGCCAAGCAAAAGGGTACATGTTGTGTCTGACGCTCCGAAATTGTTGGAATTATCAGCCAAATCTGTGGGAAAGAAGAGAAGGTTTAAGTTAAAGAGTGAGATTTGTGAGTTATCCTCTCTGTAGGGGCCTCTGCACCATACACATAGCTTTATTATGGGAGAGTATTTACAGTGGGTGGTGAATTTTAACCCACCCCAAACAATTCTTACACAAAATTGCGCAAATTTCACAAGATTCAAATTAAAAATTTAAATATAAACCATCTGCTTTTAAGTTTAGTTTTACAAAGAAGCAATGTCAGTCCTACTGTTTAATTTGAATTTACATTTATGAGGCATCTGAGACTTTAGTAAGTACTTACATTGTTAATTCATTTTCAGTGCCCATTTGATGACCAATTCTGGCCTGTCTATCACATACATGTATTGTGTACAATTGCTTCTTTTAATACTTTAGCAACCAGACATACCCTATAAACATTTTAACAGTTAATTCCTGCCTTCTTCATTCTTAGTACTAGTAAGTTCCAGTTTACAGTTTACCATTTTGGGTGAGAGGCAACTATATACAGTCCATGTACCATGCCAAGAAATGAACATAACCTGAAAACACAGCATTGTCTGTACAATACGGGGGGTGGGGGAGCAAAGACAAAGCAGGCTTGATCTGTGCACATATATGCCATTCAGAGAAACAGGGAAGCTAGTGCACATACTATTGTACATACTAGACAAATCGTACATACTAGACAAATTCTGATCCGCACGAAATTCTTTGGGTAGACAGTCAGCCCCCAAATCATGTTTGCAAAGTTACATTTTCATAGCCAATCCATTGATGTCTTATTAATTTTTGAATATCTATCAATACTGTCAGAGAATTTGTGCGCGGTGACCTCTGCCCTCAACTAACTGAGCAATGCACATCGTTCTGTTTTGCCCTGTGGCTGGCCACAAGTGCTACACTCATACACATAGCTAGCTGGGTACAGTTGTCGTGCCAGCGGCGTTTCGCACAGTGCTCAGCATAATGTCGGCTCTACGTTGGAATGAATGCACTCCTTTTAGCATTTACGGTTAACAAACGCACACATATTTATCTTTATTGAAAATGCTGCTGAATAGACCACATGTATCGACAACATGGTATTCATTTCTATTTTCTTCAGGTGAGAGCATGTTAGCAGCCACAGGAATAGCAGGTTTGAAATGATGGACCTCCCTCTTCATTACATTTCAGCCCAGCAGAGCTGATCCCACTTGAAAGATGCTGGTCACAAGAGTCACAGGCTAAAAAAGTGGAAAGTGCAGTGGTCCTTGTTTCATTTGACCACTGATATTCAGGTACATACTGCTTACACTGTGTTGGCAAAAATACACAGAGCTGCAAGAAATATTGAACTTTGAAATGCAACAGGTACATTGTGATTAAGAGCAGTGTGGCGTCGCCACCATGATCGTCCTTTTTTTTTTCGAAAGTGACTCAAAAGTTCGAGCTAGAGAGGGGAGGACGGGTGGGAGAGGACTGTTTGGGTAGGTATTCTCTAGTAGACCCAACCCACACAGTTAATGTGGGGGAGGAGTAGCACCGTCTAGGTGGTCTCAGAAAGTGATAAGCAATGGGGTTAATATCGTCCCTCTCATGCTATCGTTTTAGTCAGGTACAACTTCAGGACATGAAAAGGGCCCCAAAGTTTATCCGCATCATCTCCAGAATGTAAGGAGGCGGAGAGTGTAAAGATATCAGAAGGATCGGCTGAGGGAGTATCATCAGGAAGCCAATCAAATGAATAAGGTGAACACCATGTGGCTCCCAACGTAGACAGCCTTCGGCAATGGGTAGAGCCTCCTAAGGAGGTAACAATTTTCAGGAGAAAGGCCAACCTAACACAGGTGTGCGTAAGGCAGGCATTATTTAGGGTTCAAAGGAAGGACCGGAGAGCATCTGGAGAACCAAGCTTAGGTCTTATTGACCAGATCAATTTCTCAACAAGGGGACACTGGATAAGCATATCATACAAACAGTGATGGAATGTCATTGTTAAGGGCAGTTGAACCAATTTTGAAACCAACATGTATGGCACCCAGGGCTGACCTTTAGATAGGAGTTGTAGATACTTGTAGCTCCAAGTGAAAGAATTACATATTAAAGGAAGTTTATTATAGCACTCACAAGAGTGTTAGCTAGAGCCAAAGCCCAACTATCGACGCACATAACAAAATGCTAACATCTGCAGTCACAAATTTGAAAGGTGGGCAGATGACGTAACATGAAGCCATGGCTGTAGCATTGCTAGAAAGTCCCACCAAAGAGGAAGATCATGGGAAGCTAAGCGTTGTTCAAGGAAGCCAAGAGATCGATATAAGGCTGCTTAACATCTCAGGGAGAGTGCATCTGCCACTACGTTGTTGGACCCTGCCATGTGGATCGTCTGCAGGTCAACTGCATGAACCCTTATCCTTTCCGTTAATGTGGTTTTTGTTGGCAGTGTGAAAAAAAGGCAAGAAAGCCGCAATTCAGAGTCTCTGGCATGACTGTAGCGAGGTCTGGGCGGAAAGAACAACTCTCCTTTCCCATCCAAGGAATTTACCTCAATAAGAGGGGAAGAAATGAAATAGGTCAGAGACTCAGACAAAGACTTCATGTAACCTAGACAAAGTTGGTGTTGGTCGAAATGCATCAGTTGTTAGTAGCAGCAGTGTATAACACCTGAATATGCAGAAGGGTGTTGAAGACGTTGAATGCCGTGCTCTGTACCCAGCGTGGCCGCTGGCACCCCTACTGCGTTGGAGAACTTTGATCATTTTCATGCACGTGTGAAAAATAAACTGCTGGAGTAGAGGAGCCAGGCTGCATGATGTTTGCGATATGAATAACAGAATGAGCGTCCATAGCAACTCACTCCGAAGAAGAGTACTCTTTCTTGTACATGTTAACCTTGACTGGAGAAAATTGCTAGTAATTTCCGCTCAACGAAAGGATCTCTGCGGACTAAAATCCACTTCGATGTCTGAAATCATGCTAAGAACTAACAACAGAAAGTATTCATTTAAGAAACAAACAGAATCTGAAAGAATTCTCTCTGTTCGTTTTGACCATGCTAATCGTTATCGGAAGAGAAAGCCCATGACACTATCGCAAGAAATTAGGTGACTCACAGTAGGCCTACTTTTGGCAGGCCTCGTAACAGTCACAGATTTTGGACACGCCCACTTTTGAAGTGAACACGTGTTCGGACAGTATGCGTTATGTGGCTACGTAAGCGGGGCCCACAGAATGGTCGTTCCACTGATTACAGGGTTGTATGTGGTAAGACGCAGTGGAAATAGATTTGCAAAATTTCTCCCACAGGGCCCCTCGGGGAAACCCTGGATTATGGGGTGCCAAGGGATGTGTAAAATCCCAACGGCTTAAAGAACATTAGGTTCGGATGCGAAAGGGAAGAGACGCAGTAGGTCTGTCACGATGATGAATTCACCATGACAGAACTGCAAAAGATACCAAAACATTAATTTGTTTATTCCTTTCTTGGTGCCCGGTGACGTCTCGAATGCTGGTAGGTTTAGACTTGTAGCGGTCATTAGAGATCACTAAATGAAGCGTGGACTCACTTCCCCGTGGCCCGGGAGGACTTATCGATGGCAATGAGAGTAGCTCCAGAAGGCTGTGACGGAGAGTCAGGACTGGGTATGCATACCGATGGAGTATTCACTGGGCCACGATCCGGGAAGTTGGCCTGGAAAGTGCTACCGTGTGGATTACATCTAGATGCCAACACTGACTTTGGTAAATGGGCCAGAGGGAGTACGCACGGGGGGCCACCAGAGTAGTGGCATTCTAGGCCAATGTCGAACAGCGGGTGGTACTCTTTGGCATCAATGGGAACACAGAGTAGATTCCTCTGGGCCATGTCGGCATAAAGATGACGTTAGGACAGGCCCCGGAGACGTCTGATGGGGTACTCTCTGGGAGTCCCGGCTGGTTCGCCTGGCCAGCAATTGACCAAGGAGACAGGGTCCTTGCCAGATTCTGGCAGTGTCCCTGCTTGGGTCTTCCGCAGTCGAACATGGAGCTTCCCCGTCAGCTCCGTGGGACCGAACAAACCAGGTGGCTTGGCCAGATCCTGGCTGGAACCCCCTGGACGACGGCAAGGCCTTTTCCTCGTCCTGGTAGCCAGAGAAGACAGGGAAGTATGACAGATCCCGGCAGCGACCCCCTGAATTCAACCGGCAAAGGCCTATAATTCATTGGTAGGGTAGACACCTGCAGGGTGCACATACAAGAAAACTTAAGAACACAAAAATATACACGAAAAGAACACTCTTACCAATACATGGATAAAATCCAGGTAATACTGTGGCGATACAACTGACACCTCTTGTGGCGGACCCAGTAGACTGGCCTGATCAAAGATGGAATTGACCTGCCTGACCCCACAAATATATTTATTTACCTTGTTCAAGGGTGAGCGGCTACCCTGACAGAAGGGGGGATATCAGCTAACAAACGGCGGACTAAGCCTAGGAGCAGTTCATTTGGTGGAAATTTACCACCAATCAGGAAAGACAAATCAATACTGGTATCACAGCAAGGAAATACAGGGAAACCTTAATAAACCTCACAGTGACACAGGATTTACATGGACAATAATCAATTATAAATCAATGAGGTATATAAATAACCCAAGGTTTATTTACACAATACACCTCACAAGGCAGTTGAATATGCCTCACATGGTAACCTGCCCACTGACTAGCTTTAGCACAGCCAATCTATAACCTAAGGGATACCTCACTACTAACATGTAGCGATAGCCTTCACGCAAAAGTACAAAATGTCATGCAAATCAGGGTCAATTTAATGAGAGGGTAATTACCTTCACAGCAATCTGAGCACATCAAGTGAACCCCAAGGCCAGCTAACATGATGATAACAGGATTGCCTTCCAGCTGTCACCCCACTAGCAGTGCTTACAGACAACAAGCAATCCAAAAACAAAAACCACCAGCTCCCAGCCCCTGTTCTCTATGTACACTCAGCTCTACCATTTAACTAATCTAGACCTAATACAGCTCACTACTACACCTACCAGCTAGCGTATCCACACGCAGCGCGTCTGGTGCAGCATCCACGCTACCTCGCACAGTACACAGCACTGATTGGTATACAGCTTTCTCTGCGATCTTGCCACTCTGTGACCAAGCAGCGAAACTAACAGTGCGCGCCCTAAGCACGCCGCAAGAGCCCAGACCTAGCGCTCTACGCAACGCTGATTGGTCCGCACATGCATTAATAATTTATGAACTAGACTGGCATCCATATCTATCCCTGTTTCATCACAATATGATATTTATTCCGGGCTTTGATGAGATGTGTTGAAGACAAAAACTGACCACATGTATGTGATGATTACGTCATCAGCTGAATTACAGGTCTTGTGACATATGTAACCCACACTCTCAAAACTGCCAGTCCCACAGATCTTCCCTTCTTTGATTTAAACACTTTTATTTCAACACTAGTTTCTGAACCACAAAATCTGTTTCGTTAAATGTGATTAGCTCCTGTAATCCTACGATTATTAACACAAAATTCAACAATAACAATACAGGTGAATTAGGTGAATAAAATACATGTAAGCGCTCAATTGGTAATAAACTGGTATAAGTACATCAACCAGGATCCTGGTTTTTTCTTAGTTCTTTCCGTGTTAGTCTTGGGTTCTAACACAAAGAACAGCCAGTTCCAAAAGGATATCAGCACACATGTGTCCTGTGCTGTGGTGGACGGAATCCGTAGTCTGCCTCCATGTACTGTGGGCCAAAGATTACTCCACTAGTCACGTCTCTGCCAACCACTTACTTCTGGGGTAGAGTCTTCACCACTAGCAAAATTTACACTTGCAGCTCACTCGATGGATGATGATGATGTCACAACCACCATAGCAGCCTGGGTTTCAATCTGAACTGACTGTGGTAACACTGATGTTAGTGAAGTCTTAAAGTATGTACATGTAGGTAGCACCTGGTACCTGAGAGCCAAAGAAATCATGCAAATACAGCTGTACAGACATGCTGACTTTGAGCTTACTTCATTTCAACAAGAAGTTCCATTGCCAAATGAGTTCCAGACTGCCAAATATTACATGTAGAACGTAATAAAAGCTCATCAATAATTGACTTAAGTTCCAGCAAATATGCTTCCAAAATGTAACAAGTGACAAAGTGCATAAATCAAACTGTAACTTCCTTTATCTAATTAGAATCAAATTATGAATCATATTAATTGGCTTATATCTATTCCAAACTTTGATGTACATGTAGAAATACCCATCCATGTTAAAAAAAAAACAACACAGTGTAATTATACATGTGTATCCATATGGGCAGGACATGATCTATTAATGCAGGCATTTTCCATTTACTGGTAGGTCCCACAAATTCATTTGCAGACACAATCATAATCCCAAACCCCATTTAATTTAACAATAAATTCCACTTAAATAATCTGCTTCATACCCCATGACAAGTGTTGGCTTACCTGAGAGCCAACAGTGTCAAAACGTAACTGGGATAAGTGTTTTGTTTGGCAAAGAATTTGGATTGCCTCAAAAATCTCCGTAAAACATAGCTGCTGCCAAGCATGCTTTATTTTAGAGAGTACCCGGTACAACACAAGAGGGCGCTATTACTTTTCCTAGGCTACATATATTAAAGGTGCACTCTTTAAAGTCTATTTCTCCGAAAGTATATGTCCCATTGGAAATAGCATGTGGAAATAGCAGATAAATAGAAAAAGAAGTGTTAAAGACAAAATTCACCCGATGTGATGACGTCATCAGGTAACAAATACACATGACATTAAAGGTACACTCTTGAAGCAAATTACATGTCCAATTGGATTCAAACCTTGCAGATACATGTATCTTGAAATGAAAGCTTTTCAGAAGAATATTGACGTGAGGTGAGGTCATCATGAGAAATGTTACGTGATATTAAACGTACACTCTTTAATTCCTTAAGTATATATCCCTGATTCAAAAATATGCAGGTAACTACAAAGGGAAGTTTTACAGACAAAAATTTAACTGTGGTGAGGACACCATCAGGTGGCAGGTCACGTGACATTAACGAAGTATTATTTTTAACCCTTGTTTCTCCTGGAATACACATCGTATTTGGGGGAGTCTCTTCAGATAACTCAAAATGTAAGCAATGCAGCTGAAACACTGGCATTCTTGGATGATGATATCATCAAGTGATAAGTCAAGTGACATTAAATGTGCACCCTTTAAAACCCTGTGTACATGTACATCCTAAAGTAAATAACAATCGGATTGGGTGGAAATTTGACATGGAGAGCATAAGCAAACATGGAAAGACATTCATTACAAAGCTTATACATGTAGATGCAAAAATGCCATATGTTCTGTTGCAATCAGACAGAGAACCTCTCGTTTCCTTTTTTTCCCCTGCTCAAAAGCCCATTCAATTTGTGCACATTTTGTACATACGACTTTGGTGCTTTTGCAACTTTGGATCTTCATCAAATTTGTACAAATGAAGGACCCATTTGCATAGATGGTCCTACAACGACGCCATGATGATATCATCAAGTGATTTATTATTGATTTTTCAATATTTATTTCAGGTCATGATGAAATAATTATACCATCAGGTTTGTGCAGTAGATTGGTTGTTCAAATTAACAAAGGAATGTGAAAGAGCCCTGTTCTGTCGGCAAAAAGACAGATAAGCTCTCGGTTTGTTTTTTTTTTCTTTTCAGACACGTTTGTTGTACTTCGGTGCTTTCATGTACATCTTGGCAGACCTTCAGACAATCATCCAAGGATGGTTCTTGAACACTTCATCATGATGACTTCATCATGTAATTTAATTTTGAATATTTAATTTTTTGCCATGGGGTTTGTACACATTTGTCTACTACTGACTAATGTGTGAGTAGTCCTCAATTTTTGCTCAAGATTTCTATGAGAATGAAAGAGAAATTGTATGCTTTATGCTCTGTTATTCGATTTGAAATATACACAAGAGAAAACGTATCACTTAATAATTCAGTTTATTAAAGCAAATCACGTTGCATTAACTTAGAGAAGTTTGTTGCAAGTGTTTTAGCCCATTGTACATGTTTTCAAGCCACCATTATGGTAACTTTGCGATGTTTGATCATTATCAAAGTGACAGCCAACAAAGACCCTGATGCAAGAAATATTCCAAATGGATAGCATCAAGATGGCATCACCAATTTTTGATTGATTTTGAATATTTAATGTTCCCCATAAGTTTTGTACACGTTTTTCAACGGCCAGTCTTTGCCACCCTGGTCAATCTGACTTATTCCATTTATGTACACTTGTAGTCCACCTCGGAGAGAGGGTACCCGGACAGAATTGTCAAAATTACATCATCGGGTGTCAAGTGATATAAGATTAAAGCTGAGTTTTTCTTCATAGGTTTTGTACATGCACTTTAAAGGAGAACTTTTTTTTCTGCATACATACATGTGTTTTAGCCCATTGACTTTGTACATATATGTACATATTCTCAAGCCACCACTATGGTAACTTATGGTAACAAGACCCTGAAACAAGAATTATTCCAAATGGATCACTCCTTGATGTCATCATCTGATTAATTGATTTTTCAATGCTTATTTCAGCCCATTGACTTTGTTCATGTTTCCAAACTACCATTTTGCTAACTTTGCGATGCTTGATCATTATCAAAGTTACAGTCAACAGAGACCCTGATACAAGAATTAATTCAGATTCATTTCGTCATCTCTTAATTTTTTTTTGTATGTTTTATTTTTCCTCATTAAACGACTCAAAGTCTGAAACAGTTCTGTCGGTGTTGCTGTAATGACCACTACCTCTAATTTTCATTTCTACTGTTTAATTAAAAAAAACACTCTTAATTCGAACAGTAGGCACTACCATTTCAGCATAAAAGTCATTATAGGCTGACAGGGTTGGAAGTCATATATACAGTCATGAAAGTACACATGAACATCAACAGCGTGGCCACTTCAGACGACAAGATTCATTCAGCCTCTTGTTCATATGTTTGGTACAGTCATTACCCTAGTTTCTGATCGCCAAAACTATTTAATAAGATTGCAGCTACAAACATCCGCAAATTCCAGTGAAATATGATCAGCAGTCAACCTTGTGTTTTGGAGATACCTCAAAATTATTTTCAAAGCTCTAAGCTTTTAAATTTGGACTCAGAGGATCGACAAAAGTGACAACATCACCTTTCCTAGTTATGGATTGGTTTCAGATCATGACAAAAACTTCTTCACGAATAAAAGGTAGGGGAGGTGGGGGTTAGTTGACACGATTTTCACAAAAACATATCCATAACATCAACAGAGCATTTTCAAGAATCAACTTACCCAATTTATTCATACACATGTTACAAATGTAGTATATAAAATTCTCAGAATTGTTGATGATTATATAGATAATCCATCTTGATCACAACTACGACAAGTGTTCCAACTAACCCCTTTTATGGGGTAAGTTCCAACTAACCCCTTTTATGGGGTAAGTTGGAACTTATGGATGTATGTGTACATGTATGTATATGTGGCTGTATGTGTGTGGATAATCTAAAAGTACACTTTAATGACTTGAAAACTGGATTTACACTTGAGTTCAAGTAAAATAGTTGTTCCAAGCACTGGTAATACTCCCATTTCAAACTCAGTTGCAACAGTTTGAATTTTGTCTGTGATTTACAAGCACCTCTCACACAGCTCGCTCCATTACGTCAGGTGGGGTCTGGCCACATGTAGCTTACAAACATAGCTACGCATCATTTTGACTACTAAGATGAAAAACAACAATCTATTAAAAGGGTTGTGGAAAAGGAATAAAAGTAAAACACAGGAATTTGTGAACATTCTGTTTCCCCCACTGAGATATTGTTGGCAGATTAACCCCAACAGTCCCAAATCCTCCAGATTCAATATGATTTTACATACACCCTTGGGGGTTAGGGTTAATAGTGGTCTAGGTGCAAAATTCAACAGCCAACAGGCCAACAGTTATGATGAGAATAGATCAAACAATGTGTTTTTCTGTAATACAACAGCATGTAGGTGTGACAGGGCCAAGTTACACTTGTAATTTTATGTATGTTCTTTATTGTTTAGAAGTTAGGAGTAGTGTCTCTTAGTGCGGAAAACAAAATTCAGTCTCAGATACCCCTCTCAGATTCCCCCCCCCCCTTTTCTACACGTAGGTAGTGGGTTCCCCTGTTTGTTTACTTTAGCCCACAAGGTCCCCTATAAAGTTGCCTCCTGGTCAAGGCAGTTCAGAAGGGCAGATCAGCAGGGAAGTGCGTACATGTCCCTGTACTTGTATTACTTGTATGTTCATCTTTCACCCTCTCAACTAGAGTGGTTCACCTTGCTTGTGTTTTGTCTGCTCAAGTTATTGATTTCTTGTTGGAGTGTACTTGCTCTGTGTTGATTTTGGTTTTTAGTTTTTTTTTTCTCAGTACTTTTCATTGATAAATTCTGCGGTGTCCTTTTTTAAAACTCAACCACTGGTGTCCGAGTCCTTATTAACTCAGTCTTTGGTTTAGAGTTTTGTTGTTTTGCGAGTTCCCCCATAGGGTGCCATTTTTCAAGGCTACATAGGCCTAGATTCATTGTTTGCAATTTCCCCTGCAGCTGTCTCTATAACACGCATTAAAAGTTTTAAAAGAGATGAGAACTTTCATTTAAAAGGCTGTTCCTTCATACATTGACATGAAAATCCTTCTCAAGTTGTAGAACTTTTGTTCATTGATTTAATTAACAATCATTTATTCTGTTGGGGATGTTCCAACAAACCCCGATCAAAATGTTCCAACTAGCCCCAGTGGCCCATGTGACATTTGTGTGCCCACTTTACAAAACAGGGGCTCAAATAACGTATCTTTTTAAGCTTATTTTGTAGCTTGGTACTTGATCATATAATACCCCCAAACTAGTCCCTGTTATCTATGAACACCATACATGTAAGAGCATACATTATTTGAATGGTGACAAATTCACTCAAAATGTGAAAAACTTACTAGCTTTCCCACTTCAACACTATTGTTACAATGTTGCTGCAGCCAATATAGTGGATTGCTGTTGCTAAGGGACACCTCTTGAGGGCAACATTTTATAAAATTTAAGTAAGCTCTATGAAAAGTTTTGATGTTTCAACTAACCCAATGTTCCAACTAATCCCCATCTCCTCTAACCAAGCAAAAAAATCATTTTCTGCCAGAACCACTGTAAAAAGTTGTTTTGTAATGAATAATTTCTGAATTTTTAGAAAATTAGTTAACAAATTTGAATGCCAATAAATTTGAAAAGTTGAAATTCGTAAATTTTGACTCGACTTTTCAGATGTACTAGAACAGTGAACTATCAACGGTACTCTCCCCCGCACCCCAATATCACAAACATTTCTGATTTTTTTCTGTTGTGTTTGATGTTGTTTTGCCTTCTGAATGTATGCACACACATGTGCAGTTAAATAATGACAGACTGTGTATTTCATAAAGTCATCTTAGTTTGTGGTAACGTTCGTAACGTGGTGTCCTGAGCAGTTATGAGCATGCACGCTGATGCTGCTCTATCACTGCCAAAAGGTTAAGTTTGCCCAGTTGCCGCAATCAATTAAAAATAACCCGTCTGTAAATTTAGACCTCCAAAGGAATCTGCAACTGTTGCCACAAATTAACTTTGCTAACTTTTCTTGCTGTAATTGCAATTGCATCCTGTTCATAATGCATTACAAGCATGCATTGTGTACCGTGTTGAGAGTACATGTACATTTGAAACCACATGAAAACAGCCTTGTACCCAGTATATATGGGCAACATGCATATAAAACATTTCCTACAACAGGGAACAAGGAACCTTTGTCATGTCTTCACACGTTGGTACAGCTGTTACAAATGCGACTGTCAAAATTTACAGTTTGCAATCCAAGGAAATCTGAGTCAATCCATTTCTATCACACGATATTTCTTCATTAGAAGCCCAGAGTAAGAACTTACAGACACCATAATGTTCTGTTTATTTGGCAAAATACATGTGTGTGCTTACAGACCGATTTTGACGGTGACATACATGTACATGTATGACAATGTACGAAAGTCAGTTGGCATCCTGTTTTTTTGGTTTTTTTTTACATTTTTCCCATCTAGATGTCACACATTTGTAACCAGTATCGTATAAGTGCACATGTAGCAACTAATACAGGTAGCAACAACTACTGTAGGACCACATCAGGCGTGTCCTCTCATGCTTCCTTAAAACTTGTACCAGTCACTAAATTAGGGCTTACACCGGATATCCAGACATCACGATTGGTTCAATGTCAGAACAACAACCTCAACATCTACAACCCAAACTGACTATCTGTAATCTACCGGTACAGCGGCTCTTTACACCTCTTGGATTGCTTTTGAATAAGAACAAAGAACAAAATATTCGATCATAACATTTCATCTTTGAAACATCTTTGAAACACAACATTTCATAACATAACATTTCAAGGGAAAAACATGAGAAAGAGCACAACAGGGCGCTAGTGTGACCGAGCATGTTCACACTGCATGAGACTCTGGCTCACACACACGCGCGAAAGTACTGCAAAATGCACTGTCAGTGCAGGTCTTGGTGGTGTAAACAAAGCATGAAGGCACCGACCATCGCAGCAAGAGCAATCAGGTAACATTAGAGATAACCAATAATCATTAGTTAATAGTCAATAAGCAATACATGTCATGTTATTTCACAAAAATATATCAAACCAAAACTACAAATAGAAGTTACCCAAATCAAATTGTTTGAGGACCAATGATCCCTGGTAAAGTTGGCCAAATGTTTATTCCTTTGCACATGGATTGCTTGCTTTTATTCGATGATGGACTTCTTCAAAAAATTTTTTTATGGAATCCTTGCAATCAACTTAATTTAATAACTAATTCTGATGAGCATGGCATTATTTGTGCGTGCCCTGCTGGCACCAAGCGCTTGGCAACATTAAGTGCAAGATGCACAGAACGACAGTCTGTTCCCAGCTTGAGATCTATCCAATTACATGTATGTACATTTTATTTTATCACAGAGACCGAGTTGACCTGTGATTCAGTTAACCTAGGACTAAGTTGACTCGGATTCAGTGCAACCTGTGTAGGGTACTGTAAGGATGTTGGATAACTCAACCATTTACCAACTTGACTTCGGCCAACTCGACCGTTGAGACAACTCAACCAGTGGGACAACTTGGCTTCAACAACTAGACCATGTGAGATGTCTACGAGTACATAACAAAATTAAAATACGCGGCCAGGTACAAGTATTTCAACCATAGAGTAAAGTCAAGAATTTTCCGCTTTGTGAAAAATCCACAAAAATTGCGGATTTGGGGGTAGAAAGCAAAAAACGCAATTCTCAGTAAAAAAAAATAAATAAATAAAACAAATATATATTTTTGATTTTTTCTGCACAATTAATCAAAAAGTACATGTATGTACCCAAATTAGGAATGAAAACTCATTTTCAATGTTTAACTCACTTTGAAAGTAACATATGGTAGCGTTTCCCCTCCTGTTTTTCCTTTGCGATATCGCAGAATTTGGTATTGATTTTCTCTGGCTCCGCACCACAGAGATCACACAGGTCCCTGTTCCTACATAGTGCCCAGACGTCCCCAGCTTATGAATAAATCAATAGGGACCGAGACCAGTCCAAGATCACAATGACACGGTGCATGTAGGCCCTACACGTATATGTATCATTTTGCCAAAGATACCAGTACCTGTAGATGTACGCTAAATGTAGGCCTACAGTACATATGTACAGTCACATACAGTTTTTGTACACAAAATTTAGAAAGCAGAATGAAGCAGAATTTGACTTTCAGAAAGCAAAAAATTCTTGACTTTACCACAGAGCTTATTTTTATATATAGCTCTAGGATTTCAACTATTCTATGCATTTTGCACTGTGTGCATTGAGTGACCTTGCAACTCTACTCTGAGCATGGGGTGGCATACATGTAGCTTTCATAGAGACGGATGGCGCAGCATCATCTCCTCTCTGGTAATGCCCCGGCCCATCATCTGCCCTATTCTGGACACCAGTTTGGTTTTCACCTTGGACTTTTGACATGACTATGCACACAGTTTCAAAAGCCTATAGGCCTAGTATGAAACAAGTACTAAACAGTTTAAATTTGACATATTTCACACGTCTCAGCAGACCACGTGGCTGAGCAGACAACTTGCCTAAACGGACAACTTGTCTTAACAAATAACTTAAATGGTCGAGTTGTCTTATCAGTTGAGTTGTCTCAACGGTTGAGTTGGCCAAGGTCTACTTCGACAACTCAAAGTCACTACTCTCCGTGTGACATCGAGCCAATACAGTTTACATTTAGTCATAATGCTATGGGTTTTTAAAATCACATTTGATACATGAAGGTGAATGATCTGAAGCTTTGCACAAAACTATTCAATCAAATTTTCCTGTGAGAGCAAACTTGAGTAGCCTATACTGTAGCTCTTAAAAAGGATGTAAGCATAAGAGCAAGTACTCCTCCAAAAAATTCCAATTTCTCGCTCAATCCAAGATGCAGTGCAAGCTTCGCCATTGGTGGGCCTGATGCATGCGCAATGTAATAAACATAAAACAGCATAGACATTACGATCATTGTCAGGCAGCACCAAAAAGAATAGTCTCATGCTCTGAAACCCTTGTTGCACCCTTTTTAAGAGCTATCGGGCCATCTTGTGTTTTCAATAGACTTGTGTTTACGCAAACCAAATTTTATTCCTGTTTACCATGAGACTGTGCGAGGTCATTAGTGCGCTTGATGTAATGTCCGTACTCGCCACAGTCCTAACACTCAGAAGTCTCCCCCCACCTAATAATGTGTGTTGAGTCTACTACTGCATACCTACTAGACATATGCATTATTTCCTAGTCCATTACTTCCATTCGCTAAATTCTCGATCACTAATAATGCACCCTCACTCACTCGCCCCCCACGAAGGCATCGGCCATGTTCGTTCATTCTCTTTTTCAATGCACGAAGTGCACCAAAGCCGTGTGGAGAGGAGAAAAGGAGATTTGTAATCCGGTAGGTATGCAGTAGTAAACTCAACCTATGTTAGGTGGGGGGGAAGTCTACTGCCTGCAACCTACACAAATTACCAATACATATGCAGAATAGCACCGAACCTGTGGACAGTGGGAAGGTGAGGACACACTAACCACATCTATGTACCACTGAGGAAGCAAGCAGGTTAATACAAGTATTAACTATATACGAGACATAGCAAATGACACATCATTATGAGGGGAGCACAAACTAACTTGCCAAGACAAATGTGCGATTGTTTCCACTTGAATAAGCAAAGGATGGCCAGCAGTTGGGCTACTGCAATGCTGTCTGGAGCACAACCAGTCCATGTGAATGCTCCCCTGTAAACATCACTGAGATAACAGGAGGTGAATGTGGAACGGGTTTTCCAACAAGCAGCTATACAAATGTCTATCACGGGAACCCCTTTGATATAGGCCCACGAGGATGAAATGGCACAGACATAATGGACACGAATATGCCTTATACTTTGGTCAAGGCCACTCCACGTTACCAAATTTTATAGCTGAAACAACCCACCTTGCAATTGTACCCCTGGACGCTGGACAGTGAGGTCAGGTAGAAGTGATGAATAGTTGTGTAATTGGCCCCTAAGTGTCCTTTGTCCTATCAAGGTACCATTTCAGCATGCAGACAGGACACCAAAGTTTATCCGACGATGATGACGCCAAGGACTGGATCGCCAGAACGAAGATATCTGGGGGATGGAAGGAAGGCGTTTGATTCTTAGTTAGGAGGCCTAACTCCGGAACGAGACGTACCCTCAAAGGCTCCTATCAATGTGACCCTCGGCTATGGAGAGAGTCTTAATCTCGCAACCCCAATGAGAACTCACCACAGCCAGTAAGAATGCCAATTTGATGCTGAGGTGCAGGAGGGAGGTACGGCCTGCTGGCTCAAAGGGGGGTTGAGACAGAAGTCAGAGGACATTTTCATAAAATAAAAAAATTGATTTAAATTTTTAAAAAACTGTTTTGAATTTTAAAAATCTCATTAAAAAAATTAATAACAATTTGCCAACCCTGTAAATTTGTAACGCTTTGACAATTTTTTTTAAAGATCACAAACTGCAATAAAATATGCATTATGTGATGTGGCATGGAAATTTCTCAATGAAGGTATCATACATGTGACACACTGTTCTAGCTGGCACTCCTTTAAGATGACAAAAAAGAGAAAACTCCTCATATATATTAATGCCAAAACTTAACTTTTAAGTGATCCCTCACAAATTGTCCTTTTGTTGATTTAACAAGTTATAGGCCCAAGTAACAATGATAATTTATAAGTTGCATTTTCCCAGTTCAAAAATGTTGCAGAGCCTTTATTTATTTAAACTACAGTATACGTACATTGAAGGAATAGACTTATTCAATGAGATGTAATAACTTCAGTGGCACTGCACTCCCACATTTTTCACCTTGACACACGTGTGCATTTGGGAAATTGTGACACCCTATTAGTCGAAGAGGCATGTACCTGTAGTGCGCGTACTGTGAGAACTAAATCAGTGCAAAGCCAAACACACAAATTTATCTTAAGAAAATGATTTATCTATTTACAGTCCCAAGGTTCTCTCATTCATAGTTTTGTACAATTCCTCAAATGTGGATATTCATAAAAAGCCGACATCAGAGAATTGCTTTAAAGTTTTATTAAAAGGGATCTACATTACATACCAATAACACCAAACCCTATGCTTTGAAGTTACAATCACAAGAAAATAGAACTGTACTGCAAAATCAAGTCAGTTAGCTTCAACAGCCAAATATTCCACAATTACAACACATTAGAAGAAATTAAGAGCAGCATAATTACTAAGAAAGCCACTAAAGCTACTTCCAAGTTCAAAAGGAAATATTCACCGGATAGTAAGGGTAAATCAATAGTGCCACACAGGCTACATAGTGGCACAGAGGCTAAATAGTGCCACACAGGCTAAACAGTGCCACACAGGCTAAATAGTGGCACAGAGGCTGAATAGTGGCACAGAGGCTAAATAGTGTCACACAGGCTAAATAGTGCCACACAGGCTAAACAGTGCCACACAGGCTTAACAGTGCCACACAGACTCAATAGTGGCACAGAGGCTGAATAGTGGCACACAGGCTCAACAGTGCCACACAGGCTAAACAGTGCCACACAGGCTAAATAGTGGCACACAGGCTGAATAGTGGCACACAGGCTAAAAAGTGCCCCACACAGGCTAAACAGTGCCACACAGGCTAAACAGTGCCACACAGGCTAAACAGTGTCATACATGTTAAGCAGTGCCACACAGGCTAAATAGTGGCACACAGGCTGAATAGTGGCACACAGGCTAAACAGTGCCACACAGGCTAAACAGTGCCACACAGGCTAAACAATGCCACACAGGCTAAATAGTGCCATACAGGCTAAATACAGCCACACAGGCTAAACAATGCCACACAGGCTAAATAGTGCCATACAGGCTAAATACAGCCACACAGGCTAAACAGTGCCACACAGGCTAAATAGTGGCACACAGGCTGAATAGTGGCACACAGGCTGAATAGTGGCACACAGGCTAAACAGTGCCACACAGGCTAAACAGTGCCACACAGGCTCAACAGTGCCACACAGGCTCAACAGTGCCACACAGGCTAAACAGTGCCACACAGGCTAAACAGTGCCACACAGGCTAAACAGTGCCATACAGGTTAAACAGTGCCACACAGGCTAAATAGTGGCACACAGGCTGAATAGTGGCACACAGGCTAAACAGTGCCCCACACAGGCTAAACAGTGCCACACAGGCTAAACAACGCCACACGGGCTAAATAGTGCCATACAGGCTAAATAGAGCCACACAGGCTAAACAGTCTGTCTTTCTTTCAAGACACTTTACCAGGAAAGTTACCTACCTACAAATCTGAAAATCAGACAATCAATTTGACACGATTTTTCACGTATATCCAACTTCAGTCGGCTATTATTCAAAACAAGGTTTTGGTATCGTTCCTTATTTAGCCTCAGTAGGTCACATCTACCTGGCCATTTACAGCAATAGCACGTCCGCTATGTAAACAGAGAGTTATACATATATGTTTTTGCTAAGTGGCAGAGGTCACTCATTTATCAACATCAGGGATACAATGGCACACAAAATCAGTCAAAACTGAATAGAAGTATCCGCCCTGAGCTGAAGTGCACCCCCAATCGGCGAAAAAAATCAAACAAAAGTGATAAAAAAGAGGATGCCTGAAGTGAGTTTGTTTCAATCTTTTCTAAAAATTAGTGTTTACCATTTACACAACACTTTGTCTATATTCCGAGTGCATTTTTGGGCAGTTTTTACTGTTGCCCCTGTGTGAAGTTCGGTACTGTTGGAAAGGGCTTTCCTTGGAGAACCTACATGTATTTATAGCGGTGACATCATTGACTTGACAACCCCTAGCCTGTTCCAGGCCTCAAACGTAGATTAACAAATCTGAGCTATGCCTGCATAGGAAAAAGGAAGCTACATGATTGGATCCCCACACAATTACAGTTACTTGGATACACAATGAAACCTGCCTAGGCAAAATCAAGCACTTTGATTGGTCTCTTGTTATTCACATGTTCAGTGCAGCCAGCACTGTTTACTATATATGTGTAAAGCTCTTCGTTCGTCCAATCAGCATGCATAGAGCCTGAAAGTATGAGGTCACGCAGCGAGCTTCAGGAACTCTTACGCGGTCTGCCTATGGGGATTTTACATTGGGCTGTCCTATCATGTTCGATAATTTTTGGAAGAATAATTCCTTACTGAAACCATTCCATGAAACACTCATGTTGGAATTTTACCTTTGTCTTCCTTAAGTAATATTTTGGAAAAGTCACCTGGAGTCACAAAAAGTCACAAATTTTCTTAACGACCTTTCACGTCCAGCGATATCGTACCTAGGTCTCCTTGTTCAAGCACATTTGTTTCCATTCGCCGTACTTTCGTGAAAATGAGATTGTACAACACTGCAAAGATTTACCTTCCTGCAGTCCATGGGTTCAGATTCTATTGAGTTGACAAACGCAGTTGTTGTCAGCAAAAGTTAGATAAAATATTACAATCTTTTGTAAAAGAAGAATACTGCTTTATGTTTATTACCTTAAAAATATAAATTATAAAAGTACGTAAAATATTTTGATCTGTTTTTATTTCGGCTTTTACCCACAGACTTCTATAAAATTTCAAATCGTGAATGTTCCTCTGCATACGAGACTGCCGCATTGCACTGTTCTTCATGTACATGTATTTTAGATTTTCGGAAGTTATGGGTCAATTTTTGGCAGGATATTTCTCTTTTAGATCAGGTAATTTTTCAGTTTCTATAAATTGATATACTAACAAATATTTTCAAACCCCTTTTTCCAAGTTGGATTTTTTAAGAAGTAACATAACGAAAAAATATGACAAATTCTAAAATCTTTGCATATTATTTTTCCTATCCCAAGGGTCCAGAAGTGTGCCATGAGGGGTCAACTTTCAGGCTCTGCTACATGCGTGCGAAAAAAATATATTTACTGAAGCCTGCATGCCCAACAAACCTAAGTTTGGACACATGAAAACAACAATACTGTGTACCTGTAGTCCTGTACATGTTATCAGAGATGTGCGTATGGGGCAGCACGGACATCTGGGAGTTTCACAAAATTGCAAGTAGCAATCACACCGCGCTGATGAAAACAACTGCAACAAGCACGCAAGCATACATGTACATACTGTTCAAAAAACATTGTGTAACCTGATCCTTGGACGGGCTGGTATGTGCACACGTCAGTAAGGTTGCTGTTTTCACCAGCTCGGTACCTGCCATTTTGCAAGAATCCCAGATGTCCGCACTGCCCTATACGAGTACAACACCAACATGGCATAATTAGGTATACTGAGTACTATTATGGCACTAAGCCGAATACTTGCAATTTCTCACCACCCCAAGGAACTAATTACTGTATTGAACCCAGTTCTTCCCTTCAAGACACAGTTTTTCAGCTTGAGTGACACCAGCTGTACATGTTTAAGTACACTGAAAACAACCAACTGCAACCATTGATTTCTCTCTTATCAAAAAAAATACAGAATGTCTGTGTTTTTTTTTTAATTCTTTTTTGTTCACATTTTCAAGAAATGTTCCCATTATCCTAGCAAAAAACGATGACGGTAAGGTAGACCTATACAGTTGCACCTCGTTAATAAGAGGTCCTTGGGACTTTACAAATTACATGTACCTTGTTATAACAGGAACCCTGTATTATCAGGAGTGGAAAACAATGGAAAACAGACTTGAGACCTGAACCTTTCCTTGTTATAAAAGGAACCTTCATATTAACAGTGCTCTTCTTATTGAGGTTCGACTGTACTAGGCATGATAACCTACATGTAACGTTACGTGTAGGCTACTCAAGTTTGTTCTCACAGGAAAATTTGACTGGACAGCTGTGTGCAACTGCAAAAGTGTAAGTTTTGGAGCAACACGCCTATCAAGTTCAATCAGAATGAAACTATACTGGCTCTAACTTCACACGGAGGATGGAGGTACCTCCATGCACAGAGGAGTAATGATGGGGTAGGCCCTAAACTAATAGTAGTGTTGGCCTAGAGACTTTAAGATCTCGAACTCCAAGTAGCCAAAGTCGAGTTTGTAAACAGTCGCATTGTCAGGACCCCTAGTGTCACCAATTGGTCTGCCGTTGTCCAATTACCATGCTTACCTTTCAACAGGAGCTTTAGCGTTTGGTCAAAGTTTAGGTTTAGTGGGCTGTCATGGCTGTTCCTATCCACTGCCATGACTTTTCAAAATAATTGCCATTCAGACCTTGAGCATTCGTCTTTGAAAACAAGTTAAAAACACAATTTTCATATGCCCATTTAGCGAACGACAACTGCTCAGTAAGCACAGGTGGTACAGGTAGGTGGCCTCATGGAAGAAGCAAATCCTAGCCTGCATGTAGGGGTTTACAGTCATTTCACCCCATTTCCACCTCGCCCCTAACCACTTCGCCCCTAGCCCCTTCGCCCCGAGCCACTTCATCCCATCTCCACTTCACCCCATCTCCACTTCGCCCCATCTCCACTTCACCCCATCTCCACTTCACCCCATCTCCACTTCGCCCCATCTCCACTTCGCCCCATCTCCACTTCACCCCATCTCCACTTTGCACCATCTCCATTTCGTCCCATTTCCACTTTGCTGTCCGTTTTGAGTGTTGCAAGGGGGTCGGGTACCTATAACGGGCTCATTTATCCCGCGTGCTCGGATTTCCGGAAGAACGCGCCAGATAAATGAGCACGTTCCCGCGACGTATCTAAGAAAATTTTGTTACTGGTTTCACTGCATAGTAACCAACACTTCTTACGTCATTGAAACACATGTACATGTGTACTTGTTAACATTAAAAGTACATGTACAATTCGGTAGATGTACACTGATACTTTTATATATTTTAAACTCACAAGTAGACACTTTAAATCCAGTTTAAGTCGAAACAAAGGACTTGAATTGAGAAAGAACCCAGCCGGCCTAGATTGTGTGGAATGCAGAGTGCTTTTATACTTTTAGGAAACTAGGAAATGATGAACTTTACCCTAACACATTAGGAAGTTTTTACTGGGGCACATCTTCAATCCTCCTAAATCCTCAAGCCTTTAAAACACTATTAATCCCCAATCCTCCGAAATCCTTCCCTCTTCAATTATCACAATTCATCTCAGTCCGCCAAAATTCTCCAATGTTTATATCATCATTCATCCTGAATCCTCCAAAATCCTCCGAAGCCACCCAGAGGATTTTGGAGGCTTGAGGTGCATTTGATAATTATGGGGAGGGAGCTGCTGTAAAATGTGCAAAAATGGATAAGTTAAAAATCAGGTAAAAATGAAAATTGAAATTTTTTTCCTCCCCAAATTAAATCTGCTGATTCAAAATCACCAATTTAAAAAAAAACTTGATCTGAATTGCCATTTGAATCGGTGATATACAAATCAAGATGATTTATGGGTAAATTACCCAACGTACCCTGGGATGCACAATTCCAAAAACCACTCAAAATGGACCAAAGCCACGTAACCATAGCTACATGGCTTGCACAAATTCAAGGACTATCAGTAAGCATACTGTAGACCACATAAAAAAATTGAACCATGAACGATTAATATATTCATAAGTTTATGTAAGGAAATCTGTAGTGAAGTACATGTACACTCTTTTTCCTAATTTCAGATTGCAAAAATTATTCAGTCAGACTGTATTTACAAAAAAAATCCACAAATTGCAGTTAAACCAGTTCTGGATTGCAACAAAAAGTTCTTCACAAATAAAAAGTAACCACACAAAAATCCACATTTCAGCTATGGCAACAAGCTGATTTTCTGATGGAGAATTTCTGAGAGAAAAATAGTTCATAAATCAAAATTTCATAGCTAATTCCGACAAATTAAAAAGAACATAAATAAACTGTCACTCAACTTTATCTGCTGTACAGCAAGCTGTCAACAATACCATCCTCACGCCGCACACTGACAAACCCATTACTTCACATTTCTGATAGGTCAGTATTGTTGAGTTTGTAACGTACCTGTATTTGCGTGCACTTAAAGTGCGATCCAAATTTAGAAAAAAAATGTGTTCAACTTTCCGCCAATTTTGAAGACAGAAATTCTAATTTATTTGATTAGCTGTAAACATATACAAAAAAGTATTTGGTGAAGTGACCTATCGCCCTGCAAATTGTTGCTGATGTTTTGGGCTCCAGTAAAATTTTAACAAACTCAAATGTCGAAGTGTGAACTACAAATCTGACCTAGTCCAGAAAATTTGAGAACAAATATATTTACCTTCCAAAAAAACTTGTCTTAGAATGCGAACTGAGGAACAGCACAAAAAGACGGTAGGTTTTAAATTCAAATGATCCAGAACAAAGAGAGATCTGGAACTAGAAAAACGACTATCAAGTGTCATGACTTTATTTGCATGGAAATGGTGTGGAACCCTGTCCTAACAAAAATTCAACTTGACCACTTTTGTAGAAATAAGTATTACATAAATAATTTCTATTGCCCTGAAATTGCATCTGCTTCCTGAATCCAGCACTATGATTACTATTTAACTTGACACAGACAAACCTTGATCCCAGGCACACGAAGGAGAAGCACAATTTAAAACTGACATGAATGACAAATGCTTCGCACGCATGCGATATGCTTGGCATGGAACTTTGGCATGTTTGGACATGTTGGAAGGCCAAGAAGCCATACCCCGCTTAGATTGCTGATTTTTTGCTATTTCTACATTTTCTCTCTCCTATCCATCAAACTGTTTCTGCTGCTCGCACCATGTCACATATTTTCACCAACTTATCTCTATAAATTGTGAAATTTCTCCTGATTCTTCGTACAACGGTGGTATTTCATGAGCCTAAATTGAAAAAGGATTGAGGTTGGAGACAGCGCCCTCTATCAACACATTAAGAAAAGGTGAACAAAACACGAGCATTTTCACATTTTTATACCCTTATTGTTCACATTAAAGAGCCAAATATCTGGATGGCAACAGACAAAATACTGATTCATAGTACAGTATGTCATGTGTTTATAAGAGCAAAAAGTAAGTTGCCACTTGTATGGACCTGTGGAAAGCATGCAAAACCAACAGGGTTATTAAGGAAGAAATCATGCAAACTGGAAAGCTAGTACTCTGCTATTTGTGGTATAATTCTACAAACGGTTGCTACTCTGTAATTTTGTCTATTATGATATGAAAGAAAATAAAACAACTGAAAAATACATTCTATCACATCTGGCATGTTTCCTGTTTATAAGAGAGTAGATATGTCATGTATGTCTGCAAGATGAATTGTCCCTTACACCGTCTGTGAGTCATGTCTGTATTGTTAACCTAAACAGTCACCTTTGGATTTCTTCCTTAAATTTCCTACAAAATCTCGTAAATTTAGGATAGTCTACAACTTAAGTTTAGGAAAGAATTCCATATACGAAGTTCACTTTTTAGGAGAAATTTTTGCTCCAGGACAGATTTAAAAAGGGGCGACATTTATTTTTGGGGGATAGAGATGTGAAAGGGGGTTCAGTAACTTAGGGGGACAGGTTTAAAAAGAAGGGGCCCCACGCAATAAAACGGCAAAAAAGTGAGTCCTTTTGCCGTTCTTTTTTTCCCTACTATATCCTCTACCGTTTCCTCTTTCCTTCACTATCCCGTCCTTTTATTTCTCCACAGTTTTCCTGTCATTAGTACAAGGATTATTACAGTTAGTATACACATTTAAGACATTTAATCCAAATTGTGTCGTAAAGGGGAAGCGAACCTGCAATGAAGAGAACTGTTAGGTATAGAAATACAGCAGTCTAACTGACCACGCCACACGAGCGCTTGTTGCCGGAGAAAGTCGATATGTTCCATATAAAGTTACGGTTGAATTAAGGAGAGGTCAAGATGAGGTCAAGATGAACATTTAAAAAATTAAATATTTATGAAACTGAATATGTAATTATTCACGAATATTTGTATAAATTAGAATATTTAAATATTAATAAATGTGGCTATCCGTTGTTAATATAAGTAGGTTGTGCCAAAGGAAATCAACTAGGTAAGGTACATGTCTGAGCACAATTGACTGTATGACGTGAGTTATCTCCGTACGTCGTATTATGTAAACCAAGAGAGAAAGAACAAGTAGAAATGCAGTCGGCCGTACGAAAGAAGGAATTTCAGTCCAATGCTGTATAAGAACTCAGGCTAGGTGGAGTGTTGCTTCATCCATTGGCAATACATGCACTATGAGCGAGAATTGGAGTCTTACGCGCAATTGGTGACAGAGGTGACTATCCACACCATACAGTGGAAGCGACCAGTTTGGGTTCTACCTGGCCGAATACATGTGGCGCTGCCGACATGCAGGAGTAGACCACTTCAATCAAATCCTTAAGGATGTTCTTCTCCTGTACAAGCCTACCCTCACATTTTAGAGCGCAGATAGCCACACAATAATCTAAAGACAGGTTTCAGCTCCCTTTTCCCCTTCCCTCTCTATAAATATAGAAAAAAACTCCTCCAACTGACAAGCACTCTCTAAAAGACTGAAATTTGGCCCTTTTTTCCTTCTAAACAAATTGTCCAACTTACAAACTGTCTGTAAAAGAAATTGGGCCCATTTTTCCTTCTAACCAAATCCTCCAACTTAAAAATTGTCGCAAAACACGCACTATTTTCCCCCAAGTAAAAATTGTACATGTACAGTAGGGCACATTGCGCGGCACCTCGTGAACTGTGTAGATCCATCCAGACAGATGACGGCCCTCTGCACTCCTCGTGTTGCGGATTCATGCATAAAATTACCTCAATGCTTGTGGCAGCCCAACCCCTTCCGGATATGATTCGGTTCATGCGCACACGTCGTGCGCATTCGCCATGTTCTTCAGAAGCAAAGATGGCCGCCTGTCGATGTAAACCTGGTCCATGTGTAGCTCCAAAAGTGTGCCCAAAACTCCACATTTCTGTCCTATGATGTTCAGCTCTTCAATGCCTATTGGAATCATCTTCATTCAGCGATCAAAGTAAGGATACTTTTGTAGTAATTACGCGATATTACAGTGGACTTCGTATATGGAATTCTTCCCTAAGTTTACATGTATCTGAGCAGCCAAATAGATCTGTTCATGAATCTGGGAGAGATATCAACTGATAAACTTTAAATTTTATTGTATCACTTGGGGATGCATAAGTCTGTTTACATGGGAATCCATGTAGCCCAGGTTGGACGTTGTCTTCATTTCATTACGACTAACGTACATGTAGTACGGTAAGGGAGTCCACCTGGGGTAGAATCCATGCACATTGCCTGTTGTGGCCTAGGCCTACATGTATACATGCTTCAAGGAAAACTTAATGGCGAAATCTAAACAGTTCTCTTTCATGCAGTTACAACTATCAAGAATTAATCTGTCACTTACTTCTTGAGCGGGACTCTTCCTAACAATTTCTGGATTCAAACACTGCTTAAACAACTGCTAAAGAACTGTTTACAGTTAAACTTTATCGTACGGAATTTGACTGCTAGTGCTACAGGTTAATGAACTTTCACAGTCTGGACACAAGAGGACGCTATTCACTATGTCCAGCAGGTCACGTCAGCTTGTGAGTTTATAGTAGAATACATGTACTGTATATCCAACGCGCGCGCAGAAATACAACTGTTGCACACCCGCAAATCTTGGAATTCTAGCGCCCCCTAGTTTTACTGGTTCTCGGTCCTTGCATTTCCCAGGGTCTCTTATTTAGCTCAGCTATGCATTATGGACATGCAGCAGAGACGCTAATTTTGTATTAAGTTATTCATGCTGTACTCTGGCGTGATCGCGTGTTCCTTCATTCCTTTGTCCTTGTGTTTTCTCTGCTCACTCAGTTTTGGCATGTCGAAATTCCCCTGCGTGGTTGGGCATGGTAAGGTTCCCTGAAATGCTAAAGTTCAAAAACCTCAGACTTTGTAACTGTCAATCATTCGCCACAGATGACCGAGTAAGCACTTTCACGCACCCGGCTCTACACTTTGTACACGTGACTTCTTATTCTGTATTTTACCTTTTTACACACGACACTTAGATTCTTGCACACGACTCTAGCAGGAAGTCATGTGACCCTTTGAGATGGAAGATTTTCATTGGTTGAGCTGTTCAGCGACGCTCTTTTTTTATTTCTAAGCCTCTAGAATCCTATAAATAGAGCAGATTTTCTTTAACTCGTCGGTCAGGTACGGCGAACCAAACCTTTGTTGCGAGAGCGGAACCTAACGTAGTGCTGCGGTTGGACCCTTTCCGAGAGAAGTGTGATTGTAACCATATGAATGGCCAGCTAGCTTAGCTTGGACCGATGCGAGAGCAATACAAATTAGCCCAGGGTACTAGCGAGAGTCGTAGCGGCCCGTCACCGCTACGTCCGAACCAATTGCCGTGCGAGACACCCCCGTGTCCCTCGCCACCCATGTCCTGCTAACTAGCCCGGTCTTCGCCGTCTCTGCGCTGAGCCAATGGTACACAGTGCGGCGATCTTGTCATTGCGCTCAACACATTGCGGTCTGAGCGGCAGTGCGGTCGGTACATACCGGCGCTGGCCCCGTCTAGCCCTTGCTAGTCACCGTGGTGGTCCGGGACAGCTCCCACCACGGCCCGGCCGGATGTGTAGCCTAGTTGTGCGATGCTGCACACACGTACCGTAACCCACTCCGTCTGACCTGCATGTCCAATGGTCCTGCCAAACCGTAGTTTAGTTACACTCGTATACAACTTCGCCTCTCTATAACTTTGCTTTTTGTGTGTTGTATTATGTTAAGCTACACCTTCTTCGAACCCACATTGAACTTTGATGAGAGAAGTGAGAGCAATAAACCAACCATACAGTTTGACTGTCACCAAAACCCCTTGTTTCACGCCCACCTTTTAATAAATTGTTGACCCCAAATATCACATCCTGTAGACACTAATAAAGTCCATGCTACCATCGACTTGATATTTAGGGAACGTAACACAACCGTTTGTGGAATGCACCCTTGATGTACCGTGACGCGGCCCCTAACGTGGCGCACTTTCATTTATGGCCTCTCGTGTGTCTTACTAGAGAAATTTTATTTGCGCACAATTTTCCGATTTTTTCTGACGCACAAAATGAACGCTTTTAGAATGTGCTCAAAATACGAAAATATTTTTTGACACGCTTGTGGAGTGCGCAGAAAGAATGATGCCTTGTACAAACTTATCAACCTGAAAGATTTTGTCAAGTGCGGGAACACTTAGTGGAATTTGAGCCCAATATTCGACGCCGACATTTTTGGATTTCGGACAAAATTTCAGGACACTGAAATTGTTCACAAATGTTCAAAACCATGTATCATGGGGGTTAAAGTACGAGTATTTAACCAGATGAGTTTGAGTTTTTCAATGGAAAGGTTTTGCAAATGCTGTGAGAGGGAAGTTAAGTGAAACTCGAAGTGCACCGCGTACGTTAGGAGACTCTACTACGTCATTAACTAGGTTCAATTCGATCATGCCCATAGACATGAAAGAGGAGCTACATGTATATGTCTATAGTTTATTCGTGTTTCGTAATTTCGCGTCATTTCAACCGTTCGCCCAAGCCATGCCTGAATGTGGAAACTCTGGCACGTTTTTCGTTTGTACGTTAACATTCAAACGGGCAATTAGTTGCACTGCGCGCATGCTCTGTACCGTTTGGAAGCAGGCCGTGTCATTTTCCTCGTTAGCAGACGACGCACAGCAAACCAACTTATACAAGAAGATGTACAAAAACTGGCATCGTTTTCAAAAACATGAGGAATCTGCTGGTCATCTACAACAGACGGAAACAATAAAAAGGCATAGGTGATTTTTTTTTACTAGAAAATTTTTTTTTAACGGATTTACAATCACTTTTACTAAAGCTTTGAACCAGAAACCACGGTTTGACCTGTTCATCTTGGATTGGAAATGTTTATATCCAAATCATTTTTCCTGTGAAATCTCAAACGGCATAAGAGCGAGCAATAACGAAACCATTTTTCATACACGTTTCATTCGAATGCATATGCTTTGATGTTTGGTGTAAACACTTGGTAAATATTGTTCTTATTAGACCTGATATTATTCTTCAATAATGCAGGACTGGATGACAAGCAACCTCCACTTACCAAAAACCACTACCTAACTTCACGGAACCGACTGGGTGTAGCCAGAATCTCAGTCATCAGTCAGCCCCGAAGATAGCATAGAGCCGCGTAGCAGTGCAAGATGGAGAACTTCACCGTGAATACACGTAAAACTTTGTAATCGCATAGGTGCCATTTGAGCAAGCGATACGCCTGCGCAATGCACAACCAGGCGCATGCAGCAGGCACGTACAGGTACACCTAGTACCTGGCGCGCCTGCGCCCGTACATTATCGTAAACCACGCGGCCACCGGCGGCGTATCGCTTGCTCAAATGGCGGCTATGGTGAATACACCTTTTGGGCAGAGTTATCCACCTTGCGCCTTTGGCGCAATACGATCAACTCTTCTGTGAAGCAGTTTGGCAATTGCTGGTGAGGGAGGCCAACCGATAGGCAGATCAGACACTACCTGCAAAATCCGCGATACCGTGCACAACATGGGGCCGATGGGTAACCCCCCCCCATGTCCAATATCCCTATACCCACTCTGGACTATTGTTACCGAACACATTCGCCCTAGAAGTCTGTAAAGAATTCCTGAGATTCCGACCAAACAATGACCGACACAAAGGCGGGGGGGGGGTTCTCTCCGCCCCATATCTTGCATCATATGAAATCCGCTAACTCTTGGTGTACTTGCATTCCGACGGATGTTCCTGATATGATGGCCTTTGTCACACTGCTGCTCTCGATGGGTATCTACAAAAGGCCTAGCTGTGCAATGTACTGGTCCAGGCGCGAAGTCCTTCAAAGTCCTTTGTATCCGTCGACAATGTCTCACAACCAATTTATCGCGCTCCTTCGATTTCTTCTTCTTGCTGACAACACAGCAGACGACTCTCCCTGTGACACACTGTCTGAAGTTCGTCCGCTACTGGACTTGTAGTCCCGTTGTTTTGTAGCATCTATAAGCCCGGACAAAACCTTTAATCGGATGAGACTATGATAAAGTTTAATGGCCGACTTGGTTTTAAACAGTAAATAAACTATTTGCATTGCCGCTTTATTCGGGCTCCAGTGTAAGAATGTGACTGCCAAAGGGATGAGGCGGAAACTTCTCAATTTTAAAGTGTTCTTCCTTTCTGGTTCACACAACTTTATACATAGGCATAAAACGAACACGATTCAATCAAGGATTTGATCAAGTTAAAGGCCCAAAAAATGAGGTTTACAATCAACTGTTAAATTATCTCTTTGTTTTCTGATTCTCAGCTATCCAATTTCACGCATTTTGATACTCAAAACAAAAATCGAATTCAAATTTAACAGTGAAGCACAAAATCAATTTGAATCTTTCAAATCATTTCAGGCTTCTTACAATCACAGAAGATTAGAGTTCGTTGTCATAAAAATGCACCAAGGCTTTGTTCTTTCTCATTTAGAAATACATGTAGTTTTCAATGTATACATCCCTTACAGTTAAGTTCCGGCTGCCGCAGTGTGTCAACTCTTGTTCGCTCAATTCTCAGCACTGCATTCGGGTATTAGTAGGGTTTCTGTCGTCAAAATCAATTTGTGACAACGGGTAGCAGGGTACATGTAGTCGTGATTGACATCAAGAGTGACCACTGACCATCTAAATTTAAAGAAATGGCCAAACCGTACAAGTACTACATTTCTAATTTGGAAGGAAAAGGTACGTTCCTGACTATAATTCAAACTTCAAAATAATCCTTAATAGCTTTTCGATTAAATTACACAGCTGAATCCTTCACCCTTGACAAATATAACTTTGAAATCAAATCAAATTACATCGACAAATTCTATCCATATTTTCAGTGAAGGAGGGGAACTCCATCTTGTCAAAACATCAGCGATGTTTTACAGTTAAAAGTTTCTTCAGTGGAAAGTGTTTAAGGTGATTGAGTTCTGCTCCACCGCTGGCCTTGACAACAAAATCTGACAGGCAGGGTTTTCCTCGGTTCTGTCCTAACCGTGGCAGGTAATTTGTTGCATGAGGTACCTGGATTTGTGCCTGCTAGGCAAAAGTGCCTCTAACTGTGTCTTGTGGCCAACGAGAAAACGCTTTTAGGAGCTTCTCAAATGTCATGCTGACATAGCGGAGTAATCTGGCATTCCTATCCTTAATCTGTTCTTGCTTCCCGATAAAACCAGCTACCGAATCACAACGGGCCTTAAAACCTGCCTTTCTGACGACACTTATTCGTATATAATGCTCATCCGCCTATAGCCCGTATCTTAACCCTAACATTCCTCAGTCCTTTACCTGTTGGAGGACTGAGGACTGTTTTAATGTCGGATATGGGTTGAAATACCCCAGTAGTTGACAAGATGAGTCAACATACTGCTGACCCAGCCCAAGCCGTCACGGTTTATTAATTAAGAAATTTCATCGACCTGTTGAATAAGTCCTGTGTACAGTAACATCCCCAGCGCCTTCACCTGTAACCACTTTTTTGTGTGTGCGTACGGCTATTATACCATGTTGGGTAGTGTAACGTCAGTTAGAGCAAAACACTTGGTTTATTTCACTCTCCTTTTATACTGACATACAGCTGCTCTTTAATACCACTATACAGCTGCTTGTTGTCACGTCAACTATAATCAAAAACACACAAACAGTGTTTAGTTATTACATGATAAACAACTTCACTTGTTATAATACAACAAACCCTAGAAAACTGCCCCCAAAACCCCACAGAAACTAAGGAAACAAACAGCAGTGAGGAATAAACCTGCCACGAGAGGGCGCTGTTGCATAAAAATGGCGAGCGTGATGGTCTGACCTAAAGGGTGCAGTGTCCCAATTCAAGGAAAATTCTTCGCCAGGCAGAGGCGCACAAAAAGTACTCCCAGGGATTGTTTCGAAAAGAGGGGTCTGTTTGGGCCAGGAAATGGTGGAATTGTGTCAGTATGGCCCAGGATCATCTCTGTAGATTCAGGGGCACCCGTCCGGGGGCGAAGCAGACAAAAATGGGATTGAAAATTAGTCAGAAGAGCCCCAGGGAGGTGAGGGATGTCATTTGAAAAATGGCCACTGGGAGGGCTTAGCAACATTCACTTTTTGGGGGGTGAAGTTGTTTTGGGCGGATAATTAACAAATTAATTGGTTAACCTGCTAAAAATTGAAAATCAAATGAAATCTGAAGGACCAAACAACACATTGTTTTTTGTTTGAGAGGCCTCAGGGACTTCAGTTGCTTGCCATGGGGCTCCAAACTTGGTTGATTTTACACTATTTTCAATGGAGCTTGAATTGGTTTAGTGCATCCGTAAGGGTGCAGACCACTAATTCAAGTGAGAATTTTGACCAGCTCATTAGCATTAAAAGTGCCACCACAGTATCTTTTGAAAAAGAAGATTGTTTGGCCCCCAAAATGGTGAGATTGTGTAAATCATTACTAGGACCAACTCCCTGGGTCTTTGAGCTTTCATATGAGAGCAGAAGGGCTAAAAACTACGGTTGAAAAATGGTCCTAAGTGCCCGAGAAAATTGAGGGTTGCCACTTGAAAAATGGCTGCAATCAGACTTCGGAAAAATCACTTTTTGGGGGTGATTTTGTTTTGTGGGAATAATTAAAAATGTAATTGATTAACTTACAAAAAATTGAAAAGAAATTGAAAGATAAGTGACCAGAAAAGAATTTCAGTTGTGTTTCAGAAATCTCAGGGATGCGTGCATGCTATTGGGCCTGAACGGTGCTGATATTACACTGTTTTCAATGGGGCTTGAATTAGTGGACTGGACCCTATATTTCAAAATGGCGGCGTCCAGGCAGTAGTGGCGACTGGGTTTAAAATTCATCCCTCTTGTTTACGTTGGTCCTTACAGTGGTGGAGAGACCACAACAAGCCATGAATAACAGTTTTATGGATTATGAGACATCAGAAATACTGGATTGTCGGACATAATAAATATCCAGGTAATCGCATGAGAATTATATATGTACATGTGGAACATGTCACTTTGTAATTGTTTGTCGGATTCAATAAATTCTTTGATTAGGATGGACTGAATGAAACCTAGAAAAGCTGGATTCCATCCCTAACAGAGCAGATGCCAACCCTGATGAAGGCCAACCCTAACTGTGTGTGTGTGTGGGGGGGGTCGGTTCAATTTTAGATGGTCAAGCACAGCCTGGGCACCGACTGACCAAGCCGTGGATATGCACAGGTGACTCAAATTTATCGAGACACTCTCCTTGGTGATTTGTTCCACTCGTGTTGGAAGTGCCCTATTTTGGGCTCACGTTTTGAACTCTTGGGCTGGAGCCTGTCAACTGGAGTAATATCTACGGTGAGCTTTCATGTTGAAGCATGGCCAAAGTTTTATGTCTTTCGTGCACTTGGCCTCTACAGTTGGCAATGTCTAGCCTGGGTAACCCTCCCCATTATCAGTAGGAACAGGTAGTTGAAGCTGTTCATGTGAAAAGTGTAATTTTCAGCTGCTTACTGCTCATTGTATTTGCACTAGTTAGTGTATATAGGCAGTCTGCAGTAGTTTGTGCACATTTGCTATAGGCTGACCTTGAGCATTCTCTCTCTATATACAGCCATTAGACAATTCGTTTTTCATTTTTTTCTCTGAAATTGAGGTTTTTGATGCATTCTCAACCATTCAGTGTTGTTTGGTGTGAAAAATTGAAAAATGGGTGTATATAAAGCACTGCAACGATATCAGAAATAGGACGTGTCACATGTGCGATAAAAGGGATCCTATTTACCCCCTTAGATTAATATTAAAACCTTCCATAATAGAATAATTCTGACAATCAAGGACCAATGAAAATACCTTACCGCTGGTGCGGGATCAAGGGTCCTTCAACTAGACAAAATGAGTGATTTGTTGCCCAACGTATGGTGTGAAAGCTTATACAGAAACTTATCTGATCCCTTCTACTCGTACTCGCGTTGCATGAAGCACGCCCTTGTAGATTACTTGAAGAGAGTCTGATTAAACCGTACCAGATAGCATCTAAAGGGTGTCATTCTACCGTAAACGGAATTGTAGACAGACCACGACGTTCAAGTTATGTGACGCCTACTTATAGTGTGAGAAAAATCTGCAATACTTTTTTCCTTTTCGCCCCAACTGTCGCGCCTATATTCAAGTGTAATGCATTTAGCCCATCGTGCATGCAAACCTTCGCTCGTATGTGCCCGAGTTAGGGCCTTATACTAGCAAACAGCTGTCCCGAGTCTGCACGAAGGGAAATAGACCTGTAGGCCTATTTCTTTTTAATTTCTGTATCTACTCATTTATTCCCTTCTCGTCATGTGACAAGTGTAATTGAGATTTTCCTTTAACTCTTCCAAAGACATGGTACGGAGGAGGATCTATACGAAAGTGAAGGGGCAACTTACCGGTACTGAATGTTATAAAAATAATTATGTGTTGACCTCTATAGTCTCTCGATATCGCCCTTGTACAGTACAAAGGGCAATATCAACACCCTAGTACAAAATCTGTATGACTCCGGTCCTTTATCAATTTACACGTTTATAATGTCAGAGATGCTAAGAACTGCCGGTAATATATATGCCCACACACTGCATGCTCAGTCTTCTTGCGCCACAAATGACCAACCGACTGCAGCACAGTCGCGTAAAGTCAGCACATTGCTATTCACCAAGAAAAGGGCGCTCACGGACTTTTCTAGGGCCGAGTGTTGAGTTATAACTAACAGCTGTGGAGAAAAAAAAACCAAAACAAAACATGCTGACCGACGATTATGTGACGCACGTAATGCAGATGGAGCTAAATAAAACCCACGCGCCAAGATGCGCCAATCCCGCAATAATTGTCGTCGTATTACCCTATGTCTCTGCCGGACTTAGTAGCCTCATACGGGAGCCGTCGGATGCTTTAAAATGATTATTGCTGACCATGCTGCTATGGAGGGCTAAATCACCATTATGAGCTAACAGTTTTGTCCACGTTTTGGATTGCCTAAGACCAATTTTATGTAGTCTGCGGCCTATATAACGTGTTATTTCTGCACACCGCACGGGCTCCCCAAAACGATGTCATTGCTTGTAGGAGCGAACCCCTGAATCTGGTAAGCTCTAGGCGCCACATGGTATAGGTTTTCAATACCCATATGACACATCTTTTCCGAATTGAAAGTTGTGGGTAAAATGCTTCAAGCCTCCATGTCTGATCTTAGTCTGGATACCAGACCCAATGTACCTCACGAATCAGCCAATGTCCCCGTGACCAGGACTGGAGGAATTCCTCCAGTTTTCTGGAAGTAGCCGAAATATTCCGAAGTCGTCCCCTCTACATTCTGTATGTTCGGATGGTACCGTCGATGTTCAGTTATTACTGGCCGGTTAGGTGGGCTTATTGCACGTAAATCGTCAACAATCATGCATTGGCATATGTGTACAACTGAACAACAAAGTTACAAACAACTTATTTATTGATGGGTGTGTACGTGGAAGGAATAATGCTTTACAAGAATTGACCAACTAAAAGAATTTCGGAAATGCTTATGTAGGATTTTGACTTTTCTGAGATTTGTTTCAAATGCGCCTCATTAAGGAACACCCGGCTGCATCTGAACCAATTACGTAAGGGAATGAAATCCAAAACACCCGGGGTCTCAACTTGTGACCTCTGACCCTTGCGTCATGTCTATTTATACCCATCTGTGATGCCTGACCTAAGATTATTTATTTTTATTCATTAAAATATATTAATATATTAAAATATATATATTATTTATTATACCAGTCTTCTCGCCACAAAATCGGAATTTTGTAAGACTGTGACAACAAATAAAAGTACATTATATGTAATAAAAAAGGATATACAAAATAATCTTGACAAATACCTTTATAAAATAAGATACAAAACTATACTTAAACTAAAAAAATATAATGAAGTTAGATTAATACACATTTAATAAAAATAAATCTTCAATACGGTCGTTTCACAATAGTGCACCTCCAAGAGTTTGCAACGCGTTGGCCAATCACAATGCGCGAAATTTGTCGACCCAATGCGCGTTTCAAAAGGGTCGACAAATTTCGCGCGTTGTGATTGGTCAACGCGTTACAAACTCTTGGAGGCGCACTATTGTGAATCGCCCGTATACGTATGTTTACCACACAAAAAGGTTTTAAAAAAACGGGAAATAATACATGTGAGGGAATTAAAACTGGCTGGGATTGAAAAGGTAAATATTGGGGTATTGTGGGACTGGGTGTAAGAAATACAGGGAGGGGGATGGAGTCGAGGTAAGTAGGGTTGGGGTGGGATTGGGTGGGGTGGGGTAGGGATATAGTGTTGGTTGGGATGGGAATTGAATCAGAAATATATATATTTATATGAGACGATACATATAACCACAGTTTAAAATACACACTTATTCGACAATGCAAAGAACCTCTACACAATCACATTGATCAATTCATAGAGTTAATTAATCGAGATAAATAGCGGATTGCACTGTTCCTAAATCTGTTTGTTTTGCATCTTGGTGCGGATACTAATTTAGACCGACGTAATATTCTACTAGTTTCAGGCTGTGGAATGAGATGCGACATGTGCTCATTATTCATTAAGTGTTTGGCAAATCTAAGGCACAGTGATCTACGACGGTCAGTCAAAGATTCTAATTTGACTGAGTGTAAAGCATCATCCAAATCATTATAATCAGTAGTGGGGGGCTATTGAGCACACTTTGACCTTTGACCTAAAAAGAGAAAAGGTCATTAATATGCATAAGTATAATAATAATATGATGTTGATATGAATAGGAATGAGGTGTATGGTGAAAAATTCTGGCACAAATTGACCTTTGGTAAGGGATAGGCCTATGCCTATCCCTTACCAAAGGTCAATTTGTACCAAAGGTCGTAATGTTTGGTACATGTTGACCCTGGTGTATGGGATAAAATATATAGGAATAAGGGCACGGGGTAAAAATTTTTGTTACAATTTGACCTTGCTTATGAAATTATGGCACAACATGATGAAAAAGGATGAGTCATATAGTGTGTGATGTATACTGACTGGCCCACCAGGCAATCCTGAGGTAATCAGGGAGTAGGAAGCGATCATCCCTACACAATAGACAGCTCGTGCCGCCGATTAATGAGAGGGATAATCCCTAGATAATGGCTGTATGTAGTGGCTGAGCTGTGTTGGCGGACTGTTGTGTTAATGACTACATTGTGTACGCTGGAAGTGAGCGTTGGTCTGACTTAACCTTTTTATTATTATTATTAAATTCAATTTATATAGCGCTCATTTCATAAAAAATAATGAGTGCTTAAAATATATAAAAATACCAATTAGAACAACTATTTACAAAGACCCAACAAAATTAAAATAAACACAATTTAACATTGATTTAAAAGTTTAAACCAAACATGGTGGGACTTCCACACACGGCCAGCACCAACTCTCCCTCCAACGACCCATCGTGCATCCAAGACTCATCCCTGTGCTGAAAACTGGAACACTCACCAAAGAGATCACCCAGATTCTCCCAGACAGGTCCAACAAAATTAAAAACGACAAAATTACAATCAAAATTAATAATCACCCAGAGCCTAGAAATTAATAGTATGCTTTCTTAAAAAGAAATGCTTTCTTAAAGGTAATGACACTGGTAGCACTTCCAATATTACATGGAAGCTTGTTCTAGAGAGCTGGCGCACAATACTCAAATGCTCGATCTCCGAGGGTAGCCTTAGCCCAACCTGATGGATAATTGAGGACACCTTCACTGGAACTACGAAGATGGTAACGGTTCCGAGGCCTTACGGAGACAAGCTGAGTTAAGTATTGATGAGCTAAATCATGTAAGACTTTGTATGTCATCTACAAAATTTTAAATTCAATTCTATATAAAACCGGAAGCCAATGTAAATCAATAAGAAGAGGAGTAATTCGACAAAATTTCGGTGTCTTGTAGACGAGTCGTGCAAAAGCATTCTGTACCCTCTGGAGCTGATTAATATGAGTACTGGGTAAGCCATAAAACAAACTGTTACAGTAATCCAATCTAATTGAGATAAATGCATGAATCAGTGTCTCAGTACATTCCTTGGAGAGATATTTCCGAATGTGCCTAATATTATGCAGATAATAGCATGCGCTACCACAAACCTTAGTAATATGAGTCTACATAGACAAATTAGCATCAAACCAGGTACCTAAGTTACGAGCTGTAGCCAAGGGTGAAATGACAGATTCCCCAACGTGGATACCATCCAAAGTTACCTTGGATATTTGTTGACGAATGCCAATAATGATAAATTCCGTTTTATTGTCATTCAAAAATAATCCATTATTAAACATCCATTGTTTGACATCGTGTATGCAAGCCTCCATAGCTGACAGGGCAAATTCCTGACTACCAGTTTCATCTGGACAAAATGATAAATACAACTGAGTACCATCAGCATAGCAATGGATTCTTGGGTGATGAGCACTGACGATGTCAAACAACTGACAAGTGTACAAGATAAACAATAAAGGACCTAAACATGATCCTCGAGGAACACCCCATTCAAGATTACGTTTACTGGATAGTTTACCATCGACAAAAACCCTTTGAGATCTATCACTCAAATATGAGTTAAACCAATTGAGGGTAGTGCCAATAATTCCAAAACGTGACTGGAGTAAATTCAAAAGTACATCATGATCTAATGTGTCGAAAGCTGCACTCAAATCTAATAACACCAGAAGTGTAACGTGTTTCCTGTTCATGGCCATCATGGCCGAAACTGGAATCAGTGTATGATTGATGTCATGCCTTGATTGATACCTCTCTGGGAAACCGTTGGCGCGGAAAATTGTCAACAATGACAGAACTTTTCCGACGGTGTCCACCACGACTTCCACGTCAGCGAGGAATACCCCTAGCTCGAAGCAGGTGAACAATACTACGGTCCAAGGGTGGACTCCGTTGTCGAAAACTACGTAACTGGATACATGAAAATGTAATTCTATTGGATGTACCAGGTAGATGAGAGTCCGATGAGCAGTCATCCGTAAAAGCCGGCGTGTTCCTCACCAGATTTTTGGACGGGTCTGGGTTAATTGAAATGTCCATGTAGATGGTCGAGTCGATGAACAGATCATGGCTGGCCACAACAAGACACAGGAGACCATGTTTACCCCAGACAACAACAGGTCTTTTGACTGACCGGACATTAATCACAGTAGAGGAAAATGTACCACGCTGTTGAAGTGGGCACTCAGTTGCAACAATGAAACTGTGATGCACAATTACAGACGATGATTCAGACAGTCCAAATGAAAAATTGGTGCGATGCAGTTTGGACACTAAGGAAGAGAGGGCGCCCACTTGCTGGCGGTCTTGGGTTTGGCTTACTATGGCTACCGAGATTTGATCGATACGGGAGGAAGACTCTGTTGTCCCTTGCTGAATTTTTTAATACTTTGAACTAGAGTGTTTTACGTCCCGTTACCCTGTACATGTATACGTTTCACAAATTTAGTCAGAGCGGAGCGTTACTGTTGTTCTTTATTGCGGAACCTAAATGTCAAATACAGCATTATATAAAATTAAGAATTCTGGGGGCGGCATGACGTCAGTTGGGGATTTTTTAATACGTAGCAAAGGGGTAAATTTATTCGTCGTACTGTGGAATACTGTGCAGAAGTTCCGACCAATATCCGACCTGAAAATTATTATTCGATAGTCATACCGATAAGCATAACACGAAACAAATTCAGTGGACTTCACATATTGGCTTTGTTGATGTTCATGCCTTTATCAAGTTTTCCATCGAGATCATCCACAATGTTCTTGTGAGACTCATTTTCCCTCAAATATAGGTAACTTGACAGGAACTCCTAGTTGTCGACAAATTCTTGTTTGACTGCCCAGAGGGTCTTTCTGTTTGCTTTCTGCCTGGCTTGATCTTCATCCATGCCTTCGTTGACGTACTTGTCATATTTTTCGTCCCTCATCTCCCTATGTGTTTCTCTAGCTTCAGCCAGCCAATCTTGGTAGGCGGCATTGTCCTCCAAATCTGAACTGTCTTCATCCGAGGTTTTGTCATCGATCTCCTCAACAGAATCCGAGTTTTCGTCAGCTTCATTCATGTCTGATTCCTCCTCAACATGGATATTTTCCATGTGCCTCTCTAGATTAAACTTCCGTCCGAAGCATTTGTCACACTGGTGACAAGCGTAGGGCTGGGCTGTATAAATACCATTCATGTTGACTCTGCGAAAGATGACCTTTAAATGACACAAAACAAGTGAAAGCGTTCCATATATCCTAAATATACACGTATTTACTGCTTCTGATTTGCATATTTCATTGTTAATTTTTCATAGTTTTATTGTTCAAATTGGTCTTTTTATCGCTCAAACTGCTCTATGTATTGCTCTTTTACTTGTTTTATTACTCTTTCATTGTTCAAATTGTTCTTTTTATCGTTCAAATTGATTTTTTTGTGGTGTAAATTGATCTTTTCATTGTTAAACAGAGTGCAGAGTGAATAGGCAACACCTTCCTGATCATTTTTGCTCAAACGGATCTTTTATTTTTATTGTTCAAAATAAATTTCATATTTTTCAATTGTTTTTTTTATTGTATAAATTGGTCTTTTTAATGTATAAATTGCTGTTTTTATTGTTCTAATTGCTCCGTTTACTGCTCCAATTTTTTTATTGCTCTTTTCATTGTTTAAATGATGCTCTTTTTATTCTTCAAATTGGCCTTTTTATTGCAGGGGGAAGTAAACGCCAAACCTACACAGTCCAATGAGATTACAAATGAGATTCGAGCAATAAACGAACGTGGTGGGTTTCAATCAAGCTTAAATCGTCCACACATTTCCAATGGTATATGCAGTCATTGGAATCCTGACAGGCATCGTTAATTACAGCAGAAAACACAATGGGGCGCAATTTTGTCCCTTGAGGAACTCCGGCGTGCAAAGTAACCAGTCAGATGTAGGATCCCTGTAGCGCGCACACTGCGGTTCGTGAGGAAGCTTGAAATCCATTGAATTAATGTGGGTTCACAGTCAGATTGATCAGTTTCTGTATGGCAATGCTGTGATCGATTCTGTCGAATGCCTTACTATAATCAGTCAAAACCAGAGTGGATGTTGCTTTCCTGGTTTCGGCATGTTTGTACAAAGTATGCAATAACTCTATCAAATAATGATGTGAAGTAGATAAACCTTTTCTATTTCCGAACTGTTGATCATCCATATAAGGTTTCAAGTCTTCCACAGTCCATTTAGCAACACAACCCTCAAGAGTTTTAGTAAAATGGTCCGTGCACGCTATTGGTCGTAACTTGTCAACCACTGTAGGAGAGCCTTTGGGGATGGGGACGATAATAGCTCATTTCCAAACACCAGGAACAATACCAAGTTGAAGTGAAGTACTGAAAATATGAGATGGGGGTGGTCAACTCACAAGCAAATCCTCTGGACCACCAGACTTGCCACACTTTATGTGTTTGAGTTCACGATACACATCCCAATGCTGGACATATGGGAAGTGAGCTTTGGAGGGACAATATAAGCTGGTAACTGGCCTGTATCGAGGATAAGAAGATCTTCAGCCACAGAAGCAAAATGATTATTGATGGTATTTGCTATTCCCAAGGGTTTATCAAGGGTCGTCAGGGAATTTTTGGGTAGGGAACCAGACTAGTCTGACCTTCGCGTGACATTCTCTTTTCATTGCTGGTGGTGATACCCAAGCTATGCCGGGCACTACTAAACACCTGTCTCATGCAAAAACGGTCGGTATTGTTCATAAATATAGACGGGAGCTTTGCCCAACACCATAAAGGCTGACAGCCCTCCAATACTATTTAGCTGATACTTTCCAACTAAAGGCCTGTTACAAATCTATTCAGGCCTATAGTCTGGTCAAAACACTAAGGTAGCCTAGTCCCTCCGATAGCATCGCCTCACATCTCAAGAGGCAATAGGTCCTCTTGAAACAGGTTTCAAGGTCTATCTAACTGCCTGCATTACTCAACATTGTTTGTCCCCTACCTTGCTTGACTTATATATTCATGTAAACTCATTTGGGGACATTTCCTTGTTCTCTGATTTCACACTATGGCGGGGGTCTCCCTATCAAACTTAAGTTTATCAGAATCGGTCTAAATCAGAGAAAATATTGCCAATCTTCCCCAAACCCAAGCTTTCCAAAGACGAGGGATTACTCAGAGCGACGCCAAAGCAAAGGAGCAAGTCCATCTTGGAAGGAGTATACCGCCAATGAAGACTGACTGTGATTACTCCCTACGAGCAACACAATCGAAACTGCAAGAAATACCCCTTGACAACACATATGATGGTTTATTTAACAAGAATCATGAACTCTACAGTAATGACTGGGACTAATTGATTGGGTATAATATCATTTCCAGCGTCCTTCGATGGGACCGTGAAATAGAAATATTTTACAAAATCCTTGAAATTGCACCATTGGGTTTTAATTTTTCAACTTTTGTTCTTCAATTTTAACCTTTATTTCAGAGCTTCTGTTTCTTATACTTATGAATTTTGCTCATTCATGAGCAAAACTATGATGTCACCAAAGGCACTGAATCTCAATGTTGCACTAATTTGTGCACAGAAATTCTGGATATTTTAAACGCTGCTATCATAGATTTCATCCTTTTGGCGGTTTATTGTGTTATATGGCAATGAACCAGCAAGCAATCCTTCCACTATAATGCCTTCAGATAGCAAATTTGGGCTTTACATGTCGAACAGGAAAACTTCCATGCAAACTGAGCCATTTTTACCTGGATTTACATCAAAGCAAAAGCGCTGCCAGTTGTTTAGAAACGGTTGGTTAATTTGTTGTGTTCAAAAAGTGCACTTTTTGTTCACGCAACACAAAAGAGGGATGTCAAACAGTGAAGAAGGGTAAAGAGATACACAAAAGTGCTTCTAAGAAAAAGTCATTCCATGGAAGTTTAATACCAAAAGGGAGGCAACTTAGCCACTGCTTGCAATATGAATTTACAATGCACTCCCACATAAGCACTGCACGACAAGTGTCATCAACGTAGAGCGATGTAACCACTGCACAATAATACAAGAAGAACACTAGGTTGTGACCAGCTTTCAATGCGCTGCCAAAGCAGTAGGCCCTACATGTATTCACGCAACAAATTAAAGTAATTATTTATGTACCCAAGTGTGAGCTACGCACTCCCATACCAACAGTGCTCACTTAAACAAAGCGATGCTCCACCATCCTTACCAAGAGTGTACCTGATTACGCCCCACTACTGCAGTCTAGCGTCAGCATCGCAAGGAAGACCACTGGGGACCGCGAGCATATTGGCATTACAAAGCGTAGCCTAGGTAAAGATGCGGTCCGCACACTTAGCCCAAATATGTAAGCACTACACAGAATATACAGGGTAGACAACACATTCCCTTTCTTAACTCTGTCCACCGCTGAACTTCAGAGTACATTATTGGCTTTTCGCAATTTTGCGAAAAAGACATTCATTTTGTTCTGATTTTTTGGGGGCTTTTTCGCAATTTTACGACAAAGGCATTCTTTTCGTTCTGTCTTTGTGGCATTCGCAAAATGAGAAAAAGGCTTTCCAATCGTCAGGATTTTTTTTGTTTGGGGGGTCTTCTTTTGGGGCCAAAAGCCCATAATTCAAACTTGGCATAGGCACATTCATTATTGCATAGATGTATGCCAGTGACGTCATGATGACGTTATCAAGTGATTTATTATTGATTTTTCAATGTTTAATTCAGCCTATTCACTTTGTACACGTTTTCGAGGCACTATTTTGGTACTTAGGTAATCATTGATCGTCGTCAAAATTATAGTAAGCACTAACTATTAAACAAAGATAATACTGAAATATTTACGTCATGATGACGTTTCAAGTGATTTAATTATTAAATTTTGAATATCTAAATATTCCGTTAAATTAAAAAAATATAAAGATCAACCGTGGCCTCCCGCAACATTCTGTTTGCAGCAAGTGGCAGGATAAAATGTGGTCTTGAATTCATCTCGTGTGGGTCAAATCACGTGACCCTTTCTTCCAGTCGAAACCGGAAGCGGTCTTATTGTTTAAAATTTGTAAAAGGTATCAAGTTGTTTTCAACGGTGTTAGTCTGTTGGGGTATAGTATTCTTTAAATCATCTACTGATGACGTCACCTAACTGCCGAGCGCCCTCTAGCGACAGGTTAAAAATTCAAAAAAATGAATTTTGAATAGATGTCGGTGGCAAAGTTTTTCTAAATCGCCCAAAAATTGATGTAGATAATCATCTTGACCCAGTCAACACGTGTGTGAAGTTTGGGGCTGATGACGTCATCACACCGGAAGTTATAATAAAAACTTCTTTTATTCTTCAAAATTTGGTAAAAAATCAACCGTAAGAAATAAAAGTGTGAATTGTCCACGAGATGACACCTAAAACATTGGAGTCAGCTGCATGAAGTGCATAAGAGGTGTACTTCTTTACACACGTGAAGTGCAGTTGACGAAATAAAACCTTACAATATAAACTGCCAACTCGAAAATCCCATTCGCATACTGTGCAATTGCTACTGCGTGCGTGGACGCCCAATATCTGCTTACAACATAGACGGCGCACAGTGCGTAGGGCATATATTCAGGACAAAATGCCAAACACGTGCAGCTGAGAGCTGATCGCATTGTATGGAACGCCAACGGGGACAAATCTATAAAATGTTTTATTTGTGCCTTTTCCGCGATAACTTTAATGTTTTGTTTTGTATATTGTATTGTACATGTCTGATTGGGTTGAAACCTTGCATGTAGTTAGGAAGGGAAGGTTTACAAACGGAAATTGACCTCACGTGACGACAGTGCCATCAGCATACGAGTCACGGGACATTAAACGTACATCATTTATCTCCTGAAGTGTATATCCAATTGAGTTAAAATTTTGTAGATATCTTGAAAGAGAGTGCTTTAGAGGAATTTTGACCTCATGTGGTGATAACGTCATCATGGGACAAGTCAAGTAACATTAAAGATGCACTCTTTAGGGCCCCGTATCTCTTAAGGTAAATATCCCATTGAGATGAAACTTTGAAGATGTCTAGAGGGGAACGTTTGATACACAAAAATTGAAGCCATAGTATGACGTCACCAGTTGACAAGTCACATGACATTTAAATTTTTCCTTTAAAGCCCCTAATCTCCAAAAATACAAACTTGAGCGGGTGGGTACTTTGCAGATATCTGAAAGGGGATGTGTGACAGACCAAAATGGACCTCGTCATCGGTGAAAAGTAACGCGACATTAAAGTTGCATCATTTAAAGCTCTTTATCTCTTATACTAGTGATATATATACTAGTGAGTTGAAACTTTGCAGATATGCAATCACGACTGACATTTTCATTGAAAAGCGAAAAAGCCTATTGCAAACAGACATAGAAGCTCTCGTTTTTCTTCTTCTTCCTTCTTCTTCTGACCAAAAGCCCATTTGTTTTGTGCACGTTTCTTCTGCCATCGAATTTGCTCATCAAACTTACGTCATTGAAGAATTTTAGTTCACAGACGTGTATAGAACAATGACGTCATGATGACGTCACCAAGTGATTTTTTAATTCAATTTTTAATATATATTGCAGCCAATTGACTTTGTACACGTTTTCAAGACTTCGTTTTGGTAACTTGACTATCTTTGATCGGCATCAAAGTTACACTAAACATACACCTTAAGGCAAAGATGATACTGAATTACGTCGTGATGACGTCACCACGTTATTCATTATTTATTTTACATATTTATTTTAGCCCATTGACTTTGTCCACATTTTCAGGGCACAATTTTGGTTACTTAGCGATCTTCATTCGTCATCATAGTTTCAGCTGGCAAAGACCATGAATCAAAATAAGAGCCTAATTTATGACGTCATGATGACGTCATCGCCCATCTTATATTGAGTTTTGAATATTTCCCCCATAGGTTTTTTTTGAGCGTTGTTCTACTTATCACTAGTAAACGAGTAGTCCTTTATTTTGATTACTAGAAGAACGAAAGAGAAATTGGGTACTTTATGCTCTGTTATTTGATTTGAAGTATGCCTAAGAGTCCGAATATGAAGTAATATTTCACAAAAATGTAGCGGCAGCGCTCGCGCGTCCGCTGGGGGCGGACCCTGACGATCCGGAGGGGGGAGACTGGTCTCCCGGTAAGGGATGGATTGGATCAGCTTGTAACACAGGTCGTCAAATAATCACCTCCAATTTATTCGTCAATGGAAAGAAAACCCCAGACACCACGGTTGCGAGACCTACAGTGGTCTGCAAGTCCCAGCAACTCCAAGGGAACAGGCTGAAAACTGTCCGAAATGGTCCCGAAATGTTGCGCTGTCTCCACTGAGATGGCCACGGAAAGAAAAAGGACTAGACGTGGTCGAAGGGTCGGTAACGCACACCGGCATATCCATGCGCGGTATAAATAGTAAAAATGTTGACAATGCCTGTAATTACAATAAAAATGAATCCAAGCGTTTTAAAACAGATAATGAAGTCGGCGGAAGGTATTCCGGCTAAATCTTACGTTATCATGATAAAAATGAAATGGAGCTAATTCCAATAGAGGCGCAAGGCCACGTCAACGTGAAGGGTGAGGGGACCCTCTCAATTGCTATGCAACAACGTAAACATTGAAAGGATCTTAAAGGCGTATACCATGTGCATGTAGATTATACATGATAAATATACGGGCAACTCCCCACAAGTTCCCTACTTTGACACCATACGCCCCAGGATGGTGATGTTAACAGCATAACGCCGGGAATAACCTCACATAATGTATCACTGATGTAAGATAAAGTTTGGAGACATAATACCAAAATGGGATTCCCCTATCCAGGGCAAACTTGTCTAAAATGATTTATCCTCAAAAGACACTCATTGGTGATCACTTAACGGCTGTCAATCACTTTTTTTAGTACAAAAGTATAAAACATGTTAACAACATCCGATAAAAGTGATGCAAAAGAATGCGTGATCATCGGTGAGGCACAGCCTGTCTCTTTTTCAAGAGTGGACACCTTTGATCTTCTTCGATATAGCCTAGCTAAAAATCGTAGTTTCAAGGGAAAAATATATGTATTAGTTCTACAAACTAGTGAAAGCCATAGCGAACAATGGCCGCTCGGAACCCTTGCAATACTTGTTCATACCCTCTATATTGAGGTGACAACCATCACTCAAATACTTAGGGTAGTTCACACGCTTCTGCGTGAACAGATACACGTTTTGACGTTCCGACCTAAGTCTCCTACTGAAGAGTGAGTTGAACCTTCTCGTTCTATGATTGAAAGTCGTCACCGCGACCTGTCCAGATCTAGTGATTTTAGATCGTTGTATTATAGATAGGAATACCACCTTTCGGGGTGATATCCCTCTACTTTCCAACAAATCTAGGAACTCAAAACTCTTCCCAACTAGAACCTCTGGCGTAATCTCAGGGAGACAGAGATCATTTGAACCAATATCAAGTACCAAAACGTCAATGGAATTCAACAACCGCATCTTTTGGCAGTAATAATCAACATGATTAAATAGACGGTCATAACTCAGAACCTAGATGACCCTCGACAGTCAAGTTAATTTCTGCAGCAAGCCCAAATAATTCTTCCACGGACTGGTGTTCCTGACGGGCTATCCTATTAAGTCTTTTCACAAAAGAGTGCCCGAACAAATATACATTGAGCGAATCAGACATTGCAAAGCCGTCGAAAAACAAACGAGGGCAAAATAACAAAGTAACAAGGGTACTTCAGAACTTAGTCTTAGGTGCTTAGTCTAACTCTAAACTACATGTACCAATATATTACATGTATAACAAACTGAATGCAAAAATATACGTACAGGCAAAATACATGTACTTTGGGCATACAATGTGCACCACCTAGATCAAATTACATAATTACATGATCGAAACAGCACAAGCCCACTACAGCTCGACCAAGCTGACAAGCATGAATAAGGAGGTGGCAAAATGCCACTGTCCTGCTACACACCGGCGACCCCTCCTCTCAGCTTGCAAGAGGGCTTTGCAATGAAACTACAGGAACTAATTTAGGTGACTCCAGTAGGCAGGGTGCTGGATTGGCATTTCTGCCTCAGACGTTCAGAACGTCGCGGTCCAGTCGTTTCTTTGGGCTGGGGAACAGCTTCTTCACCAGAAGGCAACTCCGCAACGGACTTGTCAGCACGATCAGACAACCGCCCTGGAACAGCGATCAGCAGCTCATCCTCAGAGTCACCTGAAGTTGACCCTGTATCAGAATCAGAACAATCTTTTATGGTTGGCAACTTCTGAAATGGATCCCCTGACTGGGTGACTCCCCTCTAGGGTCAAGAACCAACATTTTCCGGTTCAGCCATCTTTCCGGACTTCCTAGAGCAGGCCTAACAGCATACAAGTCCTTCGCAGAATTACGCTTCACGACTATGTACTGTTCCTCACAGAAGCGGTTGCTTAGCTTATGGCGATCTGTGAATGCACACCGCTTCACTAATACCCTGCTCCCAATCGGAAGAGGGCTCGCCTGGGCTAGCTTGTCATAGCGCTGCTTATTAGCCGCTGCTGCGCTGATCATACGATCCTTAACCAACTTGTGCGCACGCTTTAGGAATGTTGCTTGCTGCTGAGCAACATTCTCGCTCCAACTCTTGCCCGTATTGCTAATGAGCTGATCAAGAGGTACGAGAGGTTCCCTACCGAACATTAGTGTATATGGCGCAAAGCCCGTTACACAATGGGGTGTACTGTTGTACATAAAGACAAGGTACGGAAGCAGTTCTGGCCACTTGCTCCTACTGTGACTATCCAGCGACTTTATAAGACCACACAAAGTCTTATTGAACCTTTCGGTCTGTCCATTTCCTTGCACATGGTAAGGGGACGTTCTGGTCTTCTTGACACCATACAAGTCACAAATCTCCTGTACCAGGTGACTCTCGAAATTCCTCCCTCTATCTGAATGGATTTGTGCAGGGACCCCATAACGTGTGAACCATTCGTCCCGCAGGACTCGAGCCACCGTAGGTGCCGTCTGGTCCTTGCAAGCTACAGCCACCGCAAACTTGGTGAAGGAATCGGTCATCACCAAGACGTCCTCGTAAATACCATGACCGCGGTCTAGCTTTAGGAAATCAATCGCCAACCTCTCGAGTGGGCGAAACGCAAGCAGATGTCTCATCGGTGGACGTACTGTTGGTGTTGGAGCCTTAGAGACTGTGCAGTGATAACAGTTACGGATGTGCTCCCGCACATGGCAACTCATCCCCGGCCAGAAGCAACGCCTTCTAATGAAATTTAAGGGTCCTGCCAACCCCTTGGTGGCCCCACTGATCGTGTGACGCCTCAAGAATAACCCTTCGCAACCTCTTTGGAACTAAGAGCTGAGTCACCTGACCAAGTCTGGGGTCCTCGACAGACCTATATAGCACACCCTTACACTCTATCAAGCGTGACCACTCTCGGACCCATCCTTTTACCTCTGCATTAGAGCTATCAGCATCAGCGTGACCTTGCCCAGGGTCCCAGCGGCGATTCCAAAGACTCCACACAACTCCAAGGGCCTCATCTTGTTTCTGCATTGTCGCCAAGTCAGAGTGGGAATATGATGGGAACACCGAAGGTGTCACCAAGGGAGCGTCATCATCAGATGCGCTCACACCTCCAGCACAATCGGAATGGCCTGCTGAGGCAGGCCTCAGCTCTACGGGGATAGAGGTACTTTCCGCTGAAGTTTGAAACACACACGCCGCCCCAACATCAGTCGCCTCAGGAGGGTTCCGACTGAGTGCATCAGCACATTTATTACTTCGACCTGATCGATATCTAATCTCTAAGTCGAACGGGGCCAACTGAGCAGCCCAACGTTGCTCAGTTGCACCTAGTTTGGCTGTCTGCAAGTGGGCAACAGGACTGTTATCAGTCAAAACCAGTGTATGCCTACCCCAAAGATACTCTCTGAATTTCTCTGACACAGCCCACTTTAGGGCAAGAAGCTCTAACTTAAAGCTAGAGAGGTCGGAATAATTTCTTTCCGCTTCCCTGAGCCCTCTGCTGGCATATGCTACGGGGTGAAGACAACCCGAATCGTCGCGTTGGGATAGACATGCCCCGAGTCCCTTAAGGGACGCGTCAACTTCAAGCACAAAGTCCCTGTCAAACTGAGGGTAGGCCAAAACTGGTGTACTGCAAAGCGCGCTCTTCAAGGTCTGAAAGGCTTCATCAGCTTCCTCTGACCAAGGCAGGGTCCCCCTAAAGTTCCCTACTTTTTCTGGGGCCTTGCCGCTCAGTGCATGCAGGGGTGCTGCAATTTTTGCAAACCCCTGCACATAGTGCCTATAGTAGGACGCTAGTCCCAGAAATGAACGAAGCTGATCAAGGTTAGTTGGAGTCGGCCAGTCTCTGACTCTCTCGATCTTGGTAGGATCTGCAGCAATACCCTGGTCACTGACAATGTGACCAAGGTGGGTAACGGATGTGCGGAACAACTGACATTTAGTGCCTTTTAACTTCAGGCCATGGGTCTCAAGCCTACTGAACACTTTGTCCAACCTCCTTAAATGTTCCTCGAAAGTATCCGAGAAGACGAGCAAATCATCCAAGTACAATACACATTCTGAAAGGTTCATGTCGCCAAAGATCAGCTCCATGATCCTTTGAAAAGTACTTGGACTGTTGCAGAGCCCCTGGGGAAGACGAAGGAATTCGTACAAACCCCAAGGCACTCTAAACGCAGTCTTGGCTACCGAGTCAGGATGCATGGCTACTTGAAAGTAGCCATGCGCTAGGTCGAGAGAAGAGAACAGCTTGGCCCCTCCGAGTGATTCTATGGTCTCATCGATCCTAGGTAGCGGAAAAGCGTCTCTATGCGTTTTAGCATTAAGACACCTATAGTCGACGCACAGTCGCAACTGTCCATCTCTTTTCCTAACCAGCACTATTGGGCTAGCATACGGACTCGCTGATCGCCGGATTATCTTACGGTCAAGCAGATCCTGCAACAATTTCTCCACCTCTGATATCTGACTTGGTATTACTCGGCGGTAAGGAAAGTTAATCAGCCTTTCATCTGAAAGGTGAATCTCATGCGGGATCAAATCACAGTAGCCGAGATCAAATTGACCCTTCGAGAAAACATTCTGGTGCTTCCGAATCAACTCGGCCGCTGACAGTGCATCTGTGGCATTTAGACTCCTAAGACTAATACCAGGAGGCAACAAGAATTCTGTACCATCATGGCACACAAACAACTCCCCTTGCTGATCACAAGAACTCTGCACACCACCATGCCCAGGGGATTCCGAACCCACCGGCCCAGAACTTTCAGCATCAACATCCGTCACGTCTGGCACACCTGCCACAACATTGTGCACGGACACATGGAAGCAGTTATCAATAGAATCAACCACAACCTGCTCTGTCAAACAAGCATCACTCACAGTACTTATTTTAGTGGAAGGTGGAACTACCAATGGATTGGGGCTTGTATTCGCGACCAACAATGACAAGTGAGGTCCATCCACCTGCTGCAGACCCTCAACAATGTGGCACGCACCCTCTAGATCACGTACTCCACAATGAATTTCATCCAATGATGAACTAATTGGGTAAGGTTGGACTAACATAAGTCTACCTTGCGGGTCGACTACTGACCCACCTAGTACACAGTGAATTTCTCTCACGGTCCGTGGTTGGATTGTCTCTTCACCACGTGTCAAGACATCAAAAATGGTGATCACAGGTTCCCTTACCCCTCCATCTGCACCAGCAGACGTCATGGATCGGAACCAACGAATGGCCAAATCCCAGTCCGAGTTTGGCCGACAGACCTCCAGAAACTTTGCATTGGATGCAACCTTCCTAAGAATGTTACACCCCAGCAAAACTGGGTATTTACTACTCTTGTCCCCAGGATCGGGACAGAGTTTTCTACGAGGGACTACAAAACTGGCACAGAACCTCTGGCCTAAAATCTCAACTTGTGTCTCCAAGTAACCTTCAAGTGGTATTTCGAGGTGATTCGCACCCATCAATTTGAAGAACCCACCCACATCATCCAACTCCCCAACTACCTTAGCCAAATGGCCATGGTAGAACTGTGATGATATCATCGAAGTCTCGGCTCCAGTGTCCAAAATACACCTTGCCGGAACTCCATTGATCAAAATCACAGCAGTAGGACTGCTGGCTAAAAGCTTACGCCTGTCAGCTTCTACACAAACCCTACTTGTATCAGAAGTAATGGGACTGAATGTGGGCTCTTCATTAACACTTTCCTCCTACGTCTCGCCCTCTACGACGGAGGTGACATGTTTTCCTGAACATGTCTGTCAGATGCTTTTGCCTGGCTACCAGTTTGCTCTTTCTCTGCGCTAGCCTTCAAGTCGTACTCTTTCTTGAAGCACTTTTCAACTGAATGCCCGCTCTTCTTACAATAAGTACACTGCACAGGGGTTTTCCGATTCTTCGGAATTTGTTTCTGGTTTGCTTGGTCAGCAGTACTCTGACAAGCAATTGTGTTTGTCAACTTCTGTATCTGCTTTGAGGTTTCCGATTGCTGCTGCGTGAGGCGCTCCACTGCTTCGCGCAGATGCTTCTGGCCCTCGATCAATGCAGTAAATAACTCGTGATCGCCCCCTATACGCGCAGTCTTCGAAGAAGAGGTCACGGCATCCACATGGGAGCCGCACCATTCATGTCAGGCACAGAACATGTCGGTGGGCATGTTCTTGCTGGTTCACCATCAACATCGCGCAGGATGTTCAAAGCAAGCTCCCTAAACTTGTAGAAAGGGAGTTCAGGGTTCTCACGTATAAGTCGGCGAAGCTCGCGCTTCGTTAACGCATCACGCGTGAGTTGTTCCTTAAGAGCACTTGAGTGAGGTACACTTTGAGTTTACCCAGTGCCTCTTTCTCACTTTGGTCTGTGGAAGCCGCTTCTATGCGGTCATATAATCGCATGAGTACCCTACTATAGTCCTCCAGGCTCTCTCCCTCTAGTTGATTTCGGGAGTAAAATGTGCAGTTCAGTGACTGCACTGTCTCCTTGGTGCCAAATCTAGACCTAAGAAGAGCCCGAAGTTTGCTAAACTGGTCTTTCTCGGTCTTTGGACAGCAACGAACTTCTTCTTTTGCGTCACCACCGAGGTGATCTATTGCTACCGACAACTTCTCGTCCTCAGACAAGCCCAATTGACGGGAATAAGTTTCAAGATCGTCAAACCACTCAGTTAGGGTCGGGTCCCCAGATTTCCTTGGGCGCCCGTTAAATTTCGAGAGCTTAACCGTCGAGGCCCTCTGGTATTTGAGCCCTTTAAAAGCATTGGCCAGAGTTTCTGCCAATGCCTGGTTCGACTTTGTTATTACATCAGCCAAACCCTCCGGTGTCGCCATGGTTCTAGTCTGAAGTCAACTCAAGTCGAAACGTCAGAGTGACAAACAAACCACGTACGGGCCACCAAAAATAACAAGAGAGGCAAAACCTCTTATAATGCAATCACCAACAGAGCTACGTACTAATACAAGCACTATGGTATCAAAATAGATGTGCTGACAAACTGCTGGGCACCCCGGGCAGTTAAAAGAAAAATGAGATATACAAGTACTTCAATAAACATGTAACATGTAACAAAAATGACATTTAAATCAGGAAATTACCTTAAGAACACGCATAGGCTTAAAAAAGGCAGGCACTCACATGTGATTTACCTTTACAGTAGAAAGTGCATTTAAGCAAAAAGGTGTTATTACACAATAATAATAACAAAATATAACCACAGAGCGTCTTAACAAAAAGCAGTCTCGTCCCTCATCACACGACGATATCTGGGGTACAGTAACATCAAGCTCCACATTCATCCAATCCTATTTACGACGCCAAGAACTTGTAGCGGCAGCGCTTGCGCGCCCGCTGGGGGCGGACCCTGACGATCCGGAGGGGGGAGACTGGTCTCCCGGTAAGGGATGGATTGGATCAGCTTGTAACACAGGTCGTCAAATAATCACCTCCAATTTATTTGTCAATGGAAAGAAAACCCCAGACACCACGGTTGCGAGACCTACAGTGGTCTGCAGGGCCCAGCAACTCCAAGGGAACAGGCTGAACACTGTCCGAAATGGTCCCGAAATGTTGCGCTGTCTCCACCGAGATGGCCACGGAAAGAAAAGGACTAGACCTGGTCGAAGGGTCGGTAACGCACACTGGGCAGACCGGCATATCCATGCACGGTATAAATAGTAAAAATGTTGACAATGCCCGTAATTACAATAAAAATGAATCCAAGCGTTTTAAAACAGATAATGAAGTCGGCGGAAGGTATTCCGGCTAAATCTTATGTTATCATGATAAAAATTAAATGGGGCTAATTCCAATAGAGGCGCAAGGCCACGTCAATGTAAAGGGTGAGGGGACCCTCTCAGTTGCTATGCAACAACGTAAACATTGAAAGGATCTTAAAAGCGTATACCATGTGCATGTAGATTATACATGATAAATATACGGGCAACTCCCCACAAAAATATTTCAGTTTAAGCGCAATCATGTGACATGACAGTGTTTTTTTGCAAACGAGTTCATAGCCCATTGACTTTGTACACGTTTTTGAGCAACAATTTTGGTAACTCCAAGATGTTTGATCGTTCCTAAAGAGATAGCAACAAAGACCCTGATGCAAGATTTATTGCGAAGGGACGACGTCATGATGATGTCATCACCTTATTTTATATTGATTTTTTCCCCATAGGTTTTGTACACTTGTTTCTACTTAATAGTAGTGAACGAGTAGTCCTTTACTTCGGCTCAAGATTACTGTAAGAACGAAAGAGACATCTTGTGCTTTACGCTGTGCTTTTTGATTTGAAATATGCCTAAGAGTCGGAATATGAAGTAATATTTCATAAAAGTTGTTCAGTTTAAACGCAAATCACATGACATGAACTTAAAGGAGCAGTGTTTCTGAAAATGAGTTTATGGCCTACTGACTTTGTACACGTTTTGGAACCACAATTTTGAAACTTTGCAATGTTTAATCGTTGACAAAGTGATAGCCAACAAAGACCCTGATGCAAGATTTATTGAAAATGAATGTCGTCGTGATGAAATTACCGCCACCCTCGGCATCAACTTCCAAAAGTAATGCTCTGCAACCCCCTGTCTCTGAATAACAAAATTGCAGACCTTAGTGTCGTACTAGAGAACAACAACATATATCTGGCGGCCATTTCGGAAACATGGTTTCCAGAAGACGCACCGTCTAACATTTTCAGCATTCCCAATTATAACCTTTCTCACGCTCAAGGATTGATCGCCTAGGTGGTGGCGTGGCAATCTACTCAAGGGAGCACTTGAGCGCCGTACTGGCCAATGATATTAAAGTCCCAGAAGGTTTTGAAGGTCTTTGGGTGAACCTGAGACCACGCAGACGTCTGAGGGAGTTCCCGTGGATAGTGGTCGGCGTGTTTTACTACCTGCCAAGGCCATGTGTTACACTGTCCTAAAGGACATGTCCCATCTCGTTGAAATGGTCTGTTGGCGTTGACACTAAAGGAACATCTGTGTGCTACCATTGATGGACTGCTATTGAGCAACCAAGAAGCGGTATTATCATAGTTGGTGATTTCATTAGGCTGGGTGTTAGTCCGGTGTTGCCGACGCAAACGTGGCAAGTGGTGAAGCAACCAACGCAGAATGGGGCAATACGTGATAAGATCATTATAAATATGGCTCACGTGTATCAAGAACCTGAAATCATTGCTCCACTTGGCCTCAGTGACCACCGGTGCGTTATTTTTTTCTTTGTGAGCAAGCTCACAAAGAAAAAACGAGCGGTAAGACCCATGCCTGACAGTAAGATTAGATAGATAGATTAGATAGATTATATAGATTAGATAGATAAGATAGATAAGATAAGATAGATAGATAAGATAGATAGATGAGATAGATAAGATAGATAAGATGGATAAGATAGATAAGACGGATAAGATAGATTAGAGAGATAAGATAGATAAGATAGAAAGATGGATAAGATGGATAAAATGGATAAGATAGATAGATAAGATAGAAAGATGGATAAGATGGATAAGATGGATAAGATAGATAAGATAGATAAGATGGATAAGATAGATAAGACGGATAAGATAGATTAGAGAGATAAGATAGATAAGATAGAAAGATGGATAAGATGGATAAAATGGATAAGATAGATAGATAAGATAGATAAGATGGATGAGATGGATAAGATAGATAAGATAGACAGACAGACAGACAGACAGATCGATCGATCGATTGATCGGGCCCGATTGTCTTCCATTGCACCGATGCCTGGTCCCTTGTACTTCTTGTACATATTCCATAAGGACTCACTTCGGTGTGATGTCAACAGCGGGAGATTTTCTTCCCCCTCCCTTTTTTTATACACAGAACCCATCCTAGGTGAGTGAGGAAGTGTTTCGGTGCCTTTCAATCAAATATTAGCCACAAAACCCGAAGAAAACAACACCAACAAATAAAAGCAAGGATGTCGTACCAAGAGTGAGGTTTTAATTTGTGTCCCGTACATCATACTGAATGAGCTCAAAACAGCATTTCTCTTTTAACTTTGCCCCCTGACACCCGAAGCTGGATCCGCCCCTTAAGCCCACTTCTTGCAGAAACATTGCCTTTCACTTCTTCCTTTCGGGCTTATCCCTTGAATCTTTGTCGAAAGGCACCTTGATTTATATCACAACTGGTGTATCCGTTGCCCTGTATGCCGAACTAGACCTTCGCTTTATTTATAAAACATTAGCCACACTTTTTAAGGGCGGCCTAAACGACAAACTGTTCTCCCACGATGCGAAAAAATTATATTGCCTCAATCCCCTCTTTCTCCCCAAACGATTGTTGAAATGAGAAGTATTGCTACAGTGTTTTCTTCTTCGTCCTCTTTTTCCTGTCTTATTTTCAACGTTTTCTATTATTTTGTAATCATATTCTAATTCAGAATATAATTTGTGTCTATGATCTGTCATCGTTTTACCACATATAGGAAAATATATCCGGCTGCAAAAGACAGGTTTCTTGAGGCCATCGTTTGCAAAACTCCTTGTAACTTCCAGGTCAAAACTGAAACTTTTTTAAATTGGGTCCGCGCCACAAATTGCACACCCTACCTGGAGTCACCCTCCATGAACATCGACGGGCCAATATGGTTATGTGGGCCTATTGCCCACAACTTGCTATCGAGCCATACTGCGCAAACTCGCCTACTGTCTTCTAAATTCCTCCTGAACCCATTCAGTCACCAAATAACCGATCACTGTGAGCTCTCTTATAATAACCCCATGCTACCAAAATAGCGTTTCAGCCAGAGTATTTGCGACTTATGCCAATCCCATCCTTTGTATTTCTCAATGTCGGTTAACGCAAAGAACCACTGTGCGTAACACCAATAAGCACTCAATGGCTGTCTACCACCAACGCACAGCCAGTTATCTCTTGAAAATGCCCTTACCTTATGTATTTGTGGCGGGCATCCCCGGGCCTACCCTGAGTTGATGGGATCAAACCAAGCACTATTAGGTGGCAGAGTCGATCTTCCCAACCTAAGGCTTTTCCCCAGACGAAAGACCACACAGAGCGACCTCAAGGCAAAGGGTGCGGGACCGTTTTGGAGGAAATATACCGCCAATTGTGACCGAGTGTTAATTAGTCTCTGTTAAAATAAAAAAATCAACCTTTAAAGAAAGTAATCCTTGACAGAAGAACTGTTGGTACAGGACGTTCAATTTATTCAACAATAATCAACACAAATCAACAAATGAAATGTACAGTGAAGTGATTGGGAGATTGGTTTGGTTGCCTGTGTGTTTACTTAATTGGATTGAGCACTAATTTAGCGTAGGGCCGCAGTAGCAATACGCCAATGCATCAACTATGCACCATGCACATCAGCCATTCACTGTGCATCAACCACACACAGCGCATCAACAAAGTCACACTGCGTCAGCAATGCACCACTGCATAAGCAACGCACCTCTGTGTAAACAATGCACACCGCTGTGTAAACCATGCACACTACATGCACTGCATCAACAATGCTCACCGCGTCAGCAACGTACAACTTGTACAACTTCGTACGAGCTTCACCTAACGTGCATGCGAGCCAGCGTCAGCAATGTACAGCTCTCACAGCTTTGTACTTGCAACGCGTTAGCTACACACACTAGTCAGCCACGTACAGTCTATACAATCAGGTACTTGCAACGCATCAGCACCACGCAACGCTTCGCACAGCGCTGACAATGCCTTAGCTCCGTGCCAACTCACCAACTTCACTCTGCGAAGTCCAACACGCAACCAGCTATAATGCAATCGCAACGCTAGCTATGCCTAGCCAGCACACGTTACCAAGTCACTAGCCAATCAGGCACGTGCACTGCAACTCATTAATAAAATTAGACTAGCTCTAGTCCTATACACTTTCCGTCACATATTGTTGGTGTTTAACCAAGGGGCCTGTCTATCCATTTGCTAATTCCCATTTCTCATATATTCCCCATTATTATTGTTCAGTCGTGACCCCCCAAAACACTAAATCACATATGTGCGTCAGTGTTTTCAGAAGATTTTGCAAGTGTAACAACCTGTGACCATCCTGTAACCTGTGACCATCTTCCTAAAAGTATTGTACTGCAGCTTTCTCACAGGTCTAAATAAAAAGTCTGAATGGTCCAATCAAACTGAGGAATCCGATTTATAATGCACGCGCATTTCAGCTGGAACACAAGCTTTAGTTGTTTACGACGCCCCCCAGAAGGCTGCAAGCACGTGTGCGTGGCACACAACGCAACGAGTTTTGTCCTATACATTTCCCAATGATTAGTCAAAGCAAGAGACAAACCAAAGGATTATACAACCTCTCATAGTGACTGTGACTCAGAAAGTCAAAGACCAAACAACGAATTCAACGCAAAAAAATACCTAAAGAATGCACACTATCAGGCTAAAATGGTTAAAATGTTTCTACTGAGCCTGTAGAGGCTGCAAACCCTGGCCCTTTAGGTCTGGTTTACATTCCGTGTTTGTCACATGCGTCCGCGGCAAAAGCTAAATATGCCCTCCAAAATAAAGGCGTTCCACCAGAGACCTTATTTGCCCTGAACGTTCCCTAAATCCATCCGTCTTGAATTAAAGGAGCACCGTCGGGATAACCCCGACCGGGTCCTTCACTTCATGTGATATTTTATACATAGCATGAATTATCTTTACGTAACAAGCCATTAAACAGGGTCATCTCATAATAAAACGAAACAGCACGACTTGCAAAACCCTTTTGGGCCACCGAATGCCAGCACACATAGGACTACTTCAGTCTACTTTGATACTACTCGTTGCTTATTAATTTTAAGACCTCTCCCACAAGGAAGCTTCCATGACGAATGCAATCTCGGGCTAGGGTGGTGAGTTCCTATACGCTGGGTGGTTTATATTAGCTATGCCCCCAGCCTGGTATGTGACAAAAGAACATACATGCCCATGGACACTCACAGAGTCAATATTCACCGAAATATAAGGATTTGTTTATCGGGCCGCTGACAACGCCACACTCAACGATCTGAACAGCCGCTCCCCTAGCAGAAGGCCAAATGCGAGCCAAATGAATGAAACCTGAAGAACATTGTCTTATAAATACTAACACGCGGGTTTAACCATCGTCTAAATGCCTTGCTCCCTGGGGGTTCGCATTCAAAGACCATCATGGGGCTTGGATAACTCCTACCTGTTCTCTCTGGATTTAGATAAACCTTCCCTCTTGCACTAGATCTTCCTCCACCACAGTGGGAGAATGAACCATTGACCTCATCCACGACGCCTTTCCGTAGCGTTCCATTTAAAACTCCGTCAAGCTGACCAATTTAGTAGAATCATGGAAACGGCATGAGTACAGCTGGAGCGAACACGAAACGCGTGCGACCGCGGAGCAACACGTTTTCATACTGGTGGCCTCTTGCGCCCTCACTCTCGCAGCTATGCAAATAGTACATACCACGCAAATTCACGTGACCCAAGATATGGGACAGAGAGCACCCCCCCCACCCACACAAACTCACACCCTTTTGTGTTGGTCATGGTTTGATCGGAATCTCAGGAATTCTTTACCGACTTCTAGGGGAATGTGTTAGGTAACAATAGTCTTGCGGATTGGACAGGTAAGGGGGGTACCCCTCCGTTCCATATCTTGCTGGGTATAGTCTTTACTGGATCCAAGGCCCCATCAGACCAAATCATCTTGCACTCTGTTGCGTACGCTGAAGCCAACCATCCACCCAACCTTACAGCATCAGGCCAAGTTGGACTGGAAAGCAAGGGACTGTTGTTTTCATGGACACTTGGTACACTAGCCCCGCTCTTGTGCACAAGTTGTCTCAGCTAGGGTTTGGAGCTCATGGAACTCTGAGCTATACCACACAAGGCATTCCAGACAGTGCAAACCCTATAAAAGAAGGTCCCCGTGAGCCGACATGATCCACCTCAGTTTCTCTCTAAAGCGGGGCAACTATGTGTTGCTCGGCAGGACGTCCCAAAACTTGTAACTAATAATGGCGACTGCAAAGGTGACGCTAAAGACATTCGTCGCAAAAAAAGGTTCCACCAGACGTCGTACAATCCAAAAACCTGCCGTAATAAGTACATGGGCGGAAGTGACTTAGCATCACAAATGTGTCAGTACTACACGCACTATCATAGATCCCTGAAATGGCGTTTTCTTTGCAATTCTTGATGTATCTGTTTGGTTAATGCTACCATCGTGTACTACAAAGCGTCCGCTCACTAGCTTGGATTTCCGGGTCCAGGTCACCGAAACGAAGGCCAAAAACGAAGCTGTGTTGTTTGCAGTACGAGAACCCAGCGTTAACAGACTCGTATTATTTGTAAGAATTGCCAGAAACCAGTGTGTCTAATGCCATGCTTTTCATAGTGTGCGTCAACATAGACTCAGGTAGATTAGACTGTGCCCCCCTTCAACCCCCCCATTCCTCGCTTATCCCCCCCCCGACTCCAATGTTGCAATGGATCGCCGTGGGCGCGCACCAGACTTTAACGCAACTCAGGTAGTTTAGATTGTGCCCCCCTTCAACCCCCCATCTGCAATCAGTCTTGTTGTAGACAAGAATAAACGTAGCACACCTCTGAATTCAAGGAGTTTCTTCCTGTGATTTAATTAAACACTCTTCATGAATTGGAAAGAGTTCCATGTACAAAGTTCACTCATTTTCCACTTCAGTTACCAATTAGTCCCCAGAAATCAGTTACAGGTCAGAAAAGTCCATGTTAGCAGTGACAGAGTACACGCTTTTTCAAATAAAACACTTAAAAAAAATTCAGACCTCCCAGAGGGTATGTACACAGGGTTTAAAAAGAACTTCGTATATGGAACACTTTCCAATGACTTTTACCAAAACAACTTTAGAAATATTTTCCTTATTGGATATAGCCGACAAACCCAATACAAAATGAAACTAATATATATCGGATGAAAACAATGTATAAAGGACGAAACTAATAAATATAGAACGAAACTCATAATTAAAACAGAGTGACGCCACTTCGACGCCAGTTCGGTTGTGATATAGAGCAAAATGTTCACGAACAGCTCGATTTGTTGTTCGTGGGTCGGCCGCTCGAACGCCGGGAACAAACAACCGGTAATCGCTGGTAGTTATAGTGACAAGCAACATGCAGCATGGCGGCGTCCAAGTAGGCTACGTTATTCTTGAGTTAATTTTTTGATGGGCTGAATTCTTTCCTATATAAACAGGAACATTCATTTCTGTGTTAGGGAAAATAATTAATGTTAATTTTGCAAAACTTCCCATTGTCTATAGCTTCTGAAGCCATTTCTACTTTTTGCAGCTGTTCAAAGATCAAAGTCTCATGAGTTTTTCATGTGTGTTCCTGTAAAACCCTGACGAGGAGGTGGTGTGTGATCCTGTTCCGAGAACAATGTTCTTGAGTCGTGTTCCCGCCGTTCGAGCGCGAGAATAAGAAACCCGTCTCAAGACAGTCCGCCCAAACTCGGTCGTAAAATATATAAGACGAAGTGCCATCTACCCACCAGTCGTGCCGCGCGCGCCATGCCAGACATGGAAGAGTCACATGGACAATACTTTATGTTCCTGTGCACAACCTAGGCCTATATGAGACTTGTCTGACAAAAACAAAAACAAAACAAACACCTGTTTTGAAGTAAATGCTTCGGAAATTTCCTTGGTAAATTTCACTTTTGGACATGTAATCACTTTACGACGGCTGTTGTAACATTTTAAGGGAGAATTAGTGTCGTCCGTTTCTCATATGGAGCTCCCCCCCCCAACACTCTTGATGACACGGTGAATGTAACAAAACTACACTTTGCTTTTCATAGAGATCAAGTCAAAGCAAGTGGCGCTGTGATCCTGAATTGAACAGTGGCTCGAGAGTTGGAAAATTTGAGCGTTCGTGTACGACAGTAGTTGACGATAATAGTATGCAAAAGAGAGTACGGACCTAACTTCCCCCTCCTATACCTACCCGACCCCCTTTGACGGGACTTCCCCTACCTACCCGTTCCTCTCCCTGGCACTTCCCCTACCCTATCCTCCCTCATAAAAACGAAGAAGTTTCTCACTCTCATATAAAATCTTAGTCACCCCAGCGAAAAGAAAAAAAAAAACAAAAGCACCCTCTCGAAAAGAAAAATGGAGCTTCAAGAAAAATAAAAAAAATTAATTACTTATACATAAATATGAACATGAATAGAAATATTCAAACCAAACCACAACGTCGTCCTGTATTATCAGGCTTTAATCGGATTAAAAAAATCATTTTTATCCGACTTTGTCAAGCGACAGAACATACCATTGTCTCCCACTCGCCGTTCTCACCATACAAAACCAGAGTTCGTACGCGCAATTCAAGCAAGCCAGCGTTCATTCAGAAACCTACAGCGGAAAACGTAGACAACGACATATCCTTAACTGCCACGGGCACAAACGGCAACGTACTGCGAAAAGATCTCATTACCGCAGACAAAAATTACACTCATCCGGAAGCAACTGCAGAGGTAAACATTCAAAACATCAGACGCTTTCAAAGTAACTACAGAAATTGGAGACTGAAGCTTAGTTTCTTTGCAGACGACTTGGTACACTTTTTAAAATTTTTACATCGCATTGGGTGAATTTCGCGAGATAGGAACGTATAAGTTGCAAACCGCGATCAAGGTTCAGTTTAATATAGAAAGGCCTAAAGCGGAAACCAAAGTTGGTGTTTTTACGTTTACGAGTGAAAATATCGCAATGCTTAACGAACGACAGGTCAAACACGCGTTGGAAAAACAGAGAAAAACAAACGGAGGAAGTGGAAGCTCATACTCAACGGGGCTCTGGATGGGTGGTTGACAAAATCATCGCGTTTTATATTAACGTTGCGCGCTTTAACCCCGTTGGTGCCAGTTACGTTCCACTTCCTAAAGAACTGGCGGTTAAAACTGCGATCATCAACGTTCAAAATAAGAAATATCAAGAGTGCATACGCTGGGCAATAAGAGCTGCTGTAGGATTATGTTCAGACAACGTCAAACATCAATTCGAAAGCAATCCAAGTTATCAAATACACGGGATAGAACGTTAACGTACACAACAACAGACGGTTTCAATTTTACAAACATGGATTTCCTACCCCGATTTCACAGATTTCACGCATCGACGCTCAAAACAACTTGGCGTATTTGGTTACACCGGAAAGACGGTGTGTTTATACCATTCTAAAAGGGAAGAAGAACCGACCAACTTACTTTATTTTATCCGAGGTGAAAAAGACCATTATTGCTGGATTAAAAATTTCTTTAGGTTGATGGGCGATGTCAACAATCACAACAGAAAAAAATGTTGTTGCTTTAATTATATGTGTCACTTTCGAAGTCAACAAAGACTAAACAATCATAAAGAAGACTGCCAAGGAATAGACGCAGCACCTTCTAAAGTCGTACTCCCCGAAAAAGGTGAACAAATCAAATTTGAAAACTACAAACACAAACAAGATGCACCATTTGTTATTTACGCAGATTTCGAGTCTGTTTTAGAGCGTCTCTCACCAGAACAAGCCAACACGATTAAAACACAACTTCATAAGCCATGTGGCTACTCATACGCAGTCGCGCGGTGTGACGGTTTGTGTACGAATCGCAAAACATACCGAGGGTAAGACACAGCCATTCATTTCGTAAAATCGCTATCGCAAGAAACGAAAACAATTAACGAAACATTCGTTAATCCAAAACCTCTCGTTTGGTCACATGAGTTACAAAACAACACGATAAATGTAACATCTGCTGGATCCGTGAAAGGCATATTGACTCAACCAAAGAATCGCAATGCCGGTGTAGTATCCCAGCCAAGAAAAAAACTAAAATCCAAAAGATAGACTTTAGTTTCATAAACGACCGCAGCTACATCGACTACAATTGCATGAACTGCGAGAAACTTATCGACAAGTTTAGAAAAGTTCGCGAACACTGTCATGTAACGGGTACATACAGGGGCCCAGCACACGTGAACTGCAATCTCAAACTCCAAGTCCGGTCGCGCTACACAACTTGGAAAAATACGACGCACATTTGATCATGCAGGGTCCCCGTTTCATTTTATGGCCGCTTCGCTAGATCGATTGGTCAAAAACTGCACCAGAGAGGATTTTAACTTACTATGTGAAAGATTTCCAAACAGCACAGACCTGCTTTTAGAAAAAGGCATTTACCCAGTATTTACGAGTATATGAACTCGTTTGAAAAGTTCAAAGAAACCAGCCTGCCACCTCGAGACGCGTTTTATAGCTCGTTGAAGCAGGAGACCGTTACCGAAGAAGAATACGCAAAAACCAAAAATGTATGGCAAACGTTTAGGTGTCAAACCCTTAGAGACTACGACGATCTCCATGTTGGAACGGTCGCGACACGTTGTGGAACATAAAAATTGAACAAACCGTTGAGGGCAAACCCAACCAGCTGTACTCGCAAGGTTTGTTTGAATACCAACATTGGAACGAAATTACCAAGTTTTTCGAAGATTCGGTTACAGAGTCTGGACGTGCGGTTGCGAAAGATCTAAATCTGACAGGCATTGACATGGGTAGTTATTTTAAAGACAAATATGGGCTGTGGCTAGACTTTCGCAGCTCGGACGATAACTCAGCGCATGGCACGGGTAGGCTGCTTGGTGGAGGAGGAGACATATCGATTCAGATGGAGCGAGAAGCCGAAGAAACAATCGGGTCGCTGTACATGTACGTCTATTTGATAATGGATGCCCAATTAATGGTGGAAGACGGCAACTTTTAAAGTCTGGTTTATTAAAAAACCTTGAGTCAAAATATGTACAAAAATCCGCATTGTGCTTTAATTATCGGAAAGACCGGCGGTGGGAAAACTCAGTGGATTTTGGACCTTATGGAACGGGAGTATACGTTCGTATTTGAAGCGATCGTGATTATTTGCCCCATGCTTAGTAAAAACAAAAACTATTTAGAAAGGCTATGGTTGTACACCATCGACAGCGTGTACCTATTTGACCTCGATTGAGAAAAGCTAGACTTGAATGAAGCGTTAGAATTATACCAAAAAGCGTTTGACGGAGTAAATACTTTATTCATAATAGACGATTGCGCCGCTGACCAATTTATTAAATATCGTAAAAAGTCTAAAGGAAGCAACACATACGCCCTTAGTCGAATGGCTTTCTCGGGTGGGCATTTTAACCATTCTTGCTGGCTGCTCAGTCAAAAATAGAACTCAGTTCTAAAAGACTTTAGAGAAAACACGGCTTGGATTGCGATGTTTTATTGCAAAGACAAAAATTCTTTCGACTAGTGTTTAGATGAGCACGATGTGATACCTGATGAAGAATGGGATTGATTAAAACGTTATCTAAGGGACGTGAAATTTAGTAAGCTTACTTTGGCGACAGAACCACCTGTCTCGTATTTGCTCCAATAAAAATGATAAATATAATAATGTATATTATAAATAAAGATGGAAACAAAAGTCTGTAACCACGGTCACAAAGACAAAGATTTCAAATTAAAGTTAATGGCGAAACGTGCACGGGTTGTATACCATGTAACGATTCAGCAAAAATTTGTAACAATCGTAATAAATGCACTCACAGTCGACAAAGATACCAATGGAGTTTCAATTAGTGAGCATAAGAGAGTAAGATGTTTTTGCAAACTGTGCAACGATCAAATAAAAGTTACAATACGCGAAAGGATTACACATTGCCGGGAAAGCAACAAGAAATACAACCGATTTGATGCAAACCATTTTATCGATACAGATTTTTTTCGCACGGACTAACTAAAGATTATGAGTATTGTTATTATGACGATTGTAAAGTCAAGATACAGTTTTTAGAGCGAAAATCTGATATGTGTATGATTGAGCGATTAGACAACACTATAGGTCACATTTAGAGTAACTGTGTTCTGTGTTGTTGGAGTTGCATACTCAGAAAAAGTCTGACAAACTATAGATAACAATCCAGCCGAACAGGAAAAATTATTCAACCTCTATGAACTTCGATTCGGCAAAGAAATCGTCAAGACGTTTGGTAATGCAATTTTGAGTTTATACGCTCGACTTTTGGGAATAGATGTGGATTTTTTAGGATTTAAAATCGGGAGAATTTGACAAAAGTTTTAAATGAAGACCCTATAATTAGTCAAAGTATGGGACATCTACTCAGTGAAATTTGTTACAAGTAGGGAGTATACCTATCGCCTTTGGTAGCTACCTTGATTACAACGAAACACCTGGCTATCAATAAAAGTCCGAGAAATACTGGTTCGAGAAATACTGTAGTGATATCACTAGAAAACATAAACGTTCGTATAACAAAGTCTCGCTGTTCCGGTTATTCCTTGTTAAATTGGACTTTGATCGCCGTTTGTAATTTGTAAGTGCCCACAGAGTACCGAAGTGTGACGAAACTGTGAACCAGGAAGTGTAGTGCAAACGAACGGAGTACGCGCGCGTTGGTCCACGCGCTGGTTCTCGCGCTAATGCCTTTAACACACTAACTGTGCGCGTGACGTATTCACTTCGGTACTATATTTCTCGTAATTCAGCCAACGCTTTCGATTCGATATGTCTGTTGTAAAAATAAAAAAGAGCACCACATCTTCCCTAAATAAACTTGGTATCAGTTCCCAGTTTTTAAGATTTCCTTGAAATCGCCTAATTTCTCGAACGTTTATTTCACCAAAAAATCTGGTCGAGTAAAATTTTGAATCGGTGTTACGGGATCTTTTCGTAGCATGTGACCATGTCGCCTGGTAGCAGTAAATTCTATTTGACTATTTTGCGCCATGTCTAAAAGTTGATGTTTTGCGCTGTCGATTTTTGAATTGGCCATCGTTCGCTTGGATCGCTCGTATGAGTTCTTTTTGGTGTGTTGACGACGTCGACGTGCGAGTATATGTATATTAAACCACCTGACGTGGTCGGATAAATTAGATTTTTAATGTGATTAAAGTTAGAGAGTACAGGACAACGTTGTGCTCTGGCATCTCTGTTCATTTTTGCTTTATATTAACTAGATTACATTTAGGGTAATTTTTAAAGCCCTTCCTTCGACTGAAGGGTTTATTTTATTTAATGACTTTCACAAGCCCGGGTTCCCCTACCCTCTGACACGCAATGTGTGCACGGTAAATTATGCAGTACACTCAAACAGACAATTTAACTTCAAAATTCAATGAAAACTAATTTATTTATAAATATACAAACCACAAAAACAATACACTGAAGGGGTAGCAAAATGCAGAAAATCAACAGTTTAAAAACAAAATGGGTTTCATAGAAACTAGAAGGCTGGTGGGCTGGTTAATAGTTACCACTAGCCCAAATTCGGACAGTTCACAGGGAGAGTTGGTCAATTGTCCGATGCGCCGCTGTTACACGACTCTCAGCCGATCCTTCGAGGATGATGCAGGTGAGTCAGGGCTGGACTTAGCAGACCAACAGGCAGGTAGGTAGCCGTGTCCCCCTGCGGCAGACTTGCTGTTCCTATCCAGCCAATGCAGGACCTGGCTTGATCGTGTCTCGGTACTCAATGAGGTCCACTTACGGGAGCTCCGACTCCGTAATAAGGAGCCCTGAAATGTTGAATAATCATATCCATGTTTGCTAATACACATGTACATGTACATCTTACGGCAAACATTTGTGCACCATTTGACCATCGGTCACTAAAATTGGCTTTTGAACGCCCCATTGTCACAGGTATATGAAGTAATAGCACTTACATATACTCGACAAAACATAATGGCTACATATTAGAAAATAATTAAAAAGAACACTTACAGTATATACTGGCTCCTGAGGTCTTACAGCACACTGAAAATTGTCACAGCCTGCCCTTCCTCTTTAAACTTTTCTCCTGAAAATTTGGGGCAGCAAATCGCTTTCCCAACTTATGGCTACCGCCAACACTGGATTTTCAGTCCACATTAACAAGGTCGAAAGCTTAATATAATTCTGGCTTGAGAGCTATCGCTCAAACTTGTGCTATCGCACCACAGGCCTGTCAGTGTGTGACACACCGAACCACACCCCAGTATTTAAGGCTATCACTGCTGGACAACGCCACAGTGAGCAGGCACTATAAAACACTATTCAGGTCCCCATGCCTGGTGTGTACCCATGCAGGTGTGAACCATACAGGACCCTACCTTACTTTGCATAAAAGGGCATATAAGGAAATTTGGCCAACTTGGCAACATACAGTTTGTGTCTTCAAATTAATGAAACACTTGGCGTAAAATATCATTGACTTGTGACAATGACTCAATCTGCTTCGTCTATTAAATTCGCGTAAACTTCTTGAGGAATCACGGTTATATCTACATCTTTATCATATTCAATTATTAAGCCTAAGTTTTTAAATTCCACATCCAAGTCAGATTCAAAGTCGGGATGGGGATCATCTTCTTTTCTAAATCTCATCCTTTTATAGCGACCGTGTCTATTGTCGTTGTCGTATGTAAATACATGTATTAAAAAAGATACACCATATAAATTTTTGCAGTCGATACAATAATTACAATCGTTTGCGATCGCATTCGATGCAATTATCACAACTGGTACAATAACAACTGTTGCATTTATCGCAATGGTGACAAAGGATACAATCTATACAACTGACACAGCTTATGCATTTGCCACAACAATAGCATTTTTCACAATGTTCACGAGTTTTGCATTCATTGCAAGATTCACAATAGTTACATTGATCGATGTTGATTAGAGTTCAAACAATACTTAGAATTGCAACGGTCTGCCACGTTAACGGATTGAATTGTATCTATACAAAAGTAAGAACAGACGTGCGTTTTAGTATAACTTTTATATTTTTAATTTTTCAAAAAAATAATAGGGAATAAATATCTGGTGTGGGTGATAAGTTTCAAGACCGTACTTCGTCTCCCTGGTCAAACAGATGCGATGCCTTTGACGCTGCACGTCTTGTTTCGCTTGCGCTATGAGGTCACATTTCACTGTCGTGGAATGGATGGACAATCAGGCGGCGTGCGCGGCGACTAGTTTTGCGTACTCAAATTGGATGGCAAAGGTTAGGGGTGGGGCATGGTGGGGTTGGGTGGAGTTTGGGGCATTTTTTTTTCTTTTTTTTTGATTTTGGGAATTGTTTGGATTTTTTTAGGAGGGGGCGATTTTTCAATTTTTGGGGGTGACCCCCTACTACTGTCTAATCATTTTTCGTTATCAGGTTATCTCCGTATATAGATTTGCTTGTATTTAGTTGAAATAAATTATGTTGTCACCAGTGAGTGATCGAGTGCGCATGCACTAGCTTTCTAAGGCGTGGGAGTGAACACACGTACCCTGCAGACTCTTCTACATGTTTAGGGTCACTCATTTTCGTCATTTTCACAAGCGTGCGAAGTGTACTCTTTTTCCTGGTCCCCCTCTTCCCCTCTTAGAGAATACAAAATGACTGAACAAAAATGATTTTCCGTGGTGCCTATTCTAACTCACAATGTACGGTTATTAATGGTGCAGTTAATGCTCAATCTTTAAATATGTATTCCAATCTAAAAAGTTAAATGTTCGGTCTACAAAAACTCGTCCGCTTTTCAACAATTTTCATTTGAATCTAAAAAATCATGTATTGCATCTGCAAAATTTTGTTCCGTTTTAAACAAATATATCCCAAACTTTGCAAAACACACGCTTTTGTTACGTAAAAGATAAAATGGCCTCTACTGCCTCGGCAGGTTCGGCAACAGTGTTTGTTTCCCTTTAGACCCAGATTCTGTTCTACGGAGATTTAAATGGATTAGTAGGTGCCCTCTGCGTTTGTAGCTATAAACCACAAAAAGAAGTTCAAAATACTTGTTTTTCATGGGGGGGGGTTGACATACAAGATTGAAACAGACATACGGTACAGGTAATCCGTCCATGCCCCATTCAAAGCTCCAAGTCCCACCCACGGACGTATATTAAAAACCCCTGGACTTGCAACGCCTTTGTATAGAAGCCAGCCAGCGGCCATTTTACCGAGTCGAATACAAATGCATGGTTGGCTCGCTTCTATAGGGTGCACCACTACAAATAAATTCCCATAGACAAAAGTGATAAATCCCCATACTTCACAAATATTTTTAAAATACTAACAACTCTCACAGGTGTTCAGGCTGCACAAAAAAATGATGTTCCACATGTCCTCTTTCATTTTCCTTTCAATTTTCGGCGGGTTGACCAATGAATTTTTGAGAAATTTTCATCAGAACCAGACCACCCCTAAAATGCAGAAAATGTCCCTGTCCAGAAAAGTAACCATTTTGAATAACCCTCCCTCAGCAAAATGGCTCAAACAGTGCCACTTTTAAACCCGATTGCATCCAAATTGCTCAGAATTGGAAGCCCTGAGTCCGGCCCAGAGGTCCAGTCTCATATTTCTTGAATTCCTCAGTTCCATGGCTCTCAGGACTCTCTAATATAGAATATTTTGAGTCTATAACTTTTATTAATGAGCTCGGCGGACATATTTCTGGCCTAATTACCAGGGTGCACCCTTTATCTAAACTTCGCTTTGATGGCCCTTAATTCTCACGGAACTTATCCAAATCTGTTGCCTTCTGCGGTCTCGTGGAAGTTAAAAATCGCAGCTCTGGCGTTCTTTCAGTGCTTGATAAACACAATGGAACACAGTAGTTCACATGAACCATTTCGGACGATAATCGGGAATATATTTTTCTCTTTTTTCGTGTCAGGTCGATACACACGCAATATAGTAAGCGTTATACACATGTCGTGTCACGTCAACGCGTTCCTGCAACATCCCCACCTTTCACCCACAATGCACTGCGGTAAACACTGCATTACGTCATTATGTTGTAGGGCGCCAGGGAGAACAAGGCGGGCACTACCGGCGGAGGTTTGTATTCGGCTCTGTAAAATGGCCGCTAGTGGATCCAATGATCTCTGTAAGCTGATTAAGGGCATTGAGAGTCCCGATTTTTTTATACGTCCGTGGTCCCACCACGGAAAAAACCCAGACTTATGCATCCTACACTTTAGCTATATCAATGAGACTCACCCGCTGACCTGCCAGACGTGGTATTTGACAAACCCTGGCTAGCCTTGGCAAGCCATGGCTTCAGCTGTGTAAATATTTCACGGGGCCACGTGGCGTAGTTGTTAATACACATCCCTATATACTTGACCAGAGGCCGACTTGAATGTTTTGTTTTCTGGCTGAGAGGACGTTAAAGGTGACTGAACTAGGCTGTTCAACATGAACAGCGGTAGGCAAAAACGAGAGTTGATTGCACTTGACCTTTTTTATCAAGAAATTAGCAAAAAACGACTAGGGCGTAGAGACCATTGAGTTGACCCAAGGTTAAGAAGTTGAGCGGAATAACGCTCAACGGAGGATCAGCAATGGGATCCAACTTGGGCAGGAGGACGACACGACGGGCTCTGCATCGGACTTTTTTGCTACTGAATATTGTACAGTGCGATGATGAAAGAGTAATTTCGGCCGTCCCATTGATCCTCAAAGACTACTTAAACTTATGACTGAAAAATTATTTTGTCCTTGCTCGTGGCCTTATTCACGTGACTTGTTCGCGTCCATGCACAGCAATAAAAATGGACCTTTTTCCATGAAATATGGAAATTAGACAGGCGCATGCGTGCTACTATCACCGGTTGGCATGCGTAGCCGTAAAGAATGCCGGCGAACTTTAACCATGAATCTGACGCGTTGAAGATCAATCAACACCGTATTAAAACCCTTTCTCGGTACTTCCGTACACTCTTCTTGAAACTAAATGAAGTTTCAAGTGTGCTGAGATCGGAGAGTAACAATTTCTTGTCTTAAAACTCCGTAGTCATGTCGAACAGTACAGATAAACCGGTGAGCACTGTATTTTTTTCCCTTTCCCCCACAGTACAGAAATACGTGCCAATGGTTGTGCACGCCACGAAAATTTGTATTGTTACATCGCTGATTTAATCAACTTTGCCAACCAGCAGTGGTAATGCACGTGCCCCTTCCTTTTTCACATATTTAATAGTAAAGGTCCATTCTCGGCACAAGCAACAGACTTGACTGAAGTCAGAATCTCTGTGACCATGGTGACATCTCTGTTTCTGTTTTAGATATCTACATATACATGTATAAAGCAATTTCACATTAGCGCCGTCTGCGCACATCTGCATCGAAACCGAGGCTCTATGTGTTGAACTTCATCGCACGCCCCCGTCTGCCCGCGGAGTTCACACAGTACATGCAGTATCCGGTTCGGAAGTGTGACGCCATTTCAGTTTAAACCACGCCCACTGCACAAGATGCAGTAAATTGCTATTGTATTTTCTTTTCGTGTCGAATCATCCTGAAAGACTCTTCTACAAAAATTTGCAAACGGAGGAGTCTGAATTTAACACACCTTTTAAGTCTTTGTCTTGACTTTTTACTTTCAATCGTCTGATCATATTAAGAATTGAAGCTGACACATACAGCCTCATTTTCAAACGCGTCGGTGCGCAGATCGACGCTAAAAGCGTCGTATATTGGGATCCATCTATGTACTGTATCGATACCGCGCGCCGTTACTTGCTTGCGCCCTCTCGGTCCACTTACTACGAATTCAGTTCAGAAATCCCGACTTGACGAATCTGCCAACCGTTTGTAAACAGCGAATGGGCTCATCTATCAAAAATGATAGCAGCAAATCACATTGCTGGACCTGTTTTTACGTTGTTCATACCTGCATTTTAATGAACGAATCCACAAAGTCTGACTACTTTGATTGGTGGAAATTCCGTATACATAATGCAAAATCATGTCGTTCAAATGCAATTATGAATAACTACATATCACCGACGGGGGTCCGATTGGCTTATCTATCAAGTCGGACTTACTGACTGGCGACTATGACACGCGTTGTACAATAAAGGCTATCAAATAAGGGCGCTTTTATGCGAGCTGCCGGGCCGAGCGCGACGATCGTGTTGTGCGTACCAGCTGACGGGAGGGCTGACTAGGGAAGAGCAACTGAAGTCCGACTTGATTTAAGTCTACACAAGTGGAACCTTTTGGGACGGATGAACTTCTCCAGTGGCCGAGGTTTATACTAGGTTGCCACTCGCCAGGTTTCTTCTCTGGTGTGACGAAGAAAGTCAAAATGAAGCTTACGCTGCTGTCATTTATGGGAACAAGAAAGACGACCTGTTCCTGAAGAAGAGCGTTTATTTCCGTCTCCAATGCTAGCCGTTTGTTCTCGTCGAAGGAGATTGGAGTTTGAAAAGGAATTGGGTCGGTCGGTGGGGGTACTCGTGAATTTGAGAGAGTAGCCAATAGAAACGGTCGCAAGTACTAATCTGTCCAACGTGACATCCTGCTAGACCCTTTCAAAGAACTGTAGGTGGCCTTCGACAGGTTCGGGGAAAGAGGCCAGAAACGAAGTGGGGTAGTCATCGGTGCCGACCCCCGAAGTGGACAGGGGTAGCGCTGGGACTACCCTTTGGGTCTGTGTCCCTTTTGTGTTGTTTGCGTGGGCTAAGAAGGGGATGGGAAGGAAGTACGTAATTTGACTAGTGCCCGGGGGAATTAAAGGAGGGAGAGGAAGAGGTCAGGCTGAACTGGTGAGCTCAGCGACTGGGGTATAGCTGCTGACGAGGAGGCTGAACAGGTTCACGGAAGCTAACCTTGTGTTTTTTTGGGGGGGGGGTTGATGCACTTGGCCTCCAATTCCATTGTCCTCATAAACTGACCGCCAAATAAGTTTCCAGTACAAGGGGAGGATTCGAAGTTTAGTTTTGACACCTTCGTGCGAGATATCCATTGCCTCAAGAGCATTAGCTCTGCGGGAAGACGTAGCTAATCAGGAAATCCGCGAGAATTGCTGGAAGATGGGGTTAATGTTTTCGTCCAAGGCTCTGACAGCAACTGTAGCAAGGCCTGGAAAATCAGGAGAATCTTCTTCACACGTATAAGAGAGGTACTCTGATAAGAGTGAGAAAAAAGCAGTACACCAGAGACTGTGATGAGAGGCTCTGTCCAACTTGGTTATGGTAAGCTCCAGGTTGGACTTGTCTTCATCAAGGAAGTGGTTCTTGCTGGAAGACTTAGCTGAGTCGGAAGCAATTTTGTCTTTAGCTGCAGTAGGAAGCTCGAGAATAGACAGAAACTTCAAAATGGTGAGGCCATTCTGGGGGAATTGTAAATAGGCTCTAGCTCGAGCCAAGTATGATCACCAGCATTTTGCACTGGAGGGAACTTTGTACATTTCCATGCGTGAGCGGTCTAGAGGTAGTTCTGGAAAAAGCAGTGCTGAAGCTTCCAGTGTGACCGCATGACGTTTTACGGAAGGGCGTCACTCGGAGTCCTCTTTGACCAGTGACTAGGCGGGTAGGCCTGTACCCAAGAGCCAAAGCAAGTCTTTCTGGAGCAGACATAGACAAGCCTCTATAGGCGTAAGGCTGGCAGCAGAGTCTATTTCTTCATCCCCAAAAGACGCATCTCGAAGGTCGGGCCGTGGCTGGACCGCTTCTTGCTGCGTACATGTATCTTGACTTAGTTTGCGTGTGGATTTTGATGAGGGTTGATAGTGTGCTGGATTATCCAAGCCCGCACTGACAACCGATGCATGTCCGTATTGGTCGGAAAAGGTCACGGAGGGCGGATCAGCAAGCAGAGGGTCAGAATCTGGAGCTGCAGCAGATGGTGTTGCTTTCAGATTGAAGCAGGTGACCAGCAAAAAGAGTGTCTCAGAGGACTGGAAAGCCGAGATGATAGCACAAGGAAATGCATCTCGATGTTTGGAGGAATGCGACTTCTTGCTGGTTGAACGACAAAAGACGACGTAGAGCGTCGATCTGCAGTTCATGCTCCGAAGGAGGCTTGTGCATCGAAGAGCCGCAGTGTCAGTAGTCTTGGTTTCAAGACGTTAGTGCTTGATAGCGGACACCGTGCACAGCACCTCTAACGAGTCATAATTAGACTGTGCGCCAGCTCGTACTAACGTCTTGTGAATCTTGCAGCAGCGTTTTAACTTGTTCTTTATTTTTCTCTCGCTTTTCCAAGGGAACCAACCAGCATTCGCTAAATTGCATGCATAATAAATTTTGATGACCTCAATAATACACCAAGGTAAGGTCACATGCATCATGGCTGTCTGCAGTCCCGACAACACAGACGTTCGTACGGAGTTAGCACAGAGTAGAACGGGTTATACTCAGACAACATGTAGGTTACGCCTACATGTAGGTTATGACTGAGGATCCTGTTCTTGGCGACCCATAATTATGTACAGTCAGTATGCCCTCCCAAGCTAACTAAAGCGTACTTAAAGACCTTAATCTTCGAGGACAGAGTACCCGGACTGCCAGTTTGTTGTCGTTTTCTTGCTGCACGTGTAGGTTTATTTGCTGCTTGTGTGAGTAATCTGGCCTCAGGCAGCATGCTCATTGTGAGTTGCAAAAAAGCGAGAACGTATTTCTTGCGTGGTGTCAGATAACGATTTTGTTTTCCCAATTTTTCTGCCGCAGATATCGCAAACATGATGCGATGCAGCATAACTGTATTCCCCAACGATACAAGAGTGGCAATTTCATGTCTGGTGTGAAAAATATGTCTTGCATGCCACTAATTCCTTCCCACAAACCAGACACTATTGACACGGTACTTGCTCGCATGAAGCCGCCATGTTGTTTGAGCTTCGAAGTACATGTACGTAATTATAATACCAAGGCTAGAAATATTTAAGTAGATTGATCATTTGCATACAACTGCCGCACCCCCATTCCACTGACACTACAGTGTCAGTGGAATGAGATGCATTCTTGCCAGAGAGCCCCAACAAGAAGCCGCTGGAGGAAATGACACTGGGTGCGAGGAAGCCACAGCAGTGTAGCAGGCCAATGACCTTTGATACAATAGATACAATGACCTTTGTGTGAGTCGGACTGAAATTTATGAAGGAAAGTTCAGTAATCGCCAAAATTGTCCATTATAGGATAACATAAACATTACCATCAACTGTCGTAGGCATTAACCTCGTGGTACTGTTCACACATGTGACCCGCCAATGTCAAAACATACCCACGGTAGTCTATCGCTTTGAAATTCAATGCACACACACTATACATCACACACACATGCCTCGTGTACTGTGTGCGTATAGAGTACATGTACATGCATTCACTGGTGACTGCTCTGTATCCCAGCATTGTCATACATCTTGGCATGGGGCTAAACTCATGGCTGTGGAAGGAAGTCAGTGGTTCGATATAGGACTACAGACTCAAATACCTGGGTTTGATTCTCGCCTGTTCATACAACCCTTCCATTCAATTTTTCTCCAACTTAAAAAGGTCCCCAAAACTGCTCAGTGCTTCTCTCCTGAAAAACACATTCGTCTCATTCCTAATTAAACACTTCAAAACTCTACCAACCTAAGCTTGATCGAGTCCAGGCAGACACTATTATCACAACAGCATGTCAATTTACACTACATATTTTCAGTTCAGCCCGACAGGTCAGGCCTTTTAATATCCTTCAATTCAGCTTGGGCAGAAAGGAAAATGGTGGTACATGGTAAGGACAAACATGTCTTTACAGCAGAAACAGCTTGTAGAACATTAGTTTTCAACAGTTATGTGTAATTTGCTTTGATGATGTGTTTCATATTTGAATATTACATTTTATCAATGAGCAAAGACTGATTCCTGTGATATGGTCACCCATCCAACTTGAAACAGGATGAAACTGGAACTGTTAACTATAAAAATGAGTCCATCTGTAACACCAAAGACAGGTGTCGACAAGTGTTTATATAAATTCCTACTCTGATTTCCCTGTTGGCACAGGTCCTTCCTTTCAAGCATGCTTATTAATCCTCATCTTCCTCGCCATCAGCATCTGCCCCACCCTGGGCCCTGCGCATATTCCTCCGTTTCACACGACCTGGCCGCCCCCCTCCCAGTGGAGACCTAAGGGAGAAGTCAATGTGCTTCTGGGAGTCCAGACGAACGATGAAAGATGGAATATTCACCACCTGCTTGCGGACACTGCAAAGAGAAACGTAAGGTGAATTAAAAAAACACTGACTACTGAATTCCTCACAACTTGCAGCAAGTACATGTACATGTCTTTGGTAGCATCAAGCACCTGCTGACAACCTCTTACAGTCAATTATTAGCAAGGTACAGGTACATGTAGCTGGCACCAGCTGGGATTACCCTTTTACATGTGTGACAAAATCCTCGTTATAAAATGTGTTATAAACAAAGAAGACTAAGCGACATTGTGAGACTTTGGATTTAACATTTTGCTCTTTGTATCATTTTTTATAAATGGTTCTACTGTACCTCCAGTAATGCAATCATGGGTAGCAATGCAACCACAGGCAGCAAATGCCACTTAAAGACTGAAATATAATGCTATCTTTTTTCTTTAAATGTGTGCTGCATGTGCTCAAGGAGCTTGTCCCATCTACATGTAGCTGCCCTAGTAAAAGCATATGTAAACAAGCATGATGTCATTGAATTATGGTTATATTAGATTTTAAAAAGCAATTAAATGCTTTGTCAACTCAAAACCCACAACACAAAAACAGTAAAAACTGTTTATATAATCAAATCAAAGAGAAGAATTCTTTAACACTAAACACTACATCCAATGTAGAGTGTTGACCTGAAGTGTAATATAATACAAAAAACACATCTTGACTGCAATGTACTGTAATACAGTCAAAGGGCTTGTCCTAGTGTTGACAAAAGTAGTGAAAGGCTTGGAAGTTGTAACCATATTCTGCAGACTCCGAGCAGTCACATGTAAGAAGGTGTGTGCTGACTCTGTGGACAAGATTATTATTAGGCCATTCTTTTGACATCTAGAAGACTAGGGAGGCCGAGCAACTATTATTATGTAGTTCATTACAGTACTGCTCACAATAAGTGAAACACGGTACCTGGATCAATTCCTTATACTGTGATGGGTATTAGGCAGATTATGCAAAGTACTTCATTGTAAAACTGCAAACCTTGCCCTGTGGTGGATAACCATTACCAGCACTTTACTGTCACTATACATGACCTATAAACCGATTACACCTGCAAAGTCACATGACCTACTCTGGGTATCAAACACCAACAAATATTGCACACTCCCAAAGCAAACAGTGTAGCATGTTGTTTACCAAAACGAAAGCCAGAGTTTGGTATAGCACTCAGCACATAATTGTCAGAGTACTTTACTGACCGACAGCTTTATTTTTGGTAAATGACACTTATGACACCCTTTGCTATGGAAGGATGCAAAGTTTGATGATGTTTGATATCCACTATGGGTCATGTGACTTAGCCAGTGCAATCAGTGTATTGTTCACTGGACTTTCTAGTGTGGTATGACCATGGAACACACTCTTGATCCTTTCCAAGTGTGTATGATCAGAATGACACAATAATCTCGCTTAATGCTTACAGTGCCAGTATAGGCCAGATGCAATTGACAGCTCTGTGAAGCCTTACCAGGACAATAGTCAACCCAAAGGAGATGCTCCTATAATCTCCAGCAAAGGCTACAGTCATTTACTTTGTTCTCGATCATGAACATTGTTCAATCTGACTGCTACATGGACAATCCTCAAATTCTAAAGATAAGTAGTCCCTATGTCTGCAGGAAATACTAAATCATTTTCATTTTGATTTGTACTTATTTTACATTTTAATTTGTACTCAAAGGATCAATGGAAGTGACTGCGAAACCTTGTCTAGATCTTGATTGGATAAGCCAATTCTGGATCACTTGAAATTTTAATCATGATGTAATCAAGTAAAAGATAAATTTTCCAGCCCGAATCACTGTAAAAAGCTCATTTTCTGATGAAAAAATTCTTCATTATGTAAAAATGACCGCCTATATTGTCAGATCAATGGCTGCGGTATTTGAATGGATCTTTGAAAATATAAAATTTCTGTTTTCTTGAAAATGATAGCATTCCTGGTGGCTAGATTTCACAGATTGTATGACACTATGATTTCTTACTAAGATATTTCAAGATAATTTGACAGTCCCGTTTTTCAGATCTTGCAAATCCTACATAAAGCCAGTAAGTACGTTTACACATATGTTCACTGTATAAGAAAACTGAACAAGATGTTATGCTTAGCCTTAACAAGTTACATTTCCATTTTGGGGGAAGAAAAACAAAACTAATGGTTCATTTGGAAAGGTTCTGTGCTCAGCATTGATACTTTGTTACATGGAACTATGTTTCCCAGAGGACTGAGAATGACTTTACGGCAACAGTTAACTTGTGATGAAGCACATTTAGGCCGCTGGATGGGTACTGGATTACCTAGTGTGCAAAGAGAGTTGTGGACTGACTACTGCTGTGCATTCACCAGGGTCAGTTATGGAAATTCTTCCTTCCCTGTTTCAGTGAACAAGGCTTTTGTTCTTTAAAGTAGATTCAGAAAAATTGAAAATACATGTACAAACAAGAATTAGCTTTTGCACAATGACTGAACAGATCCTCAGTGAATATTTTTCTGGTTTCCATCATTATCAACGTTGCCAGATAGTCAGTTTGGACTTGTCCCATGCATTGTGGGTTCAATGCTAAAGACTGGCAATTAGAAAATAGCACTTCCTGCAAACTAAAGGAACAGATAAGGTGCATTTTTTGATCAAATAGTTATTGGCTTGATCAGGCATGCGTTTCGGACGTTGACCAAAAAACAAGGAAAATCCAATCCTTAGAAGACTTTGTACAGTATTTTTCAATTTTCAATGGCACAAGTGTGAGGTGAAAAATTAGGAAATCGGCTAACTTGAAGAAAAGTTGCATGCCTCCTTGATGGGCGATAAGAGATTTTTGTATAAAGCCAACAGGGAAGTATATGTATTATGTACTGTGCTGATTAAGATGCTCTCATTGAACATGACACATTGCGTCTCTGGTTATGGTGTTGCCATGGTATGCAAGCTTCATTGGCTATTTATTGTGAGCAGCAACATACACAACACTTTTAGTGGAGACACCAATGTCTTGTGGCTATCAGTGTTGTAGCACAAGGCAAAAGTAATAGTTATAACATACCTGCCTCCACAGTTTTGGGTCTTTTGTTTTCCCAATGACCCAAGACAAAGCTAGGATCTTACAATGATCCTACCTTATTGGCTTTGGGGAACTCAGAACATTACAGAGAGAGAGAGAGAGAGAGACGTAGGACATTTTGCCCAAGTGGTCTCAAAGAAATGCACCGACAATAGCCAAAACATCAACTTTTTAACAGCATCCAGAATGGGCATAACTGCTGTATGTCCAAAGACCTTCTGTGCCGCAGTGGTTTCACTAGTAGTTTCAGCTGCATGGGTGTCAGAAGATAAAATGTGAGGTGAGAGTATTCCATTACCTGAGAAATTAATTCTTGCTGAAATATTAAGATAGGATAAATAACTGAAAGAACAGCTGCAAACGGAAGCTGCAAAGAGCAACTCAGATATTAATGACTGCCTGTGCTTTACAAAGCAAGTGTGTGCAACTTTATTGGTGGAAACTTTCCACTATTTGGACTGTTCCAATTTAAGTTTCAAAATTATTCTTGTGTCAAATCAAATAATAAACACATGTAGGAGCCTGCCAAATCTTCAAAATGTAAATGCATATTGTGCCTATCTTCCTTATTTTGAATAGATTCCTGAGAAATGCCCAAAAGATAGGCATTATGTACACCCCACACAAAGCAGATAAAGCAGAATCTCTGCCTTGTACATGAAGCAAGAATCTGTATATGTTCGATCCCAAGAAACGGGTATTATGAAATACTGAAGCTTTCTTGTTTACTCCAGATTTTTCTGCGGTTCATTACAGGAAATTTATGGCAAGAATTTCCCCAAACTGGGAGATTTACAATAATTTATGGGGAAAAAAAAAACATATATAATACAAGCCGATGAGACTACAGGACTAATACTGGACAATGAAACTTGACTTTTAGAATTGTGTATATCAGGACCTGTGATTTGCTTGTGACTTGTCTGTGGAGCAATTGAAAAAATTTGTCTGAACAAAAAGTGCTTAAGGTGAAGCTAATTCCAGAAGAGGTACACGTATTTTGTGAGCTGAGTCTATCGTTCAGTATTTTGGGTTGTTCTCTTTCCCATTTTTTTCACACTGGAAGTCAGCTTGTGTCCGTTGTTGTTTTGTCAATTTCCAGCCATTAGTTGAAGAATTGCCCCGAGACCTAGCTTATTTGCACTGTCAAATCAGTTTGGAAATATGTAGAGTTGTCTTTAGTTGCGTAAGTCCTTGACAAGGAAATCTTCATAAAATCTTCCTCTTACCTGCCGACACAACCTAGTTACTGCCCACTTTGTTAAAACCCTACAGACACTGAAACAGTGCTGAATATTATGATTAAATCCCAGTGTTTCTCTTTCTCTGTTCTTTATATCAGAATGATCTTGTTCCAATTCCTTTGTTGTATCAGAGAAAATCGAGTCTTGAGTAACACTCACTGATAGTTTGAAGATTCTCGGAGAGTAGCAAAAGGGTTCTAATGAGAACTTGAGAAAGCTGTTCAGTAGGCTTGCTAATTTTAGGCTCCCTATCATGACACTGAGGAAGTGCTGGGACAGTTGGGGAACAAAGTTTTGCCTTGCATACAAACTGATGATCCATTCCTACATTTTCTTACACCTATGAAGTAATGAAAGCAGATGGGGACTGTTTTGTCCAATGCCTACCGGATGTGACGTTGGCGAATGAGAACGCGAGCATGGTGAATGCTCTTAGCCAGACCAGATTTGAAGACCTGTGTTTGAAGACGGCGTTCCAAGAAATCCTCCACACGCAGTCCCAAGACATAATCAAGCTTCATCTTACTCTCGTCTAGCACACCGATGCGGACCAAACGACGGAGGAGGGCATTACCTTCATAAATAAATGAAAAGGAAAAAACCAACCTTTTTTAAAACAAATACTGTAATAACCCTCAGCAACTTATGTAACGTGCTAGGTAACTTAATTCTTCCAATATTCGGACAGCAGATGACAATTCTGTGTTCAGTTCTCTGGGCCATCTAGCCCTATGTAAAAAAGCGTGGCTAAGCTGCACAGGGTCAGGGAAGAGTAAGTTCAAGCCTTGATTCTAAATCACACTGAGAAGGTATTGAGGCCAAAATATAAATTTATTTCCATTTTCCTGACCAACCCTAAGGTTCAGTACAACCCTAAAATTATTACAGGCAAGTTAGAAAAACAATTTTTAAAAAATCCTGTCTTTGTCTTGACAAAACACCTCTGAACACTTTCTTGTCCCAACATCAAAATGCTTGTGTTTATATGTCTGCCTCCTTACATTTGCAACTCATGAAAGGAATCTTCAATTATTTTCACTGGTTTCCGTCACGTTTTGCTACCACTATGGTGAAAACACATGCACAATAATTCTCAGTGGTTTAAAGAAATGCTGCACTGGTTCCTGCTGCGACACCCCTTTCAAAAAGATGGCACGATGGAAATGTGGCAACTAGTCTATGGGTTATTCCATCGGTTTGGGAAGCAGTGTGTTTTAAGGGCACACTCGCCTTTGAAACTGCCTTTAACCCTCATCTGTTATGCGAGTTCACGCACACATGCATAGCGCCCCGTAGCCAACACACAGGACTGCGCCAAGAATTAGTTGTAAGAATTCTTACGACTACTTTCCCCAACTTTGTTCTTTTCTTTCTCAGCTTGAGAGGCCCCTACCAACATGCAATAAAAGAAATTTTTTCATTGGTTCTTAAAAAAATCCCAGATGAAACTGGTGAGGAACCCCTAAGTTGCTGAAGATTGATAAGTCCATTGAAACATGCACTACATTCGGCCTTTTGTCTCGACATCACGGTGTACACAGATCATGTGTCAAAAACTCTCAGAAATCGCCAAATTTTGCAGACAAAATGTTAAAATTAGACATTGAAACTTTGGATTCCAAGTTTTCTGATGTTTCCTCACGAGATGGAAGCAGTTTCGACTCTGATTCGAGCAGTTTTGAGTCACATTCGAGCTCGGAATCGGGCAGTGGAATTTCGAGTGATAGGTATGACTAGCCCTGATGGCGAATCTTCAGATTCGAGTCATTTCACTGCCGAAAATCCTCCCCAAAAACATGACTAGGTCTATTTCATGTATTTAGACCTGCCTAGACCCTATCATAATTTTTGCCTCTGTTTTTACAAAACCATGACGCAAAAACCATGATGCAAAACCCTGAAAAGGAGGAAACATACAAACCCTACCATCCAGAACTTGTAAGTTGGCATCGTTTTTACTTGCGGGTTCCTGTATTTCAATCATGTCATGTTGTTATGCTAAAATCTGATTGAAATTTGGGTGAAAACGACTGCAATTTTTCTTTAGACATGTTGACCTTGACTCATTCAAAATTATAAATAGTATCAGTCAATTTGATTTCTTTTCCTCCCAGTAATTTGATTGATTTTTGTCTCGTTTTCCCACTTTTAGTTTTCAAAGAAATTTCAAGTCTTATGGATGAAGGAGGGGTGAAGCATCCTAAGTTCGCCAATGAAGGCTCCTGTGGACCTCGTCTTCCAGCTGTCACTCAACTTGGCATCAGGAGTTTTTCCACGGCATTAGATTTTTTCAAACTTTTGCTTTCAATAGAAAAAAATTAATACTATGTACATGTATAACTACACAACAAGTATGCCGATATACATAAAGCAAGTAAACTTTCGTATAATTGGACCGATGCAACTCCAGATGAAATGTACAAGTTCACTGGACTTATTATCTTCATGGGCATGGTACGTATCTCATCTGTTCAAAACTATTGGTCCCACAGCATTTACCGTTTGTTTTTACCAAGGGCAACATTGGGCATAAAGAGGGTCAAAGCCATTTGTGCCTTGCTCCATATTGTTGACCCTGAAAACGACGGAAACAAGTCTGACAGGCTACGTAAAGTTCATTATCTCATAAATAAATTCAAAACTATTTGTCAGGAATTGTATGTACCATGTAATCATGTTTCAGTTGATAAAAGAATGGTAAAATCCAAAGGTAGATCAGGGATTAGGCAATACATGAAAAACAAACCATTTAAATTTGGCATCAAACTTTGGGTACTAGCAGAATCTTCAACTTGGGTACACTATTGATTTTGATATCTATGCTGGGGGAAAAAAGGTGGCAAAAAGCAAAACAAAAAAGTGAACCAGGGAAGGGTTTGGGGTATCAAGTTGTACTGAAATTATGTGAGTCTCTTTGTAATGATGGATACCATGTTTATTTTGATAATTTTTCAAAAGCAGTCCACTTCTGGGAAACTTACTAAAATGGGCAATTTTGGCATGTGGGACAACACAGAAAGGGAGATTAGGATATCCTTTGGAATTTAAAAAAAACAGACGCTTCTTAGAACAAAACAGAAAAACGGGGGGAAATGCGCTGGTTTAAGGATGGTGATATACTTTGTGTACAATGGAAAGATAAAAAGGCAGTCACAATCATGGCAACAATTCGCAATGCAAACAAATCAAATAATGTAAAGAGAAAACAGAAAAAGGATGGGGGTTGGGATGATAGGGATACTGTTGTAAAACGACCATGGTGTTTCAGGGATTACAATAAACATATGGGTGGGGTAGATCTTTCGGACCAGTTGATTGGGAAGTACAATGTTCTTCGAAAAAAAAACTGGTCGTGGGAAAACAATTTTCTTTCATTTAATTGACATTGCTTGTGTAAATTCCTATATATTATTGAAAGCCTGTCGGACTAAATATAAGATAGATACACTAAGGTGTCACCCCCAACTTGACTATAAAGCAGTCTTTCGTGTATTGTCGTTTTTTCCGATCGGTCTGGTGTTGCCAAGTAGGGGGAAATCCGTGGCCGCGACGGAGGTGGGCGCTGAAGCGCGAGGGGGTTTAATGAGCCAGGCGGCCGTGTCATCGCGACAAAAAGCATCATGAATAAGCATGATTTCTCTGGACCTCATGAATACTAACAGCCGTTCTGCAAACAAGACGTTCCCCTATTTCCAGTTTCAACATTTATTAAAGGCGATGGGGTCGTTACAGTTGTTAAGAAATTTTTTGCCGAACTTCGGTTCGTGTTGGGACATGTACATGCATGTGCATATGTACATGTACACGTACATGCGTTGTACACGTGCAACAGTTGACTCGCTACGAAAGTGCCTACTTCCGTGTATAAATGACACATTATTACTATCATTGAATCTCGGTTTTCATCCAATATCCATGAGAAACTTTGATTTCAACAGTTTTACACGTTTTTGCCAAAGTTTATTTAGGCATTACAGTTCCGTGAAATGTTATCTTCGGAGGCGGTGTGACATTTTCCAAACGAGTTCGCCGACCCAAACGGTTATGTTTAAACCAGGCTTGACTCATAGGATGTGTGAGAACAAAAAAACAGTATGCTTAAACAGGAATTTTCTACTTTTCCCAGAATACAAAATCAAACAGGATTTCAAGTGAATTGTGTTCTGGTTTTTTTTTTTACGAAATACAACTACCAAACTGTGGCATTCGATATTTTCGAAGGACCCTGATATCAAGTCTGCATTCTTTTCCCGGACGGCCACGAAGTTGCAATTTTGAATTTCCTATTGGTCTTTTTTCGAATGGATTACAGCATTTTTATTTGAAATCTACTGACAAGAGCTCTGGCAAAATTATATCACAACATATAAATACTACGATTTTGACCAAACGAAAGGAAAGATTAGGCCTATTAGGCCTCTGTGCGCACCAACTCTCGTCACGCGCTGAAGCGCTGCAGCTGCTATGCTTCGCCTGGCATAATCTTTTTTTCCCTTTGAAGTTGCCTTTGATCGAACACGAATCCAACTGTGATTAGCATCCAATCAAAATTTGTTTTGCATGTTTATTTATGACATCGTTGGCCTAATATGGAATGTTAGGGCGTGAATATTGGAGAATGGCATACATAAGATCGGTCTGAATATGCATGGAACAATTGGATGTAGTGAGAATTTAGCAATGTTCTGCAGCTGAAATGCCGTGCCTTTCGTGTTCTTGGTTGGTTATTAGCAAATTCTCACAACGTGCGTTTTACACCATCATCATGTAATCCGGGGCCATCGAAAATTTACTGTACAATGTACATACCCGCTCTACCCACCACACGTACATCTGCTGAGCAAGGATGCAGAATATTAATTTTTTCTTTGTTCCTCCATGTGACTGAAAACTTTAAACTGGTAATTGTTCTGATGGGAGAACGTTTTTATGCTGTAACTTACATGTATTTAATGATTGTCAGACAGCCGGCTTTCTGCCCTGTGCTGGAGTGCGTAAGCCTATGGGATGTGTAAGATCTAAGAAATGGGACCGTTGAAATATCGTTATATATTTTACTGTAAAGTATAGTGTCAGACAATCTGTGAAATCTTACCACCAGAAATTCTGTCATTATCGAGATTTTTTTCTCGGGAAAATTTCAACTATGGAAACCGTTAATGGGAGCTGTTGCAAGAGTTCTAATGAATGGGTTGTGTGCTAAATGCCAACGCACCATCAGTTCACCTAAAGTCAAAATAGATAAATAACCATAACTAATGACCTGAAAGAGAATTTGGACTGATCTGAAAAAACTTTATTCATGAAACCTCACATAAATTTATATCATCTCAGTTTTACCCCCTCAAGATAATGGTATGGTCCAAAACAATTACATATGACCTCTCTGGAGGAGCTCCGAGACCGTTTTTCTCAAACAGAATTTCCACTCCAATATCGAGACATTGAGCTTTTTAATTTTCAAATCACAGTAACTCACATGACCAAAACGCAAGGATGCATGTGGTAACTACAATTTTGTTGAAGTGTTTTGTTGAATTTATGAAGTGTTAATGATGGGCGCTGTTGATGTGCATGTTAACGGTTTTTGACCAATGTACTCCGCAGGCCTACGTGTGAAAGCGAACTGTACATGTACATGAACGTGGTCATTTGTGCATGTGTACATTATATGTAGGGCCTACGGCACGTATGGTCGCCAAGTCAGTGTGGTACTGCAGCAGTCAACTCGCTGCGGGATGAATCGTTGTTTGAAAATTCTCAGCGTTACATTTTTTTAAGATGAAACACAAAGTTGAAGGTAAATTCACCAACCACAATTATCATGAAAAGCAAAGGAAGAGAATGTCTTTCTTAAGGGTCAGATCGAACTATCCTAGCAGGCAGGAACGTTGTGAGGTCCACAGTGTTTTGCAAGACAAATCATGCTGCGCTCAGAGTGTTAAAAATGAATAGTGTTTTTTCAATTTTTCACAGAGCTGTGTACTCAAAAGCTGAAACAGTCCCTTGAATGATACATTAAGTCACAAACCCCTAAACCAGTCAATTTGGCAAACTGCAGTACATGCAAATCCTGCACAGTACCTAAACATATGCATCCATTTCAGAATTCCCACCAGGGCGGCCGGCCGACTTCAGACAAAAAAAACAACAAACTTGTGGTTTTTAACCACTTCCAGCCAGGGGCTCTGGTACTGGAGGCATAGGCCTTATATTCGTGGCCGGGGTCTCCGAAATCGGAACTTTACTGAAAAAAAAAAAGTTGCTGGCCGTTTCTTAAAAAGTTTGGCACTGCCAGTTTAAAAGTTTAGGCCATCATTGGAGTTAAATAAATTGGTCTGAGGCAATAATGGGTTGCTGGGGCCGGAGAATTGGGACTTTATTTTATAGCCGGGATGACCGAACTTATAAAAGCCTGTAGTAAAATTACGAGCTGCTGAGAGCTGCCGGGCACTGCCAATCAATCCCTGTATTCTTTTAGCGCAGAGCGCTGACATTAGCAGAGGTAATCCGGGTATTGTTTGTGCAGAGCACATTTGTTCACGCTGCCAGGCGCTCGTAGCGGATTGCACTGAAAAAAAGCGCAGGCTGTGCTGGCTCATTATGCACCTGTGCCCCATGAATGACCTGGCCTGGGCGCTGCTGGCCCTTGCCACGTTGACTGACAGGGCACGGCCCTCCCTGCTTGAGAATAAAATTGCCGTGCAGTGGCTACATGTTTTCATATTGGGTATCGTGTTATCAGAGCAAAGACAACATGGCTGAAGTTATATCTGAAGAGTCCAGTTCTTCCAGTGAAAGCGAGTTTTATCTGAGTTCAGACGAAGGTTCTTCGTCTTCTTCATCACCGCCGTCACCTGCTCAAGTACAGTCAAGTACAGAAATTGACAGTGATGTACCCTTGGTGGTATATGTCAAGCGCAAGAGACAGTCCAGTACACTGACGCCGCGTCAACCAGCAGCAGTGCTGCACTGTTCCGGTGGACAGATGAAGACAGTACACCGCTGAAGTACGGCTTCACCGGTAATGGTGGTGCCGTTAACCCCTGCCTGCATTGCAGCTCGACCTGCAGTGAAGCCTTTGAACTGCCAGTTTAAAAGTTTAGGCCATCATTGGAGTTAAATAAATTGGTCTGAGGCAATAATGGGTTGCTGGGGCCGGAGAATTGGGACTTTATTTTATAGCCGGGATGACCGAACTTATAAAAGCCTGTAGTAAAATTACGAGCTGCTGAGAGCTGCCGGGCACTGCCAATCAATCCCTGTATTCTTTTAGCGCAGAGCGCTGACATTAGCAGAGGTAATCCGGGTATTGTTTGTGCAGAGCACATTTGTTCACGCTGCCAGGCGCTCGTAGCGGATTGCACTGAAAAAAAGCGCAGGCTGTGCTGGCTCATTATGCACCTGTGCCCCATGAATGACCTGGCCTGGGCGCTGCTGGCCCTTGCCACGTTGACTGACAGGGCACGGCCCTCCCTGCTTGAGAATAAAATTGCCGTGCAGTGGCTACATGTTTTCATATTGGGTATCGTGTTATCAGAGCAAAGACAACATGGCTGAAGTTATATCTGAAGAGTCCAGTTCTTCCAGTGAAAGCGAGTTTTATCTGAGTTCAGACGAAGGTTCTTCGTCTTCTTCATCACCGCCGTCACCTGCTCAAGTACAGTCAAGTACAGAAATTGACAGTGATGTACCCTTGGTGGTATATGTCAAGCGCAAGAGACAGTCCAGTACACTGACGCCGCGTCAACCAGCAGCAGTGCTGCACTGTTCCGGTGGACAGATGAAGACAGTACACCGCTGAAGTACGGCTTCACCGGTAATGGTGGTGCCGTTAACCCCTGCCTGCATTGCAGCTCGACCTGCAGTGAAGCCTTTGAACTGTTTTTTGACGACGTTCTCTAGAACAAGATAGTGCAAGAGACCAATCAATATGCCATGCAGAGGCCCGCTACGACTTTGGCGCACATGCGATCATGGGCTGAACACTGGAAAACTTAAGGCCTTTCTGGGCCTTTGCATAATGACGGGCATTGTGAAGCACCCCACCCTTCATAGCTTCTGGTCCACCGACCCACTACTGAAGATGAGCCTATTCCCGTCCGTCATGGCCCGAGATCACTTCCTTGCCATCCTGCAGTCCCTGCACTTTAACGATAACACCACCTTGCCGGAGGACTGCACCGACCGCCTCTTCAAAGTGCGCACAGTCGTCGACCATCTTACTCAGAAGTTTGCCACTGTCTACGTTCCTCGACGGGACATTTCCGTTGACGACTCCCTGTTGAAGTTTTACGGGCGTCTCTGCTTCGCTACCTACAACCTCTCCACCATGCATACGGCAGACATCCATGGCTCCAGCAAGCAAGACAGGACGGGGGAGGAAAAGCAGAAACCTACCTGCATCATCGAATACAACATTCTGATGTGGGGCGTTGACAAGAGCGACCAACTAGCGGCAAATCATCGAGCTACTCATAAGTCCCTCGAGTGGTACAAGAAGCTCTTCTTCTACCTGCTTGACTTGACGCTGGTGAACAGCTACGTCGTGTACCTGGCCGTTGGTCACCGCCTCTCCTTCCTTGACTACCGCTTGAGTCTTGTCCATGAGCTGCTGTTCGACGAGTCCTTGCCTGAGTACTGCCCTCAGCACAATACTCCACCAGTCACCAACTCCCGCTATGTCGGCCGACACACCCCCGTGGCCTTTGAGAGGACCAGCTATGGCGACTTCCGCTACTGGCGGTGTGTCCTCTGCCCCTCCTGTGGTCGGCGAAAGAAAACACACTTCGAGTGCGACACGTGCCACCAGCCCCTCTGCATCGCCGACCGCAAAGAGCCATCAGTTGGCCTGCTGACGCATTGTCCACAATGGGCCCACGGTAACAATTGGGTCAATTCCTGCAAGTAGGATTTTGCGGTAACAATGTCATTTATGTGTCTCAATCGATCATCATTGTAGCGCGCTTGCAAGTGTTCCTGTGTGAAAAGACGAAGTGTGCGTGCCAGAAATGATTCATAACCAGACCCGCATTCTGTTTACACTTTCTGGAAGTATTTTGGCGACGGTTTTTTTTGGATCTGCTTCACAAAATCTTCCAGGCAAACGAATCTAGCAACGTGAGCAGTTTGAGTTACGGATATGTTTTGTACATAAAAGCTTATTCTTTCGGCGGGAATTAATTATTCTTTGAGTTGAGCTGAGTTTCGAGTTAACCGACTTTGAGTTATCAAGATTTTACTGTATATGGCAATAATCCAGTAAAAATCATTTTCACAGGAAAGTTCACAAAGGAAAGGAAAGGATAGCAAATTTGGGGTTCTCAATTTGAACAAGGAAACATGCAACCTGAACCATGTCTTCCTTCAGTGGGCATGGTGCATTGCCAGCGTGTGGCTGCTCAGAACAGGCAATCGCAAGTGTATGTTGTGCACATGTGGCCCGGCGCTGCATGCTCTGCGGGGCTTGGGGCTAGTTGTGGGTATATTCGACTTCTTGCACGGGCCTACTATCATTACTGAACCTGTACCAATAATTTATATTGGGAGTTCCAAGTTCAGATCAGTGTAATAGTTGACGATTATAATGAACATGCTGTTCCAATCGCAGATTGGCCGGACTCTCCGGTACACACAAGTCATGGAATCAGCCGTTCCAATCGCGGACTTTCAATTTGACATTGATATTAAATGACCTGACCTAAATTTGGGTAGGGCATTCTGAATGCAGAGTGAACTGAATATTCATACTTGCTGATTAACATACACCGTTCTTGCTGCATAGGTCGTCGTCATCCAGTGATCTTTTGTTAAAAAAAGTTCATGGACTCCAGCGGACTTCCCCTGGGAAGAACAGTCAGGCCTTACTGGTAAGCCCCTTATGTCAAAGCAAAAGGACCCTCAATTGTCCAGAAATACTTGATCAATTTTTAATGTTTGAAAAAGTGCACCATTCAGTTAAAAACACTCAAAAAAGATGTCAAAGTCTTCGTACACGCGTGAATTACAGTGCCGCAGTGCCTGTCAGTAGAAAAAGATAAAACAGAAAAAATGGGCACTTGCACAAGGAAGAAAAATTAGGAAAATCTGGTCCATTAGTTTGCAAAAAAACAGAAAATGAAACTTGGCATACTCAACAAAAAAATTGAAATTCGCTACAAATTTCAACACACCTGCGCATAGAAACCGTCCACACAGATAAATATAAGGCTGAAACAGTATGCCCTTCAGCTTAGCTAGCAGGGCATAAAGATCACAACACAAACAAAACCTGTTCTACATCCATTAAGATCAGCAGCAACTAACAAATGACTACCTTCAAAGAGTCTCTTGGGGTCCTTGTCCTCACGGGTTAGCAGGTCACGGGCAGCCTTTCTGATCTTGGCCAAGGTGTACTTGACACGCCACACTTCCCGCTTGTTCCGAAGGCCATACTCACCAATGAGCTTCAACTCTTGGTCCAAGCGTTCCTTCTCAAAGGGACGCCTGGGTGTCACACTGGTCTTACTGCATACTTGTCTAGGCATGATGTTTTGTTACAGAGACCTATGAACAGAGAAACATGAACACATACACAAAGTACAGCATGAGGAATTGTACGCCAACAAGATCACTGGGTAATGATTCTGAATTTTCCAAATCGAAAACCCAAAGCAAGGGAGTTGTTACTGGAATCCTAACTGACATTGATACAGAGCTCTTCGAGGGCCTGCAAGAAAAATGGAGTTCTGGAGGTTAAATGCTTAATGCGCAGAAAAAAACAGCTAATGAACAATCAGCCTTTTCACCGTGTAATTCAAAGCCTGCAGAGCACGCAGGGCCACAAACGAGAGTTTGGCAGGTGGCTTTCGTGGCCAAGTGAGCCCGGAACTCTTGGAGTCGGCTTTCGGAAAGAAATTCCCATCGTCAAGGGGTTATCTAAATGAGAAACATTGTGATTTTCGCAGTTGTGAAATGGAAACTTTTGAGTAATTTCTGGCATTAATTAGTTGACATGAAACTTGCACATGACAATACTGAATGGTCGTAACCTTTGGGATTTGAGAATTCCCTTTACACCAACTCTACGTGTACGTACGATAGTCTGGGTAGCCTAACCCCTGAAGTCAAGCTGTCCTTGAGAGGAGACTTGGCCGGACCCTGTAACCTGGCTGGAACGCCAGGGAACCGGCCGAGCACACCGTTACGGAGTGGAAATTCACATTACTTGTTGAGGGAGTAATCACCTATCAGGGATTTGCATTTGATCAACATAATGAATTTACCAATTTTCAATAATTAAGTACATAGCCCTCTTGGAAATCTAGTAGACGAGTAAAGTACATGTAGAAAGTCATGGGACAATTATTTCAAATTTAAGGGCCCATTACACAGATTATTCGTCCAATTTCAACATCATTGTAAATAGTGTACATAATCTGGAATTGTAAATATACAAGCCAGAATTGCACAAACTGGTTCTAAATCATTTTTTCCCATGCGTCTGAAGTAGCTTTACCCAGAGTTATCACAAACATAATGATCAAACTGTTCAGTTTAGAGAAACGGTGACAATTTTGTTTCAAAAAACAGTGGACGAAATTCCTCTGTAACATTAAGAACAGTATGCTGCTTACTATGTACAAAAAAGAGCCCTGTTTTGGGCACACGGTAAGACGGAAATGCACGCAATGCCATTTGTTAAGTTTTCTTTATATTTGAAGGGTATCCAGGTACCTGTATCGAAATAGAAAGGAAGCCTAGACTGCCCCGTTCAAAACATACCTGTAAATGCATGCACCCCTACCATCAGAACCAAGACAAAGGACAGTAAGCCTAATGAATCCAAAATCACAATGCCAGCAATACGAGGAAACGATGCCACTGCCCAAACTGAACAAATGACAACCACACAAATGGAACCAAAGCATCAGTGTTTTTGCAGCAAAAAAACATCCTGGAGAACTCAAATGTGCGATATCATATATATACATGTAATACCCTTTTAAAAATAAGAGAACAGCTGCAAGCACATTTCTAATCAATCATCTTCGCTCTCAACTTGAAGAACCTCCAAAACACAAAGAAAAACACAGCAGAGGCGTAACAACTTTGCAGTCACCAACCAGTGTGAGAAAAAAATGCACCAATATCTCACCAAAGGAAAAAAGGACCACAATTACCCTACAAGATGTAAGCCAACCCCCCTCAGGCAATCTAAACATTGTATCATAAATGATAAAAACTTCAGATAACATTTAACATTTATTTCATTTCTTAAGCACCATTTCTTTTAATATTCAATAGGACTGTACATATCAAAATAGCAAAAATAATAATTACATATTCACAACAGTTTTATAAAAACTACAATTAAAATTATAATGAAAAGTTACAAAAAATACATGTAAGTTATGGGTTGAACCACATGATTAATAAACCATAAAATTACATGCATAAGGCCTTATTAATTATAACATTTATTAAAAAGGTATGCCTTGATGGCATGCTGGAACTCGTTTTCATTCCTAATATCTTTCAACTAGGTTGGCAAAGAATTCCACAACCTCAGTCTAGCAATAGCAAATGCCCTATCATTAAGCTTATTACACGATCAAGGAACTTGAAGACTCAAGGTATCCTGACTATCCTAACGCAAGTCATAAGCACAACAGGATCTGACAATCAAGTCAGTCAGGTAGCTTGGTGCTTTGTTCTGCAACACCTTGAAAACCAAAAGCAAGATCTTAAATTCCACATTTGCACGAACAGAGCTGCATTATTCTGCAAATGCTGTAACTTGTGGAATGAAGATTGAGACATACCATATATTACAAAGTTGACATAATCCAGGTGAGATGTAATTAATAAATGAACCAAACACTCGCTGGCTCCTTGATTCAGATATTTTCTAATACGACATAAATTTTGTAAGCTATAATTCACCTTCTTACAAATATGATTGATGTAAGAGTCCAAACACAATCTTGAATCCAGCCAGACTCCCAGACTACAGACACAGTCAACAATTTTTATATGGTTGTCAACAATTTTAACATGGTCAATGTGGATTTTATGCAGTTGTTGCTGAGAACCAAACAAAATGATCTGTTTTTCCAGCATTTAGTTTCAACTTGTGTTTCAACATCCATGCTTGAACCGAAACAACACAGTTTCAATATTTTGCAATGAGTCTGATGACACAATTTGGGAGAAAAAAATTGCAACAACTGGGTATCATCCACATCACATAATCACTTATAATAGAGAACTTGAATAGGCCATGAAAAGCATAGGGTCCAAACATGAACCTTGAGGAACCCCAAATTCAACACTAATATGTTCCGACAGAGCACCTGAAATTGAAAACCTTTGGTAACGATTACCGAGATATGATGACAGCCAAGTGAGTACAGTGTTACAAAAACAAAAATCATTCTCCATAATTTGGAGCAACAACTTGTGGTCAACCGTATCAAATGCGGCACTAAGGTCAAGTAAAACCATCATGCCTACCTGTTTGTTAACCATATTTTGAAACATATCCAAAGTAATTCTACAAAGCATGATTTCTGTGCTGGGAAACTGCCTATAAACTGATTGGTTTGTCAGGAAGAGATTATTCTTGTGTAAGCAGTGATTTGATCTGCAGCTATTCGTTCCACTAATTTTGAAATGAAGTACAAATTACTTATTGGTCTGAAATTTGACAAGTCGGCACCAGCCCCACGTTTCTTAATCAAAGGAACACCCACTGCATTTTTCCATTAAGTAGCAAATACACCATTTCTGAAGGAACAATTAACCATAGATATAATAGAAGTAAAACATCTATACATTCCTCAAACAACCATGTTGGAATGGGATCATTTACACAATGTTTAGAAGGCTTTTAGAAACGCTTGACCAGATTCACATAAGCAGGTGCTGAACAGTCTTTTTTCAGGCCCATTCATTTTACATAAAACATCAACAGGAGCCTGACTCTCCAAATCATCACTGATTTTAATGGTTTTATTAGTGAAATGGCGATTAGAGTCATTAGCCAGGTTACTTTCCGAACAACAAATAGGAAATTCATCACTTCTACTTGGCTTCAGCAGAGAATTAATAATGCCATATTGTTTCTTTTGATCACCATGGCAATCATTAATCTTACTAGAGTAATAATCCTTACAGGCTTGAAAGACCATATTGGTTGTCTTATTTCTGAAATACTGGAACACATCTCTGCTAGACATTGTACAGTGTCTTCGCCAGAGCCTTTCAGCACGCCTCCTTAATTGCCCGAGTCTTGTAATTTCGTCTGTTACCCATGGAAGCTTTGGCCTAATTGTAATTTTCTTAATTTTTGAAGGAGCATGCCTATCCAATAAATCCCTCAAAACAGTATTATATACGCTCACCATCTCGTCAACATCTTCCCTCACCAACAGATCATCATCACATAGCTGAGAAAAACGTACGTCATTTACAAATGCAGCCTTATCAAATTTCCAGTAAGACATAAATGATTGTGTTTTCACTTTGATATGCCTGACACTGTTACGTAACAACGTAGTAACAAAACAATGATCTTATATAAAATGACCCTCTACAGGTGGAGAGAGGTGGGGTTTATCGTCGTCACGTGTAATAAACAGATCAAGAGTGTGAACAGATTCATGAGTTGGAACATGCACGAGTTGGATCAGGTTTCTTGAAAAACAAATATTAAACTTCATCACCATTGCACTTTCTACATCACTGACATGGATATTAAAGTCACGACAAATGAGTACTGACAAATTACAGTCTAAAACAACATCCAAGTAATTTTAAAATTCCTCAAAAAATGCATTAATAGGAATGGGATATATGGTTAAATAAGGACATCTGTACACAGTTATCAACTTTACTTGATTGCCTCCAAAACCAACTGTCCATTCAAAAGATGCCTTCTCCCCAAAGTTGATTTTATTGACCTTAAACAAGTCACTGTGAAAAACAACACCAATGCCCCCATCTGATCTATTTTGTCTGGGCTGATCGTTAATGGAATAGCCAGGCAAAAGACATAATGATCGAACTGCAAAATCATTTTCTTAAAGCCAAGTTTCGGTTAGAATACAAAAATTAATCTTCTAATCAATGAAATACAGTAAAATCTCAATAAGTCAAAGCCGGTTAAGTCGAAACTCCGTTTACCTCGACGTCTTTCTGTATTCCCAACAAAAGAATAGGCCTTTATGTACAATAAACTATCTGTAACTCGAAACATCAATACCACTGAAGCTGCTTATCTCGAAGTTTTGGCAGGCCAATTTAAAAAAATTTGAAGAATGATGAATAAAAAGTGATGAAAGAACGCTTGCCTTCATTATGAGTCATTGCTGTCACACGCAAGACTTTTCTTTGATGAACCGAGCATGTTCACAAGGGCTGCCTTTGTCACGTCGACAAGCACTGGGTGGGCATCAACCGCAACCATAAAATAAATCAAGCACGAATGATGCGCCCTCAAGCGCTTTGTACATGTATCACGTGACTCAGCACGGAAACCCTGACCGACTGGCCCGCGCGCTGCATTATGCGGTAACAGCCCGCCAAGCAAATGTGGTAACAGCCAACAAAGCAAATGAATGAATTCTCGAGACGTAGACACAGGTACCGGTACATAACTTCATTGGTTTGTTTATTAATGCTGTTGATGATGTTTGAGGAAAACTTGCACAGTAGGGATAGCCGAAAATCCACTTCGTGTTAGACTCAGCTTGCAGGCCGTAAGCCAGTAAAGTTGCATGTGCACTGAAGCGAGTAACTTTTGATAACTCGAATGTCAGATAACTCAAACTTTTCGTCCATTCCCCTGAGCTTCGACTTATTGAGATTTTACTGTAATCGCAAAAGGTTTCACACTTGTTTCTGATGGACCAAGTGTAAACTAAGGCCCATTTAAATGCAGGAACAAAGCTGCAAGCCTCAAGATAGGGATAATGTAAGTTAGAAATTCTCTAACCCTTGTCAGTCAGTGTTGTTGAGTTATCAACCATCTTTGCGGAAACCAATACTGTAATCTTGTAAATGTCTGGAATATCAGACACCATGTGATATTGGAAGGAGGTCGCATCCCAGGATAAGTCTGTGTTTGCCACTCTGGCACCCTAACCATAACTTGGCAATTCCAAAAGACTTCATGAGGCTATTAAATCATATGTTCCTCGTAGTGCAGGAAGTTTAGCTCTTGTGTAACTCGAGCAGGCTGCTAGAGAATCAGTATGAATATGATTGTCATTCTGCTGCCATAGTTGTGTCACAGCCGATGATTGCCTAGCAATGCTGTAACGGCGATACCTAGTCGGTGTTGTAGGTCTTGAGACCTTTTTTTGCAGTCTCGGTCTCGCCCTGTCAAAGTCTTGGTCTTGGGAGGGCCAGTCTCAGTCTCGAAAGTGCAGGTCTCGGTCTTGGTCTCGGATGCCATAGTCTCGGGTCTCCCCCTTGAGACCAGTCGAGACCATAACAGGAACCGTAACAAAATGTGCATCTAGCTACCACGCATGCACACGGTTGCAAAAGGCAAATTACCTCTGCAAGAGTCAAATCTTAAACCACTGATATAAATACAACACAGTAATGTTCAGATTTTTTTTTGCAATAAACAGTAAAATCGATGCTGGAATTAAGACTAGTCAATGCAGCATGATGTAACCTTGTCCCGAGTTGTTACTTTATTTCCAATCCAGAGTAGCCATGCTGCTTGACACCATGGAGATGAGGTTGCGAGTAGCGGAATTTGCACACTTGACTGGTTCCCGTTCCCTACACAGTCTCCTGCTGAACGTAGGGCCGGGACGGAAACCAGTCTGTGTGTGCACACACTATGAATTGTGTGCACGTGTGAAAGTGCTTTCATTCCATCTGGTATGTGGTACGTGTTGTTTTAGTAGTTTTGTTACGGTACATCTTTTTTGGATATTTGTTTTTCAGTATTTTGCTTACAAAAAACAGTCTAAGGATATGTTTTAATGTTCACATATCATTTGGGACACTCGGGTTGAAAATGACCAGACCATGGTAAAAGTAGAGCAGTATCACTGATAAAAGAACTGAGACATTCTTTAACAAATATTTGACCTATTTGTGAGTGTGATTTTAAGCTAATGTTTTCATTTTATTTCTTTTGTACTTAATTGTACTACCATATGTTTGTCCCTATTTACCTTTTGGTAAAAACTAAACATTGGTTTATGGTTGGTCTCGGTCTTGGATGTCATGGTCTCAGTCGCGACCTGCAAAAGTCTCGGTTTTGAAGTCCTGGTCTTGGTCTTGAAGGAGTAGGTCTCAGTCTTGGTCTTGGATACAACACTGTACCTAGTTATGTCTATCAACATTACAGAAAGAAAACCAACAAGAAGTGGTGACAGCTGTATGTTTAGGATCAAGCAGGCAAAGGTTCCTACCTCCCCCCCGTAGAATTTTTTATTATTAATATATTCATTTATAAAGTGCACATTTCATACAGCTACATGTATATTCAAATGTGCTCTCCAGCGTACCACAGCCAACTGCCATTTCAACCAGTCAGTCCAGTCATGGCTAAAAATTACACACATTTTATTGAAAGTGGCAGCACGTACCCACTCATATGCAGCAAGGTATGAGACGGAGAGAACCGCCCCTGCTTTGTGTTGGTCATTGTCTCCCAGGAATCTTGGGAATTCCTTCAGACATCTTGAGGGGATGCGTTAAGTATCAATAGTCAGGAATGTGTATAGGGATTGGACATGTTGGGGGGTACCCCTCGGTCTCATTTCTTGCTGGGTATATACCCACTGCCCAAGCCTACAGCAGATTGGCCCCCAGTCTGGGGCTAGATAAGCCTAATTTCCCTCTTTAATTCAAACCCCTGCCCTCTTTGTACAAAGTTAACTCTCCAGTCCGGCGAAATAATGTCATAGTCATCTAGTTTCGTGAGTCACGAGACTTTGGAAGCTTAAATCTAATTCTTCATACTGTATCACGGGTCCCAAAATTCACAATCCCCAAAGTTGTGCATACAGGCACTAACGGGTGTCGGACACTTTGCCACATCGCCTCATTTCCACTGTGCCCCACCAATTATCATTCATTCTGTTCTTTAATAACAGAGGCATAGGCCTAGATGGAACAAATTAACCACTTCCTGGCGGGGCCTCCGGAATCGGAGACGTATGGTTTATATCGGTGGTCGGGGTGTCCGAACTCGGACAACGGAAACAGGGCCCTGTAACAAAAGATCGTACTCCAAACAAAAGACCAGGCTGCTGGGCATTACTGACATTTTTCACTCTAAAAAGTGGTGATAATCCATCCTTGTTTTGAAATCGTATACCAGGGTTTTGGGCATTGACAGTGAGCGGATTACCACCGGGGACAAAGCGCTCCACCACCGCTGCGATGAGCCACACAGCACTGCTGCACGCTAATCTGGCCCCTATTGAAAAGAGGTCAGCAATGCACTAAGCCAGGTTCGTGAACAAAAGTAAGTTATACAACACCGCACAAACTGGGGTCTATTTACAAGGCTGCTGGCCTGGCTGAAATAATCGGGTGTCAATGAAGGTCACCTGTCGACTTAGAGTAGTGCCTGAAGATCACTTGGTGCGGCTACAAATGACCACTAAAGGAAATGATGAATTTTTGAAGGATTTTGAAAACGGAAAAAATGATACTCATGCCGGCCCAGCATCATCAACATTGAAAAATGCCCCGGCATGAAATGGTCAAAACATCAACACTTGAGCAACAAAATAACAGTGGGAGAATCCAACTTGCAAGGCTACAAAAATGCTTTAGATTTCCCGGCCGACCCTAATTTTTTGGCAAAACCCTAACATTTTTATTGACAAGTTAGAAAAATTTTTTTTAATAAGTCTAAGAAAGATAAATAAATAAATCATGTTGTCTATTCTGTCTTCACAACACCTCAAAATGGTATTTTCTCATTATAATGCTTGTGTTTACATGTTTTCCCAGTTACATTTTCAACATTTGAAAAACAACTTATGCTAATTTCACAAGTTCTCTTTGTGTTTCGCTGTTGCTGTAGTACTAACACGTGCGCAAAGCACTGGTTCCCACCACTCCGCACCCATACAAGAGAATGTGGAACACTTCTCTCGACCATATTTTGAAGAGGCTTGTAACACACTCGAGCACGGACAGGGCAAAGGGGATGGGGTGAAGTGGAAATGGGGCGATGTGGGGATAGGGCGAAGTGGAGATGGGGCGAAGTGGTTAGGGGTGAAGAAGCCCCACGTGAGACAATCTGTCTCTTTTCTGTTGCAACCAGTCTACTTTAAGGCATGTTTTCAACGCCTGAAATCCAAACTGCAGGACTGTCACAAAGTTAGAATCCTAATATCTTCCAAAAGAAGAATAACTCAACTATTTTACTTATACCGGCATACCGGCGTATTCCTCAGTTTGGACTTTTACACGAGTACCCTAAAGCTTTCCCAAACGGTATATTTTTCAATGTATGGCACCTTGAAAAACCGGGCCTGTGATATTTCTATGCTGACCATGGCGGTGCTATTTTAAAAAACGAAAGCAGTGCTTCTTGCACAAATGCTGCTTTTTTTTTTTTAAATAGTGCCGCCCATGGTCAGCATAGAAATATTCCAGGCCCGGTTTATCAAGGCGCAATATATTAAACAAATATACGGTTTGGGAAAGCTTTAGGGTGCTCATATAAAAGTCCAAACTCTGAGGAATGCTTCGGTGTAGGTAAAATTGTAGAGTCATTTTCATTTCAAGACATGTGAAGATTCAAAGTTTGTGACAGTCCTGCAGTTTGGATTTCGGGCATTTAAAAACCCGCCTTGAAGTGGGGCTGTGGTGGCAACAGAAAAGAGACAGATTGTAAAAAGAGCCACTACAGCTCTATTTGTGGGGCTAGGCTAGCCCCACTAGTGTGGCACAGGCCCTTGCTACTGCTCCATCCTTAGCCACACATCCGTATATGCAATTTCGTGTCGGCGTGGTGAAATCTTCGGTACACCCTCTTAAGCCAAAAGTTTTTTTGCACACAAATGATCCGTAATCTCTCGGCTTTAATATAAAGATAGCAGTGAGAGTGCAACCGTGAAATTGAATGGGTAAAGGCAAAAAGACTGGAAATACCAGAATAACGTGAGTGAGATCATTCAATAAATGGTCACTAGAAAGCGGAGAGACTAGGTATCATTTGTGTGTGCAAAAAAATTGTGCCTACGATTACAAGAGGGTGCGCCGAAGATTTCACCACGCTGACACGAAATTGCGTACACAGATTTGTCGTTGAGGATGGAGTGGTAGCGAGGGTCCATGCCACACTAGTGGGGCTACGGCTAGGCTGTGGTGGCGACAGACATGACAGAAGAGATAGCTTGTAAAAGAGAGCCACCACAGCCGCGCCCCACTTGTGTGGCATGGATCCTAGCCACACGTCAACAAAAAATTCGGTACATGGGCATGTGGCTGTAGGGGAATGCAGCGTACAGTAGGCCACATTAATGGGGCTAGGTCTAGGTTTTGTGGGAATAGGCCTAAATTAATGTAGGCCTAATTGGTTAACCCACCAAAAATAAAAAAGAAATTGAAACTAAGATTAGGGACTACATTATAATTTTATTTGTGTTTCTGACATCTCAGGGATATGTTGGTATTCATGTTATCGGGCCGTGAACAGTGCTGATTTTACATTGTATTCAATGGGGCTGAGTTTTAGTGAATATGACATATGCCTACTATTACCAGGCTAGTATTTAATAGTAGGGCCAGTACTACTAGTATTACTAATACTAATACTAGGCCTAACAAAATGTATTCAAGCGATCATTGCCAACTGCACGACAAAATGCCATTGACATTTTACGTATGATTTGGTACAATTTCGAACTGGTTCTGAATCAATATTCGAATAGAAGCCCAGTTATTGATCTCATGTAGAAAGATTCTAAAAATTTCGAAATTAAAAACTACATTTTCCCCTTAGTTGATACTGACCAGCTTGTGAGATCTCCACACACGCGGTGCAATTCAGAAAAGGAAGGCAGTGAGTCAGTTGACCTCTAACTACACGTTGTACAACGCATGTTTCATGTACGCGTACATGTACACATTGTGACCAGGTGCTGGTCGTGTGTACTAATCTAAGTGAGTGAGACAGTGGGAACGAGGTTGGACACACGAGGCGCACGCGCACGCCCGGGGTTCGCTCGACATTAAATACTGCGGTCGCGCATGCGCACAGCCTTCAGTGTGCCGGCGGTACCCAGGCTGTTTTCCAATACTCGACTTGGGCTGCGATGAGGCTTCAACTTTTTTTTTTTTACTTCCTGACTTTGAGGTTGTAAGAGCACCAGTAAGTCTGATAGTGCCACAAAACATCACGTAAAATGCAAAAGAGTCGAACATAACAGCACTTCAATTTAAGTTAAACACTTCAGGCCCACATGGCGGGGATTTGACTTCCTACACGCGACGGCGGTAGAGACGAAGTGAGTATTGGAAAACGGCCCCGGTTCGTAAGTGTGACGTCACTTCAGTTTAAACCACGCCCACTGCACATGAATGCACGTAGAGTTACATGTATTGATCGTTGTTTACTGTGGAACCATGGAACCGGAAGTTAACTTGCAACTTCAGCGATCGTCCAATGGGATCGAGCCTGTAAAATGTGGCGCGTCTTCCCTTGTGACGAACCGGGGGGTACACCACTGAAAATAAATTCCCATACACAGCAGTGATAAATCCCCATAGTTCACAAATATTTTAAAAATACTCACAACTCTCACAGGTGTTCAGGCTGCACAGAAAATTGATGTTCCACATGTCCTCTTTCATTTTCCTTTCAATTTTCGGGGGGGGGGGGTTGACCAATGAATTTTTGAGAAATTTTTACCAGAAGCAGACCACCCCTAAAATGCAGAAAATGTCCCTGTCCAGAAAAGAAGCCATTTTGAAAAATCCTCCCTCGGCAAAATGGCTCAAATAGTGCCACTTTCAAACCGATTGCATCCAAATTGCTCAGAATTGGAAGCCCCGAGTCCGGCCCAGAGGTGAGACAGTGGGAACGCGGTTGGACACATGAGGCGCACGCGCACGCCCGGGGTTCGCTCGACATTTCTTCAATTCCTCAGTTCCATGGCTCTCAGGACCCTCTAATATAGAATATTTTGAGTCTATAACTTTTATTAATGAGCTCGGCGGACATATTTCTGGCCTAATTACGAGGGTGCACCCCGGGTGCGCCTGACTGATTTCCAGTGATTGCACGGACAAAGCCTAGACCGTTTTGCAATACTCAACTTCGTCTCCGTCTCAGGGTTCGTTCCCAAAACCAATCCCCAATTGTGGGCGCTTAAGTGTTTAAATTACATTGGATTACTGTAATTTTTGGCTTTTTTGCATCTTATTTGATGCTCTGTGGCGCTATTAGACTGATTACTGCGCTTACATGCGCTTCAAAGTCAGCTAGTAGAAAAAAACAGTTGATGCCTGAGATGGAGCCGAATTTGAGTCCTGGAAAACGGCCTTGGACAACGGGTTACGAATTACCCTCTCGAGGCGGAATGCCAGCACATTTGTATAGCGAGCAACCTGCCAGAATATTCCGAGTCTCTGACACCGACAATAAAATGTCCGTTGTGAGAAGGGCGTGTTACCGTTCCTTGGTGTACGTGCCCCAAATCGACTTTACCCAACAGAGTTGCCAAATCTGTGTTGTAACTAATACAGATAAATACTATCACGCTCCCACAAACTGTTCCCTTTATGCATGTAGATTATAGTGTACACGCTACTACACACACCACTTACCCACACCAAGCACAATACCATCTACACGTAGATTACACGCATTATACAGCAGCGCATTGCATTCCACGCGCGACCCCGTTGCTCTATGCTGCAACATGCCTTTGAACCGCAGCACCGAAGCACACTTCCAACTTAAGTCATTTTCCCCCAAATCTTCCTCGGAGTCGATCCTACTTTCAGACGCACATATAACCCGTACATTCGACCCACACAGACCCCTAACTCATGCCGTATGTGTTCCGCCAAACCACACACCGAAAGCCTGTGTCCGGTTACGGCACAGCGAGGTCAATTACCTCCGCTCACCCTCAGTTTTAGCCCGTAAGAATTATGTGTAGATTTCCTAGCCATCCAGAGAGTAAGTGTTGTGAAAGGCTCTCCCCTTTCCTTTCCCTCGTTGACCAACAAGTCCCCCGTAGTCACCCACGAACAGCCTTTCACCCTCTTGCTCCCAAACGTCTCGGACCCTATCGCTCTCCAGAAACTGTCAGCGAAGAGACTTTTCTTCCGTAGACTTTCTACATGTATGAATTATTCATAACCACCTCAATCCAGCGCTCCCATTGGCTAAGACGCGGTCCCAAAAGTCTATATAAGGCGATCACCTCCAACAAAAGATTGTATAGCGCCCCGCAGCGCTATACAATCTTTGGCTCCAACAGTCCACAGCGTTCACTCCTGAACGAGCAGCTTTGGATGAACATCTCCCTGACAGTTCGTGTTTTGCTCCGATATGAACAACCTTTCTACCACCCCCGAATAAATAGCTGAGATTTGGACGAGCAGTACTCGAGTAACACCCAGCCTTACTAGTAGCAGTTGCTTATTGTAAATATTGAGAAGATGTAAATGATTCTTCGAAATAAAACAGTACTGTGTATAAGTCAGTCCAATGACTCTCATTCTTTATGATAACGACTCCCTTCCCCAAGAGAGACGTTACAATTCTATTACCTCCACGATGCTTTCAGTGTCGTGAAATTGTGAGTCCGAAATAAAAAAATTGCATCCAATTAGCACAAATTCAGTTTGAGTATTCTGAAAGGTGGTACACTGTAATAAATCTTAGAAAATTCCACATTAACGTCAACATTTGTTTGAAATTGGTAACGATGTCATTATCATACCTACACCAACAGTATTCAAATCAAGCTTGATTTAATAATATCGAAGGCACGTTAAGAGAGTTATTGTGCACTTTCAAAATCTGGTCAATCCAGAAATTCATTGGTCTTTAAGCCGGTAAATTGAATGAAGATTTCTTCCAGTGCACTAAAGGCAAAAAATAATGTTATATTTAAACGAACAAAGAGAGATACCATGTCTGTTTTTCTCAAATTATATGCTTGACAAGCTCTCCACCTTGACATTCTTATAATAGAAAGTAGGTTTGCGGTAGCACCATGGACGTATCTCTTTTGAGAGTATATGTGGTTCTGAAAAGAACCAGTGGTACTTGACGTTTCGAGCAGTATGCTCTGGTCGTCTTCAGGAGAATGCCGGACACTGACTGGGAGTGGGGCTTAAGTCGTCTGGTGGAGGATTCTGGAGACAGGGATTAGTCCGATGATGCGTGAAGGCCGGAAGTCTGGAGAAGGGGTTAGGCTGGCTCGGTGATGCGTGGTGGAAACTTGCTCAGGTGTGGCAGTACTGATGTGGGTGTGGATGGGTAAACATGGGAAGAACTGGGGCAAGGTGCCAAGGGTATAGATGACCCATGAGGCGGACTAAGAAGGGTTGAGGATGGGGCGCCAGATGTCACTGATGGTGAAGCCTGTGTCTTGCGGAACTGTTCTGTTCTTGTGAATCTCAATTGCCTCACGAACACGGCGTGGATGTCATTGCTCTATGTTGGCAATGAGATGAGTTTGTTGCCAGTGGACTTGGTGGTCTTCAGTGGTGGAGTGTTTGATGATGGCAGATTTCTCGAGATCCCCCCGTCCCCCCTGGAATGACCTGCTTCCAGTGGAGAGACAAATTCTTCGAGCAGTCTTCCGGAACCTCCATGGGATCGCCTCTATCCCCGGTTCTGGCAGACCTGTTCATGGAAGAATTTGAGCAGACAGCCCATCTTCTCTGCGGACCTCAACTTGAGCCCAACGTATGGATCCGGTATGTGGACGACACCTTCGTCGTCTGGCCACATAGCCCACAAGACCTCCAGCTGTTCCTTCAACACCTCAACAGCCAACACAACAACATCCAGTTCACCATGGAGAAGGAAAAAGACGGACGCATTGCATTCTTGGGTGTCGAGGTTTCAAGACTACCACCCTATCCCGCACAGTATATAGGAAGCCAACACACATCGACCGCTACCTAAACAACCAGTCATTCCACCACCCCAGCATCAAGGCCTCCGTCAACAGAACCCTCGTACGTCGAGCATACAACATCTGCGACCAAGACCACCTACAATCAGAACTCAATCGCATCTCCACAGCACTGCAGCGAAACGGGTTCAAGTCAAGACAGATCAAGACCCTAGATCCCCCCCCCAGACCAGCGGGTCTCCTAAACCCAAGGTCAACCCGTTAGGCACATTAGTTCTGTCACCCTCCCCTACATAGGCAATACCTCCCACCGGATCCAGAGCATCCTTCTACACCATGGCATCAAAGTCTTTCATACCACCTCCAACAAGATCCAAGCAACTCTCCAGTCTCACAAGGACAAACAAGACCCCAAGACCAAGCCAGGGGTCTACAGGATCCCCTGCGAACGCGGCAAGGTGTACATTGGCGAAACTGGCAGAGATCTCACTACCAGACTCAATGAACACCGAGCCCACGAACGACGGGGGAATCTCCAAGTTGTTCCTCCTAAAGTCACCGAATGCATCAGCACAAAATAAAATTTAGACAGTCATGCGAAAAAAAATCTCCAGGCCTAATGATGGATTACTGCATAGTTCAACACTGAACAGGTGGCCTGGTGATATATTTTTTTCTCAATCAGCACAGGTAGATGTATTCGATGACATATTCCTTGAGAATGGTTTCTAAATATCACTGAGTAAATTCATTAGCCTCTAACGTAATTTGTATTTCATCTTTAATGGGTTCCTTTTTCTCTAAGGGCTTTGTGGTATTTCCATCCATGATACTACATATATGAAACTCAGAGGTACAATTCAGGTTTTTGTCATTGAAATCGTGCTGTAGTTATTTTCTCTTTCACTGCAGATTTGCAGAAGACAGCCATAATGTCATGTCATGTCTTCCAGGGCTGACATATATCAGATACATGTACATGAAATTATAGGATATATTCCTCATCATTAATCAAAAGTCGTTGTTACTTTTGATTTAATATGAAATTACATGAGAAAATGCTTTAATAAAAATCAATTGAGAAAAGGAATATGAAAAAAAATCATTTGTCAAATGGAAAAAATACCTTTGCATTGTAACAATGTTGGTGCTGAACATTATGATCATGCCAAAATAACCATCGTGACCGTACAATTATGTACTTTCATGTCATACATGTATATACATGAACAATCAAAGCAGGTCGGCCACTAGTTTATTTCAATAGATTCTTTTAACGTTCTTGTACCGTTCTTACTTCCCTTCCTTCAACGTGCATGCAAACTACCCATCATGGGGCCTTACCCCCTAAAGGCAATACAAGGTTGAAATTTTAAAAAAGGTTTGAACCCTTGAACATGACCTCCCCCAAAATACTTGATTCTGGATCTGTCCTCAGACATGGCACCGCTGAGCTTAGCATGAGATAAAGGATAGCAGATATCCTTGGGAGAGCATTGACCAGTCACCTTTGAATACATCGGCAAGAAAATCAGTTCAAATTCTTTATAACAAATTCTTGTTGCTGAAGATCACCGTGTCACTGAGCTGAAAGAAAAGCACAGTTAAAAGAAGTTTGGACTATTGTGACTCCAATACAAGAAATAGATTTTTCAGCTATACAGGAGATATAGCCACGCTGAGCCACAGATTCAGATAAAGTCTTGAACAGTTTGAAACAAAGTTGAGACTAAGGAGATCAGAAAAACAATTTTTCTTGCTTCAGCCAATTCTACATTCGGTATGGAGAACATCTTCAAGTTGGCAATGAATACAGGTAGCAGAACCATTGTCAGGCATAGGGGTTAAAAACCAAAATTGATTTTAAAATGTTTAAATACAGGTGATTCAAAATACATTGCACCACCAAGAGTTTGCTGCAGACAGGCCCCTTTTCAAATTTGTTGACAATAAACTGCTCCGATTAAGCACATTCTGGTACATAGCTTGGGGATATTGATTGAGTTGTTTCCTACTCCACACAAAACGACCATTTTGACTACCTGACACCCATTCGCAATAAGCAGTTTCGAATTTTCAACCAATATAAACCAACAATCTGAAAAATTGAGCATGCACAGCGCAGTTAATGAATGAGGTTTTGGCAACTGTATAGCCCATAATGCACCATGAAAGGGTGTGTTGGTGGTTTTCCACAGGGTGTGTGATGAGTCTAGCGCAGTAGTGTAGTAGTAGTTAGCTTTGTACACCTGCTCTCTACCGTCAGCTGCTGCCGCTGGCTAGCCCTGTTTTGGGGCGAAAAGGGAGCCGAGTGCGTAAGTCTCCCCTGCCAGCACATAACCTCTCCACCATCAAGACTCTTGCGGTGCCTCTTCTTGGCAATACACGGTAACAGGGCATCTTGCAACCCCAGGCTGAATCTGCAAGGGATCTCGGAGCAGCAGTGGGCCCCAGAGGTATGATGTGCAGGCCCACCGGCGTGTGGACACGCCCTAGCACCATGCCAACCACTGCCTCAGCTATGGGTTAAATAGACCAGCAGCCATGCTTAAATGGCCCTGCTGCCTTGTGGGTAACCTCGGGAGAAGTAAAGGCTCAGGAGTAAACCTGAAAGAAATCTGTAGCTGGGACCCCGAAGGCACTCTGCTGACAATCTTTGTCATCTTTCTGGCAGCTCCTGCAGCCAAAGCGATGCCAAACTCTAGCACTTTGTGTTCCGTTGGACTACATCGACTAGGCCGAGAGGGCAGTCTTGGTGTACGGACAGCCCAGGACTTCCATAGCTTCACGCCCAGGAATCAGTACGCCACACCTTCATTTACTGACTTACAAAGGCCTGGGGCGATGGGCGAGTGGTGACGGTGGCAGGCACACGATTGTGCTGGGAGCCGTCAGCTACAAACCTGCACTCAGGCGGCCAAGAGGCGTATTCGGTCGTTCTCTTCCCACTGACGCAAGGGCGGGGAAGGATCTAGAAAAGATGACCTAAAAATGCTTGCCTCTCCACTCCCTGCCAGCTTACCGCAGCTGGACGGGCATCCAATCACGCGGTCGAATCTGCATCATGGATTACCCATATTTTTGTTTAAAATGTTTCCCTTTTTGTTGTAAAACATAATATTCGTAAAAACAATTGAACTGAATTTGTCATATCATTCGATTCATTAGGGATTTTACAGTCAAGAATACTTACAATTTTCTCAGGGCAACCTCCCAACAGAAAGCGTAACTCTCCATATGCATCTCGCGGAAGAGCATGTCATTCTGTGGATCTCGAGCAGGATAGTTGGCCTTGGATTCCAAGGCTTAACAGGGTGTGGAGTGTGTTCATGCCAGATTGACATTATCAGATCAGACATCAAATTGACAAGTGAAAATTCTAAAAAACAAAATTTATTAGCTGGTTCGGCAGTTCAGCCGAACTAGGTATTGTAATCGTTCTGTTTTTTTTCCTTTCCTTTTTTTTTTTTTAGCTGGTTCGGCAGTTCAGCCGAACCAGTATTGTAATCGTTCTGGTTTTTTTTCTTTCCTTTTTTTTTTCTTCTTCTTCAGCCAAGTTCTTCTACCCCTACACTTCGGCACCTAGGAAAATCAGAACAATTTCAAACTTGGAGGATAGTTGTGTGATCATCTAAGGACGGTCCTAGAAGAAATTCACAGTGATAACTTATGTGGTTTATTTGTTATTGATTTTTTTAGAATTAATTTTCCCCCATAGACTTTGTACACAGATTGCACACAGTTTTCGGACTGTCCTATATCAGGCTGTGAGGGCGCTATTGCAGAATTACGGTCACACCTGCCTGGGCTTTCAATTGTCAAGAAACTGTCCCATATTGAACCATGGATGGCGTTGTTGCACAACATAGGGTTTGTACACACATTGTCCCGCATAATGCGTGAGCAGTCCTCAACTTCGACCGAGAATTACTACCAGAACGAAGAAGAAATCAGACTAAATTTTCCCTTCCGTTCGATCGCAAATATACCCAAGTGTCCAAATATTAAATAATATTTCATAAGTTTTTCCCAGTTTGACAAAAATCACGTGACATGAAATTAAAGGAGCAGTTTTCCTGCACACGTGTTTCTAGCTCATTGACTGTGTACACGTTTTTGAGCGACAATTTTGGTAACTTTGCAGTCTTTGATCCTTCCCAAAGTGATAGCCAACGAAGACCCCGAACCAAGATTTATTACAAACGGATGACGTCATGATGACATCATCTTCTTATTTTATACTCATTTTTGAATATTTAATTTTTCCCCATAGGTTTTGTACACGTTTTTCTACTTAACACAAGTGAACAAGTAGTCTATAACTTCGGCGCAAGATTACTATAAAAACAAAGGAGAAATTGGGTACTTTACGCTCTGTTATTTTATTTCTAATGTGCCTAAGAGTCCGAATATGACGTAATATTTCATAAGAATTGTTCAGTTTAAGCTCAAATCACGTGACACGAACTTAAAGAAGCAGTGTTTCTGCAAACAAGTTTATAGCCCCTTGACTGTGTACACGTTTCTGAGCGACAATTTTGGTAACTTTGCAGTCTTTGATCCTTCCCAAAGTGATAGCCAACGAAGACCCCGATGCAAGATTTATTGCAAAGGGATGACGTCATGATGACATCATCATCTTATTTTATACTCATTTTTGAATATTTAATTTTTCCCCATAGGTTTTGTACATGTTTTTCTACTTAACACAAGTGAACAAGTAGTCTGTAACTTCGGCGCAAGATTACTATAAAAACAAAGGAGAAATTGGGTACTTTACGCTCTGTTATTTTATTTCTAATGTGCCTAAGAGTCCGAATATGACGTAATATTTCATAAGAATTGTTCAGTTTAAGCTCAAATCACGTGACACGAACTTAAAGAAGCAGTGTTTCTGCAAACAAGTTTATAGCCCCTTGACTGTGTACACGTTTCTGAGCGACAATTTTGGTAACTTTGCAGTCTTTGATCCTACCCAAAGTGATAGCCAACGAAGACCCCGATGCAAGATTTATTGCAAAGGGATGACGTCATGATGACGTCATTGCCTTATTTTATATTTATTTTTGAATATTTTATATTTGCCTATACGTTTTGTACACGTTTTTCTACTTAATAAAAGTGAACAAGTAGTCTTTAACTTTGGCGCAAGATTACTATCAGAACGAAGGAGAAATTTGGTACTTTACGCTCTGTTGTTTTATTTGTAATATGCCTAAGACTCCGAATATGAAGTAATATTTCATAAAATTGTTCAGTTTAAGCGCAAATCACGTGACACGAACTTAAAAGAGCAGTGTTTCTCAAAATGGGGTTTTTTGCCCATTAACTTTGTACACGTTTCCAAGGCACAATTTTGAGCCCTTTTGGATGTTTGATCGTTTTCACAGTGACAGCCAACAAAGATCTTGATACAGAAATTATTATATTTATTATTAAATAAATGACGTCATGATGACGTTGTCATGTGATTTACTCTTGTTTTTTCAATATTCATTTCAGCCCCTTGACTTTGTACACGTTTTCAAGCCAGCATTTGGGTTAGTTTGAGAGCTTTGATCAACAATACATATCTTGTTGGTAAAATAGTCCCGAACCAGCTCTGTGTTTGTACTTGTTTACAAACACTTCTCTCTAGTTTATATGTACCATTAAGCATCACAATATAAGTTCAATTTGACCAAAAAGAGCTTAACAACAGAATCACTTAATAAACGGACGGGTATGATCTGAAGGTTTACATGGTAGGTAACAATATAAAAACGTATTTGCAGTTGTACGTGTATCGGAAAGAATTCCATGCATATGCGGACGCCACTTGACATCCATGTGCATATTATCATCATGTATATCTATTTCTACATCCTTGGTGTATGGGACTGGTCAGAAAATTTTTAAGTGTTTTCTAAGTAAACGACTTGGGTTTTCCCGTCTAAATTGAACTTATCCTGACATGTTTTTGCTTTCTGACGGCTAATAGGTCACTGTAGGGAACAATTACTGGCGTATATATGTTCCGAAAACTGTTGCATTGCCGCTTTGTAACATGCCTGGCCCACATACCCCGAGTAGTAGGCGCAGGAGAGTTCCAGAAAAGCTTTACCCTCCTATACCTATCTGATCCCCCATAGGGACTTTCCCTAACCCCCAGACCTCTCCTCAATTCCCTGGGGCTCTTCTCAAGATCGTCTGACGACGAGATTTCACAAAACGGCCTAGATTCATTAAAACATTCCTCCAGGGAAAAAATAAAACCCCATTCTCCCTTCAAGCGAGCCAACAAGAATTTAAAAATCTCACAAGCCAATCATACCGTCAGCTTTTAAATAAAGCCCAAGACAACGACATCCCCTTTACAGCCACAGGTGCAAATGGTAACGTACAACGAAAAGACCTCATTACCGCGATTAAAGACTACACAAAACTGGAATCCATCGCAGAGGTAAACATCCAAAGAATAAGACGCTTTCAAGGTAACTACAGAATTGGGAACTGAAGCCTACTTTATATGCCGACGACTTCGTACACTTTTTTCGATTTCTACAAAAAGTACATCGAAGATAAAGCGTTGACCGAGTTTGAAAGAGATAGGCTCTTACAAGTTGCAAACAGCGATAAAAGTCCAGTTCAAAATGGAAAAGCCCGAAGTTTGAAACCAAAATAGGTGTTTTTACGTTTACGAGTAAAAACAACACGGTGATTTCTGAACGTAAGGTCAAAAATGCCTTGAAACAACAAATAGCGAAATATCTAGAAGGCATCGAAGCTCACGAACAGAGAGGCTCTGGCTGGGTGCTTGATAAAGTCGTCGCGTTTTACATCAACGTGGTGCGTTATAATCCAGTAGGAGTGACTTCCATTTCATTGCCTACAGAACTGGCTGTAAAAACAGCGATCATCAATGTTCAGAACAGAAAGGACTCGGGGTGCATTCGCTAGGCGTTGAGAGCAGCTTAAAATTATATTTTGACTACGATTCATATCAGCTAGAAACTAACCCAAATCATAAGATAAACAACGAACGCACCTCAACGTACACGACAGCAGACGGTTTAAATTTCACAAACATAGATTTTCCCACACCGATTTCACAAATTTCACGCATCGAATCGCAAAACAACTTAGTAATTAATGTATTCGGTTACACTTGGAAAGATGGTGCCTTTATACTTTACAAAACTAAACACATAGGCGAACCGATCAATTTTCTTTTTTTTAATGAGGTGAAACGGCTCACTATTGCTGGATTAAAAGTTTCTCTCGGTTTATGGGTGACGTCAGCACTCACAACGGTAAATCTTATTGGTGTTTAAATTGCTTGTTTCATTTTTGAACGGAACATAGACGCGACAAACACCAAGAAGATTGCGAAGGAATGGGCACAGCGCCTTGTAAAGTCGAATTACCCCAAAAGGGTAAACATGTTCTTAATTTTGAAAACTACAAAAATAAACAAGACGCGCCATTCGTCATGTACGCGGTTTCGAGTCTGTTTTAGAGCGTCTTCCATCAGAACAATTAAACACGATTAAAACACAACGCCATAGGCCCTGTGGCTTTTCATACGCTGTCGTTCTATGTGACGGTATGTGGACCAGTTGCGAAACATGCAGAGGTCAAGATGCAGCCATTCATTTCGTAAAATCACTATCGTATGGAATTCCATATATCCCGTCGTCCATCGTCCGTCGCATTTTGCTCTTTGTTGTGTCCCAATTCTGCCATTTACCAGTTCCAAACATGCCATTATCCGTCGTGCGTCGCCCGTCGTGCGTCGCCCGTCGTGTGTCGCCCATCAATGGCTGCAAAAGCCGGGGTTTAACAAATGACAATGTGATGATTCCATTCACTTCCAAAGATCTTTTCAGAATAAGGCAAGTACAAATCCCACCAGCAAAGCATATACTAGTCAGATAATTAATGCCAATAATGCTAGACTACCTCTGCCCTTTGACAAGAAAATATCGCCTCTCTGAGAATTCAACCAAGTGTTTTTTGGGGAAAAACATTTTCAGCAAAAATGTTCCGGCCAACTTATCCACAGTGTTATTCTAATTTGCATACTGTAAAAATGTGCCGACTTGTTTTCATCAAATTCCAGGAAGAAATCTGCCAACCGATACAGATATTCCATCTTGTCCTCTCAATTTCACCTTGAAATCCAGAAATACTAGACGTGCTGTGGATAACAAACAGTTTATTACGTGTCTTGTTAGGGGACAATTACCACTTGGTTTAAGTTTCAGAAAATATGACGTGTTGGTTTTGTGGGTGTGTATGCCAGGCTGGATAGACCAATGAGAACAGGTTGTCCAGCACATCAGCATTATTTATGGAGCTAACAAGTAACGTTACTGTTTAAAAGACTTCTGTGAGCCAACCTGCAACTAAAGTCATGTCTAATTTGGAGTATACAGCAGATTTCATCATAGGTATACCCGCCCTCAAAATAATGTCGAATCGGTTCGTCTCTTATGAAAACTATTAAGGAGTCAAACATTGTAAATAATCTATTATTTACATTCCGTTCTGTGGGATATCGTGCAGGGACAGACAGAAATATTACATAGGCTATAGACCTAAAGTCAGGCTGTTAACGAGTAAAGTTACGTCTAGAGTAACTAAGTTATCGAGAAAAACAATCTACCCCAACCAAAGTCTATTTTGTTAATTTATTTATGTAACCAAAATTTTGATTTGAAGAAAATAGCCTACCACCTCGAGATGCGTTTTATAGCTCTTTGAAGCAGCAGAACATAAGCAAAGAAGAATATTCCCGAGCTCAAAATGTATGGCAAACGTTTAGGTGTCAAAATCTCGGAGATTGTCACGATCTTTACGTCGAAACGGACACCTTGTTGTTAGCGGACGTAGGCCTATTTGAGAACTTCCGGAAAGTCTGTAAAAAGAATAACGGTTTAGACCCGGCCAATTATTACACGTCGCCAGGTTTATTATGGTATACTTTATTGAAACACTCTGAAATAAACTAGAGCTATTGACAAACATCGACAAGCATCTCTTTTTCAGGCTAAACGAGGCGGCATCTCTAGCGTTGGAGCGAAGCGTTATGCCAAAGCTAATAACCCCTCTTTACCCGACTACGACCCAAATATACCGACGTCTCACATACTGTACCTCGATGCGAATAACTTATACGGCTGGGCCATGAGTCAACGGTTACCCATCTGAAAATTTTAGTGGGTTAAAGACACAACCAAGTTTACTTCCGAGTACATGGTGAAGCTTTCACCATACGCTTCGAAAGGCTAGATGCTCGAAGTCACCTTGGATTACCCACGGCACTTGCACGATTTACACAACGATTTCCCGCTGGCACCCGATAACATCTCAGTCCCTAACGAATGGCTGTCGAACTATAAGAATGATTTGCTATCGAGTGGAGAAAGGGTTACATCCGTAGACAAGCTAATGATGACTTTGGACACTAAGCGCAAATACGTTGTACACTACCGCATGTGCAGAAATACCTGGAGTTAGGACTAGAGTTAAAAACGGTCCACCGTGTAATGTCGTTTAAACAAGCGCCTTGGATGAAAGGTTACATCGACAAAAACACCGAATAGCGTAAATTAGCCAATTCTGATTTCGAGAAGGACTTCTTCAAATTAATGAACAACTCTGTATTTGACAAGACAATGGAAAACGTAAGATATCGCATCAACGGACATCTGCTTGGATATCAACAGGACGCCAATCGATTCAAACGCCTAGTTTCTAAACGCATTACAAATTGACTACGCCGTTTAATAAACAACAGCTGTCCAGATCCGACAAAACCAATTATTCACAGTTACGCAAAATAAACTGAGCCTTTCGCCTTTAGACACAAAGTGTTACATTTTACCAAATGGGGTTAAAACTTTAGCCTACGGACATTATCTAACTACTTAAGAAGGTGGTAATTCGGTATCTACAGGCACCACTTGAAGCTCTTCTCTAACAAAACTCCGATTGGGGCCGTTTAACGATAATACAACGTTGGCCCCATTATTACCTTTTTACCTCGGCCTCGTCTAAATTGACTCGTGCGTTTTTCAATTTGGTAAACGTCAATGCTCCAAATGGGATCAGTTGTAATATAGGTAACTAACGATTGTGTCTGAAGGAAGTTCAATTTCTCTTCTTTTTGGGACTGGTGCACTAGGTGCTTGTTTTAGGTGGTCTAACTTGACGGCTTCCCCGGGCTTTTTATCGATTAGTCTAGTCTTTTCTTCATGTAGCACTTTATAACCTGAGGCAATCGTTCTACCCATTCTACGTTTCGCGTACCGACGTTTCATATTTCCTGCGCATAATAATGACCGAACAGCTGTCCAGCTAAAGTCAAGTTAAATCTTTCAACGATTCCCTGGGATCTATATACACCAGGTTCACCCACTTGAATTTCAACCTTGTTTTTAGGGCTATTCCGCGGTAACGGAATTACATTTCAGAACAAAATTGACTGTTATTTTCCATGCTATGAATTGGTCCTTTGAACTACCTGACTACAATATCTTTAATAAGGTCTGGCTATAGCCCTACCATCATACCAGTAATAAAAGATTGAAACATACTACTTGTAGAAAGATCCAAGGACCAGAATATTTTGGTAACGGAATTACGTCAGAAAATGAAGAACTTTTTCAAACATGATTTGAAAAGGAAATTCTCTGAAATCTATAACATGAAGACCACAGCTACACATTTATCTGTTTTCCCTGTGGTTTCAACTTTATTGTAGCAGCAGTTTTACTGTACTGATATTTACAAATATTCCATACTTGGTCATTTTTCAAAAAGAGGCAGTGATAACGGAATTACAAAAAATGGTAACGGAATTACACTTGTGAAATGTACCTTGAAAAATGCCAATTCTTGAAAAGCGGTTGTTTTTTTCTTACTCTAGGCATGTTTTTCAGCTGTAATCATATAAAATAAACCATAATTCAATGCATCTGTATGCCTCGCTGAAAGATAATTCAATTTTTGTACCTAGCAACAAGAATTTACTGGAAAAGAACATGAAATTTCTAACTTGTGAACCCCGAGTTGTGATCAGAAACAAGGCAGTTGCTTCAAGCATATTTCTTGGCGTCAAACTTTTTAATCCTGCTTCAGTTTGCGAGCTAACACTTGCTTCCATATATATCAAACAGTAAACGTTAAACATGGTAACGGAATTACATATTTACAAACCACGAATTAGGAATAACCTAATGAGCTGTGAAATCACAATATAATTGACCATGTGTGCCAACTTCATTTGACATCATGTGCATGATGAAGTATTAAGGTCGCCAACATGTGCTGAATGAGCTCATCTTTTGGCGCAAATCATTCAAACTACAATAAACATTGAAAACAAAGAGTCTTGTACTACTGCAATGCAGTCATGTACACTGCAGGTATCTGGAGTGAATTAATCAATGACCAAAGTTAAGTGTACATACATGTACATGTATCCGAATACAAGCTACCGTATTGACCATCTCTAGTCAACTGGGTGGAACCATCCTCTGGGGCATGGTCGCACTGGTATTCAGTACACGTACAAGTAGGAGACTTGTACATACATGTACATGTAGTGCTCAAAAAGAAAAATAAAGGGTCTTGTGAAAGATTGTTCAAAAAGGTGCCACTTACTATTGGACATAACTGCACATACAGTATGTAAGGTACCAATCATGTTTAAATTTTCAGTTAACCACAGCTCTTATAATCCAAACTTGTGCCTAGTTGAAAATAAATTGTTCCCTTCTATCCATCAGTGGTTCTTTGAGTACTTGCTTAATGCTGGACCTGTGAATGGTGTCCATGTCATCAATATTAGGCCACACATACTTGTCTGAAGTACCAGTACTGCGTTTCAAGAATCTGACAGTGATTTCATCACCGTTACTGTTGACTACCTGTCCTATTAATGTTTTGGCATGTTTCTGTCCTTGATATTCAATCATCATCCAATTCCATATTACGTCCTTGTTACTATTCAAGTTTCCATGCAGGTCTGTACCCCCACTGCTTTGCTGGTCTGTGTCCCCACTGCTTTGCTGGTCTGTGTCCCCACTGCTTTGCTGGTCTGTGTCCCCACTGCTTTGCTGGTCTGTGTCCCCACTGCTTTGCTGGTCTGTGTCCCCACTGCTTTGCTGGTCTGTGTCCCCACTGCTTTGCTGGTCATCATGCTTTGTATCCCCACTACTTTGCTGGTCTGTATCCCCACTGCTTTTCTGGACTCTGTTCCCACTGCTTTTCTGGACTCTGTCCCCACTGCTTTGCTGGTCTGTGTCCCCACTGCTTTGCTGGTCTGTGTCCCCACTGCTTTGCCGGTCTTCATCCACATTGCTTTGCCGGTCTTCATCCACATCGCTTTTCCGGTCTTCATCCACATCGTTTTGATGGTCTTTGTCCACATTGATTAGCTGACGAACATTGCCATTACCTGTATGATGATTTGAAACACTGATTACTTAACTGTTAAGACAAAAATATATAGCAGTTTATTTATCAGTACATAATTATTACACCCGGTGCCTTCATAGCATAATAAGCTCTTTAGACTAGAGTACATGTAAAAACATCAAAAAATATAATGCTGAAATAAACTATAATCATGTACTACATGTAGCTTGTTTGAGTACATCAGTGCTGCACATGTCATACACGTACACTGCAAGTAAGCCTATGTATGTACATGTACAGTATGTTAAGTACGCTCAAGTGAAAGTGCAAAAGAATGCATTTTGTAATGAGTATGATCATTGATGCAAGTACTTTTTAAGTAATCACTTATTGAGATTATCATTGTGAAAAGAAACTGCTCCTGGGGAATAGAATACTCACAAATTTGTAGTCTTGTAGATGTACGTGCAATGCATGGAGGGAGGTTACCGTGTGCATATGCAAATAAGTCATAAATTGCTGCCTTCTAGTGGTACATGTAAAAGAAAGAAACATAATTGTGATTGCTGCCCTCCTTGACCAAACACGGCCACAAAACATACATGATTCTGCAATGTAATTCTGTTACCCCACGTAATTCCGTTACCATGTAATTCTGTTACCAATGTTTCCATTGGAGTAAATATTTATATTTGAGAATTTAGTGTTTGAGGTTATTAGTAGGCAGATTAAGGAAGGGAACTTACAATGGTGGAATAATTCTGAAAGAAATGAGGCCAGGAGAAAAACTTCTGTAACTTTTTGGTGATGGAATTACAGCCTATTAAACCCAAATTTTGTAGTTTTCTCTCTCAAGTACCATATCTAGAGGAAGGAAGTGCCTCTGACACAAGCATCTATGGCTCCAAACCTTTGCAATTATACACTATTCAGAGGGATTAGTTAAGCATTTAGGATTTAGGACATTTTATAGTATTTAGCTTCAGGGGTCCTTATCATAAGCCAAAAAGAATATCAATTTCAAATTTGATTTTCCGGGAAACCAAACATTATTTTCCAAAACGGTTTTTTGCTCCATGCCAGGTGTACATTTATTGGCGCAGTACAGTCAATTCAATTTCTATTTGATCAGCTTTAAAATTTGCCATTTTTCTCATTTCCCATATGGAATTGCTGTTTAGTAAACAGCTTTTTAAAGCTTTTATAAATCCGTTTAATGGCTTCTGACGCTTGTTCGGCCGTTTTAATTGTCAACGGTTCAGCCTCTTTAAATCTTGAACCCACGTCGACCACGGTCAAAGCGTATTTATAAGTTTCACGGTTTACTCGATCCCAGGGTAGATATAGCACATCCATTTTATGTGCGTAATTTGGTTCTACAGATTCCTGTTGTAAAGTACTCGGCCTGGGTGCGTATCTAGGGGCAGGTAAATAAATTTAATAAATAGCTTGTTTATTTAGCCAATTTCGTATAACCGACCGTCTTTTCATATAAATTATCCACGGCGCTTTCACCTTTCAAATAGCCTTGTGGATTGTAAAACAACCTTGAAAATTCTTTCTCCACATTAAAATAAAGTTTAACTTAACCTTAACTTAACCGATACGCCAAAAATACGACTAACGCGGTTCCCCTGAGAATCCACACCACTTCGCGAATTTTTATCTTCCGAAGGTTCATAAAAGTCCGACAACTTAGGCTCTGGTGGCATGGGCGTCACTTTTTACCGATCAACTCTAAATAAGCGCGCAACGGCTCGTCTACGTTGACTAATGTCTGCTGACTGGCGCGCTCTTGCCTCATGGGTTCGTTTAAAAAATCTAACGTGCGCGCGATTTTCTTCCAAAGTTTTCTTAGCTGGTTCCAAAGCAAGGCCATGTCGTTTACGTTCCTCATCGACTTTATTTTTAGCTAAACTGCTGAATAAAAAACTGGACCCCGTGAATGCCAACGCATTGACTATGGCCCCTCCTACCATCATTAAAGCACTTGCCATTTTTTGTATTTTAAAAAATGGAGCAAATTAAAGAACAGTTGACAGAAATTCCGGCCGATCAAACAAACATGGAATCTATGCTGGGCGACATGCGAGCTAATATTGATCACAACTCTAACATGCTTTTAGAGATCCAAGAGGTACTTAACGAAATGAGACACGAAATGTTTCACAAGCGTGATTTATTGGGCAAATATGAAGACTTATTTTTTGAAGCGGGTGTATCACTGATCGCGATTTCGTTTATGTTTGCAATTTGGAAGTGAATTATAAAACTGTCTATAATAAAACATGTCAAGTCAGAACACTAAAAACTTGAACCCGAGTCGCCGACTTAAAGGTCTCGAGCTATCAAAGGCAAAAGACGCGAAGTCACCATAACACACAACTCGAGCCCCATAGCAGCCGGCCATACGCTAAACGTCAAATTTCCCGCATTACGGTATAGGAACTTGGAACTGCGTACTGCAAAATCACCGTTTAAACTCGAGCTAGACGGAGCATCGGATGACAACAGTTTACAACAACCTCGCAAGGAACCTAGTGTTGTAACGTAATGTTATCGAGACGCACATGTATAACACAGTTTTAAGGATAACTGGCGGCCGATATCAAAGACTAAAACTATGGCTTACTTTCTGTTCTTATACGCTTCGGCAGTGGCTTTGTCTTTACCGTCGTTGGCTGGTTCGGTGGCATATGCTGCTCCCAGTTGTTAGCTTGAGAAAAGTGGATGTAAGTGAACCAAGTACTGGGGAGCCAAGCCACGTTGATTTGATCCTTTATTTGTATAGTGGGGAGCAAGGATAAATAATGTAAGGTTTTATTGGAGGCTCTGCATTGTTCAAGCAGTTGGGGGCCATCCTAAGGCTTTTATTGGAAGCTCTGCATTGTTTGTGCGTAGGGAGCCTAGCTTAAGAATTTTTTGGAATATATTGTACTAGGGAGCTGTATCTGTGTATTGAGTTACAGTAGAGAGTTTCTTTTTATAAAGTTCTCTCACGGAACTACTGGGTTCTTGAGAGGAGATTTAGTGGAATTAGGCTGACGAGTCTGTTTCCCCAAGTGGTTTGACAAAGATCTGGGGCCTATTTAGTATTTTTGAGGAAGGCCTGGGGCCTATTTAGTATTTTAAAAAAAGGTCTGGGACCTTAGTGAATTCCTGTGGAAAGCAGACAGGTTTTAATGATACCTGGTCTGGTTTTCCAAGTTGATTAGCCTAGACAGCTTTAAACGATACCTCGTCTCCGCTCTGTAAGCAAGTGGACAAGTTTAAACAATACCTCGCTCCATTTTTGTGTTATACTACACTGTCTGCAAGTTACTCTTTCCCTTACTCCCTTGGTCGTATTCAAGTGCCAATCAACCCTGGGTTAGAAATAAGCAAAGATTGGACAAAGACATTTACTGGACAATACAAGGAGATGTTCATGTACAAATACATGTACAGAGTGTAAATACCTGACCTTATTTTATTATTGTTGCGGATACAACAAGTTTCTTACAACTTGTTATTTTTCTCATTTGTATCATTGCAGATCTGAATTAAATAGTTGGGAACAGTTTTGTCCTGTACAACTGGATTCCTGTCATAATTCATGTAAGCCCTTCCCCTTTTGAGGTGACTGCTTCTCGGTAAACTTCGTCATATATTTTGACCCGAAACCACGTCGGCCAACGCGAAGTGCTAAACCGGAGAGGAGAAACTCCGGAGCCTGAACTATTTCACCTGGTGGCAGCGCTATCAAGGATTTTTAAGAGGTTTCCCAAATCCCTCCCCCTTTTCCGATCAGCCCCTGGTCCACGCCCCGCCCCCGCCCCCTCTCGTGTGCCCGGAGGGGAGACAGTTCAAATTTTTTTGCCACACTAGCAAATGTCGGCTTTTCCAATAGACATGGCTGACTTCGATGCCTGCCCTTCTGGAAGATGATGACTAGCTTTTGTCGGTACCACTAACCGTAAACAGCCCCTCATCACAGAAGAATATTTTTCTCTGCACGGCCAAAGAGTGTCTTTCCTGTTTGACACTGGTTCAGAAGTGAACACCTTGCCAACTGTGATCTATCAATCTTTCAACGTCTCAAAGACAATTCTCTGCAACTATCTTCAACCAGACTCAGTGGCTTCTTCAGTGGTAAAGTCATTCCAATGGCCAGACAAGGCTGCTCTGCCAAGAGAAAGACAAGATGCAGCCACTGATGTTTCTTATCCTAGAGAAAGGGGAACCTATTCTTAAAAAGAAAGCTTGAGAAGGACTGGAAACACTGCAGCTACATGTAGGTTATACACTCATCAGTCCAGACACAGTATTTGAGGGTTCTGGCAATATGATTGGTCATCCTGTGACCATCAAAATTGCACACGATGCCTTGCCATATTGTGCCACTACTTCCCATCGAATATCCTCTTATGCTCATGCCTCAACTAAATCAAGAGCTGGAAAAGCTGGAGAGGCAGAAAATAATCCAACACATCAATCTGCCGATGGAACCGTACTCACCCATTGTTGTAGTCTGAAAGAAGAGTGGTTAACATCTGACTAAGTGTCAATCTGAACTGGCTTAAAAGAGAGAGAACAAGAGAACAATTAGTCATTTCTACTGTTGAGGAAGTGCTGGGCCGTATCTCTGGTGCACAGATCTTCTCACTGCTGGATGCACAACATGGCTTCTGGCAGATGCCACTCAGTGAAGAGAGTCAGTAACGGATGACTTTTATTACTCCCTATGGACGTTATTGTCACTGGCGCCTGCCGTTTGGTATTACACCCACTCCTTAAAGATATCAGCATGTCATAATATGTGACCTGACAACAGGCATGGATGATGCTGTCATTTACATGGACGACATGCTGATCATGGGGCACGATAATGAGGAGCACAATGAATGCCTACAGCAAGTCCTCCAAGTTGTGCAGAATGCTGGACTTAAGCTCAACAAGGAGTAGTGCATGATCACACAGACACGTGTCAAATTCTTGGTCATGAAACTCGACAAAGATGGTGTTCACCCTCAACTGGTAACTTACACAGATAGGCCCCATCTACTTTAAAGGGAGTGAAATCTAGGAAAGGTGAACTGGCTGGCGCAATTCATTCCTGGAGCATCATCAGTGGCTGCCGCTATCAATGACCTTCTGAGGAACAACATCAACAGGACATGGGCCCCATCCCAGCAGGCAAGCATTCTATAACATCAAGAAACTCTTGACTTCGGCACCCGTCCTTGCATTCTATGATCTGTCTCAACCAACCATGGAGAGTGCCGATGCAAGGTGACACAAGCAGTTACGGAATAGGTGGCTGAATCCTACAGCAACATGGCGAGCAGTGGAAACATGTAGCCTACTGCTCCAGAAGTCTGTCCAGTGCAGAACGGCGATATGCCCAAATAGAGGAACAACTGCTAGCAACATTGTGGCGTTGCAAGCAATTCATTATGTACTTCACAGTCCAGATTGACTACAAACAAGCCCTTGGTACCTGTGATAAACAACAACAAATGAAGACCTCTGACATGTCCCTCTCTGGTGCTAGTGTCTCATCATGCACTTCATGAAATACGAGTGCCCTGCCGTTTACACACCAGGGAAACTCTTGCCGTTGCTGACATCTTGTCAAGAGCCCCAATGAAAATGACGAGGGCAACACTGATAACCTGGAAGAAGAAGTGGAGGCTCATGTCAGCATGATAACAAGCACTGGCATGTGCCATCAGGTATGCAGGCAGAAATGGCACAAGAAACAACCCTTGGCAACACGCCCATCACCGTGACATCATACGTCAGTATTGGATGGCAGTAGTCATCCAAAATACATCAAAGACGTAGAATCTGCCAGTGTACGGAGTTATTGGGAAGAGCAAGTCAAAACCAGTCTCACTAATGGAGTCCTCATCCATGGGAACTGCGTCATAATTCTAGAAAAGATACGACCTGAAATGCTCCAGAAAATTCAGAAGGTCACCAAGGCAAAGCAGATTGCATGGTGGCTAAGTAATCTGGTGGCCAGGTTGCCACTAATATTGCTGAATTGTTGAGAAGTGTAAGCATTGCCAGATGAAGCAGTCGTCACCGTGTGCCGAACCGCTGATAACCACCCCACCACTGGATCGACCATGGCAGCGCTTAGCTTGTGACTTGGCAGATGTGAAGGGAATTAAGCAGTTCATCATCCAAGTGGAATACCACTCAAAATGAATCGAGGTTTACCACCTTAATATTGCTGTCCGTCATTAATTACATGAAGGCAATATCTGCACGTAGTAGTGTTCCGCACGTAGTAGTGTTCCAGACGTATTATGATGGGTTTTACGGTCTTTAGCTCCATAGTGAGTTTGCCAAGGAGTACGGTTTTCAATACGACACATCCAGCCCCAACTATCCCCAAGCCAATGGCCAGGCTGAGAAAGCAGTCTACATCACCAAGATGATTCTACAACAACCAGATCCAGTTCAGGCTCCGATGACCTACTGTTCCACTCTTGCACCTGCTTTGGCTGTTACCCCAGCCCGACAGACGATAGGGACAGAGATGAGCACATTACCTATTCTTCCCCTAGATCTTCATCCAAAGCTTGCAAACCAGAAGCAGTTGAAGGAAGCATACAAAACCAGCAAATCTAGAAGAGCCTTCTACTTCAACCAGAGTCATGGCGTAAAATTACTGGATGAGCTCAAACCAGCAGACCACCTCAGTACACACAAAGTCAGGATGAAGTGTGATGAAGTTGATGGTAGTCCATAAGCGTGAATCAGAACCTGTCCTTGACATCGAGACACCAGTGACCTTCAACCTAATCCAACAGACAGACCTCAGTGCAAGCTGCACCCATCCGACTGGCATCTAGACTATGTCATAAACTAGCAAACTCTTCAAACTATAAGTTCAAACACTTTTCACAGCCTCATCTCAGTACTTTGCCAACATCTCAAGTATTTATACCCGGAGATACGTTAAGCAAACGTGTCCAACTTCTAACTCTTGAAAACCTGCATGTTATCAATTGCATTACAGACTCTAGATTTATGAACTCTTTAATAGCTTTGGATCTGAAAACATATCAAAAGATTCTTTGAAATATGACGGATGTAAACTATACCAGACCTTGATAAGAATTCAGTTTTAAAGGAATGGTTAGCAACTTCACGTTATAGGATTTATGTATAACAGTTTATTTCTTCTTCTAAAAGGAAGAGATGCTGCGAGCATGGTGACATGATCTACACGTTGTTAAATGTGTTCAACGAACCAGGCTTCCAAGATGTCTACCCTCATGAAGTTGAGTGCCTGGCTCATGGTGAGTTCATTTCATGAATTTAACAGGCATTCATTACCTTTTGCACCCTGTTCCTATAAAAAGGAAACAAATTAACAAACATTTGACCTTAAGGAACATTACTCAATCCTGATAGACGTAGTTTAGGCAAATTTTGACAATATTTAAGCAAGAAAACTTAAAATTTTTAATACCAAGTTTCGCAAAAGACAGCCACTCATTCAAATCACGTCATTTTGTTTTTCATCTGGTTACCTGACTCAGGCATTTTGGATTCAATCACAACAAATCTCCATCCAGGTCAATGAAATTGACTGCATTTGCTTATTTGTCGTTCGCAGCTCTTCGGGGCGGTCATGTATGCTGCAGCTTTACCTTAAAATTTCCCCTCGAAAACCAAAAGCCCTGTTCTGTTTTCTTTCTGACAGTGATATGAAAGAGGACATCACGGACAACTTGTTTAGATAAGTTGTTTCAAAAAAGTAGAATTTGTTCCCTGTAGAATTTGTTAAAGGTAACAAACCCCATTTAACAGCTACGTTTCTTAAATTCCCTCATGCATACGGACTAAAATTTAAGTTACAAAAAAACTGCAGTATCCTCAAAAAGTGTAATTTTGTACATTTTAAGAAAGGAAGGAGTACTAATGGTAACTTAATCAGGCAAAAAATAATAGAGAGATTAGTATTAGTACCACCAAAATAAAAATACATTGTACTTTGACTTTTTCATCCTAGTTAAAGTTTGTAAAAGATGGGCACATTCATAACATGCAATAAACCTGAAACTGAGGTGCTTTGTGAAGTCATTTACCAGACAAGTTTAACATTTATACATAATAGCATAAACTTTCATGCAAATTAATTTTCTAATTGGGTAAGATGTTTTTTTTCATTTACAGATTAATTAATGCACCTTGCCTTGCACTTTTGCTTTCTGAGAAATTATTTCACCATACAAATTAAATCAAAATCATAACTGCACAAAATGTTCAAGCTATTCTAAGTTATATATTACCCTTAATTTGGGTTTCTAACAGAAGTTTGTAATTGGTGAATTCCTGGCAGCTAGCTGAGACTATGCTGCCCTCTGTTATCAAATTGGGTAAAACCTGAAACTTACATGTAAGTTGTGTCCAAATTGGCAGTGGTTTGAAATTTCAAATGAGTCCACGATAGTGGCTTTAGCACATAGGGTGGCAAACGTGTGTAATTTAAAGCCACAGATCACATCCAAGTAATTTGGACACAGCCATAGCATACCTGCCCACATTGAACAGTCAGAAAGTCGAACACCCCTTATATAAGCCCATTTCAAAGTGTGTATCCAGCAAAGAAGGGGTGGGACTCTTTTTTACCAGATCTTAATATTTTATTCAGGCAACAAATCATATAGGGAAACTGACTAGGTTATGAATGATTATAAAGATGAACAAAGAAATTGACTGTTCATTTTAATAATCATTCACCAGGGATGAGATTGACCAATGATAAAAATAGCTGAAAACAGCTGAAAAAGGCATAAAGAAGCTGAACTGTGAAATCTCCTATCATGCCTATACTCTTGTACACAATCAGCCAAAAAGCTGAAAAATCTCACCCCTGACCCATAGGTCTAAGCACCTAGTTAAGCACCTAGTCCAGCACCTGTAAATCAGTTCATAAGCACCTGGTCAGTTTCCTTATATGATTTGGTTCATGATTTATGTTCAAAAAGCCATATCCTCTTTGAGTAATCCTTGTTCACCACTTCCCAGGTTGTATCGTGTGTAATTGGGGTGTGATCCCTGGCCACATGGTGTTTCAGGTTTAATGGCTTCTGGCTAGCACCCCAAACAGAGATATTGACAATTGGGAAGAGCCACCAACATATGGCTGGGTAGCTCTGTTGGTAGAGCACTGGTACGGTGTTCCACAGGTTCAAATCCCGCTCCAGTCAATTTCTATGTTCATCTTTATAATATTTTACTCATCAAATATTAGCACCAAAACCCTAAGAAAACAACACCACAAGATAAAAGCAAATATGTTAAGACCACGAGTAAGGGTTTATGATATTTTCTTTTGGACTTCAATACCATGTTGAATAAGCCAAAAGCTGCATTTACTTTTGAATTCCCCCTCCCCCGACACCAAAAGCTGAGTAAGAGGGGCTACTTTATATATATGTACATGAATGTATGCACGTGAAGTCCGAGTAAACAAGGACCTTCAAGAATTGCTTCTTTTAACAATTGGACATGGATTGTAGAGTCCTAGAACCCCCTGTATAGGCCTTGTGTACCATTAATTGATTTCACTCACAACTATCTAGTGTGTGAAGAAAATAAATTTTTGCCATTTACCAACGTATGGATTCTTTCTTGCAATAAAACTTGTACACAGTATACATATCTTTGTCAAATTAGTAATCCAAGGAGATAGATGTTCGAATCAAGGTTTATTGTAGTGTTCAACAGAGCATCACAAGGGAGTGGGGTTGTTACATCCACTTCATTGGCAAAGAACTAACATTCATCACACAATGACAACTTTCTTGACACTATACTATCTCTGCCACGTGAAGTATTTCTGAGCCTGGCTATCCAATGACACTGTCTATATCTCCACAAAGCTTGCCAAGCCGCTCAGAAATCCTGGCATACCGTGTAGTGTCCAGACCCATCACAGTTGCTAGACACATGACTTCGCCACACTGCATCAGACCATACAGGGCCAAAAGACTGTAATATGCTAAGGACAAAGAAAGAAATATAAAACAAGAAGTCTATTTCTGTTTGAGAACAGAGCACACGGTTTTTCCACATTTTGAATATTTTTAGGAAAAGAGAATAGGGCTTTAAAGAATGGATCTTTAACGTCACAGGACTTTATAACTCATGACGTCATCATCAAGATATCAGTTTCCGTCTGTAACACTTCTTTTTCTAGCTATCTGCAAATTTGAACCAATGGGACATGAACTTCATTAAAAAAGGGGCATTTAAGAGTACACCTTTAATGTCACTTGACTGCTCACTTGATGCGGTCATCATCACATGAGGTTAGTTTTCATCTAGCATTCCCTTTCTAGCTATCTGCAAACTTTCAATTCAATCGCACATGTAATTCGGGAGATATAGGGCTTTAAAGAGTGTTAACCACTTGCTGGCGGGGTTTCCAGAACCGGACTCCTTTGGTTAATACGCAAAGCCAGGCTGCCCAAATCAGAGCTGGGCCTTGTAACAAAAGACCATACTTGGAACAAAAGATAAAGCTGCTTGGAATTGCCAATATTTTTTCAGTTGTCAATAGCGGAGGAAATCCGTTATTGTTTTGAATTATTATACCACTGTTTGTGGCATTCAGCGCCAGCGAATTACCACCAGGGACAAAAGCGTTCCAGGGATGAGCAATACAAAACCGCTGCATGCTAATCTGATCCCCATTTGAAAAGACGCCAGCAGTGCACTGGGCCAGTTTTGGGAACAAAAGAAAATTACGTAACACCGCACATTCTGGGCTCTCTTTACAACGTGGCAGGCTTGGCTGAGATACTCAGTAGATGTCTGTCAGATTAAAGTAGCCACCAGACAGTCATTCGTGTAGGTGTAAACGTCCAGTAAATGAAGTTACAGATTTTTAAAGAATTTTGAAAATGGAAAATCTTGAAAATCCCCTGGGTATTAAATGTCATGCAACTTCAAGTTAAACCCAGCATAATATTACTTAACAATGTCATCATCACATGAGGTCAATTTTTGTCTATAACCCTTCCCTTTCTAGCAATCTGCGAAGTTTCAACCAATGGGACACATACTTCGGGAGATATGGGGCTTTTAAGAGTGCACCTTTAAGGTCACATAACTTGGCATCTGATGATGTTATCATCACGTTTGGTTCGTTTGATACATACCTTTTGAAGTATTTTCAAAGTTTCAACCTGATAGAACACGTACTTCAGGAGATACAGGGCTTTTAAGAGTGCACCTTTAATGTCACATGACTTGTCAGTCGATAACATCGTCACATGCGGGCAATTTTTGTCTATATTCCTTCCCTTTCTTGTTACCCACACAGTTTTAACCTAATGGTACACATAATTCAGGAAATAGAGGGCTTTCAAGAGTGCACCTTTAAGGTCATGTGACTTGGTACCTGATGACATCATCACATATCTGTTTTCTTCTTTGGTACATCCCTTTTGAAATATCTGCAAAGTTTCAATCTGATCGGACATGTAGTTCGGGAAATATACATTGTAGGCCTCTGAAATTTGCACCTTAAATACCATGTCACATGACACGTGGTGATGTTACAATGAAGATTGTTTCTTGGACCCTGTCTACCCTGAGGACCAAGTGTGGACCTAATACATTGTGTTTGTATCAAAAAAAGGGCCTTAGTCTTGCTGTTGAAAAACGTGCACAAAAATATGGGAAAAATATTAAATATTTTAAATTCCACAATAAATCTGGTGATGGTGTCATTCTGACGTCATGTTTCGGAAGTGACACTTGCTATAAGTTACTTAAATGTGTAGAGTTTCAAAGTCATATGACTTGTTTAATGGCCAAAGAGGTGACCCCCCCCAAAAAGCTGGAAGTTTCACTCATGGTGTGTGGCTTTTGAAAAACATGAACAAAACATGGAGAAATATTAAATATCTAAAATTCCATGATAAATCAGGTGATGACGTCATCATGACATCATGTTTCACGAAAGACCTTTGCTATAAGTTACTTAGGTATGTAACGTTTCAAAGTCACATGACTTTGTTTTATGGCCAAAGAGGTGATGAGATAAAGAGTGGGATGACCAAGAAGAAAAAAACAAGAGCTTATCTGTCTGTTTGACAACAGAACAGGGGGCTTTTTTGCATTCTTTTGTACACTGAAACACTAAGTCATCATCACATCAAGTCTTCTTCGTGTATAACAACTCCCTTTCAAGTTATCTGCAAAGTTTCAGTCAGATAGATACGGAGCCGCTAAAGGGACATGAAATTATGAGATTTTTTTTATTTTGTTCCCTCGAATTATTATTTTGTTCCCTCAAATTATTAATTCGTTCCCTCGAAATCATTGCATACCCTCGAAATATTATTTCGTTCCCTCGAAATATTATTTCATTCCCTCGAAATGTTATTTCGTTCCCTCGAAATCATTTCGTTCCCTCGAAATATTATTTCGTTCCCTCGAAATATTATTGCGTTCCCTCGAAATATTATTGCGTTCCCTCGAAATTTTATTGCGTTCCCTCGAAATATTGCATTTCGTTCCCTCGAAATAATGATTTCGTTCGTTCGAAATATCTGGGCCATTTTCTTTGATACTGTCGTGGCACATCGACTTAGTGTTCCAGGAAAAAGCTGAAATACCTTCAAGGTAAGTAATGAAACTTTATAGTAATCGGCATTCCTCAGCGAACAGTGTTTCCGAAGCACCATTGTCTCGCTGTAACTTGTACAATGATGTGTACATTTTGGGTAGCCACATTTATGGATGTTGCAAAGCTTTGCACACAACACGTCGCGAAATTTACCTAAGTCCCTATCTAGCAATTCTTTCTATGTGCTGCAGATCAGTGCTTACTCCAATCTATTTTGTTCAATTAACAGGTCAAGACCTAAAGAAGAGGTAAAAATGGTCACAGATGATATTCGTGAGGCGATTAAGATATACTTTGAAATCGGTTTGCAGTACCGAGACATTGTCTGAATACTTGCAATTGAGCACGGTGTCTTGTTGTCACTGCGTCATCTAAAACGGCTATTGAGAGAACTTGGACTTTTCAGGAGGAAAAACTACAGTGACATTAGGGATGTGGTTGACTTTATTCATGAACAAATACAAACGTCGGGAAAACTGCACGGGTACAGATGGATGCATGAGAAATGCCTTTTACATCATCTGCACTGCAAAGTGGAGGATGTCCGTATCATTCTTGCAGTGTTGGACCCAGAAGGGAATGCCCAAAGACGCAAGAGGAGGCTACTTCGCCGATCTTACTCATCAAAGGGACCCAACTATCTGTGGCATTTGGATGGTTATGACAAACTAAAAAAATATGGAATATGCATCAACGGGTGTGTGGATGGATTCTCGAGGCACGTTGTGTGGATGAATGCATATTACACCGACTCTGACCCAAAGTTTATTGGAGGCTACTTCGTAGAAGCAGTGAAATCTCGAGCTGGTTGTCCACGAATCCTGCGTGGCGATTCTGGTACTGAAAACGCATACGTGCGTGACATGCAGAGATTCTTACGAATGGAGGACAATGACGCCATGGCAGGTGACTCCAGCTACTTGGAAGGACCAAGTACAGCCAACCAGCGCATCGAGTATTTGTGGTCATTCCTCAGACAGGAGTGCACAGACTACTGGATATGCTTCTTCCAGCAAATGCTTGACGATGGTCATTTCAGCGGAGACTTCTTAGATGTGAATTTGGTACGGTTCTGTTTCATGCATCTAATTCAGGTACGTGTTGGAAGATATTCCAAGTTGATACATCACTTAACAAGGAAATTGAAACTAATTGCAATCTGAAAAAAGTTAGCATTGATCCAACAGGACTGAAAGGCTGACATATTTATCATAACCCAAAGTAAGCCTATGTTCAGTGGCCCTGATAGTTTCACAGTTCAATTTGTCGCAAAAAGCCTTCCTATTTCACACAGTTCAAGGCAAAACAACTACAGTATAAGACAATACATGTAGCCGTAAGCTGATTTATTCCTTGCTCCCTTTCACAATTATGAACTGGCCGTGGCGGTGTAACAGAAATTTATATTAATTTACTGCTATGTTATATGTTTTTACAGGATGATCTTGATGATACAATCGCAACCTGGAATCAACACCTCATCTGGCCATCCAGGAATGCCCATTCGCCAAGTGGTCGCCCTAATATGATGTACTACATGCCTGAACTGTACGGCACCATTGACTACTTGTGTCCGATGTCGGAAAGAAACATTCAAGCATGTCAAGACGAATGTGCATTCAGATCCAAGGTTCCATGTGACATGGATGTGTATGAAATGTGCTGTCGTTTGATCAGTGACAATCGGTATCAATTTCCCCAAACTCGGAGTCGGCTTTGGACTTGTACATTGAAATAAGGTGAGAGATCCTCACAATGATGTAACTCTTCCTAACTTAATCAACACTCCTACATGCTTCAAACATCTTTTTTGGATGTTCAAAGTGTCTCTGTGCAACCATTCTTATCGCATGCCAATATTGTCAAAACTGTTAATGCACACTGCGGATGTATTGGATAAACATACGAACCGATTCAGATAAATATTTCTTGAAGTTGGCAATCATTCTTAAACATATTTTGGGTCGATTTTACAAGAGAACAAAAATTTTGATCTTGCACTTGTAGTAAAAAATCATTAGCTACACTTATACTTTGTTGATCCTTGAATGAAAGAGTAGGGTATATACATAAACCAAACGGTGGTGCTATGTTGACTTTGCCCATGTACAAGCAATGTTCCATTATTTTGTTGAAAATTGGTTTTAGATGCATTTCTGGGATAGTATGGTGGCATTGAAAATGGTGGTCCTGGAGGGACATTGCATATCGCAAATATCTTTCCAAATATTTGCAATAACATTTGTGATGTCATTGCACATTAATCACAAGTAAATTGCAAAGATATTTGTGAAATGCTCATATCGAAGTTGTAGTTGAAATTCCACAAGAGTGTAATGAACATCACTCTGACAAAAAATACAATGGCCAACTAGGAACGATGTAATTATCGGTAATCATCAAGCTCAAATATCAATAATGCCACACAATTATAGTTAACATTAACTAATCAACATAATTAAGAATGCTGAAGCCTTTCAAACCTATAAAATGACAAAAGAATCAGCACACTGTTTTTGAGAAGTTATCACATAATTATAGCACCAATTTTAGTAACATTGTTTCTTGCTCCAATTTTCAACTCACTGATCGTGATCAAATTACAGCATAAAGAAAATGAACATGGCAAATTGTTCTTCATGTCCTCCTTGTGTAAATTGGGAAGCAAAACCAAAATGCAAAAATACAAATAAATACTTGGAAATTACGATTTCTGCATAAATTTGCCATTGGAACAACACTGGTTCATGTTTACTCAAACTTTGTAAACTTAATGGCTAGAATATCCTCTACAGATTTCGGTCATCCATGTACCATTTTTAAATTAAAACCAAATTGCAGACCAAAGAAGTCCAATTAAACAATAACTACAATTAAATGTCCATTTCAATTTCTGTTTCAATACAGAATTAACACAAAAGTTACAACAATAAAACAACTGGCATGTATATTCGCTTCCTAAATGCTCATACTTTTAACCTTCTGGACAGAATTTTGTGTACTGGTGTACAATGTGAAATCAAAATAGTAGAATTTGGGTTTAACATATTTTGTCTATGTTGTAAACAAATTGAACTATAAGTTAGAAAACTGGAGATATATAGTATACTGTTTCTTTAAGAGTTTGTAAGAACAGAATAACAGCTGTTTCCATTGGTGCAATTTGCAACTTACTGGTCAGAATATTATGAAATAAAATGAAAACACGACATTATAGTCATCTTCAAATTTCCTTTGATCAAATAAAAATACACTTGTAGAGAAGCTAAATTAAAGTATACAAGAAATAATGATAAAATGTTTATTGATGATTTGCTTCATCAGCACGTGACAGAACAGCTGCTTAATATTAAAAGCATGTATAGTCTTCTTGCAATTTACTTTTTTTCACGAAACATTCTTCACATGCGCCAAAAATGAAACTAGACTTGGGTTTCCTTAATTTAATTAATAGCTTCTTTGTTGGAAATCGTAATGATACTACATGTATTGGAATCCATATTAACTTGTGTAGCTCAGCATGTTTGTCACCTTTCTACAGTTACACTGTAAAAGAAATATAGACGTCCACAGACTATGTACCATAAATCAGAAAAGGCATCTTCTAAAAAATATTAAAAACTTTTAAACAAAACAAGTTTTGAATTTACAACAGGGAAACAGCAAACTTTTTCAGATGAACTGTCATTTTTAAACTAACTAAAAGTAACAGAAATACCAGTGCGCGGCTTGGTCTATGGTTGTTGCCTTTATATTATGTCCATCTTGAGATAGTTGCTCTCCAGGATGCATGTGAACTCCTTTCGCAATTCGTGGTATCTGCCATAAGTGGAAGGGATCTCAAGCACAGGCCCACATGTGTGAGCCTGGGGTGCCCTACCAAGTCCCCTCATTCTATTGAATGTAACTGAGATGGACTGTGTGCAAAGTATTTCAGCCCCTGTGACATGACGAAGAAACTTCTTGAGCATAGGGGCGTCAAGTCCTCTGATAAACTGCTTTGGGTATGACAAAGCCGCTGCTTCCTCACTGTTTGATGGGTTTGCATCAAGGAGCCTGATAACATTGCATGTTGTTGGCTTCTTGCTGTCGTACATCTGGCGTATGGCATCTGGATTGGGCAGAAGAAGTTCCAATTTTGCTCTTGCAGAGGTGGCCATGGCATCAAGGGCAAATTTTGGCTCCTGAATCAGTTCTTTTCGTGCGATCTTAATAAACATCGGTTTGACTTCATCGCCCGATGGGACCGAGTGACAATTAACTCGAGACAACAGATCAAGGTAATCGTCCTGCTCATCCTCATCCAGATCTTCGCTGCGCAGAACTTTGTCTACCAATTGTTGATCTGCGTCACAGAGATACATTCTCAAGGATTCCATGAGACAAGTAGGAGTCACAGAATGTTCACCGTTGATTAAAGCCACTGAGAAAGCATAGGACAACTTAAGTGGATAGACGCCAGTATCCTTGTAGCCCTTGAGAAGGATCCTCCCTACAGCTTGCCATTCGTCCGTATCATAGTCAGAGAATATCGACGGAACCCTTTCCTCTTCTCCGCACGTGTAAGACATAAAGAACTCCTTCCAAAAGGCGGAATAGGCTTCCCGTGACAAGCCCTGATTGTCTGCTCCGGCTTCATCTACAAACTGCACCTTGATGGGCACTTCTACAATAGCTGGATCCATAAATACAGCCATCATGTCTTGTAGAATACAAGATCGACGTATGGTGACGACTGTCGCTTTGACCTCACCTGCTGGTGGAGTTGGTGATCGAGGTGAATTATGTGGTGACGGAAGATCTGGAGTGGAAACTGTAAGATCAGTTGGTTGATGATCACGACTTTCGTCAATACTGGGGAAAACCAGGTTTGTCAGACTGTTTGTGTCCAGGTCAAAGGTGTCATAAACGACCGTTTCTTCTAACTGCTCAAAGGTTGAAGGTCCAGTGATTGACCGACCAAACGCTATTTCGGGGTCAGGTGAACTACCAGAGACTGTCGGAATGATTTCAGTACCTTCTTTCACGACGCCTGCGTCGTATATGGTGCTATCGGTGCTATCAGTGAGTTTCTCCACGTCATCAGTTGACTTGCCATGCTGTTGTGAATCAAGAGTGGATCCTGCACCATCTTCCACATCAAGAGTAGACTTCTTCGACTGACCTTGCAGATTCTTTCGTCATTTAACCCGCGGTGAGTATTCCCTCAAGGGATTTTTGGAGGTGGCAGAATCGTCTTGGTATTCCTCGCTATCAGTTGATGAAGAACACGCTCGAATGCGCTTGGTGGAAGGTACAGCCTCAGCATTTTACACTTATGAGATTGATACATCTCTTCCACCGTGGTACTTCCATCTAAAGCAGCATGGGACGCGTCTGTTATGAAGTAGTTGTATTCTGAAAGTTTACCACGTCTGTTTTTTTCCAGAAGGAAAAAACCACCCCTTCTCCTGCTTTCCGATATTGTCTAGAGTTTGGTCAACTTGAAATGCTTCATGCCTGGTACCGCCACCAGATGGCGCCTTCACTTGCTTGTAGCCTTGTGTGGACTCATCATAATCCAACCAACCAATTTCCACACGTCTTGATTTTTTCTTTGCGTTTTGGTTCCCTTGCTGACTTCTCGATCTGGAGTCATGTTCCGCCCCTCCTTTCTTGACTTTCCTTTTTAGCCTTTCAATAAGACTCGACCTTTTCCCTCCAATTTCGTCACAGGTGCTCGATGACGCAGTAGACTCTGTATCTGTGCTTGCTTTGACAAAAGCCGCCACAGCCACTCTATCCCCATACTTGGGAATATACTTCTCCAGTGCGGAATCGTCCATTATACCGACAACATCGGTATCTATCTGCATAGAGAAAAAAACATAAACATCAACTCATAAAAGAAGATGCATTGTCCGATTTCAGCTCGAATATGCCGAGAAATGGATTTTAAAGTTGAATTGATAAATTTGCAGGATTGCCTATGTTATAATCTTTAAATGAGGCATAGCTCGAAAAATCCACCAACTGGAAGTTATTAATTGATTTGTGTCTAATTGCAATTTTTGACATATTTCAAAAATCAAAATTTGACCCAAATTCATTAATAAATTCCCTCTCGGTCGATTTTTCTGCGCTACACATCATTTAAAAGCTTATAACTTATGCAGTCTTACAAAATTATCAATTAAACTTTATGATCAAGTTTTCAGCATAAATTCTTACTGAAATCGGACAATGCGTCTCTAACATTCGTATCAGGTGTCGTATTAAAGCATCCATATTGGCCCTATAAATGAAGTGTATTTTGATGTAATTAATTCGTTGGGGGTATAAATTCAGTCAGCCGGATGGCTGGTCTTTTTCCTGGTCCAACAATACCCCGTGCCATCTATTGGCTCAAAATCATTCCAGACCTATTCCTTTCTCTGCCTCAGATATAAGCCACATTTCATTAATTAAAATTGTGTTTGCAGACGTGAGACTCCGATCTCATAATTAATATCTTCTCCCCGATACAAAAAACATCTAAAAATAACAATTGTTGCGGTACCCACTGTATATTTGACTTGAACCGGCTAATTGACATCGGCAAGCTAGGTGGTGGAGTGGTTAAGAAGTCTGAACTAGTAAGCAGGAGGTCTTGAGTTCAAATCCCAACCAAGCACACTTCCTTTTTTTCACAAGTTCTCTTAAAGCACTGCGCATACAGTGCTAGAAAAACATCGGGAAGTCCCAAAACTTATACTTAAATACCGTATCTTCTCCCCGATGCAAAAACCATCTAAAATACCTTTGTGTCAAGTCTTGTCTCAGTTTTGTTGACAGTATGAAAGAAGCTGGGCCAGACATAACTATAAATTCAAAAATGCATTACCTTATCTTCTTCCATTCGTTTGATTGTTTCCTCATCCATGCCTCGTTTCTTCAAAAATAAACGCAGTTTTTCGTTCATGCCTTGTTTGGGAACAAAATACAACTTGTCACTTACAAATTACAAAATCTAGAAGTTGTTGAATTGGAAGACAATCAAAGCAGCAAGTTTGGTAAATAGGACACTACGCAAACTTTTCAAATTAACGAAAAAAAAACCAGCGAGTTGACATTCTTATAAAGCAAAATAGCGAACCCAACTTTCCTCCACTTCATATATTCAGCCTATCATTACAACAGCCATTTATCTGTAGGCTGTACTGCAAGTCGACATGCACAGCACGTGCAAAGGGTTGTTTACCGAAAAACACAGAAGAGCAAACTGTGGTACACCCATAGAAGTCTATGGGTACACCATCTACCTGATAACACCACCTCTATGGCTACACCACTTTAATGCGGCACTGCAAAATTTATACATTGTACAAGTTTCAAGGAGGAGCTTTAAAAACGCTGTTCAGTGAAGAATGCTAAATGTATAAGGTTTCATCACTTACCTTGGACGTATTGCTGCTTTTTCCAGGAACATCGATTCGATTTGCCACGGCAGTACAAAGAAAATGCTACAGATATTTCGAGTGAACGAAATCATTATTTCGAATGAACGAAATCATTATTTCGAGGGAACGAAATGCAATAATTTGAGGGAACGAAATCTTGTTTTTCGAGGGAACGAAATAACATTTCGAGGGAACGCAATATTATTTCGAGGGAACTAAATGATTTCGAGGGAACGAAATAACATTTCGAGGGAACGAAATAACATTTCGAGGGAACGAAATAATATTTCGAGGGAACGAAATAATAATTCGAGGGAACAAAATAATATTTCGAGGGAACGAAATATTATTTCGAGGGAACGAAATAAAAAAAAATCTCATAATTTTTTGTCCCTTTAGAGGCTCCGTAGATAGAACATGTACTTCAGGAGTTCTGTAATGATTGTGTTGGTCACAATACCCATGTCCTTTTAGCGTAATGTCCAAGACTCTCGTTAGTAATGCTAATTGCTCAATAACTAATTATGATTTTATTAATGTGCATACTGCCTGATGAAAACAACATTATATGGTAGCGGTTCCCCTCTGAGGACTTCCCGGGTCGGTCTCAACCAATAGCAGTGAGCAGCCTGACCTCTACGGCCTGAGACGCAGATTCGTTTTGGCGGAAGTCTACCGCCAGGCCCGTAGCTCGCCACAGACAGATCACTCTCACACACCCTCACACCACACAGGGCTGACAGACGGGGGACCAACGGGAAAAGAATGGGGGAAGTGGATGCGAGTTTGTGCCTACTCTTTGTTCCAGGACTTTATTCTCCTATATAGGTGCACAGTACCTCACCTACGTGTGGTACTAGTAACTAATCACAACATTATAGGTGCCATGATTTATTATCGATCACAAACTAAATCAAGCTCACACAGAGTATGAGGCTCCCCCACTGCGATTACTCGATTGGATGTAAATGATTGGATGATTGCAACTTACACTATAACTCTGAGCCAAACTGCACTTGCAGGTGACGTTTGCAGAAGGCACTGTATGTGGGGACAGTCGCAGCAGGCAGAGCTTTTTGACTGTGCGTGGCGACAGTCGCTGCAGGAAGAGAACGACTCTTAGCACGCGACTGCTTATAAATACAGAGCGCACAGCATTGCTAAGCAACAAGCGCCTGATAGCGCACCAGTGGGCTATGGATTGCATTACAATATGTAACCAGAAGCAAACAATTAAACAAGTGGTTTTAACTTCTTAGTCAGTCAAATTGACGACCAAAGTTTGAAAACTGCATCCAAATGTAATGTCCATGACGGTGGAATTGCCCATTAATTTAAAAGGCCATAGAATGAAGCATTTCCTGTAACAGTAGACCTTTTTTATCATTCCAGTTCAGAGGGCAATATTACTATTAATATGAAAATATGGATTCTTAAGTACAAAGTGTTTGGTAGTTACAATTAAACGTGAGGTGCATTCAGATTTCTTTCAAGCCATTTCTTCAACGCTCATGTTTTTTGTTTTGTGATTCCGCTACAAGATTTTAGTCTGGTCTCAGTCTTAGTATCAGATATGGTTAAGGCTTGGGTCTCTGTCTTGGTCATTGGGGTTTTAACAGCATGTTATAAGGTGACTGGGTAAGGCTTCTATTTCAGTACATGTCTTTATTTAGGTTTATACGTGTATTAATATACAGTCTTGCTTTTTTGCTCAGTTTAATATCTCAGGGTTCCTTAGAAATAATCATTGCCAGTTATGCACACATCCACATTTTCACATTAATAAAAGGTGTGAATATCCACATGGTAATCCAGATTTGTATTGCATGAAGACCATGTGCCTGTGTAATTCAGTTTTAATTAATATTGTACTGCTTTGCAATTGTATTTGGACTAGGACTAAGGTACTTGGACTCGGCCTAGGCCTCGGCCCCTAAAGTACTCGGAGTACTCTGTACTCGGATTTGAGGACTCGACTCTAACACTGACTAAAGGCCATCCTGATGCTCATCAGCTTGCTACATTTTTTCAAAGCCAGATTCAAGAACTTCAATTTGCTTCTGCCATGGCAAGTCATTACCAAGGGCGAGATTGAAGGAAAATAAACTATCAACAAAATGATCACCAGAGATTTTTGAGGACCCCCTCGGCAGCATGTACGGTCTATGGCATGTATTTATATTTGCCTCAAGACACCACTTAAAATGCCAATTTCTTGTGTTGTGCAATGTACATCACTTTTTTCATAAGTAAGAAGTCTTAACCACTTGCTGTGGGGTGGTTTGAAAAATGCAGTGCACATAATCGGAACTTTTTCAAGATTTTAAGTTTTCAAAATTCTTCGAAAATCATTTCATTTAATGGATGTTTACACCCACACAAATGACTGTCCAGTGGCCACTCTAGTCTGACAGACACAATTTATTGACGCCTGAGTATTTCAGCCAGGCCTGCAGCCTTGTAAAAAGAGCCCAGATTGCGCGGTGTTATATAAATTTCTTTTGTTCACGAACTTGGCTCAGTGTGCTGCTGACCTCTTTTCAATAGGGGCCAGATTAGCGTGCAGCGGTGCTGTGTGGCTTATCGCTGCCGTGTTGAAGCGCTTTTGTTCCCGATGGTAATCTGCTCGCACTAAATGCCCCAAGCCGTGGTATACTGTTTCAAAACAAGGCTGGATTATCTCCACCATTGAGTAGTACAATTTGTAGATTCAAAGATCTTGAAATCTGTACTTGAAGAAAAACTTCAGTGTTAAAAGTGGAGATTGACGATTGTATATGGCATTGGATTGCCCATGAAGGGATAATTTGAGTTAAATCTGGTAGTGACCAAAAGAATTTTGAATTTTGTTGGAGAAAAAGTGGAGATTGTAAAATATTAAACATAACCTGGAAAATGGCAGTGAATTGACCAAAACTGAGGAGTTGTTTAAAAGGAAACCAAGTTAAAGTACATGTAGCTACAAAGACGAATGAGAAAGTACCTACTACTGACCTAAATGCATTTTTCGTGTTATCACTTCACATACATTCCTTTGGTACATGTATCTAAATTGTTTTTTTCCAGCTCTTTCTAGGGCAAGTTAATCAGCCCACAGAGTCTGGAAGATCAGCTGGTTCTTTCAATTCAACTTAAGGGGAAACATTCAATATGTAATCCATGGTCTCGAAATGAATAACTGCATATATCACTGTCTCATATCTTGACCATGCAATCTCAAAGGACAAATGCGTGCCCATAGGTCTGGCTGAATTTACACAACAGTACAATACTACAATGCTCGGGTACCTGTATATGAACATTCCCCTTGGCTCCCGAATCTTGCATACATTTTTACCAAACAGAAGGAATTTGCTTAATAAAAGGAATATATTTAGAACTGATAATGGCTTGCAAGTTGGGGAAAATCTTGCTCATGAAGAACAATGGCTCACATGTGGCACATTATCATTTGGCTCAGAAACTTTGATCATGGTGATATGGTTGGCGTGATCATGATTGATCCTAAGGCATTTGACACCGTTGATCTAGATATACTTATCCAGAAACTAAAGCGTTACGGTGTTGACGACAATGGGATTAACTGGCTTCAAAGTTTCTTAAAGTGTCATTCTCATTATACCACAATTAACGGAAAGAGCTCGAGCTTTCACGCAGTAACTTGTGGAATACCACAAGGATCCATTGTCAGCCCACTTATGTTCATCATTTACATTAATGACCTCCCATTAATGACCAACCACTGCCCAAAACGGAATCCCTGAGGCGGAGTTTCTGTTACAGAGGTGCTCAGACTTGGAATTCACTAAATTATGACATACAGACTGCAGACAGCATTAGTGGCTTCAAATGCAAGTTGAAGGCTACAAATGTCTAACGAGATTACTGCTTTGTTTCATGTCATCCAGTTGTTTTTATTGTGTATGCGATATTAATCAAATCTTTTACTGCTGTTTCTGAATTGTTTTAGTAAGTTTTAAACCTTCTATTTTTAGTTGCCTAGCGTCCATTTTCCTGCTCAAGTTTAACTTAAATACATGTGCTTTTTGTTAATCTCTCGTTTTAAGTACATATAGTAAACCACTTGCTGCTGGATGGATTTTTCTTGGTCAAAACAAAGATGCCGGGTCCTTTTCAAGATTTTCCGGTTTCAAAATTCTTCAAAAATTCATCATTTCATCTAATGGCCATTTATACCTTCATGAAAGACTCTTTGGGTACTACTCTAAAGCTGACAATGAACCTTCATTGACTTTTGAATATTTCAGCCTGGTCTGCAGCCTTGGAAAAAGAGAAAAAAAAATGGAAAATACACATGCAGATAGAGAAATTACTTTGTGACTTCACTCGCATCAGTCTTAGTTAATCAGTTTGCCAGTTTCAATCGTTTTGAACAACACTTGCCTGAGCTAATATTTCTTAACATTCAGACTTTGAACATGCACCACTGTAGCTCCAGTACTTGGCATTTTCAACTTGAGTTTTTTGCATGTAGGTTGACAGTGTATGCAAAAATGTCAATGCAGATACATTCATTAAGAAGACCACCACAGTGTGAATTGGCAGAGTAGAGTTGCAAATGGGTGCACACATGTAGGTGACTTAAAATCACTTTATGCAGAAGCACCCACTCCTCGCCTGGAAAGACCAATGCTGGTTGGGGGTTCGTTTTGTCGGTAGTGACACGCATGTTAAGCATGCATCTCATAGTCATTTGTGAACAAGCGAAGTTAAGTTTCTACTAAAGGAGCCTCCACTGCTGCAAAAATTGCCCCCCGCATTTGGTTCAGCTCAGAGCCCAAAATCAGCAGCTGATCTACCAAACAATTGAGTGGACTCTCTTGTGATTGTTTAATTGTGTTGCACTGTCCTGAATATATTGTTACAGAACATTATCAAACACCTAACTGTGGTTGTCTATTATATTTATACCAGGGACTGGGTATTAACCACCAATTACAAAATGTTTGTAGTTTCTACAAATACATTCCATTTGTATATAGTAATGGGGTCTTAGAACAATTAGGGGTCATGAGTGGAGTTCAAATTCAAGGATTTAGGGGGACTGCCAGACAAAAGAAAAAGATAACTGCACTGACCTGTTTCTTCCGAGATGCATTCTGCTGTCAGTGACTGAAGCAAAGCACTAGAAAATTCCACAGCACTGTCATCTGAGACCTACAATGGTCAAAGAAGGTATAGTGTAAATCCAAAATATCGTCACCAAATTTTGAGGCCTTTGAACAAATCACAGAAAGTTAATTAATATACTGATGTCATCCAAGCATTTGCACTCAATCTGTACTACCAAGTTAATCAGGGTTTTGTGACTAAACAGTTACCCAGTGTTTAACAAAGGCTTTACCTCCCCTTGCCAAATGATCGAACTAGAAAACAAAGCACATACTAAAACTGTTAATTCTTACAATCATTTTGGTTTATTCTCATTATCATTGTGGCCCAGAGGCCACAAGTGATATACTCCTGTATATACATATATTCCTATAATTCCCAAGTGATATATTCCTAAATGGTTCCATTCCCACACGAAAAGACACTTATGCCCTTTTTGTAGTAGTAATAATTATACAATAAATGTAAATGAAATGTTTCTTTAATTTGTAGTTGATGACCAAATGTTCGTTTGAAACTTAATTCGGAAGTAATTCTTTTTTATCTTGAGCACCATGTAGACATCTCAAAGCATGTAACAACAACCAAGCTTTCCTGCTGAGATTTTCAGTCTATGTGGTGAAGGTTTGGGCAGACCTGATGAAGGGTTTCCTACTTTTAAGGCGCTGCCTAGGGAGGGCAGCATGGACCTTGGTGTGGAGGGGATGTGATTCTTCCATAGCAGCTTTAAGGGTTGCATGTCTTGTGGCAGCTTCTCTTCAGAGGCGATGAGGTGCGATGCCTGCTAGTACAGGAAGCTGATGAGTAGGAGTGGGTTTCAGGCAGCCTGTGATGGTTCGGAGGGCAGAGTTGAGTGTCTAGACGCAGTGTTTGGCCGGAGCATAGGCAAGGGCAAGCGTGGAGGAGCGAAGGGTAGTGAAATCAGCACCCCAGTCACGACTGCACAGACTATGTAAGAAGCATACTCTTGCAGACACTTTACCAGCAACATTCTGCGCATGGTGGCAGAAGGTGAGCGAGTGGTCTAATTTCACTCCAATGTAAGTAGGCGTGGCACAGAATGAAAGGTAGGCTTCATGGAGCTTGACTTTAAGCTGGTGGTCCGCCTCCTTATTGTTCAGATGGAACACAGAGCAGGTGATCTTCTGTGCATTGAGTTTCAGGCGCCATTAGTGGTAGTATGCCTGTAAAATCTGCATGTCTTGGCCAAGGGCGCACTTGGCTTCCTTGAGGGAGTTTGAGGTGAAGAGGATGGCTAGGTCATCCGCGTAAGTGTATTTGGAGCTGCGGGTATGGGGCATATCTGCTATATAGAGATTGAAGAGTGCTGGAGCGAGAACCGAGCCTTGGGGAACGCCATTCTTAAAGGTTCTGGTTCTGCTTTACCTGTCATCAATTAGTACTTTGAAGCAACGGTCTGAGATTATTTCTGTGATGACATGGACCATCGACAGATGGGCTAGGTGGAGTTTGAGGATAAGACCATGGTGCCAGACTGATTTGGTCGACTGCTGCAAGTACCTGGTCCTCAGTGCTGCGCCCTTTCGTGAAACCTGCTTGTTCAGGAGAAAGTGCTTGAGGATGGGTTCAATCCGGTTGAGGATCAGCCGTTCAAACAGTTTCAGGGGCATGGACAAAAGCGAGATGGGACGGTAACTCTTGGGGTGATTGCTTGGTTTATTGGGCTTTAGAATGGCCACGACGTTTGTTTTCTTCCACTGGAGGGGACTTTGGCTGCGAAAAGACATTGTGACATAAAATGTCTGAGTTAGTCAAGGAGGCGGAGACCAGCATGGGATAGTTATTCAGGATGGATGTTATCAGGACCAGGGGCTTTCCCAGACTTGAGTGTGCCTAGGGCTTGCTTCATTTTGAAGGGTGTGAAAGCAGTCAGCGTGCTTTACGAACAGCATCAAGGTGTAGCTTCAGTTGGGATGCAGCCTCTGCGGCATCTCCCGCGTTTGATGTGTTCTGAAATGGCCTGGTGGAGCGTATCACACTCTTTGTCCAGATGTACTTTTTCCGGCATCTGCGTGGGAGGGATGCTTTTGATGCTGCACTGACTGCATGGAGGAAAGCAGTGTATGCTTCATTAACCACTTCGTGCCGGTGCATTTTTCAACGATGGGATGCTGGGCCGGCATGACTATCATTTTTCCTGTTTTCAAAATCCTTCAACAATTCATCATTACATTTAACAGTCGTTTATAGCCACACGGAGTAATCTTTAGGCACTACTCTAAGTTGACAAGTGACCTTCATTGACACCTGAATATTTCAGCCAGGCCTGCAGCCTTGTAAACAGAGCCCAGATTGCGCGGTGTTATACAACTGTCTTTTGTTCACGAACCTGGCTCAGTGCACTGCTGACCTCTTTTCAATAGGGGCCAGATTAGCATGCAGCGGTGCTGTGTGGCTCATCGCTGCGGTGGTGGAGAGCTTTTGTCCCCGGTGGTAATCCGCTTGCTCTAAATACCCCAAACCCTGGTATACGGTTTCAAAATAACGCTGGATTATCACCTCTTTTGAGAGTGAAAAATGCTGGTAATGCCCAGCAGCCTGGTCTTTTGTTTGGAGTACGGTCTTTTGTTACAGGGCCCTGTTTCCTTTGTCCGAGTTTGGAGACCCCGGCCACACATATAAACCATACGGCTCCGATTTCGGTGTCCCCGGCTAGTAGTGGTTAATATTGTTAGACCATGGGCAGGGAAGATTGGCTGCTAAGGAATCTGTCTGTTCCCTGTAGTTGTTCCAATCAGCCTTATGGAAGTTCCACTTTTTAGCTTGGTGTGTGCATATTGGGGACACAAGGTGTGTGCCCCTGATGATGATCGGTCTGTAGTGGCTTTGTGGAAAGCGGTCCAACATTAATCTTTCAGGGATGTCAGCAGAATTGCTCTGCCACCAGGCCAGGTCTGGGTTGGTAGATAAGTCCCAGCAGCTGGAGTGGAAAGTAGCTGGTTGGCCTCTATCGAATAGGAGAATGAGGCCAAGTTCGGAAGCCCAGTTGCACAGCTCTTCGCCATTGGCAGTACTATAGTTATATCCCCAGTCAGTATGCTGGCAGTTGAAATCACCAGCGTACAACACAGGAGGTGGTGCTCAGGGTAGGTCCCAAGGTACAAGCAAAATAGGAGGGTCTTGTAAATGTTGATTATGTGGAGTCCTTGCAGTTTGATAAGGTGCCATTGAAGAGCAGAGGAGTCAGTGGAAGTGGTGATGACGTTGCAGTCTTTCACAGTTGACTTCACATACGTGGCAATACCATGATGTAGGCTGGTTGTGAAGGCAAGAAGGTGGAGAGAAGTACTCTTGAAGGAGGATCACAAGTACATCATGTTTGGAAGCAAGAAGATGTATAATGTCTCTCTTGGCAAGCGTGAAACCCTTTACATTGTAAAGTGAGTTGTAAGATCCCTGGGGTAGACATTAGGGATCAATGGCGGGGGGGGGGGTCCACAGACGGATACTCAAATTAGCAAGCTTAAAGTAACAAACTCAGAGTATCAGCCCACTGGCAATGTTGTCAGGCCACAACCAAAGATGGATAACGGTGATCTTTCCCACAGTTGATATGTCGTGTCTACTGTGTTGTAATTGTGTAATCTTGCAGGTATGAGGGTGGATAGCTGCGGTGGTGCTGTGCACCAATCATTTAGGGAGATGTGCACTGCGTGGGGGACACTGAAGCACTGCTTTGTTCACATATGCTACTCTCTTTACATTGACCGTGATGGAGCCCCCAGATTATTAAGCTTCTGTTCATACACTTCTGTTCACAGCTATGCTTGTGGAATACAAGTTAGCCCTAATCACTTTTTCTGCTGTGATCGACACTACTGTTGATATAAAACTCTCACAAATACTGCTGTATCTTCTCATCTGCTGCTTCAATCTTGCCAATACCTTTCAACGGAATGTGATGGAAATATTGTCTTAAAATTCAACCTGTCAACGACCCCGAGTGCTTTATGAATCCCAAGTTTCTATTGTAAACCACTTTTGTTATAAATTTGAGATTTCTCCCTCCTCCCTCCACAAAACAAAACAAACCAAAACAAAACAGAGGTCAACAAAGGACATCACAATCAATAACTTTCCTTGTACTTTCATATCTATTTTGCTCAAGTGTTTGAATTTGTCAAAGTGTTTTGATTAATCTTGCAATAAAATATACATATATTACCATGGTATAACAAAACTATTGTTGCCTGCTCTGATTGGCTTCATTAGTTTTGTACACCCTTGTTAAAAATTGCACAGGTGTACAGAACACTATAGACCCCAACACCACAGACAACAATTGGTTAACTGTTTAATTTTTGGTAATAAACCTTTTAGAAACATGGCGGACACAGTAAGAGGGTGATATCTGAAATAGGTATTAATTTGGAGTAAAACCAATATTTCTCTCAGACCAAATAGTGTCCTCCTATTGTTTCATCCATTCGATAACAGGATAATGACTGAAATAGTGTTACTGAGTTTGGTTATTAATCCAGTTTTCTTTAAAAATAGTAAGGTTACTAGGTAACTGATCTTTACCAAAACACAGGCCTATCCAAAATGGCCTAATTCCAAAATTTCCCATTTGCTAAGATAGTCTGGCCCAAGTTCAATCAGTGAATATTAGTTGACCAATATAGGCCCATTTTGCCCTGTACTTGGGATGTTTTATGTATAGGCTGCAACTAAATACCAGCCACAGGCTGACAAATATTTGGTGATTGAAGTTGGCCTTAATTCAAATAAAGTACTTTCCTAATGGCCCAATTTTATGGCACATTCCAAAATGGTTCAATTCCAACACAATTGTCTAACAGCCTAATTCCAATGTTCCATATCCTAAAAAAAGTCTGACTGTAACATGGTATAGGAACATTAAAGATTTAACATAATTTCAACCATTGCCCTCTGTTCCAACAGCATATTCTGAATGGTTGTACCTGATAACGGGTTAGGTTGTACACCAGGGCGGATGCAGTCCCACACAACTCATCGGAGCCACTCAGAATGGCGGACACTATCAAGCGGGACACAATGTCACGATTGCTCTGCATGGAGCCATCTTCCAATGTCCAATGTCGAACCTGAGTCAGCCAAAGTTTCCCACCGTAGCATGTGCAGATGTTACACAACTATTTTACACAACAGGATAGGAGAAATAACACAAACAATCTTCCTTTTTATCAGATATGATCTCTGCATCATTTTTACATCAAGGCAATGTGTACACTATGCATCATCTGCTGACTACGATCCTAGGAGAATGCAACACACTAGTGCATGTTGCTACTGCTATCCGCTCAATACCATTTCAACAAAATCAAAATGTACTTTGAACTATGCAAAGCAAAAAAAACCATTATTTCAGTGGTGATTCTCAATCAAAAAGAAAGCATTTGCTTCAAAGTAGCCACATTGTTTAAATCTTCTGTTGAAATACTGCATGTTTAGTGTTGTGGTTACTTGTCTCTCCACCACAGTTTGTGTATCACAATAGTTATGTGCAAAAGCTCAGTAAATAATAACCCCCATTATTCTTCATGCATAAATCACAGCACCTTAAATCATGTGAATTCTCCTCTGACCTACAGTGGGTTGAGTTTACTACTGCATACCTACCAGATTACTGATACCCATGCATTATTTCCTAGTCCATTACTTCCATTCGCTAAATTCCTGATCACTAGTAGTGCACCCCCACTCACTTGACTCCTGTGAAGGTGGCCACCATGTTCTTCCTCTTTCTCAACATGCAAAGTGCACTAAGGCCCATGGGGAGGAGGCAGGGAGATTGGTAATCTGGTAGGTATGCAGTAGTAGACTCGACCCACTCTAGGTGGGGGGGAGAGTCTAATGCATGCAACTTACGCAGATTACCAATATGTGCAGAGTAGCACCAAACCAGTGGACGTGGGAAGGCACCACCACCACCTAATCACTGCTAAGGAGGCAAATGAGATTAATACAGATACAAATACATATACATTGCAATGATAGAGCATTCTATCAGAATGAGAAGAGCACAAACCAAACTCACGTGATTGCTTGAGTGTCTCCTCTTGCAAGGGTAAGGGATGGTCAGCAGTTGAGTTACTGTGATGCCAACCGGAGTACAGCCAGTCAACGTGTATGATTCCCCTGCAAAACGTCACCAAGATGAATGCCGTAGGGGTCTTCCAACAAGCAGTTTTACAAATCTCTATCACAGAAACCCCTTTGAAACAGGTCCATAAGGATGAAACGGCTTGGAAATCGTGGCAAGAATATGTCGTCTAAATTGGTCATCTAGGCTAGAGGGCCAGTCAACGTTACCAAAATTAATAGTGTGTGAGACCATGAAAGGAGGATTCCCAAAGACACAGTGTAGAGCCGAAGGTAGATGTGTTAGCAGTTCTCATGGCCTCAGTGAAGAGAATATTATAAGCACACCTTGGCAGAAATCATTGCAAAATCATATTAAAGGTAGCATAAGGTAAATGGTGTAGAGTATTCTAGCATATAACTATGTAAATAATGTCTGACAGACACTGCCAAAAGGTGTTTGCACAGTGCATGCATATCAACCTAGCATCATGGGTTGCGATAGGGTAGCTAAGTTTGACGTCTGAGAAGATCAGCCATTTGGAATAGATGAAGTTAACGGCCAAGGAACCAGCTTAAGGGTAATGACAGAAGAAGAGGCACCTTACCTATCAGCTTTGATTCATGGCCCAATATCATTACGAAGATTAGGGCAAGGACGGCAGTACTTGCCAATAGGAGAACGAAGTACTCTATAACATTAGAGACGAAGATGTCTTGTCAAAGAGAAGAGAATGAACAAGGCTTTGAATTGTAGCCTACGACGTGGGTGAAAGGAACGCCATGGCATTATCACCCAAAGAGAGTATGTGTAGAGGATATCATCAGCAGACCACTATCCAGGAATTAAGTAGCTACTGGGAGTGAAAAGGGGCAGCTACACCAAAATGTGTGGTGATGAAGCCTTTACAAAGATTTGGATGAGGACTTTGGAAGTGGTCAAGAACACACAACGAATCCTAACTGGAAATGAACTATTAGGAAGGAAACACTCAATGGACATGCCAGAAAGAGGATACCTTGAGTCAGTATAGTCTAAGGGATGGAAGTTGATTGGGGAAGCACATTGGGTAGCTGTGACAGCAGAAGACAGCTAGATGTGATTGGTGACTGCAGGTCTGAGTCCTGTAGAAGAAAGAGAGTCAGTTACTGCATTTATCGGCATTTGAATTGAAGCCCCACACTGTTCGTCATGCGATGAAAATAGAGAACTTTTTACTCCCAGTGTAAATGTTATACTATGAATCTGGGAAAATTAGGCCTCAGGTTTAGGAAAGTTTAAACAACCTGAATAAAAGATGTCTTTCCTGGCCAATTCTGGCAGAATCACTGGGTAACAGAGAGGGGTGTGTAGACGAGCAACCCTACCCTGCTAAAAAGGGACAGTCTAACCAAGACCTGTAGGTGAGGGAGTCTGGCACAGAACAACCGCCACTAGATGTTCCAGGTATTAAAGATTGCTGGGTACCTAAGGGACTGGCGAAATCATGTTTCGATATTGTGTCTGTTCTACTGCATGAATCTTCTTTGAGAGTAGACCACTGTGGAGTTGTCGCTCTGGATTTGAACCAAGACACCAACTAAGTGCAGCTGGAAGTGACGAAGGGCACTGAATACGGCCTGAAATTCCAGCAGGTTGATGTGTTTGTTGCGGAAGGGAAAGTCCTAAACTCCGGATGCATGAAGCACAGGAAGGGAGGCCCCCCATCCGAATAGCGATGCATCAGTTGTCATTGTGATGTTTGGCTTCAGAGGAACAAAGGGACAACCCGCTGACGGGTGCTCGCTGATTGTCCACCACCAAAAGTGGTTGTGAATATCTGGTAGAAGAGGAACCAAGGTAGAAATCGGATCGCTCTTGCGGCGATACCGAGTCAGGAGATACAGTTGAAGTGGCCGCATCCGCAGTCGACACCAAGGAACGAGGTCGACAAGGCTGGCCATAAATCCGAGCAGGCGGGACCAGGATCGAATTGAAGATCGAATAAAGTCCCTCATCAAGGCCTCGTAAAGCTAGGGCCGCAAAGTCCGGAGAGACCCGAGAGGAGTCTTCACAGGCTCAGGCAATATACTCCGATAGAAGCAGAAGAAAGGCCAAACATCGGAGGCCAAAGCGGGACGCCGTATCAACGCAATGCCCGGAATGCCCGGAACCCGCAGCACAAAAGGAAGGGATTGCTCATACTCCCAACGATAGCGATCAAAGGCATTGGTGCAGAAAATCCGCTCATCCCAATGCATAGGTGTAGCTACCTAGGGCCCCCGGACTGCTTGGCCATGCCACAGCTGCCGGTTGCAGCGCCGGGAGTCGGCATAGAAGGCGACGGCAGAAGACCAGCAGGCTTGGCTATTGTTTGAACGCACGGACCACGGTGAGCAAAGAGCCCTCTAACCCTTTAACGGCCATACCCACATAACACATCACAGTAGGTCACAACCCAACCTATATATGATGCACAGAGAAAAGGGGCAGAAAACCCCTAGAAAACATAGTGTGCAAGAAACGAAATTTGAAAATAAGCACTCTTACCAATAGACAGGAAAACACTCTTTAATTCATAACAGGAATCAAGTCAGTTCAACAGCATGAAAGGTACGGAACTTGAGAATTCAAGGGGTAATAAAAGACACATCCGTAAACTATAAGTGCTGAGAAAAGAAGGACGAACGTGGCAGTGGGACCGCATTGCATTGTGGTGGGTGAGGGGGCAGCATGCATAATCAAGTCTTTTCAGCGAATTGTAATAGGCACATGGAAAATTTGCATATGTAGGCTGGACAGGGGTATGTGAACACAGGAGACTTCGCGAACAGGAGTATTCCATGAAAATCAGGAAGTGCCAGTAGAAACCAGTAGTTGAGAGTCCATCCCTGGTTTCAACTGCTGACAAGGGTGTGCCTCAAAGGTAAGAGCAATCAGGTTTACAGGATTCGTCCTCGGGTCAAAGATATGCTTGTGTGATAAAAGCCTGGGCAAAGGACAAGAGCCGAGCTTTATACCAGAGAATGTATAAAGACAGGATTCTCAAGATTTAAAAAACTTGAATTCCCATGGGAGGACTGGAATGGGAAGTAAAACAATTTAGGTCCCAATGAAGCCTGGATTGAATCTGACAGGGGTTGAGGTAATGCTACAGGAACCCGTGTACGTGTAATAATTACATGTATCAACAAAGATTGGAGTTCAATAATGACTTCAGATGCATGAAGGGCAGACATCAATTCGATAGGTAGCCGAACGAGCAGACAAAGGTATTCATCTGTCTGCTAGAACCTTACTGCTGTAGATAGTGCCTACAAATTCTGGCATTGAAGGCACCTGCGAAGTGAGGTAGCCATTAGCGTTAGACCCAAGGGGATAAGGGCACGCAGATGTTCCCTTTTGGTCTGCATCTCCCAGCGCTGCCTACAAGGATTGAGGAGAAGACAGAGCAGGATTTGAGTGGTGTTCCAGTATTTTGTCTCCAAACACTTTGTGACCACTGGTTAGTTTACAAAAGGTTTCTCCCGTATAGGGATGGATGGAATTAAATCAGCACCATTACACGGGAAGTTCACCACACCCATTCTTGAGCAAACTAGGTGAAGATAGACAAGAGAACCTCATGAATTGTAAAGAAATATACAAAATATGGCAATTGGCTGCAGTCGCTTTCCGTATGTGTGTGTACTACTTAGCTGCGACTGGACTGAATGGTTGAAATGGCAGTTGGCTGCGGCGCACTGATGGTTACACTGACCAATCACAGGGCTCCTTGTTATTTATGCCCGAATGGCAAGAACAACAAGCAACAGCTGTAAGGTGCAATTGCACGTGAGTGCACTTTTGCAGTGTGAACACTTTCTGTTGAGGACGCACGTTGATGTGGACAGGCAGTGATCTTTGTCCATATCCATGTGCGGTCTCAACAGAAAGTGTTTACTGTTCATTACAATATCCAAATCTATGGTGCACGCTCTATCCATGCGCGGTTTCCAGTGAAGGATTGTTGCGCACACCTGCTACATCGAGGTCGGGACTGGTATCCTGCATTAAACCACCCGCCGATATAAAAAATTCAGTTCCGTTTTTGTCGGATTAGGGGCTTCTGACTGACCAATTGGTTACCCCTATAACGTTCATATTTTGTTATGCTTTTTATTTGGGTTTATAAACCTAAATTTGTGAAGAAACCTCCTATTTTATAAGAATAACCTCGGTCAGCATAGCTGGCTTTATAATATGCAGGGTTCCTGTATGGGAATAAGTTCATCAATGATCTCTCTTAGAAGTGTTCAACATGTTCATTTTGTTTGTATATCTTTTTGATTAAAGATGTATAAATACACAATGTTGTAGAAATCTGATTTTTATTAAAATGAAACAGTTACTTATCTTAATAATTGAGGAACAAAAACAGAGAATTGCATTGTGGGCATGATGATCGTGATGAAAAGGTGAGAGCGATGCTATACTGATTGGGAACACAGTACGCAGAGGCAGTAGAGCACCCTCCGTCAGCTATGGACGGTCATTTTCATAATTTCTTAATTTAAAAAATTTTTTACTGCCAAATGCGAAGACACTATATTACATCATACCTCTGCCCATGCTGAATAACCTAGTTTAGTCGCCTTTGAGGTAGGGACTTCCCCTTGGCTTGTATAAGTTTTACCAGAGCCTGCCTCTTGCTAAGTCCCATGGGAACATGTACTAATAACTCTCTTTGCCACATGGCCTTATCGGATTATTTACTCAAAGGCTGCCTGGGCCAGCCAGGGCCTGTCCTATATAAATTGTCAGTCTCTCTGATGTGTCTCTGAACTGTCTAGACAGCTGTCTGGGTAGTTTCATGTTGTGGGGGGGTCACATTTTTTGTTGACTTGGTGGCCCCCCACTAGATAAAGGGTACTGTGACCATACTCTGACCTTTCTTCTCAGATTTGTAGGCATTGGTAGACAACCAGACACACCCTCAAATCAATTTAAATACCATTACAAGTGTCTTTGAGGTTGGGCATGATTACAAGTGGCCGTCTATCATAGACAGAAGGGGCACCATGATTAGTTAAATGCGGGGTCGGTGCATCAGAGGGTTCAGGCACAAAGTGTGCTGTTGATCGGCCTTTCCTTTTTATTCGTAAACCAAACATATAATGAGCAGACTGAATTCATATTTGGCAATAACTAATTGAACATAAGAGCAACGGTCAAATAGCTAGATTGTGTTGACTTAAATATCTCCTAATTCATATGATTTTGGGGGGTTGGGGAGAAGGAGACGCTCTCTTAAAACCCTCAGCCCTTACGTAGGCCTACATCAAACAGCTGGAAACTTTCACATGTAGTTGTTTGGAGTCCTCTGTAATCATAAGTGCCTTCCAATATTTTTGTCAATGTTTTTTGCCTGTGAAGAAAGGTTGCTGAACATTTTTGTAACTCTGGGCTTAAAATTTATTGGCTTATTTTGGGAGGTTGAAGTTTATGATCATGCTGGAGTACTGTATGGTTATCGGGCTATGGATCCCCCAACAATGTACTGTTTCAAAATACTCAATGTTTCTCAAAATGTGTGATTTTTTGTTTTAAACTTAAGGCCCTAGAGATCACGATTATTAATCGCTGTTATTGACTCTCATATCAGTCTAGTTTATTACCAAAAAATACTTATTTGTGACTGTGTTCTGAAAGAGTTCTCCATCCCTGAAAAAAAATGTATTTGGTATAACTTTTAAAATGAGACAAATCAACAAATATCAGTAAATTGCTAGCAACAGAAATTTACTAAAGCCTGGCTGGATGATGCCCCCTCCCCTCTCGACACGGAAAAGCTGGATACCGCTACCAGGAGTCCCTTTTATCAAATTTTGTGGACATGTTTTGTCAGTCTATTTTTAGTCCACCTGTTGACACATAATACAAAGGCATGTAATGTAAATCCTGAAAAAATGGCTAGGATTTGTACAAATCCTAAATTTTAGCTTCCCTGAAATAGGCTCAGCTTGCATGCAGGTAACTAGGCCAACTGTCACTAATGCATGCCACAGCCTCGCCCCCAGCCAGATGTTGAGTGTACTCTGCATGGAGATCAATGGTACTCAGGGCTGAGAACCACGTTTTGAGTGCTTTATGTGTGTGTGCGCAGCTCTGAATTTCGTATGCTGAATAATTGCATGCCCACTGTACGAACTGCACTGGAGAGCGGTTGAAAATACTTGTAGTCCAAAATAACGTTACTTCTGAGTTTATTTCCTGTTTTTGTCTTTTGTGGTTATGTGTCAAGTTTTTGCCTGATTTTTGATCCTTTATATCCTGGACTCCATCTGTAACTTAGTACAGTCAGGGAGTCCACCTGAGCTATTGGAATGCCTAGTCACCTGGGCTGGGCCAAAATGGAGCTCAGTCCACCTGTGGATCGCAGTTGTCTAGTTCACGCCTAGGTGCCCCAATGACGAAGCCTCACACACTGGGGGTATCAGGCATGTGCTAGTCATAGGGGATCTGCGGGCAAAGCGCGGTATCATCTCCTGCAGGCCTCCATGAATAGGTACCGGTGGTGGGAAGGTTACACTCGGTGGGCTGCTCGTACATAGTTTTAAGTCCTATTCACTGGGATAGCCAAGAGAATGATGGGAAGTAGACCAGGGTAGCGTACTTCTCTGTTTCTTGGCCAGGCGCTACCAGCGCTGACTGGGCGTCGGTTGGGGGCTGATGCAAAGTGTAAAAATAGGAGTTATTTGAGCCATAGCTCCCGCTGAGAATGCGTGACCTGGTCTGGTATTCACCGGAGGCCATTCCAGAGACAACGTAGGGTGGCCTGGTAGAATGCAGCATCTACTGCATGCCTGGATGCACCAAAGAATGGTTGGCTTGAGGCACAGGCGTAGAGGTGGAAGGTAGACGATGGAGCAATATAAGATATACAGAGGCCTCAACTGCAAAGCAGACTGGCTACGTGCAGTGTGGTCTGCAATGTGCATGTGTGACCTGTATTGTATCCACTAGGCCACATTGGCCAAGGCAGGGGGAGGCCCAGTAGCACGTAGTGTCTACCCATGCTTGAATGCCCCTGGCAAAGGGTGACTGAGAGCAGTGGTTCAAGGTGTGGGGCGCTCTGTTGGACTGGTGCGTGGCAGCATACGTGGGGTCGTCCAATCACGAGCTTTGACAGACAAGCCACATGAATAGCAGCAATCATGAATAAGGGAAACACCTGGCAAGAAACATCCCACAAAGTTGGGCGGGCTGTGCCCGGTCAAACCTGACTGTCAGGAGTTCGAAATTTACGGCCGCAGTAAGTGGTGGAGCAAGGCACCATACTGCATGAGGAGCAAACAGCCTTGAAGTAAGGGTCGAGCAGCATTCTTTTAAACGGTAAGCCAAGCTGACTGCAGAGTGCTGAGTTACGCTCCGTGCTGCCTACATGAGGGGCATACCGTGGAGGAGCGGGAGTGGGCCAAACGTGATGCTTGAGGAGGCCCTGCATACTACAATGACATCTAACCCTATGGGTGTGCTGGGCAATGAGTTGCTCGTGTCATCTCATGAGTAGCAAACTCAGTTATGCCCAGAAGTCTAAGATGGGAGACTAAGGGCCAGTGATGCTCAGTGCTCGCAGATGGCCCACAAGGAGAGCTCTGCTCTAATGATGCCCCTTGGCAACACCTAACCCTGTGGGTGTTAGTGAGCTTGAGTCACCCGAATGCTCTCTCAATTGGCAACTCAACTTCACTCTGGAAGGCAGGAGTGGAGCAGCCGGACCAGAGATATTTGATCTCGAAGGGCCCGCGGGCAAGCAGCGCAGTGTACCGCGTACAACAGTAACCCACCGCTCGCGAGTTCTCGAATATCTCGATGCTCGACAGAATTGAACTGGATTAAACAAGGGTATCACACAGTTGTACCTAAACCGACCGAAAGGGAGGGAATAGTAAACCTACGCACAGTCCTATTCCCTAGGTGAGCAAGGACCACAACGACCGTACCACTATCCTTACTAACCAGCGATCCCTGGCCCACGAATGGGTGAAGAACTCTAAGTGGGGTGAAGCTCTTAAAATCTCCCTCTAAAAACTTGAATCTAATACATAGAAAGGGAGATAAAATACAGACAGAAAAAAGGGGAAAGCTACAAATACGGTGGAAAACAAACAGAATCACTGAGCCAAAACAAATATAGAATCACAAGACAACTGCTCTCTAGATATTCTGATAAGAAACTAGTACAGTATATACAAAAATACGGAGATAAACACACTAAATGTATTCCGATACCAATAAATCAGATATATGAAACAGAGTGCAACCAGGCGAGAACCTAGCAAACTACGTCAAATAAGGGTCAGTCTGCCAACCTGCACAAGACTGAAAAAACGAATGGTAAAATATATATCAAAACATGGGGAAAAGGAACAGTCTTACCGTCCCCAAGAACAAAAACAAACAAGTAAATAAGAAGATTGAGAAATAAAACTGAAAACACGTAGTAGTGAAGGAAACTGGAGCCGGAGCAAAGCACGTCAGATAGTAACGGCACAACGAAAAAGTGGAAGAACATGGTGGCCACCTTCACGGGAGTCGAGCAAGTGGGGAGACACTACTAGTGATCGAGAATTTAGCAAATGGAAGTAATGGACTGGTAAATGTTTTGGTAATCTGCATAAGTTGCAGGCAGTTTAGACTGAACAATTTCAAGAAGTGTCAAATGGATGCAGAAAGAAAACCATTTTGCATATGGCAACAATTTCATTCAAGGTATAAAGTGGCAATGGCCTCTTTGATAACCAAGGATTTGTGGATAGTTTCTTCAGGAAATTTTTAATTTTTTTTTTAGATTTTTATGACTTTTCTACAGGCTTATAGGGCAGCTCCATTGAGTTGTACTCAAGGCAGCCCAGTCAGAAGACGAGGTTAGGGTGAAAGTTGCACCAGTGAGTTGCAGTCACTATGATGTGTGGTGAGGGCCCATCAAGGGTTCTGGAAGCTTTCAGACAGTAGATGCTATCTGGAAGGCATTTCCTGGCATCTGAGACTAGAGTTTCAAAGAGACATTCCTGTAAATTTGTTTTTTAATTCATAACAAAATATTTGGAACTCTCATCCTATGTACAGACATTTAAAATGAATGTGTTATCTTGTGTAGAGCAGTAAATGTAAATACAAACATAGGTCTAAATTTAAGTCATAGTTGACTGCAGATTTCCAACAAATAAAGAAATAAAGAAATTTGTAAAACTGCAAAAACCAACTGGAACAGTTTTTGTCAGCTATTCAGGACAATGGCTGAAGCAGCTATTGTTTTCCTTCATATTTTGGGCCTTTTTTGCCTCTCCTGTTTTCACTTTTGTCCCCATAGCATAACACAAGCTCCATTCAGGGTACCGTTTTTGGCCTTTTTCTCACCCGGTTCCCTTCAAACCCGGCAGGACTTTAGACTGCCATCGGAAGATGCCTGCCAAATCATCTTGTGATAATGTCATCAGGTGTCAAATTACAAGCAATTCTACTTTGATAATCCTACTCTTTGAAAATCATGACTTCTTGCAGCTTGCTTATCGTAGCAAGTCATTGATTAGAGTTGTGATCCTTGCTTCCGGTCGAAACCAGAAGTGGCCTAAATACTTGAAATGGTGTCAGTTTCTGGCGAGACAGTATTCTTCTAAATTTGAGTGGTGATATTATGAAATTCTCTAGCACCCCCTCGGAAAGTGTAAAAATATATATTAAATATATATCTGTGTTTGGTGTAACTGCTTGAAAATTTGTAGATTTACTGACCCTCAGTATGTGACCCCCTGTATGTGTAAAGTTTGAAACCTGGGATGTCATCAAATATAAATTTGTAAATTTGCTGCAAAAATAGTTCATCCATTTCCTACTCCGCCTCCCATACCATCCATCTCCTACTTCACACTCCAATTCAAATCATCCCATCCCTCTCTACTCTGCCTCTATTCTGTCCTGTCTCATCCATCTTCTACTCCACTTCCCATTCCATCCCCTACTCTTCCCCCATACCCAATCATCCTAATCTGTCTCCCACCCACCCCTTACATGTGTGTAACACAATTAAAAAGTTTTAATATTTGGGGGTTCAATTTCTTCATTGAATAGGTACATACATGTATAATGACACTTCAAAGCAATGATCCTAAAGAGTTTTGACACTGATAAAACTCCAGATTGAAACAAAGAAGCACAAATGACATGTACTGTTACCCATATAACCCAAAACTGTATTTATTAAAAAAAAAGATCTACATGATGAAACCACATTTTACATGCAAAATGATGTAGTCTATCCCACTTGGCCCAATATGTGATGAGGTCAGCCTAGTCTCCAGATTACCACACATGCTACAAAGACTACATAATCATTTCCCCTAGCAAGTGCATACTACTATCATGTGCATGAGGTCAAATTGATCACAATGAGCACCCATTTTAAGAAAGACTAAACCAGAAATAAATGTGCATGCATCACCATATATGTATGTAAGTTTGACGATGATGTGATTTTCTTTCAAGATGTATTTTGCGTTGGGGAGATGTTAATTTACATCACGTCCACCCAAGTAAGCTTGTGAATTTTTTCGCAAGCTCTCAGACAAGCACTGAGCATACAGTGTTTATCGATATATAAGTTGGGTAAGGGCAAAACCCATTGTATAAATGTGATTTTCATAGTTATTTTTTTTACAGGTGCCTTCACTGTAGATGGTGTGACATGTGCCATCAATTTGCACTAAACATATTTGGAGTTGAGTTGTGTGACATAGACAGTCCACATGTACATGTATATTTCATACCTGTATACTAGGACAGATAAATTAATTATGATCCAAGGACTAGGATGAATTTTTATGTGAACAAACAAAATCTAAGTTTTAATAAAAACAAGGATCTATTCCCCAAAATCAGTAGCTCAGGGAAAAGGTTCTTTGAGTGGAAAAAGAAGCTGATACAAAATTCACTTGTTATTTCACTGTCTTATTTCAAATTCCCTGCAATTGACAGGGAAACACATTAAAACATGTGTACGTACCATTCTAAACACTGATATTTGGACTGGGAGTGGGTGGCAATCACTGCTGTTAACAAACGTCATGATGGTTTGATCTTCATTATTACACAGTGTGTTGATGACATCCTGACTCAAGAAAGCCATGGTTAGCAGATCTATCAGAGGATGCAACACTTCTGCTGGGATTCCACCAATGGCAAGATTCAGGAGCTTTCCTGGCAAGTTTAGAAGCACAGAAAGAGATACCATGTATCAGACATCAGAGAGCTGAACAATATAGGATTGTTCCCATTCACGAGCTGTGAATCACAGTGTGATCACTTATAAGAGCTCCTCTGTGAGGGCACGTTGCTGGCTCACACTGGTTGGTACAGCATGAAGTAAGCAGTATTACTCTGTATCTTAATTATGTACAGATTCCATAGCTGGGCAAAAAGAGTGTTGCCTCAACACCATTAACCCCCCAAAGAACTTTGCTGTGTCTTGCTTGATTTTTTTAAACTTGGCATGGATTTAAAGACAATCCTTATTATTACAAACTTGACGTTTGAATTTAATGAGACATACAATTTTGTTGTTACAGTCATTTAAAGAAACCAAAAAATAGAAATATTTTTATAAATTTTACTAAAAGCCCTTGAAACTGCATCTTTGGGTTTCAATTAACTTTATTTAAAATTTTTGTTTTGCGACTATTTTGATGCTTTTTGGTTTTTCTGCTATTGCACATTTGCATATTCATGAGCAGAACTATGATGTCATCCAAGGCACTGAATTTCAATGTTGCACTGATTTGTGCACAGAAAATTTCTAGATTTTTTTGACCATTGCTATGGAAGATTTGATTTTTTTGGGGCAGTTTATTGCTGTGTAAGCATATGGCAATAATCCAGCAAAAATCTTTCTCACAGAAATGTTCCCAGATAGCAAATTTGGGGTTCAAAATTTTAACATGAAAGCATGAAACCTGAACCATGTCTTCCTGGATTTACATCAAAACAAATGCACCCTCACCTGTCCAGAAATGCTTGGTCAACTTGTAATGTTTGAAAAAGTGCACCGTTCAGTTCACGTTACTCAAAAAGATGTCAAAAAGTCTTCATACATGGACGAGAGTACAGAGATACACAAAAAGTGATTCTAAGAAAAATTCATTTCCTGGTTCCTTTAAAGTTCAAAGCTACATGCAAGCTAGCCCACTTGCATTTTTGGCTGACCTGTCTTGGAAAAATGCACCCTGCGCAGGAACAGTATGTTAGATTTTCAAACTGACTGAAAAGAGTTACTCTAATAACTCATTAAGGCTCAACTCCTGAAAAATATGCACTGTGGCGATATCAGGAAAAATGTGGGGGGGGGGAGATTCTGCCCCAAGTGCTCTTTTAGGGTTAAATGTTGAAAAGGGAGGAGTACCACTCTGAGCCACTCAATATTCATGAAATTGTTTGTGGATATATGTACAAGGTATAAGTTTATATTCCCAGGGGCCATGTATACAAGCTGCTGTTTCAGTGCCACATGGGTTAATCTTGTTGGTAAATCTTGTTTTGCAACATTGCTAAAAAGGCAAGGTTTTTTACCTTAAAAAACATAAAACTGAAATTACATTAACCACTTGCTGCCGGGTAGAATTTGTAGTTTTATAACAGAAAACTGGGAGATTTTCCAGATTTTTGTTTAAAAAATTCTTAAAAAATCGTAACTTCATTTACTGAATGTTTACACCCACATAAACGACTATCTAGTGGCTACTCTAATCTAACAGACAACATCTATTAATGCCAGACTATTTCAGCCAGGTCTGCCGCCACGGTAAAAGGAGCTCAATTGTGTGGTGTTACATAAGTTTCTTTTGTTCCCAAAACTGGTGCAGTGCATGGCTGGCGTCTTTTCAACAGGGGCCAGATTATTGTGCAGTGGTATTGTATCGCTCATCACTGTAGCGCTGGAGGGCTTTTGTCCCTGGTGGTAATCCGCTCGCTCTGAATGCCACAAACAGTGGTATAATCTTTCAAAACAATGATGGATATTGATAACTGAACAAATGTTAGCAATTCCCAGCAGCTCGGTCTTTTGGTACAAGTACAGTACTTTGTTGTAAGGCCTAGCTCTTTTGTCTGGTTTTGGGCTCCCCGGTTCTGTGTATAAATCCTATGTGCCCGAAACCGGGCTCCTGGCAGCATATGGCTAAACAGATGGACAGACTGGCTTTCACTTACATGTATCTCTCAGAAATCTGCCCTACATATATTGTGGATTTCAATCATTTTGAAAGGCACTTGTCTGAGCTGATATTTCTTCATTTCCAACTTCAGAACAGTTCCCTGCCAACCTACTGTACCTCCCATGAACTGCATATAATTTTTACTCTAAGGAAACTTGATGTCATGTTGCAAATAGATTTGTGCTGAGAACTACTATGGAGGTGAAACTTTAACAGAAAAACTACAGCGGTCATTTGGTGTAGCTTTTATTAATCTTCAATGTACTCACATCTGGCTCCGTCTAGCTTCTGGTGGGATAAATTATATATGTACCAGTGTTGTATTCGTGTCTATCACAAGTCCTTTCACAAATTTCTTCTCAAGGCCAGTTACAAGTCCCTTCACAAGGCAAGTCATAAGTTACTGAATGAGAGCTGCGCTCATTGAGCGTGCTTGCATACTTACTTGCATGCTTGTATACTGTTACACGTGACTGTCTCTGGCTACATGTATACAGCCAGCGTTCACCACAGTTTCCAACCTTCCTGGTTCAATCAACTGAACTCCCCTTAACTGCAGGGTACCAAACCTTATGGAGTCTTATTCCAACATGAGTCATTATGATCAAGCCTCAAATCGTGACATTTCGTCGGCTATTCACTCCCTGCAAAAGAAACTCAGAGAGTAAATTAAATCACTACTTGAACATGCCTTGGGATCTCTGGAATCTGCAGACTTCAATGCTACAAAAGCCACCCTGAATGAAGCTTTAGAAGCCGTCAAACTCTGGTTTGGGGGGGGAGCACTTCTGCTGCTTCTTCAGACTGGACTGACTTGTGCTCTTTGCTTGGCACCTCGAATGGGCATTCCGTAAGCATATTGCGATGAAGAGTACGTATCCTCCTAGAGCCCATCTGACGCACTGTATATACTGGAAACCCAGGGAGCTTCCGTACGACCACATACGGGGTGTCTTCCCAGTTGTCCCTCAGCTTCCCTTTCCCACGAGGTGTCTTGTTTGCGGCAAGGACTCTGCTGCCTGGTTGCAAAGGTCGTTCTTGAGCTTTCTTGTCGTAGGCGGCTTTCTGTTTGATGCGTGCCCCAGCTGCTGCGGTGTCTGCCTGACGATAAGCATCCTGAAGGTGTTGTCTTAGTCGCTGAACATATCCATGATGATCCCTGTCTTCCGGGGCTTTTACCATCGGTTCGATGAAGAAATCGGCTGGCAGCCTAGGATCCCTCATAAACATGAGGTGAAACGGGGAGTATCCTGTCGAGTCGTGGACTGTTGAGTTGTAGGCGTGAGTCATGGACTCAACGTACATGGCCCAATCTACCTTCCTGGTGGGCTCCAGGGTGCCCAGCATGGAAAGAAGCGTACGATTAAATCTTTCCGTCATGCCGTTCCCCTGCGGATGATAAGGGGAGGTCCTTGTCTTCTTGATCTTAAGGAGCTCGCACAACTCCTGAACGACTTCGGCCTCAAAGCTCTTGCCCTGGTCAGAATGTATGCGCTCGGGGATGCCATAATGAATGATGAACTTTTGCCATAAGAGTTTGGCAACGGTGCTGGCCTTCTGGTTTCGTGTAGGGTAGGCCTGAGCATATCGGGTGAAGTGGTCTGTGACGACCAGGATATGCTCAAAGCCTCCCTTAGATTGCCCCAAAGAAAGAAAATCGATACAGATCAACTCCAGGGGTCGGGTAGTGTGAATATTAACGAGCTCTGCTTGTCTTCTTGTATTGGGAAGCTTCCGTAGAGTGCACCTCTTACATCTCTTGATGTACCTCTTCACATAGGAGTACATACCAGGCCAAAAGTAGCGGCTTCGGATCAGCTCGGTGGTCCTCTCAAACCCAAGGTGCCCCATTTCATCGTGTAGGTAGCATAGCGTCTGGGGTCGTAGTGCCTCAGGCAGGACTGGTAGGGGACCCTCTCCGCTGTCGTCTGCCTTGTGGTAGACGAGCATACCATCCTGCACCGTAAGGCTGTTCCAGGACCTCAGCATCCTCTGGACCACCTTTGGCTCTTTGGTCAGCTGCCTTCTACTAGGTTTGACTCGTTTCAGCTTCAGCTCAATGACCCGACTGATGGCTGGATCCGCCTTTTGTGCTTCTGCCAGATCAAGACCATATCCACACTTGGTTCCAGCGGTATCTTGGTCACTCCCTTGCTCCGTGTTGATGGGCTGCTGGCTGCACTTTGGACTTCAGTTACCCCAGTCTCGGCTGAACTACTCATTTGCTGAATCTGCACCTGTAGGATCGGGGGCTCCACATGGGCGTTTCCAGTTGTATTGGTAGGTACCGGCTCTTCCTGCAACCCTTTTGGGTTTCCATTTCCCTGTCGCTCCGGCTCGTCCAAAATACGTGCTACCTCATCCCTCTGTATTCTTGACAAGGCATCGGCATTTGCATTCTGTTTCCCAGGCCTGTACAGGATCTCCATCTCATACTGGGAGAGGTCGCTGATCCATCGATGACCGTGGGCGTCAAGCTTGGCATTCTTAAGGACATATGTCAACGGGTTATTGTCTGTCATAACGGTGACCTTGCTGCCATAGAGGTAATCCTTGAATTTGTCTGTGATGGCCCAGTGGAGAGCTTTGAACTCCAGTTTATGAGCGGGGTACTTCGCTTCTGGGGCAGAGAGTGTCCGGCTTGCATACGCAATTACTTGTTCCTTGCCATCGATGTGACCGAGGTACTGAACACTCTCTTTGAGGAGGTGACATTTGGCTGGCTTCAGTTTCAGCCCGTGTTCCCGGAGACGAGAAAATACACACTGCAGCCGTTCAATGTGCTCGTCCACTATCGAGCTGAAGACCACAATATCGTGGAGATATAATAACACACTTGAGAAGTTGAGGTCGCCTAGGACTGTTGTCATGAGTCGCTGAAAGGTGGCTGGTGCATTCATGAGGCCAAATGGCATTCTCGTGTATTCAAATAGCCCCATGGGTGTGGTGAAGGCTGTCTTCGGTTGGTCTTGTTCTGCAACTTTGACCTGCAGGTATCCTGACGTAAGGTCGAGGCATGAGAAGTACTTAGCACCTCCAAGGGCATCCCAGGACTCTTCTATTCTGGGCAGTGGGTAGGCATCACGGACCATCTTGGAGTTTAGCCGCCTGTAATCGATGCACATCCTCATCGTGCCATCCTTCTTGCGAACTAGGACAATGGGCAACGCATACGGACTTGTGCTCGGTCGAATTACACCCGACTTCTGTAAACCTGCAAGGTGCTCTCTCACTTCCTGGAACTGATTGGCTGGTATCTTTCTGTATGGCAGTCTGAATGGTGCGTTGTCTACGAGTGGGATTTCGTGCTGCACAGTATCTGTAAAGCCCAAATCTTGTGGATCTTTAGAGAATACATCTCGGTTTTCCTCTAGTAGCTTAAAGACCCGTCCTCTGTCATTCTCATTCAACTTGCCATAATCAATATCCACAGGTGGAACCGCTTCTGTCACACCTTCCACCGCTGATGACTCGTTACAGGTGGCAACATCAGAAGCCTGGGGTTTGCTGTCAGGCCCCACGTGTCTTCCCTCATCCGAAGATACCTCCTCGGCCAGGGCAATAGTGGCTAACCGATCTCCACGTTTAATGACGACATCTGCTAATGATAAGTTGTGGACATGGACATGACTGTGGCCATTCTGGATCTCTGCAAAGGCATTGGCCACCGCAAGGTTCCCTGCATAGGACACATCACCTCCAGCCTCTATTACTGCAGCGAAGGTCCGTCCTCTTGTGTGCCTTGGGGATACCACAGGAACATCTGCCTCCCTACCTGCCTTCACAATGAATGGTTTACGTCTGATATACTTCAACTGCCCGATTGTGCCATCCTTACGAGCCAGATCTGTGCCGTCTTCGTTACAAACCCACTGGAATGCTGCGTGCCAAACGTCAGACTTCCGCTGGATACTCCTCATAAGCCTCTGGCCACACTTTCTATGAAGTGCATCCCGGCCTGCTCTGATTACATTGGTGCCCAGCAATCCTGGTACAGATCTTCGGAAAGTCGTTGCAGGTACGACGAATGTGGGGACATTATGGATAACCTCGCCAAGAACCACAACATCCATCAGGATGAATCCACGGTAGGGAACGGGCTGACCTCCTGTGCCTTCAATGATGACTTCGGACCTTTTCAAGGGTTGGTGCTTTAGAAGGGGATGACTGGCTATGAATTCCTCCGTAATGGTTGTCACCTGTGAGCCAGTGTCTAACAACACTTCACACTCCTGCCCGGATACAGTTACCTTAGTGGTCATCATTGGCCCAATCAACTCGTTCCCTGCTGCTGGTTCCTGGTTCTTGGTAGTAGTTTCAATTTGGGCATTTGTTAAGACGGTTACCTATTGAATGCCCTGCATCAGCAGGTCTTTCTAGTTTAACGGTGCTTGGCGATTTGGACACTGACGTGCCAGATGATCGGGTGCTCCACATCGGAAACATAATCCTTCTCTGCGGGCTACATCAACAGGTGGGCTCCTTGCAGGTAGGGGCTGCCTTGGCCAAACCAGGGGCCCGAACGGATTTCGCGCCTCCAACTTCTCAACCCTCTCTCCCAGGATACGCTGGCCGTCCAACACACGCTGCAGGGTGTCGGTCTGCTTCTGGATGAGAACAGTCAAATCTGCTACTTGGCTGGGGGGCATCGGTGCTGACAGGGTTTTCCCTCTGGACTCGGCAGCCTTGGGGTTGACTGCATTTGACTGGACAGGGTTACTACTTGGGGACGTTTGTTGAAGGAGACGGTATTTCCTCTGCTGGGCCTCTTTTGCAAGTCGTCTCTCCTTGGCAATCACATGCAGCTCACGACGAAGAGCCTTAAAGGTCATCCGTCTCGGCTGCATTGGGGCCAACCGCTGCTTGATCAATTCATCCGTCAGGCCAGCCATGAACTGGGTGGTCAACATCAGATCCCTGTCCTCCCCTAGGGAGTCAGGTCGACCCTGGCGTTGCTTCATCTCTTCCACCCTCCGCAGCAGAGCTTCCAAGGCGATGGCGAAATCGCACCCACTCTCCCCTGGTTTCTGGGTCCTTGCGTAGAAGCTTGCGATTGGGGAGGATGCAAGATGGTCTTCTCCAAATTCTTCCAGAAGCTCGGTAAATGCAGCTGCAACAGTAGGGGATGCTGGGGAATGGCGCTCCAGGTTCAAGATGACGTCTCTGGCTCGTCCACTAGTGTGCCGCACTAGCTCATGGAAGCACACTTGCTCCGGCTGGGGCCCTTTCATTTCCAGGAGGTACTTCATGTCACGTACCCAGTCCTCAACTTTAAGAGCATGTTTTTTGGACCGCCTTCCGGAGAAGGTGGCGACATTCTTCAGCTGATGACTGGTGTATGTGAATGGGGTGCACACTCGAGGCCCGGGGATGGGATCGAAGCCTGCCAACTGTAGAGGGGTACTTGCAGCTGGCTGAACAATGGGAAGCGATGTATACTGGGGGTTACTGGCGCTCGTCACAACGGGGGTCACCACTGGTTGACTCTCAGGGCTGCTACCTGTCAGCAGTGGTTGCGGCTCCATCCCAAAGTGGAGCTTCTGGGTGTCAAAAGTGGTGCTGGCTGCGGCAATTGTTGCGCAGCGAAGTGAGATGCCCCACATTGGGGTGTCAGAGTGGGAGGTCCGCTTGGAGTAGCCATCCTACACAACTAAGCTTTCCAACTTCTAGCACTGTGTTGGGTTTGTTTGGAAAAAAAAATTCCTATTGACCGATTGACGCTACGAAAACTACAAGGGATTGCACACAAAAACTTCCTTTTTTGCGGAAACAAAAAAAAAGAAATTAGTGGTTCTTTCCGAATGTGAAAAGAGAAGGAGCTGGGACAATCGAAAAAGAAAATAGTTGGCTGCGTTTCTTCAAAGAAAAACGAAAGTCTTTACCCGGATTCTCCACCAATAATAACTAAAAAAAAATGTAACCTGGAATTTTGGCACAAGTGAGATTCAACAGAAAAAGAAGCAAACGAACCGGGTTCAAAAACAAATCGCGAACTAAATTTTTATTTCGATTCCAAAGGGTGTAGAAAAATGACACGACAAAGGATAGAAACTTGGATTATAATTCTGGAAAACTTTTAGATGATTTGCCAAACTGAAGATTGCTAATTGAAATTCAACAACGAAAACGTGAAAACTATTTGTTTCCTTTTTCCAAAATGGATCAACTGGAGGATCAAAAAAAGAAATGCAGAATATGCAAACAAATTGAGATCACCAAAAAAAAAACAAAACGGAAAACTAAATAAAACAAAAAAACAAAACCCAACACAGCACCCAAAGAGGATTACTCGGTGCGCAATCTGACTAACATCCTGAAAAGAAGAATACAACAAACATGCAAAAATGACGAGTATAAGTGGCAGGATAACTGTAAATTACTACAAAGCCCAACTAGTAAATAATAATGCTTCAGAAAGAGTAGATGCACCAACACTACTAAACCATGGGGAAACAGTCAGGAGCATATCCATTTCGATCAAGCTAGTGCCAAACTATAAACAAAAAGTCTCCACTGAGAGTTCCTTATCACTTAATGAGTCCCTGAGGCAAACTAACTTTGGGGACCAGCTGCCAAAACCACAAAGTTTATATTGTGCTACAGAGCCTGGTTTACCTCATCTACTGGACCATGAACAAATACTCATAACACATGCTTCCCTTTAAAGATAGAGTGGGTCTAGTCCACTTAAAGAAAACTTTTTTGTGGTGCTAACACGTGTATTTACATCGGTAAGGCAGTGAAGTGTAATTATTTGAAACTACAGACTTACACAAGTCTATTACCAGAAAAACCAAGCCATGGGAAAATTCCTCAGACAAATAGATTTGCTCTCAGAGTACTTAGTGCATGTGAAACTTCAGTAACTTCAAATACATCAAGTGTTCATGTTCTGTGTATCAACCGACAAATTAAAAACTAATCAAGAAAACATCTCTGCAGTCACATGCATTTAAAACCAGCAGAGCTCTACTACATCTTCTAATAAAGCAGGCTAATAATTCTTCATCAACTCTCGCCTCTAGATTATCTGAAAAAACTAGACTAAGTTAAAAATACACAAAAGGTAATCCAAAACTCAGTGAAGAACACGTAGGAATATTAAAATACCTGCAAGAATCATCAAAACTTAAGAAATGGGGACTCACCAATATAGCGGGGCAGACAAACTTTCTGGGCTAGTACATAAGTGTGGAGAGAGAAAGTCAGTGCAGTCTGCACCGATCCATGCCCGTCTGCTGAATGAGGAATTTCTCACAAAGGCTGTGGGAAAACTAATAAGACCCTCTTTGTTTCAACTGGTGGCTCTGCAATGCCCTGGGGCTCAGCTGCCAACCCATATGTACCTGGGCAATGTTTATATCAGGGAACACTACTTATAGCTAAGGCTAATGCACAAACTAAGTGGGGGAAATCTTTGCCTGCAACATCAGCAGTGCACTGAGCCAGGTTCGTGAACAAAAGACAGTTATATAACACCGCACAATCTGGGCTCTGTTTACAAGGCTGCAGGCATGACTGAAATACTCGGGCGTCAATGAAGGTCACCTGTCAACTTAGAGTAGTGCCTAAAGATTACTTGGTGCGGCTATAAACGACCATTAAATGAAATGATGAATTTTTGAAGGATTTTGAAAACGGAAAAAATGATAGTCATGCCGGCCCTGGCATGAAGTGGTTAATTCTGCGCAGTCAGTCTGCCAAAAATAATCATCCTCTCCATCTCAGCATATGTTTCTCTTCAGACTTGAAAAAAAAGTGAAATAAAGAAATGTATCTAAAGCTTTTGCAGTGGAAATGGGATTTCCAGTGTTTGGAATGGATCATGAGTCTGCTTGGTGAAGGTTTTTAGTCCAAGAAAATAAAAAAATAATGAAACCTGGCAAGGAATTATGGGGCGAGAAATTATATACCCCATCTAAGCCATGCAAAACATTCTCCAGTCGGGGATATAACGTATTATGTTTTAAGGAAGTTCTGGGAAAATACTGAGTTTGGTGAGAGAGTTTGGCGAATCTTTTCTCGAGTCTGGGACAATAATTTGAAAATCGGGATAAATTTGAGGTGGGAAAATCATGATTCTGAACCCGGGAATAATTCATGAGCCATTTAAATATATTGAAAGCTCTTGTGAGAGTACTGTGGAGTCATCACAGCCATTTCTCTGAGTCCTTACCTACAACAAGAAAGCACTCTGATTTGACTGGGGATGGGGGCTCTTCCAGCAGATAGTCCAGTCTCAGACAATCCTTCAGTTCTATCATTAACTCCATCTCTTCTCTTGTTAACACTCCCTCTGGTAATTCTTTCTTGATGGTCTCCACACAAGCAGTAACCTAACGGAAGCCCAAAATAAAAGCCTTCAATAACAGAAGACGGTACTTTGCTACCTACAATCCTGGCCAAAATTGTTAAGTAAAAGTGGCAATGGCTATGCCTTCTCTAGGTCCCTCATTACCCTGGTCAATGTCATCTCAAGTTGAAGCACAGACCGTGCACTGAGACCCAACAAGGGGCTCGGGAGGTGGGAAGTCATACAAGATTTGGTCAAGATTGTCCCCATTCGGTTTTAGTTGTGTATATGCAGCTATGCTGTTTGGTGTGTGTTTCATGGCATTGTCCATGGAAAATCTGAAATGGCAGCCGAAGGTTGAATAAAACAAGGTATTTTTTGAAACTGTGCGTGTGAAAGAAAAGGGCAGAGAAACATCTACTTTGTACTGTGAGCAGACAAGCAAAAGTGTCTCATAGGAGCGTAATGTACATGATAACAATGGCAATCAAGCCTCTAACTGTACAAAATTGATATTGTTTAATGTGAAGGATCCATTTGGGTACAGAAACAATTTACAATCTGATGGGATTTAATTTTTATTACATCATTCTCTTATTGTACCGAGAAAAGCAATGACGATCCATCCCAAAACTCCCAAAACCCCCAAAACAACGGAAGTGAGAGACTCAAGCTGTTTAATGATGTGTTGTGGCTCAGTATTGTTATTGTGTCATGTATATAATGTGCATGCGTGTGTTGTATTATTTGAGGGTGTGTTAAGCACCATACTCGGTGAAGATTAAGAAATTGAACTCATTCTAATTTTGTCTCTGCACAGTGTTTAATAATTTACAAGGAAAACTATGTGCATTATTATCTCAGTGTCCCTAATACTAACACTTCTGCATGTTGTTACTGTTAGTTAACAAGTTGGCATTCTGGAGTCCTCAGATTCTATTGTCCTATTAATGACATCCTTAGCGGGTTTTACAATATGCTGCTATTAACTAGGTTCTTTTGAGTTTATTGGCAATTGCAACCCTGAGATTACCTGGGTTATTAGGAGTGTTCACCATGCACTTCTCAGGTTAGAAATTCTCCGGGTTAGCAACCTCAAAACAGAATTTACCGTAGTAATTTCTAACCCTACGTGTCAAAGGTGGTTAGCCCACCATTCTCGGGGTAATGGTAGCCTTGAGACAATGCTCTTGGTTACCTTTAGTAAGGTGGATGCCAGTGTTGTATGCAACATGTTTTTGTCAAAGGCATTTGAGACCAAAACCCATTCCTTCAAGACCAACATCAAACATTAACATTGTATAGTTTTATATAAATGTAAACAGCGACAAACAACATTAGACAAAAAATTGTACTAAATAAATACATGTATAATACAGACATTAAAATATACAACACAATAAATATAAATATACATAAATTTCTTTAACACTTGACAATTTTTTCTTAATTTACCACTGAGACATATATTGTACTATGGGACTTATAATGTACCATTAGCAAGCATACGGTTATTATGACCAGAAACTCCCGACTATTTTCATTGAAACTTAAATTTTCATTTCAAGTGCTGGCGAATGAAACATGTTGAAAAGTAAATGCATCTGAAAACAAATTTGAACATTCCTCTTTCAGCCATGAAGAAGGCAAATTTCATTCAGAACTCATGAAAACATTTTCTAACTTCTTCTAGCCCTCATCTGTGATAAATAGTTTCAATGAAATGAGCATGTACCCAGTAGGTCGGTCACAAATTCGCACTGTTGTGTAGAGTTCAGTGTGAGGAAATATTAATGACTTGATTAGTTGATGTCACTCCTTCCTATGTACAGGTTAGAAAAATATTAATAATAAGTCCAAAAAGGAACAGACATCAGACATGTACACATGTACATGTATGAGAGTTTTTGATGACTCTGTTTCAGAGCTCTCTAGAGACAACGCATTATTATTTTGTTGCTCTCTGCTTGCTGCCGACAACTGTCTAAATTATTGTACAAGCACCCTTTTACGATCAAGCACTGCTTACTTGTACAATCGCCATCCATTCAACCATTGGCACAAGTCATGCGATGCTGCATGGTAAGTTACACATGTTTACTTTTCTGTATTTTTGACATGATTCAATTGAAGATTTGGTATACTGCACAGCATATTCACTTATATTCAAGAAGTGTAATAACTCTCATGATTTTGATGATCATCTATCGTCATCCAAAAAATGTGTATTAGTTGTGATTTAGATAATGTATAAAGACTTCATTTTTTTATGAATTGTATGTTAAAGAAGTTCATGAGCATACGCACACCTTTCTTAGAGTGCTCGTGGACAGAGATATTATGTAAACACCTTTTTCTTGGATATATTTGAGCATTTTATGACTTTCATTGAATATTAGTTCACAGAAATAATACAAGATAGGATTAAGACTTGGACACGTTATTTTGACATTTGTAGTATCATGAAATATTACCTTGCATTTTACAGTGAACAGCCCTGTGTACTCCCGGACTAGTGCTGTTGAACGCCTTTCATAAAGACAGAATATAGTTGGTATGTTTATTACACTAAATGTATATTTTCTTCGATCAGAACCTGATTTGGCAAACCTTCACTTTTATCAGTGAACTCTTTGCAACACATGACACCTTTGGATTGTCTTGAGAAAATATTGAATATGAAATGTTGCGTTACACAGCTTACAAATATATTCCTCTGCGTCCATTTAACTTGTAGAGTGAAATTAACAAAATCATTGTCGAAAAATTGAGTATGTACAGATAGAACACTTGCTTAATACGTGCCAAACTAAATTAACTTGTCTTACGTTCCTTGGAACAATCATAATGTACACAACTTAATAAGGACCTGAAAACAACAAATGTATTTCTTTTTCTTTTTGTTTTCTTTACAGATTCATTGACTGTCGTTTATTTGTCGCTCATTATTTGGCATATTATTATGTGGCATATTGTCATTTCTTGACGTTATTGTGGATATTTGTCACATATCAATGCTTATTCCGTGAACCATACGGAAAACCGAAAATAATCTCTTTAACTGAGCTACTGTAAATAAAAATGTGTATATATCTCTATATCTCTCTCTCTCTCTATATATATATATATAAATACTTAGTTGATTTTAATTGAAATTAAGAACTTGTAGAAAGCACAAAATTAGATCAATATAATTGTGAGCAAAATGGGAAGAGTAATATAACCAATAATGTTGATTCGTTTGTTTTAATCTGAAAAAGTTGGATGAGCATACTTCTGAAGATGATTATAATTACTTTTAGAGAGAGGGATTTGATTATTAGGCCTTAACTTAGATATGTGGATGCTGTATAGTATTTTGTCTGAGATGAGATTGTTTTCTATAATTTTGAGAAAAATCGATGGTTTTTGGATAAATTGTCCCTGATGCATGTAGATTGCTTTTGTGGCAAGAAAAGCTGAAATCTACATGTAATCACTGGGCTCTAACCATTTCGACTGGAGATCACGTTTATGGGGAAGACAAGAGCAAAGGGTAAAGTTGAAAAACAGGGCTACCTGGAACCTCGACTCACTTCCTTCTTGCAGCCTGACCCCCAGTCAGAGTCGCAAACAGATAGAGTTTGGGTGATATTTTATGACTTAATGTCTTTTATGACTTCATAATTTTTAGGACAATTCGTTTCTGGTAAAGTTGTATTCCTCACTCCCAAAATATCCACACAAAAGTAATGTGAACTGGATGTTATTTAACCCCAACCCCCAAGGGTGTATGTAAAAGTGTACTGAAATTGGAGGATTTGGGACTGTTAGGGTTAAATGGAATACTAAATTCAAGTTAAGAAGTAGCGAGAGTGAAGAACAGTTGAATCTGTGACATGGAGAGTTGTGCAAATAAGAATAATATAAAGTAATGTGGATTATAAACTCTTCGGAAAATAGTGCTTGTAAATATTGAGTTGAAATTACGAGTTTTATAATAAGAAATTCACATGTGTGGTACTCATTTTGTTCATGGTGTCTGACTCAAAGTGTTCGATACAAGGATCCAGGGTTGCCATGCCAGATACACATTTAGTCCGCCATAATATTTCAAGTAAAATGTTGGAGTGGTAACATTTGGTCAGCTAGGATCGTAGTAGCATTAAATGCTCTGTGGTCTTAACAGCCGTCTTATAAATGCAGGTTTCCAGTTTTAGTGCAGAGTCAGTCAGTTTGGAAAGATTCCATTGAAGATGGCGGCTGAGCAGCAGGTCCTACAATGGGCTCTGACGTTTTTGTCAATTTGTTACGCACATACTTTGATTTATGGTGTAAGCTGCATACCACCGAAGAGAGTTTGTCTTGGAGAATCCACTGGTTCACAGGTCCAGGAGTTTAAGGACACTGTGGTGGAAATCTGGGCAGATTTTGTGTTGGATTTTGAACAACAACATCCAGTGTTTTAACCTTGCACTGTAAGCCATCTCACCCAAGCTACCACGCCTGACCGACCCTATTGTGGCAAGCAGGAGAGGTATTGTGTGGAGACTAACAGCCATTGTTGCTTCCTGTCCATCTTAAGCAAGCACCCTACTCCATGCACAACCTGGCTACACTTCAAAAATCTCTCGAGGACTAAAAACAAGAGTAAGTTTGGAAAGATTCCAGTCCTATACTACCAAAATACAACAGCTTCTTACCACATATTGCTAGCTGTGTCTGGAGACATAGAACTCAACCCAGGGCCTGTGAAGGACCCCTGTGGCAACTGTAGTCGGCCAGTGAAATGCAACCAACGATCTCTTCTTTGTGAAGATTGTAATAAATTTTGGCACCTGAAATGCATCCCTGATGTGTCGATCACGCAATACATGAATCTGATCTCAAGTACCGTTGACTGGTTTTGTCCACATTGTGTCTACAAACTTCCGTTTTCTTCGTGCACTGATACCTCATTCCAGGAATTATTTGACAGTGATCAAACGCTGAATACAGCTTTGGAACCGGATACTGGCTTGAGAGTGCATTTTCCTACACCTCCAGCGAATCGAAACATTTCTGGGCTACTTCTGAACAGTCGCAGCATACGAAATAAGCATCAAGAACTGCTGTCACATCTTGAACTCCATCCTGTTGATATTGTCTGCATTACTGAGACGTGGTTGTCACCTGATGATGTATTTTGTCCAGCTGGATATTCCATCATTCGACGTGACCGCAGTAATGGCCGTGGCGGTGGTATTATGGCAATGGTGAAGGACTGTTTGCTACCAACTCAGCTTGATCATCTTAACCCACAGAATATTGAGATAACCTTTTTGTCTCTAACGCTGAAGCGATCCAAATGGATTGTAGGGATTGTATACCGTCCCCCAAATTCAGATTCCTCCTTTTTTGAAAAACTGCAGAACATCCTTGACAGCATCCAAGTTAATCTTTGCAACTTTGAAGGACTAGTTGTGCTTGGAGACTTCAATGTAAATTGGTTGGTTGAATCTCCTCCCTTGACATCCCTGCAGGAGGTCACCGCATCTATTGGCCTCAGCCAACTTGTCGATGAAGTAACCCGGCCATCAATTAGTTCTTCTTCAGCTGGAACTGTCATCGACTTGATATTTACTAATCGGCCAGAGAAATTCACCTTAGTTGAAACTACTGCCAACCCAGTCAACAGTGACCACCATGGAGTGTTTTTTTCACTGGTTGCAGGTAAAAGTCCACCCGAACCCAAAATTCTTCGTTCCTTCTTGCAGTTCAAGAAAGGAGATATCCAACACTTGGAGACTCTGTTACACCTCGTGCCATGGAGTGCTTTCATGGACGATCGTGATCCTGAGGCATCCTGGGAGGGCTTCACTGATATACTTGATGCAGCCATTCGCGACAGCATTCCGTGGAAGACTTGTGGTCGACGCATCTCTCCGTGGATTACCCCGGCATTGAAATGGCTTATAAAACAGAAAAGAGCGCTCTTCATCAAAGCTAAATCATCTCGTAACAGCGATGACTGGAGGAACTATAGGCAAACACGGAATGAGGTTAAGAACACAACGAAAAAAGAATACTGGAAGTATGTCAATAGTCTGTTCAATATACCAGACAATAAACGCAGCTTTTGGAAATTCGTCAAAGAACAAAGGAAATCCAGATGCCCACCAGCATTCAAGATTGGCGATGTGCAGGTTAACAAACCTGTTGATATCTGTGAAGCATTCAACAATTTTTTCACTTCCGTCCTTACCCCCTCAACGGCTTCTGCTGAAATAGCACCGGCATGCAGTCTACCTATCCCAGAGATGCCTCCTGTAACTATAAACCTTGGCTGGCTTATCAAGTCCTTGTCTAACCTGAATCCCCAGAAAGCACCAGGTTATGACGCCATACCACCGAGAGTACTCAAAGCAACTGCATCATCAATCGCTCCGCCACTAATGCGATTGATGAACACTTCATTAGTTACTGGTGTCCTCCCTACTGATTGGAAGCGTTCACAAATCACTCCAGTGTATAAGTCTGGCAGCCGAACGGACATCAAGAACTACCGCCCCGTCTCACTAACTTCAGTTATTTGCAAGGTTTTGGAAAGGGCTGTTGCCGACAATATTAACAGCCATATTACAGCATACTGCCTCAATAACCCTCAGCAACATGGATTTACACATGGAAAATCATGTGTTACTCAACTGGCCAACACAATTCACGATTGGACATCTATCATGGATAAACCACAACCTCCACGCATTGACGTCATTTTCCTGGACTTCAGTAAGGCATTTGACACCATGCCACACCACATCCTACTTAACAAGCTAGCCAGCAACTGCAACATCAGGGGACCAACCTGGGCATGGATAAAGTCATTTCTAACAGGGCGTCAACAACGAGTTGTTTACCAGGGATGTTTCTCTAAATGGGCACCAGTTACTTCTGGTGTCCCACAGGGGAGTGTCCTTGGCCCCCTCTTGTTCAATTTGTTCGTTGGTGATATTGCCCGCAACATTACCACCAACTGCTTGCTGTTCGCAGACGATACGCTCCTGTACCAACCAATCACATCTCGTGATGACCAGGAGTCTCTTCAATTAGACCTTGCAGAAGTCCAACGATGGAGTGAATGCAACGGCATGCAGTTAAACCCTACAAAATCCAAGGTCATGCACATTTCAAGATCTCGGAAAGCAACTGCTCTTCCCAAATATGAACTGCACGGAACCCCTTTGACTCCAACTTCAACATTCAAATACCTAGGTGTTACCCTCAGTGACTCACTGAACTGGAACGATCATGTGGCCACCACTGTATCTAAGGCAAACAGAACTCTTAGCTTCATTTGGCAGACTGCCGGTGGATCATCACCTAAAGCCTTGGCATCCTTGTATCGTTCACTTGTTTTGCCAATACTGGAATACGGCCTGCCAGCATGGCACCCTTACACCGAGTCAAATGCTGCCAAACTGGAGAAAGTTCAAAGAAGGGCGAGTAGGATGTGCCTAAAGCAGCATAAAGGGGAGATGCCCTATGAGGAGAGACTTCAAAAACTAAACTGGATGACTTTGCAAGCACGCAGAGACAGAAACATGATCATGTTCACAGTGAAATGTCTGTTTGGCTTGGTAGACTGTCAGTCTGTCAAAGCCAACATAACAGTTAACACTCGGCATCAAGATATTCTCTCGTTTAACCATCAATTTGCCAGGACTCTTGCTTTTAAGAACACACCTAGCCATGTCTTTCCAAGGATTTGGAGTAGTTTGCCATCACATATTAAGGACTCCCTTCTAATAGGTTCCTTGAATCACTTCAATGCAGCTCTATCCACTCATTTTCACGAAGCCTAAGTGTTGAGTTTCCTCTAGCACATATGTATTGCTCTGTTTTTGTTCCCCTTACACTCGGTTCATCCTCAAAGAGTAATTTATTTTGCTACTACTGATTTCTTGTTGTTATGGAGGAGTTTTTGTTTGTTGCTTTTTTTCATTTGTCGTATCATGCATTATGCAACCGTAGCTACCGCTTAATTTGTATTTTCCTGCTTGTTCATTTTGTTCGTGTATTTGTTTCTTTTTAATACTCTGTCTCGATTCTGTGTTTTACTGCCTTTTTATTGCTCTGTTCTTTATGCCATTTTTGCCTTTTCCCCTTGCATATTACTCTTGCTCTCTTCTTGCTCTCCCTGTGTTTATTAGTTTTTGTATAAATGTATTCTTTTTATTCAGAGGTCATGTAGATGCTCTTCTGCTTTTTATTTTATACTTGCTCTTTTATGCATTTTATTGCTTTTTTATTTGCTCTGCTCTCTAATGCCATTCTTGCTTGTTTATCCGATTTTTTGTTTTGCTTTGATTTATAAATGTGAGAAATTTATTTAGTTTATTTTGTTTGAATTTATGTAATATATTTATATTTCATGTTTATTTATTTTGTTGTACTTGTAATATTGTCGCTTAAGATCTTCTTGTGTTTCCCTCCAAGTTAGGATTGGCAGGCCCTTGGGTCACAGTGTTTTATTATACTTTTGTCATTCCGGGCCGACTTGGTTGGGGTTATGTCTTGTTTTTGTTTTTGTTTTTGTTTTTTCCTTTTAACTCGTCTTACTTCTTTTATCACTTGTTTTTGCTGTCATTGTCTTGTTGAAGGCCGAATAAATAATAATAATAATAATAATAATAACCTCTCTGTCAACAGGAGGGGAAGGGGCACTAAGGGCCGGCGACCATTTAGACCTGGTTTTAAAAGGCCCCCTCCCCCTAGCCCACCCTGTATAATGCCTGCCTGGTATTCAGGCTACTCCAGACCGGTATCAGGCATTTCAAAGTCCCTGATGAAAGGCTTCCCCCACCATGCTTCCACAGATGAATAGGGGTCTATAGCAGATAAGTGTAAACATTGTATAGAGCTGAAGGATTAAAAACCACAATCAGGTTCCTTCTGGGATAGATGTACCAGTACTTGCAAACAATAGACTGGGTGGCGGGGCCTTTTCAAACCAGGTCTAAATGGTCGCTGGCCCTAAATGCATAAATCCTGTATTGAGCTGAATTATATAGTGCCTAATTCTTCTCATGAAAACTACAGCCAACAAATCCTACTTGTAAAAGACTAGCTCTGTACAGTATATAGTCTCCAGCTTTGTCTTCTCTTGGTTTGACAGTACCAAACTGGCCCCTCTTCATTTCTCGGTAGTATTATACTGCCCGCACGTGTAAATCTGATGGCAAAATTGTGATCAAATTATCAAGAGTACCTGTCTTGAATTCAACACTTTATTTGGCGGAGAACAATTACATGACCATGTGATAGAAATGCATGCTACCCTCAATGTTGGATATCGCGCACCACAATTTCATGCGCTAGTTGCCTCCCCCATAGTTCCAACTATAATGCAGGGACCACTAATCAAACCATTCATTGGTACTTATGCTCTTTTCTGTTCTATAATAAAAGTAAACTCAAGTATGAACTGGCATACAATACAACAGCTGTTTGCCTGCTGCTCTTTTTTTTCAAGGGTTGAAGTTTGGGGTTGGGGTACAAAAGCATTCTTGTTTAACCTTAAACCTAAATGTTGTCATCTAATTTATCAAATGTAAAATGATACATTATGTAATGTTGCTCAAGTTAATGGCCACATACTCAGTACTTAAGTAATGTGAATCATGTTTGCTTATTGTAAAGAATGACAGCATTGAAATAAATGTGTCAATCATTCAGAAATGCAGGGTTCATTTCTTTGTATAAGTTCTTTAACATAATGTCTGCTAAGCTTGAAGATTCATGTAGATTCTCCTCAAAAAATAGTTTCTATTATGTAAAGATACTGCTTTTGAGCAAGCTCATGCAATCAAAATTAAATGGATACAGCAATGCATCATGCCTGTGTGCATTGTATCGGTACAACTTTCTGGACAGCAATGGACTGAAACATTCATTACTTTGAATTAATTATGCAAGGCTTTCAGCACAGCAGTTAATAACTGTTTATTTTTATCAAATGAACTGCGACAAGACACCCCCAGGTACATGTAATTGTTCATTACTTATTACATGTACAGTACATGTAATCTCACTTGTGACACGTGATGAACTATACAGCAAAAAATCTCATGATCAGCTACTTGTAAACTTAGTGTCATTGCAAAAACTGCTAGAAATCAGGTGCAAAAAAATAGAACAGAATTTACAACGTGTGTATGGTATAAAAAAACCTGGTCAGTATGAGACAGTTAAGAAGTTGCCCTAAGAGTTCCTTATTGGGCAATTTCAGGGGAACCTCTCTGGCTTCAGTACAATACAATGCAATACATGAATTTCTGCCAATGGGTGTTTTGTCATTCAATACCAAATCTCGTTTGACTACATACTCACATCAACTCCAGTAAAGACCTTAAGCCGCAATGGCTCAGCAGGAGTGGACTGGCGAAGGGAGTCTATGAACTCATCATCTGAATCATAGTCCAGATTGACACTTGAACTCTCTTCTTGTGGGGATGTTGCAACATCAGCCCCCTTGTTTGCTGAAGCTGCCTCTGACGGTGGTGTGTTTGTGTGTGCACTTTCGTGAGATGTGTATGGCTCTGAGGATTTCTGCTGTGTTTCTTTTGGCTTGGGCGTAGTTTTGGCAGAGGCAGTCAGCACAGAAGGATTTTTCTGGAGTGGATCTGGGTAGGTTGGCAGGGGGACTGGATCGTACATTGGCCGGTGAGTAATAGGGTTTGCTCCCTCTGCTCGACCAGTGGGATTGGCTGACAGAGAATCTATCAAGCCTTTCATCATGGTTCCAATGGGGCTAAAAGAGAAAACATAAAAGTTATGAGGCATACAAAGAATAAGCATACATGCAACCATTTTGAAAGACCCTCAGTAAAACCAAAGGCTGATTGCAGCTGTTCACTGATAGTGAAAATTACATGTAATTTATTTTAAGGAAATTAAACTATTAATACCTGTAACTTGTAATAAAAATGGCTTTATCTCAGAGGGACATACAGCAAATGCACTAAGAGTTTGCCAGAAACAGCCAACAATAAACAGAAGTGAAGTCATTTCTTTAAAGGATTTCAGAAATGAGCCTTTTCAGCACAAAAGATTATAGTTCCATTCAAATCAGCCAAATCTTTTTTTTTTCAAAATACAGAAAGCATGATTTAACTTACGTGTTCATGACCTCTTGTGGTAGATTGAGGATAAATGATGGGATGCTGTTTCCAGTCAGAAACTGGCACACCTCATCACTGAACGTGTTGCAGTTGTGCTCAAACAGGTTGTAACGCTCACCACTTCAAGCATAGGCATGTGGGAAAAAACCAAAACACGTCAGGAACTAAGTAACAGTAATGTTGAAGAAAAAATAACTCAAAGATGCAAAAATCACCAATCAATGGATTTTAAAGTGAAGGTCAAACAGCAAGCTTCTGGAACCTTCAAGTGGTCCACCTATGGGGATTTTATATGAAGCCAACCTATCATGTTTTATAAGTTTTGAAGAATGATTCTAACGAAAACCAACCCATGAAACACTCATGTAGAAAATAAACCTATGTGTTATTAACATAATATTACAGTTGTATTTGGGTAAAGTCAACTGGAGAAGAGTTATGAATACATTAACCCTACCCCCAAGGGTGTATATAAAATCGTATTGAAGTTGAATGATTTGGGACAGTTAGGGTTAATTGACAACCTTCACTTCTGGCATTATCATCCCTAGGCACCCTTGTTCATGCAAATTCATGTGCGCAATAATATTGCAAAGATTTACCTACCTGCACTGGATAGGTTCTAGATTCAATTGTGCAAACCTGACAGAGTTCTTGCAAAATGTAAAGATTAAACTCAAATCTTTTCAGTTAAAGGCAGATTATTCTGTGACGGTTGTTTCCTTCAAAATGTAAAATCCTAAAGTTACTTTGTTCTGGTTTCATTTCAGCTGTCGCTTAAAGACTACGATGAAATATACTTTCAAAACCTCATCCATGCGTGAAAACACCTAGTTGCAATAGGTGTCATGTATCCCCCCACCTAATGTGGGTTGAATCTGCTACTGCATACCAATTACCAATACATATGCATTATTTCCTAGTCCATTACTTCCATTCACTAAAATCTTGATCACTAATAGTGTGACCTCACTTACTCGCCCCCTGCGAAGGGGTCGGCCATGTTTGTCCTCTTTTTCAATGCGCGAAATGCACCGAGGAAGGGAGGGAGATTGGTAATCTGGTAGGTATGCAGTAGCAGATTCAACCCACATTAGGTGGGACGAGAGTCTACTGCCTGCAACCTACGCAGATTACCAATTCATATGCGGAATAGCACCGAACCTGTGGATGGTGGGAAGGCGAGAACGCACTAACCACATCTATGTACCACTGAGGAAGGATGCAGGTTAATACAAAAATTAATTCCATTTGAGACACAGCAAATGACACATTGTTATGAAGATGGCACAAGCTAACTCACCAAGACAAATGTGGGGTTGTCTTCTCTTGAACAAGTAAAAGATGGCCGGCAGTTGGGCTACTGTGATGCCGTCTGGAGCACAGCAAGTCTATGTGAATGCTCCCCCTGCAAAACATCCCTGATATAACAGGAGGTGAACGTAGAAGGGGTTTTCTAACAAGCAGCTTTACAAATGTCCATCATGGCAACCCATTTGAAATAGGCCCATGAGGGCGAAATGGCACAGACATCATATGCCTTATACTTTGGTGGTCTAAGCCAGAAGGCCAATCCATGTTACCAAATTTTATAGCCGAAATGACCCACCTTGCAATTGTATCCCTGGAAGCTGGATGGTGAGGTCGGGTAGAAGTGATGAATAGTTGTGTAATTGGTCCCCGAATGTCCGTTGTCCTATCAAGGTACCATTTCAGCATGCGGACAGGACACCAAAGTTTATCTGACGATAATGACGCCAAGGACTGGATCGCCGCAACGAAGATATCTGGGGGATGGAAGGACGGCGTTTGATTCTTAGTAAGGAGGCCTAACTCCGGAATGAGACGTACCCCCAAAAGCTCCCATCGAATGTGACCCTCGGCTATGGAGCGAGCCTTAATTTTACAATCTCGACGAGAAGTCACCACAGCCAGCATGGCCTGCTGGCTAAAAAGGGGATTGAAGACAGAAGTCGGAGAACATCGTCGGGACACCATGCAGGAATAAGATGCTTCAGGGGAGGCCGTTCAATAAACATTCCCCGTAAGAAATGATGAATTGCTGTGTTGTAAGATATCAAAGATCCATCAGTGAAGCCCCCATGCACCGCTGCGATCGCCAAGGTAATTTCAAATTGTGGAGACAAGGAGGCCAGAGTGGAAAAGATGAACGAAAAAATCGGTCACGACTAAAAGAGGTGCAGCAGTTGGATCCGCTGTCATAAGTTTTTTGTGGACTCTCGACAACTCTTGGCAGCCAAGACGGCAGCGCCTTGAGAAAGGCCTTTCTGCTCAAAGGATTGCTTGACAACATCCAACACGCTAAGTGTCGGTGAGTGGGATCTGGATGCAGTAGACAAGACCTGGGTTGAAACAGCAAATCTGGACGTGGAGGCAGTAGCAAGGGAACATCGATCAGAAGCCTAACTGGGGGAACCATACTTGTTTTGGCCAGAACAGGGTGATGAGAAGAATGTGGCAATTGCATTGTTCGATCTTTGTCAGTACCAATAGAATAAGTGATATTGGAGGGAAAGCATAAGCGAGAAGACCCTCCCAAGAAATGCATAGGGCATTGGATGCCCCCCATGCCTGGGGGTGTGGATAACGGCTGCAAAATTTTGGCAGCTGAGCATTCAGATGCGATGCAAAGAGGTCCACGTGAGGTCCTGTTTACCACCCGAAAAAGAGCTTGAATGATCTCTGGTTGTAGGGTCCACTCTGTCAGGCAAACCGTGCCAAGGGAGAGGGCTTTGGCAAAGATGTTCTGTACTCCTGAAATGTGGTCGGCTTGAACCCGAATGGAGTGCTGTATGGTCCAGTGTAACAGGTGCCAGGCGAGGATGCAGAGAGAGTCGGAGAATGTGTGCCCCCTTGACGGTTGATATAGGCCATGGCCATCATGTTGTCTGATCGAACCAAGATCGTTTTGCCTGTAATCATGGGCTGGAAGTGGCTGAGGGCTTCGAAAATTGCCCGAAGCTCAGCACATTGATGTGGGAGCCTACTAGGGTCGAGTACCATTGGCCAGAAATCTGATGCGACTGGAGACTGGCACCCCAACCGAGATTGGAAGCATCAGTGGTGATAACTATCTCGTGCTGAGGTGAAACAAAGGGAAGACCGGTTATGAGATTGACCCTGGCTGACCACCATGACAGGTGATGGTAAATCAGGCCTGAAAGAGGAACCTGGCAATCGAGGGAATCTCTGCTCGGCCTGAAGTAAGATAGAAGGTGGAACTGTAGAGGTCACATATGGAGCCGGTACCATGGGACAAGATCAATAAGGCTGGCCATCAGATTGAGTAAGTGGAGCCATGCCCGGGCGTTCACTTGGCATTGTCCTCTGAACAGAGTGAGGCAATGCATGAGATTGTTCACTCGCTCGTCGGTGGGAGTAACAAGCCGCTGTTCAGGTCGAGAACTGTCCCGAGGAAAGTCAGTGTTTGTGACAGGGTCAGTCTGGACTTCTCGTGGTGAATTAAAGAAACCCAGGCGATATGCGAGGTCGTATGTTGGCTTGGTCGCCAAGGCAGCTTTGACTTCGGAACATCAGACTATCAACCAGTTGTTGAGGTACTGAAATATGAGCGCGTCTGTGCGTCGTAGGTGGGCTGCCACTGCCCGGACCACTCTTGTAAAGACTCTTGGAGCGGTGGACAGGCTGGAAGGCAGGGTGCGGAACTTGTGCCAGGTGATGATACTAAAAGCGAAGAAACGGGCGGTCTCGTACATGAATGGGAATGTGAAGGTAGGTGTCCTGTAAGTTGATGGACAATGCCCAAGTCGGGAAGGGAAGTGTTTGTAGGATGGTGTGCAGCGTCTCCATTCTGAACTTCTTTGGTCTTATGTAAACGTTAAGTGGCTTTAAGCTCAGAATCGGCCTCCACTTCCTCGGTTCCTTCTTTGGGGGTCAGAAAGAATGTTGAAGCCCTGGTGGTTTCCCCCTGGTTGTACAAGAACAATGGTGCATTTCTGCAGCAGCGTTGAGATCATTGACTCCAGAGTCTGTCGTTAGGATTGATCTTTTGGAACTGGAGTTGGTCAGAAAGATACATCGGATGGAGGGGGACTCGTAAATTCCAGACGATAGCCGTTGGTAAGTGAAGCGAGCACCCATTCGTCTGAAGTAACTTGTCCCCAGAACCCTGCAAAGTCGAGCAGGCGGCCGCCAACAAGTTGGAAATTGGGGGCCCCAGGAGAAACAGAACAGTCACCGGCGCTGGCCCCCAGCATATTGCTTGGAGCGCTGGGTCATACCATGCTCAGGTCTTGGAGCACTGAAAGGAATCAAGTGTGGCCGTCCTCCACCGGAAGAGGCCGGCGTTGTTGTATGGTCTGTGGGTGTCGGCGGCGGGCCGGTGGAGGGTAGACCGGACGGGGTGGTCTCTGGGATGCTATTTGTACCACACGACGTCAAGGTTCAGCTGGCTGGCGGAAAGATATCTTCCGGGTGCTGTCGAGAGGCTTAATCTCACTCTCCAGAAGGCTAACATTCTGGCCTGTGAAAAGATCCTTAGACAAAAGAGGGAATTTCCGAAGAGCTGATTTCATGGACTTGTGCGAGATATTCATAATGTCAATGACGGACTCATGGCGGGCCACAGTAGCTCAAAGAGAAGCCCGTGCTAACTGTTCCAAGCCCGTATTCAGAGTATTGTCGAGGCTATAGAACGCCAAAGTGACAAACTTGGGACAGATACCCGAGCCCTCCTCACATGCTTGGGACAGAAACTCGGTCAGGAGAAGTAGAAAAGCCATGCAACAGATACCAATCCGGGAAGTAGGGTTGATATCTTGGAGCGCTACCTCAAAACGTTGTCACCGAAGACATTACAGGATTTGTGCCTAGTCGAGTACACCTTATCCTTAACAGCCTTGGGTGGATCGGGTACTGATAAGTAAGTATCATAATCGCCTGGTGGAAAGTTGAAGTACGAGCGAGAACGGTTGCCGCAGTACCATGTTTTGGCCTTTGCGAGCCTATCCATGGCTTCCAGGCATGAGCGGTCTAGAGGAAGCTCAGGAAAGAGAGGATTAGAGGAAAAAACGACCCCGGTGTGCGACACTGGAATGAGGGGCGACTCTGATCTTCTGCAGGAGGAGCGGGAGATGGAAGTCCCAAGACCTGAATCATTTCACATTGGAGCAGGTGAAGGCAGAACTCTGAAGGAGACAGATCATTTACCGAAAGAGGCTCTTCCTCATCCTGCGACTGACCCGAATCAGAGACAAGCAGCGGTGGGGGTCAGGACCAGCAGAGAGATCAAGGGAATGGGCCTCAACGGATGCCGGCTGGGAAGGCCGAAGGGACAAAGGAAGATCCAGTTGCCCCATATGAGACACGGGCCGGGGGCGGGGAATAAGGATCCAGACCTGGATGAATATAATGTTGAACAAGAGTCGAGATATACTCCGTCAGGTCTCGCGGCGTATCTTTGGTAGAGGGAGATCCCGATGATTTCTTGAATGTTTTCTTCTTGGAAGAGAGGATGGAAGACAAAAAGAGGCTTGGAGATTTGTGTTTCCGCTCCACTTCTGTTAATTAAGTAGAATCCTGCACAGGAAATGGGGCTGTGGGTTCATCCTGCTGTGTCAAAGTTGGAGAAAAACTAGCAGATGCCACGCCCCGCCGTAGTAAGCCGATAGGCTCGGTGTCCCCAGGTGAAGAGCGTGCCGGAGAGGCCAGAGCCGGTCCCTGGCACTGAAGCTAGGTTTGTATTTCTACCCGAATGGGAATGGGCCATAGCAGTTGTCTTGTTAGTCACAGTGGTTGGGCAAAAAGCCATTTTCCAAAACCAACCAACCGCGAAGAACAAAGAACAATATCCATGAAAAATCTACCATGTCGAGCGGGTCACGTCTGGTCAGACTCGACAGAGAGGAAATAAAAATTCACGGTTAAGCAGAGAAAAACCAGGCAGCAACCACGTCCAAGGTACAGTAGCTGCACAAGAGGAAGAGACCGCAAGTAACTGGCCAAACAGCGTTCTCCCACACAGTAGACTACCACTGTAATGCACCGAGATCAGCCCCTGTTCGCCAGCGTCAGGGATGACTCAAATGCGCTCCAACCATAGGGAAGCGTGAACGGGCCGGACACGTTGCTCGATACTCCAAGCAGCCCGTAGGGTGAGACGTGCTCATGGAGAGGCCCCGCAAGTAATGGCGAACAAACACCGGGAAGCCGAGCCAACTGCAGGGTGCTGAGTCACACCGGGAGCTGTCTGCATGAAGGGGAAGTACTTGCACATGCTCCAACCGTAGGGGAGCGGTGGTGGGCCAGACACATTGCTCGACACTCAAAGTGGCCCGTAAGGTGAGACTCGCTCACCGGAGAAATCCCTGTGCTACGGCAATACCGAGGTCTATTACGGTATGCCGAGCTTTGAGCTGCCCCAGCGCTCCCGCAAATGGCAAACTCAGCTATGCTCCCGAAGGCAGTAGTGGAGCGTAGGGCCAGTGATACTCAACGATGAAGACCCGCAGGGAGAGCTATGCTCTATATAATGCCCATCGGCACACCGAGGTCTGTTATGGTGTTCCGAGATTTGAGTCGCCCAAGCGGCCCCTTGAATGGCAGACTCAACTTCGCTCCCGAAGGCAACAGTGGAGCGGAATCGGACCGGAGATACCGAATCTCAGGGTCTGCAGGTGCGCGGCGAGAGTACCAGATACCACACCAGAACTGCCGCTACAAGTTTGCAAATTTCACTCGATGCTCGAGGAGTGAACTCGTATGCTTGACAGTTCAGTACTGGAGCAAATTAGGGTATCGCACGGCCGTACCCGGACCGAAGGGAGGGAATAGTTAACCACGCACTGTCCTATTCCCTAAATTAGCAAGGACTGAAACCAATGCACCATTGACCCTACTAATTACGCGATCCCTGGCCTGCAAGTGGACAAATATTCAAAGCGGGGTGAAGGTTACTTTTCAGGTACTTGGTTATCTAATGTACAAAAAACTTGACGAAAAATCGAGAAAACCAGGACGCCGAAATATTCTGCTAAATGTCAAGAACTGGAACTGCCGAAAATCTGGTGATAAGAATATTAATAATAAATATGAACAACAAGAAACGCTGAAATGTCTGTCAGTAAGAAAACAAGCAAATATCAGAGAATAGTGACACAACTGCCACAATTTAGGGCAAATCACAGAATATATACAGGGAACAGAAATAAATAAACACACATACTCAGTGTTTTCTGGCACAACAAAAATTATACTATTTCAACACAACAGCGCCACCTGGGCGAACTCTGAAAGGTCAAAATAAGGTCAGCCTGCCACCTGAGGGAGACTGAAAAAAGGAATGGTAAAATATCTAGAAACAGAATAAAAGAGGAACAATCTTACTGTTCACAAGAATCAGAACACAAAAACAAAGTGATTGAGGAATAACACCGAAACACGCATAAGCGAAGGAAAACACTCCCAAAAATTCGGAGCTGGAACAACATGTTCCGTAACGTAACGGCGCTAAGAAAAAGGACGAACATGGCCGACGCCTTCGTGGGGGGCGAGTGAGTAAGGGCACACTATTAGTGATCGAGATTTCAGCGAATGGAAGTAATGGACCAGGAAATAATGCATATGTCTTGATAATCTGCATAGGTTGCAGGCAGTAGACTTTAGATTTTCAGAAATAAAAAGTAAGTTTTTAACACGAAATTTCTCTTTCAAGTTAGGCAGTTTTACAGTTGCTCTTCAAGAATATGTCTGTAAGTATTTCACAGATGCCTTTAGGTAAAAAAGTAAACATATGAAAAATAAAATTGCAAAATCTAATTTTTTTCCACATTATTTTTTCTATCGAGGGAAATTCGAGAAACTCAACATTGGGGGTCAACTTTCAGGTTTTATTTTGCATGTTTTATGTGCTGAAGGTTTCACTTGCAATGGATACCATATTGCATGAAGGGATCACCCAAGATGCAAAGGGAACTTCGGTAGACTTGTAATTGCTGACAGTTGAAAAGGGAATCAGAGGAAATACACCGGTACATGAATATCACAATCTGTTTCAAAAGAGGAGATGAATTGTAGGATGGAATTAACACACACATTTTTATTCACGCACTCCGAAATTTGTATCCTTGAGGAGACATGGCTTTATTCTTCTGTTTGTGCACTAATGGTCATGTGTGATTTTTAAAAATGCTCCCATTTCAATATGAATCAATCTTTTGGACTGAAATGTTGACCGAGTGCCTCTTACATGTACATGTATATGAAACACTTCAATTTGTGACAGATTCTTACGCTCCTTTTGAGCGATTTCAAAATATCTGTTTTGTGAAATCCTTGTGGAGACCTACCAGTACATGTATACACCTTAAGAAATTCCTTGTGGAGACCTGTTCAATCCATTCTCCTGGGTTTTCACAAGGTACCATATTTCCAACCTCACACACACACACAAGTGTGTATTTGCCTGCAACTGGGGACCTCCTATTGTTCCTCTTTTGTTTGTACTTTAACTTTTTTAGAAGACCACCCATATGTTTTGTACACAGTTGTCAATCGGGGACCCTCTGTCAATCGGGGACCTTATTGTCCTCTATTGTTCAGGGTCCCCAATTGAATGCAGAAACAAACTCATCCACACACACACCAGTGTGTATTTGCCTGCAACTGGGGACCCCCTATTGTTCCTCTTTCGTTTGTACTTCAACTGTTTTGGAAGACCATCCATATGCTTCGTACACAGTTGTCAATCGGGTACCTTATTGCTCTCTATTGTTGAGGGTTCCCAACTGAATGGAGAAACAAACTCACACCACTCACACTTACCTTACATACCTAGTGTGGACAATCCTTTCTTTTCGTGCAGTTAAAAAAAACTCAGTGAAAATACTTGTTTTATTTTTAACTGGGAACATGATTTTCAGCTGGCTTTTTGTACAGGGTTTCCTTGACTATTTCTCTTCCTTTTAAGACAAATGACCCCCCCCAAAAATGCATCTAAACTTCCTTTTCAGAGAAGGGGAAATGTCCTGTGTAAGTCCAAAGAGCATCTTCTTTTCCTGCATCGTGTGGACATCTTTTGTCCACAACTCCACACTAGGTGTGTAAGGTTAGTGCACAAGATTTCCACTATAACAGTCTTCTTTCATCAAGAAGCATGAGAACCAACAAATTTTAAAGTCTGACAATTTGGTGAAATAAAGACAGTTGATTTTCAATCACTGCAATGTATGCAAAACAAAACATGCCACGCCTTTGTGACAACAAGATAAAATTCAAATTAAAAAAGTTTTAGGAACAAAAAACCCCAAATGCCCAACAAAATGACTGCATTGCCATGATATGACAACACCCTTTTTAACATCAAAGTACCAGGGTCATATGGAACTTCCATTTATGTTGCTATTGCTTTGCTTCAGTAAGTACAGCAACAGAATAACTTATTTTCGACATTTCCAATGGAAAGTCTACATGCATGAATATTAACAGATCCCCCAATACTTTAATATAATAATGGTAAAAATCACCTGGTGTGATTCCTGACAATAAGGGTGATTCATACAGTAATACAGCGTGCCATTAAGAGGTTGCAATTGAGGGGCTATTTTTCACATTTATGGTCAAGAAAGGCATGGCTGCCTTGTCATGAATTGCACACATTTCCAATGGAGCGAAGACCTAGACCTAGCTCTAGACAATAGATTCAGATGCAGCCATAGTCTTGGAGAAATTTTTGAACAGATTGGGACATTCCATGCAATAGATGCAAAAGGAAAAAAAGACCTGCGACTTGAAATACAATTCAAATCTTAGGAACATCGGAGATAATACAAGTGCAGCCGAGGAATAGAATTTGTCTACCATTTCTCACCATGCGCTGTGAACAACGGCCTTTCCAAGGCAACCTCTTGCCCATACAATTTCAACTCATAAGATCTTTCAAGATTCTTATAAACGAATCTGAATTTTATAAGATTCTTTTAAAAATAGAAAACAAGATATCCCAAACTGTGAAAAGTGAGTCCGAATCTGATAAGATTCTTCAAGTACAAGAATGCACAGCAAGTAGAGGGCGCTATAAATATTTGCGCTCAAACGATCGAGAAAGAAGCGCCGCCGCGCACAGTACATGCAATACAGCGTACACGTCCAGAAAGGTGGAGCGTGACTAAGAACAGAAGAAAAATTTGCAGGAACCGGTGTCAGGTAAGACTACGGAATACGAAACCTCGACCTGGTTACATAACAAATGCCTGAGAACTCTTGTAAGTTCTTATCAAGAAATTGCTGGGAAAATGGCGCACTGTATTGCGAGTCGCCCGTTTATATTGGAGGTAACTTGTGGCAGCATTTTATATTTGGTTTTACAAAAGTACGGTAACACTGACTTTTAGCCTACGTGGTCTATATTAAGCGACAGAGGAATCCCCATGAGTGACCCACATACATGTACCTCTAAATGCCAAGTTTAAAAGAAAAATCTACTGTTTCAACCATACCTACATGTACATGTACAAGGTCTAAATCAAGAGGAATCTGGTGGACATCAAGACCAACCCAGAAGCCAAGTTAGAAGTTGACATACATGTATCAAGTCCTCTGGTTATGGTAGGCAAAATCACTCTCATTGTTTTAATCATAATGACCTTGACACATGATCTGCTATTAGTATGCTTCTACCTCAGGAGACGTGAATACCAAGTTTGAAATTGACACACAAAGCCCTTCTCCACTAATGGTGGGAAAACCATATCCTCTTAACTTTTTTTCCCTTGACCACTGCCTTATGGGTTTACAATTGGTATACTTCCAGAAGACACCTAAACTAACTCACATACCAACTTGATGTTGACATATTTTAACGAAACATTGGCCTAGTGCCGGTCTAGGGCTGGTACCCGGCGAGGTGGCTCCGCGCCGCTGCGGCCAGTGCGTGTGTTGCTAGCGGTATATAAGGCAGCGCCGCTGCACGTCGCCCTCTTCTTCTGCACGTCGCTCTTTTCCTGCACGTCGCGCTCTGCATGTTGCACGTTAGTCTTGGTACACACGCGAGCTAGCTTTCACAAACTCGCACTCCTGGGTCACTTTAGAGTAATCGGCCGGACCGAGGACCCCGCGGCAACCGGAGCTACCAGACAGGTACGCAGCCGAGTTTGTGAGTGGAATAACAAGTTTTGAGTGAGTTCCATTGCATTAAAGTCTCCCGCCACCTGTATAGGAGACGCCTAGATAGGAGTGAATAAATCAGAGTGCACACATAGAGTGAGAAAGTGTGGGTGACTGCAGATTTCATGCGGTGCCTGGGGGTATATTTCTCCCAAACGGAGGTACGTCCCGGGTTTTCCCGATAACCGCTCGTCGGGAGGGCCTAATCCTGAGCGTCTGTCTGACGGCACACCACTGGCGAGTGTGAGGGTCGGCGGCACGCTACAAATTTGGTGTCAGAAGTGGGATTGGCATCGCAGAATCAGCAGTGACCGGTAGCCTGTACAGGGTGTGAGAAGGTGCAACACCTACCTAGGCGAGATGGCAGTTAGCCTTATCGATTTTGATGGCGACCTGTCGACGTACGACTTGTCAGACAGCAACTTCCAGCACAACGAGTCGGAACTTCTGAAAGCCGAAAACCAGCGCCTTCAGCAGCAAGTGAGAGAACTACTGGCAAGACTTGACACGAGTCAACGGGAACCAGACTTGTCGATTGCAACCTTGGGGCCGAAGGTTCGACCCACCCCTAAACCGAGAAGAAGATTTCTGGTAGCTGCGCCTCCGCCTACACCAGCGCCTACACAACCCTCCAATTCGACGCCTACTGCTAGCGACAACGACAGCGAGAGGTGGACACCCACCGGCAGAGAGACGTCACCATCCAGAGTGACTGAACACTGGTCAATGTACGTGAGTCAGGGTACCCAGTGCGGAGATGGCCCGTTGGAGTCACTCGGTACCGAAGAGAAAGTGAAGGCGAAGGTGGAGACGGAAAGCTGTGTGACAACAGGTAGCGGGAAACGGCCGAACATCCTGCCAGACAAATTCAACGGAAAAACTCCATGGCGAGAGTATAAGCAGCACATTGCAGCATGCAAGTTGGCCAACAGATGGACTGACAAGGAGGCGAAGGTTTTCCTAGCAGCAAGCCTGCAGGGGGAGGCTGTGAAGATTTTGGGGAACCTGGCCACCAGCGGAAAAGAAGTCACCTATAAGGAGCTGCTTGGCCTCCTTGAGAAACGGTTTGGGCCTGGGCAACTGGCGGAGAACCACCTAATGGAACTTCGCCACAGGCGTCAGAGAGAAAAGGAGACGCTGCAAGAGCTGGGGCAGTCCATACGTGATTTGTCGGCACTGGCTTATCCGGAGTTGCCAGAAGAGGGCCGTGATCGATTAGCGCGAGGGCACTTCTCCGATGCGATACGGGAGCAGGCCATCCGTGAAGGAGTATTCAGGGCCAAACCGTCGTCCTTGGATGAAGCCATCCGCACCGCCTTGAGTACAGAGGGTTTCCTCAAGATCGAGGAGCAACGTTGTGACAAGCGGACGAAGTTTGCCAGAGGGGTGGATGGAGCACCAAGCGATTCACTGCAAGCAGTTAGAAACGAGTTTGAGGAGAGATGTGGCCAACTGCAGGAGTCTTTTCAGAAGAGCGACAAGGAAGTTCGCGAATAGCTAGAGCGGATGACGAAAATGCTCGAGGCTACGCAAGGAAGGCGACAAGGAGCGCCTAGGACTACTGTCAGGCGCGAGGCAATGTCAGAAGACGTGTGCTACAGGTGCAAAGGCAAAGGCCATTTTGCACGTGATTGTCCGCAACGGGGCAAACGGGGCGCAAAGGAGTCGGGAAACGACAGCCAGCTGACTCAACGGCCCGAGGGACAGCTGGAACAGCAAAGGGGCCAGAGTACCAAGGCGAGGACAGCCTAAAGAGGCGAAATATAGAGAAAGGCGACGTGAGACCAAACAGTGACCACAAGGCACAAGCAGGGCTTTTTGTGCAGGCGAAGGTCAGGGGAGTTAATGTGAAGCTGTTGGTGGACACGGGAGCAACTGACTCCGTGTTGTCTTCAGAGTTTTACTTCCGAATACCCAAGGAGAAGCAGCCAGGGTTGGAGAGTGATGGCATAGGCGTTCGGAACGCTGACGGTAGCCGGATGGATACTCTCGGCAGGGCCTGGGTGGAAGTGCAGATTGGCAAGACGACATGTCCAGTTCGAGCTGTGTTTTGCAACACGGGAGAAGTTGAGGGGATCCTGGGGATGGATTTCCTGTTATCAACCAAGGGCTCCCTGGACTTTCGGACCTGTGAGCTGACGCTGAGCGGGGAGAAGATGAAGTGTACGGACCAACGTGGGGGAGGCCTATGTGCCCGGGTAGTTGTGGGGGAAACCACAAGGGTCCCAGCAGGCCACGAGGCGTTGGTGCCAGCCCTAGTGATGGGTGAGCAGCTCAGCAGTAAGTTTGGCCTCATAGAACCATCGGATCGGAGTGAGGTAGCAGACAAGGGCATGATCGTAGCGCGAGTTCTGGTCAACTCAGAGGAAGAGGTGCTTCCCGTGCGAGTATTCAACCCTGGGAAAAGGGAGTGCGTCGTGAAGGAGGGAACCATGGTAGGGTTCCTTACGCCTGTGGAAGGTGACGACGTCGATGGCACTGGGGGACCTTCACCTACTGAGTCGGGAACAGCTGCGTCAGTCCCGGAACACCTGAAGGAGTTGTACGACCGACGCATCCAGGAAGTGGATGGGAAGTACCATGGCAGAATAGCTGACCTCTTGAGCAGAAACCAAGACGTCTTTGCAAGGAGTGACGCCGACATTGGTCGTACGAACTTGGTTCGACATAAGATAGATACAGGTGCAGCGCGTCCTATAAAGGAGCGGCCGAGGCGATTTCCGCCAAAGCAACAGAAGGAAATCGACTGCCAAATACAGGGGATGATCAAGGAGGGAAGAATAGAGCCCACCGAGAGTCCTTGGGCATCAAATGTGGTCCTTGTGAGGAAGAAGGACGGTAGCCAGCGATTTTGCGTGGACTATCGTCGTCTCAATGCAGTGACTATCAAGGACGCCTTCCCTATACCCCGCATCGATGAGTCTCTCGATACCCTTGCAGGCAGCAGGTGGTTTTCCACATTAGACCTCGCCAGCGGGTACTGGCAGGTGGAGCTTGATGATGAAGCTAGAGAGAAGTCGGCATTTGTAATCCGAGGTTTGTACGCCTGGCGCGTCATGCCCTTCGGGCTATGCAATGCGCCATCCACCTTCGAGCGGCTGATGGAGAGAGTCCTGGCTGGCCTGCACTGGGAGACCCTGTTAGTCTATCTAGACGATGTAATCATGTTTGCGAAGACCGTCGAGGAGGAATTGAACCGCCTGGGGACAGTCTTCCAGCGCCTTCGAGCCGCGGGTCTGAAGTTGAAGCCCCGGAAATGCCACCTATTTAGGAAGAGCGTGCTATACCTTGGACACATTGTGTCAGGCGAAGGCATCGCCACAGATCCAGACAAGATTCGCGCCATCAGAGAGTGGCCAACACCCAAGACTTCGAGAGAGGTGCAGAGCTTTCTTGGGCTTGCATCTTATTATAGAAGATTCATTCTAGGGTTTGCGGACATCGCACGCCCACTACACAGTCTCACAGAGAAGTCAAGCGACTGCATTTGGAGTGACGCCTGCGAGGATGCCTTCCAGGAGCTCAAGACAAGACTACAGGAGTCGCCTATACTTGCCTACCCCGTTGCTGAAGCCGACTACATCTTGGATACTGACGCTAGTGCGTCTGGTATTGGAGCTGTCCTGTCACAGGTAATTGACGGGCAAGAGCGAGTCATCGCCTATGCGAGCAGGGTGCTAGGCAAGGCGGAGCGTAACTATTGCGTTACGAGGCGTGAGCTCCTGGCGGTGGTGGTATTCCTGAAACAGTTTCGACAATACCTGTACGGGCGTAGGGTCACGATTCGGACCGACCATGGAGCCTTGCGATGGCTTGTGAATTTTAAGGATCCTCAAGGGCAGATGGCAAGATGGTTGCAGGTGATCAGTGAGTTTGACTTCACTGTCGTGCACAGACCAGGGCGTGCTCACAGTAATGCGGATGGTCTGTCGAGGAAACCCTGCACCCAGTGTGGCCGAGAGGAGAAGATGCAAAAGGCGGACAGCCCGCCGATGGATGAACAACAGGGGACGAAGCAAACAAGTGCAGCCTCAGTGTCCCATTCAAGGGTAGTGACGGTGCAGCCGGCATTAGATGCAGAAGAGCTACGGAAGGCTCAGCTAGAAGAAGAGACATTGGGGTTGGTCATAGCTACCAAAGAGAACCCAAGTCAGAGCGACCTGGCAGGCGCCATCGGATTGTCACCTAAGGTGAGAGCATACAAGACCCACTGGGGCCAATTGGAGATGCGCGGAGGAGTTCTCCACAGGAAGTGGGAGTCCAATGATGGACGGGAGATAAGGTGGCGCACAGTACTGCCTACCAAATACCAAGAGGAAGTTGTTAGCCAACTACATGGAAGTGTCTCAGGGGGACACTTAGGTGTTAGGAAAATGCTGGCAAAGGTGAAGGTGAGGTTTTACTGGGCCGGCATGGCGGCAGATGTGCGATCCATTCTCAGAAAATGTAACGTCTGCGCCCGGAAAAAATCACCTACGAAGACTAGAAGAGCTCTGCTACAGCAGAAAATGGTTGGGGCGCCTATGGAAAGGGTTGCGCTGGACGTGTTGGGCCCTTTGCCGGTGACAGAGAGAGGCAACAAGTACATACTTGTTATAGGTGACTACCTGAGCAAGTGGACGGAGGCCTACCCAATCCCTGACCAGACAGCTACAACGGTTGCAGACAAGTTCGTCAAAGAGTTTGTCTGTCGCTTCGGTGTGCCCGAAGTCCTACATTCTGATCAAGGGCGTAGCTTCGAGTCTCAGGTCTTTTCCGAAATGTGTCGCCTACTGGGGATTGAAAAAACCCGCACAACCCCCTATAATCCAAAGAGTGATGGGATGATTGAGCGCTTCAATCGTACATTGGTCGCGATGGTCTCGATGATGTTAGAACCTCATCGGCGGCAAAGAGACTGGGACGAGAAGATTCCTTTGGCCATGTTCGCCTACCGGGCATCGCCTCAGGAGTCTACAGGCGAATCGCCCAACATGCTAATGCTTGGACGGGAAGTGCGCCTCCCAGTCGACTTGACCATCGAACAACAAAGTGACGGCCAACCAGACGAAGATGGCATAGGCACAGACTATGCGCAACAACTGAGGGAACAGCTGAGTCTTGCACATGATCGGGCACGGAAGTGTCTGAAACAAAGTGCAAGGAGGCAGAGGAACTACTACGACAGGCGGTCTGCAACCGACAAGCTGGTGGTAGGAGAATTTGCATGGTTGCACAACCCTGCAAAAAAGAAGGGCGTTTCACCTAAATTGCAGTGCCGGTGGGAAGGCCTGTATCTAATTGTACACCAGCTGTCTGAGGTCATCTTCCGGATTCAACGAAAAAAGCGAGGGAAGATGAAAGTGGTGCACCGCGACAGGTTGAAACCCTACACAGGGGAGCCCCTTGTGGCATGGATCGAAGATGGGTCAGAAGAAACCAGCACAAGTACCCTAAGCCAAAGACAACCAGAGAACAGAAGCCCTGCCCAAACGCAAACGTCAGGAAGTAATTCTAATGGGCAAAGCGAAACACCCATACGAAGGGGGCGACCCCTAAATCCAAACGCCAGCCCCTTCACCATTGCAGTGTCACCACAACCAGCTCATGCTGCTGACACACCCAACCAACACAACCCATTTCCCGGTATTCCAACCAGACGTGACGACACGGAGGGACCTGAAGTTCCTTCTGCGCCTACTGCACTGCGTCGAAATCCCCCCAGGCATCGACGAGTGCCACAGAGATACCTTTAAGCGTGCATGTTTGTGCGAGTGTGAGAGAGGGAGAAACACTCTAGAAGTAAAATGCATCCTTTGCTTTCCTCCCATGCAGGAGACGGGAGAAGTCCAGAGATAAAGACGATGGGGACCGCAGTAAGTGTCCTAAGTGCCAGGCGAGCCTTCACAAAAGGAGCCTGGAACGCCACCTTGTCACGGAACATGGGCCGCGGGTACACTACTGGTGCAGGCACTGCGCCCATAAGAATAGTCGCCGGGATAATTTGAAGGCACACTACTGTGATTGTCACCCAGATTGCATAGACGAGGTAAGGGAGATCAAGAGTGAGACCTACGAGGCCCACGAAGACAGACGTCGAAGGGATAGCACAGGGAAATCCAAGAACATGGCGGAGAAGAAACGCAAGCACGAGCAGGTGAAAGACTTGCCCAGCAGAAATCATGGCGGAAGTGTCAAGAAGCCTGGGCAGGCGAAAACTCCACCCAGCACTGTGTCTAGAGCACCAACAGATGGTGTAGAGCCGAAGCTAGGCGAGGCAATGAAGGAGGCAGGTGGGCAAACACCTGAGCGTTCGGAGGCTGCTGACGCCGAGCTAGGGGACAGAGCGCAGACGACAGTGTCCCAAAGCGAGTCTGAGAAGCCTGAGGCGAAGCATAACTTCAAGCAGGGAACTGCAGCTGGACTGTCACCGGAAAGTGGGGAGGATGTCCTCGAGCTTGCATCATCGCCTATTTTGTCGATGTTGTGGGATAGCACGCCGGAGGAATGCCGCCAGCAGGAGGGAAGCCGTTGAGCTTGGTTCGGCAGCTGCAGCGGTTAGAGAATACTGGGTCGAGGAGTAGCACTGCTGCCACACCAGAGGAGCCAAGACGACACTCAGGAGGGATGCCCCTGGGAAGGTTCTTCGCTGGACAAGTTGTGAAGATTGCCGAGACGGAGAAGAAGGAAACTTACCTTGGAGAGATGCGAACCCTGCATGATTACTCATCCCGTCACTACAGTGTCGTCGTTCTGAAGGAAGCAAGTGAGCCTAAGGAGGCGGGGGGTACATTTGAGTCGCCGCCCCCAGCGAAGATTCCCCGGATCATCCTTGATGAAGAATCCCAGACAGAGAGTGTGGGGCCGTCCATGAGCAAGGAACACCTGGAAGGTTCCCTGATTGGCAACGTGACCAAGATCACCGAGAGGAAGACCCGTACCCTGTACCACGGAGGACTTTTGGTCACCCGAGAGGAAACTAAGCGCGTTTTCGATGTTGATTTTAAGGCTGGTTTCTGAGTCAAGAAGAAACTATAAGTTGTTTTTATGTATACCCTCGGAGGTCACGAGTTTGTTAACCTAAGTTTACCTTCTTACATCGGAAAGTTGTTTAACCCAAGTGAAAAGTTGTATTCTATAGTTTAATAGTTGCGGCCATAAAAAAAACTAAACTAAGAGCAGAAGCTGTGTTGGTTGTTTAAAGGGTTTCATGTTTACAGTCATAAGAATTTATTTAAGTACGTGGAAGAAGCTTGGAACCTGTATAGGAACTTATTCAATTTGAAAAAGGAAGTTCCGTGTAAATCACATTTTCAGTTTATCGTTAGATTACCAGAAGTTAAGCGAGGACAGTAATCGCCTTGCGCCTAAAAAGGTTGTACAATGTTTTGTTGCTTATTTTGATCCCAAAGTTAAAAGTTATTTGAGTTGAGGACCTGGAACATGTTGTAAAGTTTCTAAACGACTGCACCTAGGTCACTTGGAGCCTGTTTAGGCCGCAGATTTCCAGAGCTCGTTCCTTAGAACGAAAGGACAAATCTTTAAAATGTATAAGTTTAGGCGCCTATAAGTTTAGGCGACCAATGTTTCTTTGTTTTATTTATTGTAAGTTATATGGTCAAGGGACTGACCAAACTTAAGGCAAGGCTGTGTAACGAAACATTGGCCTAGTGCCAGTCTAGGGCTGGTACCCGGCGAGGTGGCTCCGCGCCGCTGCGGCCAGTGCGTGTGTTGCTAGCGGTATATAAGGCAGCGCCGCTGCACGTCGCCCTCTTCTTCTGCACGTCGCTCTTTTCCTGCACGTCGCGCTCTGCATGTTGCACGTTAGTCTTGGTACACACGCAAGCTAGCTTTCACAAACTCGCACTCCTGGGTCACTTTAGAGTAATCGGCCGGACCGAGGACCCCGCAGCAACCGGAGCTACCAGACAGGTACGCAGCCGAGTTTGTGAGTGGAATAACAAGTTTTGAGTGAGTTCCATTGCATTAAAGTCTCCCGCCACCTGTATAGGAGACGCCTAGATAGGAGTGAATAAATCAGAGTGCACACATAGAGTGAGAAAGTGTGGGTGACTGCAGATTTCATGCGGTGCCTGGGGGTATATTTCTCCCAAACGGAGGTACGTCCCGGGTTTTCCCGATAACCGCTCGTCGGGAGGGCCTAATCCTGAGCGTCTGTCTGACGGCACACCACTGGCGAGTGTGAGGGTCGGCGGCACGCTACAATATTAAGTCTTTTCAGGTAACTGAAGGAAAACTGATGGAAAGTTAGCACCAAGTTGAGGGGACAAATACTTGACCTCCGAAAGCTTTTGGTCTCCATAACATTTATGTTCAAACGTGTGCCGTTGCCACAACTAGTGAACAAATAGTATTATGTGTGGACCTCATATTGCCTTCAAATGGGTTTTGTACAGTGTTCTCTAAATTGTCAAACAAAAGAAGGTCTGCCCCTCCTACACACGCCTATCCACCCAGATGGACAAGGAAGACAAAGTATCCCTGCCGGCAATTAAAGAATACAGAAGGAAAAAATGTGGGCCACCCATGCCCTAGGGAATTTTAATTGTTACACTGCACACATGTACATGTCATTAATACATGTATACATGTAAATCTCATATAACTGTATCTACAATGAAATGTACCAAGCAGAGGAACCGGGAGCTGCTGTCTCACCTCGTCTTCAAATTTCCAATGTCAAGACATTTCAAATGCCCTGGGATTGTGTCATCATCATTACAGAATGTGTGAAAACAAATTCATATCACCACTGTAAACCTTTACCTGAATTTATCACAGCCTAGTCCTCCCAAATATTCCAGCCATATCTGGTAGTCCACTTGGGTAGAACCCATGTCGTGAACCTGGTCTGGTTGGCCAAGTATTGTACCACACTGCAAATTCCAAATGATATGTAAATCTGTTAATTTTCCTTGTGTGGACCAACAATTTTACAAATTTGCCCTCCAACATGTATTTTCAATTTTGAAACTTAACAAATGAAAACAAAACTAAACCCCAAAACACACACACACACACACAAGTGTGTAAACGCCTTCAATCATGGACTCCCTATTGTTCCTCTTTTGTTCATACTTAAACTTTTTCAGAAGACCTCCCATATGTTTTGTACACATTTTCCCACCGTGGAATCTTTGGCAACCGTGGACCCTATTGTCCCCTATTGTTATAGGTCCATGATTTGAATGTGTATACAAACTCACACACACACACACACACAAAAACCCAAAACAGACAAAAAAGCATCCAGACTGGCATTTTTCAGCAAATATTGTCCCCTGATTATGCTGACATATAAAAAAAAAAAACTTTCTGGAACACAGTTAATCGTCTGAAAAAGATCATTCAGCTGCAGCAGGTGTCAGTAATCTTCTTGTTGCGCAAAAAAAAGAAGAAAATGTTAAGACACATTAATCAAAGAGTACAACATGAATGTTGACAAAATAATCTCCAGAGTATTCCACGATAGGGATCACCCCCTAGAAAGTGTAGATGTGTTATTGATTTTGGCCACAGGTCATATATGTGAGTAGAATCCTCTTCAGTGCCGTCTGTAGTGATTGTACCCTGATGACATTCTAATAAATATGTATATTTAAACCAGTCAAGAGTGTCCATCGAATGCAGCTACCCATCCACCGCCCATGATTTGGCAGTCTTGCATGCAGTGCCAACCAGTGAGGTCGTCTCATACTTCTATCTATGTGACCGCCGTTGCAAGGCTCACTTTAATGCTGTACTACACTAGTACTGCTGTACCATCGGCTGTACTAGTTGTCCACACAACAGAGCACAGCATGGCTTCACCGCCTCGGCTGAAAGTTTGTTTAGGATTGCAGTAGATTACATGTATCTTTCTTTTACGTACCTTTATGATAGTAGTGGGGAGCATGGCCCACAGAATTTAATTCACCCATGGTTTGGGTGAATGGGGATGATGGAAGACTGATGAATCTCAAGGGATTCTTCAGAGTAACGGGTAATGATAACAATTTATTAGTTAAATTTTTTTTAAGTTACAAAATGTTTCACATGAACTGGGACAAGTAAGTGATGGGGAGGTCCAAGTCTTGAACCACTTCCTGCCGAGGATTCGTGTACTGGACACGTATGCTTTATATGCCTAGCTGGGGTCTCCGGAATGGGACAAAGGGAACAGGGCCTTGTAACAAAAGACCGTACTCGGAACAAAAGACCAGGCTGCTGGGCATTACTGACATTTTTTTCACTCTCAATAGTGGAGATAATCCAGCCTTGTTTTGAAACACTATACCACACTTTGGGGCATTTAGAGTGAGTGGATTACCACCGGGGACAAAAGCACTCCACCACTGCAGGGATGAGCAACACAGCACCGCTGCACGCTAATCTGGTCCCTATTGAAAAGAAGTCAGCAGTGCACTGTGCCAGGTTCGTGAAGAAAAGAAAGTTATATAACCCCGCACAATCTGGGCTCCTTTTACAAGGCTGCAGGCCTAGCTGAAATACTCGGGCATTAGTAGATTTTGTCTGTCAGGCTAGAGTGGCTACCAGACAGCCCCTCAAGTGGGTGTAAGTGTCCAGTAAATGAAGATAGGAATTTCTAAAGAATCAACATTAATAACTGCAACCGGTGTGAAGTGGTTAATACAATACTTAGAGTCAAGTAACTTGTTTTGCTTAACAAGCAATATCATTTTTTTTATGCTAATGTGGATGCTTTAAAAATCCTATAATGTAGATTTTTAAGTTGGGTTAATGGAGAGCTACTAGGCATGCAAATTAGGGCTTATTATTTCTGTACCAACTTTTACAATTGGCAATTTTTATCTATTAAAATACGAGAGACAGCATTAGTATTACATAAGAAAAGTCTTTACCAGGCAAACATGGAGTCAAATATAAAGCTAACCTGTATCTGTAACAAATTCTGCAGAAAGGGTCAGCGATGTGAGGCATAAAAAAAATTAAAAACGCAGTATCGGTAAAACATACTTTCTTACTATATTTCATATTCACTTTTTGGAACAAATATACATGTACCTCAAATCATCAGTGTTTTCACAAAGTAGGTGGCAAATCCATGCACAGTGCACGAAAACACAGTTTTGAGTAAATTGCGTTTGAAATTGGTCACTTTTTAAATTTGCAATTTTGCACATTTATCAGCTTAAAATCTCTAATGTGCTCACTTTACACAAAAGTCAAAATGTTAAATGATCAGTTTAGACATATATTTTGAACTTTTAACATTTAATTTAAGAACTATAGTCCACAAAAGCTATTCATTTGTTTGTGAAAATGCGAAATCCAGAGGTCAATGGATTTGCCACTTTTATACAGCAGATTCACCACTTTCAAGATGAGGTGAATAATCTTGTGTGCTGTGAAAGAGTGTTCAGATATAGAATAACCTTTAGGTGGTACAAAAAGGAAATGATGATTTCACCATGGTACTGTCTAGGGGATATCATCTGTCTCCAGACTCATTTTGGAATATCTTCAGATGGTGTTTTTGTAAGTTTAAAAAAAAAATACATGTGTGTCTTGTTTGATATGTTTCATCTAGGAAAACCTACATTATTTGATTATTAAAATGATATAACTTTAGGTAAATTGGGCCTAACTTACCAGGCCCAAATCCTGGTAAGATGCATGCTCACATACCTCTCCTTTCACTGCTGCTTCTCATTAGGTAGGTTGGGCCGAATCTTGGTCCAATATTATGATGGCAACATTGAATGGCGGAGGGGGGGTCTTTTCACCGCGCTTCCGACAAGGTGTTCCAACTATTTTGTCCAGAATTGTTTCTTAGTGGAAAGTGGGTGTCATAAGTGTGGGTCTGTGTTACCTGGGGTGGGGGCACTGCCATGTGATGCTGCAATAAATATTGACTATTTTTGGCAAGGTTTAGTAGTATGTGCTGTCAAAAGCATAATAACCCCCAAAAGGACAAGTATATGTAAATACATAGTTATTACATATTTAGTAATACAACAGCTATGGGTTATGACCACCCATCGGTACAGGATTTGTTTCAGTGGAAGGGTTCATAGTAAATTGGCGAGGATGGGATACCTGCTCGCAGGTATCAGCAGCACGAGTTAAGTTGGCCATTGAAAATGGGATAAGTTGGGGGCATCATGAACGGTGCACTATACAATTTCAACTAACATCTCTCTCAAATGAAGTTTTTTTATTCGCTCTGAAGGGCTATATGGTTACATGAGGAGTACACAATTCTGTCTGAGCTCTTTTCACTTTCTGGTTGGGTTTCAGATGAAACATTCCAACAGTGAACCATGAAAAGGAAAAAGGATGTGAGTGACTCTCCTCTTTTTGGTTGAGGTGGTGTACCATTGCAGTTGTTATTGTGCTTACACACGTGCGGTGCAGCATTTTTTAAGAGCGGGGTGTACGTTCTCCCAATAGGAATAGGTGGACTTTTAAGAGACAATCCTGGACAAATCTCATTGGAACATGCCTCCCCCCTCACCCCGTCAATGTTGCTTCTCATTGGGTTGGTTGGGCCGCTTCTCACAAGTTGTTCCAACTATTTTGTCCAGGATTGTAGGCTTTTTCTTCATCTAAATTAAGGCTAGGCATAGCTTGGAAACCCCAGCTCCGAGGTTCATGGCATGCCATTAACCGCAGAGCTGTGTTTTCCCAGCCAGTATAATCTTGGCCGTTTGTGGCTTATTCATGACATTGAGAGATTTGTTTTTTATACTAAATAAATTTCCCCATGCCATCCATAGGCCTACATAGAATTCTAGTCTGGACTTGCACCTACATGTAACTCTAAGAACAAAGCCTTAGGTTGTATATATGGTTCATGACATCTGGTGATTTGCCAGTATATTTTCCAACTATCATGAACTATGGGGATGAGTTTTCCAAGTTGGTCACACACTAGCATGCTTAGGAATAACGGTAGACCTACTACTACAGGCACAGTGTTGTGTCTTGGGCAGTGGACAAATGCAACTTTATGCGTTCACGTGGGAGCTTTCGCAAGGCAAACCTAGCCTAGGCTAGCTAAGAGCAAAGTTGAACGACTTGAAAATGTGGTGTCACTTCCTTCTTTGCATATTAAAAAGGAATGGCTTGGATCAGAGAGTGGAAAACACTTCATACTAATAATGTCTCCTCTAAATATGAAGAGCACTGCTATTACAAATTACATACATGTCCTGTTATAACAGGGAAATTTTAAAGGATCTTGATTTAAATTCTCTATTTTTGTAGAGTAATTTTCCATTCCTTTCATAGCAAAGTAGTTTTGGCTAGTCTGAGCAACCTGCAAGAAAAAGAAATAGTTGATTGTATTTGTTTAATGTTACTAGTATGCCAATTTCAAGTAGTAGAAGCTTAGTAACGACCGAAATTTGCGACTGATGATTTCATGCATGTTAATAAAACTTCTCATCACAGTTCGTTGCTATTTTCCTGTAAATATTTTCCTGTAAATATAAGGTTACATAATCAACTTTTTCAAAGCTTTCTAAATGTGACACAGGGGAAAGTCAAGGCCATTGACGCATGGTCTGGTTTCTTTCCAAATCTTTAATGGTGCAGAAAGCTAAAACCAAAACAAGAAAAACCCTGAAACGAGAAACAAAATAATGCAAGATAAGTACTAAACCAATGGATGTACCATTCTAGCAAAGAACAATCAAACACATATTAAAGTTATAAAAAAATCTGCAGTTCCTTTAAACACAACATGATGCACTAGGCTCGGACGCACAGGGCACGTATATGCTTTTACCTGCACTCCAGTAATAAGCAACAAAAACAAATCACACGGTGACTGGCACACCAGTCTATCCAGCCTACATGCACTGCCACTAAGTCTTCCCACAGTGCTTAACTAAGCAGGAACAATGGGCTTCCTAGTAAGGGGCAATAAACAGTGGTGGCTGACTTCCTCCTTGCTGCACTAAAGGATAGCAAGACTATTTACACATCATTGAATATGCAGCAACTTGAGGATTAAAGACTTCCTGTGCCATGTGCCACATGGGCAGTGTGCCTTACACATGCACCAAATGGATAACTTCAAGAAATCACTTACCCGCAATGGTATAGTCAAAATACGTAAAGGAAGAAAGAAATCATTATAAAAAAGAAAAGAAAACCGATCCTGCCACTCTAAAAATGGCTCTAACTTTGCCTCTCGTGGATTTCAGTAAATTATTTAAAAAGTGATTCAAAAGTAAAATGTAAAAATAGAAAATGCAACAAACAGAGCTCACATAAATGTTACACAAAATGCCATCTTAAAAGCACTCATGTTCACTATTGATCTTCAATGCCTTAAAATACAACAAAGACATTCCTGGCTGTCCCCAGATCGCTGAAAACTATCAAAGAACTAGATAATTTAAGTTAAGGCAGCCAGGGAGTTTCTAACTAAACTTAAAGAAAAGTCAATCGAGCTAAGGAAAATAATAAAACTTTCAGTTAAGTTAAAGACACTAATTATACAGTATAAGATGGACACTAAATACACAATAAGAATATAAGAAAGTACACTTACCCCAGTCAAACTTGGATAGAATACAAAAGATGAACTGGACTAAATTGCGGGGACAGGCATCATGGCACTTGTTGGCTATGTGGCAGCTAAAGGATGACTCTGGACGGTGCTTACTGGCTGAAGACTCAGTGTGTTATGAGACAAAGGGCAATATACTACAAAGGTGCCAAGAGGGGGTCACTAAATGAACTTGCAAGTAACCAGAAGGGGTCTCTAAATGAACTCACACTGAATGGTTGACTGAGCACAGCCAACTGAGGGTGCTATACAAATAACATACAAAAGTGACCTGTCACATTCTCCCCTGCTTAAAGGTTGGCGCCTCGACAACCTCCAGTAATGGAACAAAAAAACAATACAAGAAGACTAAGAGTCCATGCTATTTACAAAAAAAGTCACTTCGGTTGGATTCCAGCCAACATCTGCACTAGCAACAGCTGAGTCCTGCTGATGTCTGCAAGTACTCGCGGGTCTGCGGTAGGTGCCACGGGCATCTCCGACTGGATGGCGGATTTGGGCAGGTGGTGCAAATTGGAATGGCTCCCTGCTCCAGTGCGACTCGAGCGACGTACCTCGACCATCGGTTCAGCGGGGGCATCTTCACTAGGAGTAGTCCCTTGTGGAGCATCAGGTATTTGGGCTGGTCTCGAGGCTGGGTGAAGGTGCTCCCCTGCTTTGTGTGAAGCAGAAGGTTGCGCTTCGGGTCCTGTAGTGAATGAAGTTCCCAGGGCCTCCTCTGGTGGGACATCTTCCGATGGGTTCTCCTCTGGCGGCTCACCTTTGGGCAGCTCATGCTGTGGTGGCGCATCCTCTGGTGGCTCATCCTCCAGCAGTGCGTCCCCTGGTAGCTCGTCCTCTGGCAGCTCGTCCTCTGGTGGCGCATCTTCCTCTGGCGGTGTATCCTGTTGGGGAATTGCTGCTTCCCGCTGCTGCTCCCCTGCTTTTTGTAAAGCAGTGGGTTCCCTTGTAGTTGCCTCCGTAGGTTGCAACATCTGCACCCTCTGTCGATGGGCCACCAGAAGAAGGTCATCGTCGTCTTCATCAGACAGCACAGTAGCATTTGGTGCACTATTGTTTGGTGGGCGATGTCCGGCATCTGGTGTTCTGGGTTGTACCAACATTCGACCATCCAGCAGGTCCCTCCTGTTGACAGTCTTCTGGTCGCCGGTCCCATCAAGTGGAGTCACCACATAGACATGTCCTGTAGGATTGGGCCTGCTGATAACCTTGAATGGCCTGTCTGCCCAGAAGTCCTGAATCTTGTTCTGTCCAAGGACTCGATTGCGGAGGAAGACTCTTGCTCCAATGGGCAAGCCCTCGTCTTTGGCACTGTTGTTGTGGCGATTCATCCTCCTCAGGGCCTCCTTCTCGGTCTTCCCTGATGCCATCTCGTAAGCTTGCATCATCCTGTTGTGATCGTCTTCTACCCAGTCGTCTACTGTTGCATCCTTATTTCCCTGCTGATTGTCAGCACCAAGGAGGTAGTCGATCGGCAATCGAGGTTCACGCCCAAAGAACAGATAGTAAGGAGAGTATCCAGTTGATGAGTGGGGGGTTGCATTGTAGATGTAGACTAGCGCTGGTAGGTGCTCTGGCCATCGCCTCTTCTGAGTCGGAGGGAGTGTGCGAAGTCAGTCGTGCATTGTGCGATTAAAACGCTCGCACTGTTCATTCCCCTCCGGATGGTATGGAGTTGTTCGTGTCTTGGTGATCCCATACATCTGCCAGAGCTCCTTGATGACTTTCCCCTCAAAATTTCTTCCTTGGTCGCTGTGGAGTTGGCGGGGCACCCCGAAACGAACGAACCAGTTCTTCACCAGACACTGAGCAACCGTTCTTGCCTTCTGGTCCTTGCATGGGACAGCCTGTGTGAACTTCGTGAAGACGTCCGTGAGGACTAATACATTCTCCACGTTGTTCAAGCCTGGCTCCAAGACGGTGAAGTCTATAGCAAGGATCTCAAGTGGCCGTCTCGCAATCAGTGAACCCATCGTTGGATGTAGTTTCTTTCCGGCCTTGGCAAGAATACACCTCTGGAAAGTTCTTGCAGTGCTCCTCAACATCATTGATCATTCCTGGCCAAAAACACCTACTACGGACAAGTGCAAGTGTCCTTTCCACTCCTTGATGCCCAGCCTGGTCATGGACTGCTTCTAGAACTCTCTTTCTTAGGACTAGAGGAAGTAGAAGCTGGAGTACATCACCGGAAGCTCCCTTGCTCCTTTTGTACAGGACATTATCTCTGGCCTCCAGCTGGTCCCAAAACTTCAGTAGCTTCCGGGTTGACTTCTCCTCTCTCATCCGTTGGCTAACATGTGGCCGCTGTCCTTTCTCCCAATATGTCCAGAGTGGACCGATCTGCTTGTCATTTCTCTGGAGGACGTACAGGTCTTCTGAGGAAATGGATGGCAATGTGGAAATCGAAGCAGGTGCTGCCTCTTCTCCAGCATCAGGCAGGGTACTTCTCATGTGTGACAGTGTCCTCGGCGGGATGGAGGTAGTTGCCTGAGAGGAGGAAACGGCCTCTCTGGCAGACATCTCTTCAAGTTGTGCATCACCAGATTCACCACCGTTGGTCGTCTTTCTGCTAAGGGCATCAGCGTTCCCGTTGCTCCTTCCGGATCTGTACTTGATTGTGAACTGGAACAGCTCCAGTTCAGCAGCCCACCTGGTTTCCGTCGCTCCAAGCTTGGTGTTCGTCTTGAGATAACTGAGGGGGTTGTTATCAGTGTAGACAACAAAATTCGCCCCAAGAAGAAGATCTCGGAACTTATCAGTGATAGCCCACCGCAGAGCAAGCAACTCCAGCTTCATGCTGCTGTAGTTCTGCATGTTCCGCTCATTCTCCCTAAGGCCTCTGCTGGCATATCCGATGACTACCAGGCCCCGCTCTTGCTGCTGAGACAGTACTGCGCCGAGACCTTGATAACTGGCGTCAACTTCCAGAATGAAGGGACGAGTGAAGTCAGGGTAGCCAAGAAGGGGCGCCGTAGTCAGGAGGGACTTCAAGGCATCGAAGGACTTGTCGCAAGATTCATCCCATGCTTCTGTAATCGACCTTGACTGGCTGACCTTCTTGCACCGCCTCTTCCCAGATCCTCCAAGGAGTGCATGAAGTGGGTTAGCGACTTGGGCAAACCCTGGTACAAATCGGCGATAATAGCCAGCAAGGCCGAGGAACCCTCGAAGCTCACGCTCAGTAACAGGCTTCTTCCAGTCTGCAACAGCTCTGATCTTCTCAGGGTCTGGAGATATCCCTCCGTCAGAAATCAAATGGCCCAAGTACCTCAGCTTCTCTGTGAACAGGTTGCATTTCTCTGGCTTGACTTTCAAACCGAACTCGTTGAGGCGGAGAAGCACCTGTTGTAGTCCCTCCAGTGTCTCTTCAAATGTACAGCCGAAGACTAGTATGTCATCGAGGTACACGATGAGAGACTGAAAGTTCTTGTCGCCAAATGCCTTGTCCATCAACTGCATGAATGTGGCCGGTGCATTGCAGAGGCCGAAGGGCATACGAGTAAATTCCGCCGGTCCCCGGTCCCAACACGGAAAGCCGTCTTCTCGACATCTTCTGCTGCAACCGGAATTTGATGAAATCCGTGGGCCAGATCAAGACTACAGAAGAACTTTGCCCCTCCAAGAACATCAAGCGCCTCATCAATACGGGGAAGGGGATATGCGTCTTTGCGTGTCTTAGCATTTAGGGCTCTATAGTCCACACACAGCCGGAGCTTCCCATCACGCTTCCTCACAAGTACAACTGGAGAAGCATAAGGGCTCGACGACTCTCTGATAATACCCCTGTCAAGAGACTTCTGCAAGTAGTCGCGAACTTCCGCCCACTGGTGAGGTGGTATCCGCCGGTGAGGTGTGCGAACAGGCAAATCGTCAGTTGTGGTGATTGTGTGGGATATTTTGTTGCAATACCTGATGTCGTCCTCATCTCTACTGAATATGCTGACGTGGCTGGCAATTAACTGGCGGAGTTTGCTTTGCTGGTCTCTGGTGATCCCTGTGCCGATCTTCATCCTTGACATCAGCTGCTGAACCCCATCAGAATGATGAGCCACTTCTCCATTGCCTACTTACATCTCCTCCCAAGTTGCTTCTGGCAATCCACTGCGGCACTCGGTGAATACACTACTCAGTGTGGCCAGCGGAGTCCTTGGCTGCAGGTACAGGTCGTCTTGCGTGAAGTTGGCAACTTGCACTGGAACTTTGCCGCTACTGTCGATGGAGACTAGAGTTGGAGGTACAGCCAGACCATTCGGAAGGTGAGTGACATCTGCCTCGAACTGCTCAACCATCGCCTCGTAGACCTGGTTTCTTGCGGCTGGTCTCATTGAACATTCCACCGTGAGAAGAGAGTTCGCAGGGATGAGGATTGGCTTCAAACCAACTGTATGGACTTTTCCCGTAAAGTCTGGCAAAAGGGAGACCCCACTTCTCACTTCCTCGTATAAGGCAAGGACATGAGCCCATTCTCGTCCCTCACTCCCAGCGTGCAGTGCCTCCAGGTAGTTTGCACCATCATCAACTTGGCGTAGTGTGTCCCGAATGTCCCTGTATATATTGGACCCGATGACTCCTGGCACTTTCTTCTTTCTGTCCGCAATTGATGTACTAGTGGGGTCCTTCACTATCAGGAAATCCATGTTGGGGAACACATGGCCTAATGCGGAGAGTGACAGCTCTGCATAACCAACATAGGGGATGGCCAGACCTTGCGCTCCAGAGAGGCTGATGAAGGCAGTCACGTCTACTAACTCTGTCTCCGAGAAGTGATCTCTGAAGAAGGACTCAGTAATCGTCGAGACTTGCGCTCCCGTGTCAAGTAGACAGCGCACCTCCGTGGCACCAAGTTGAACAACCGCTTTTGGACATTGCCCATTGCTTTCCTGTAGATTGAGCCACTGGTTTTTCCTTTCTGGGCCTGCTGTATGGCTCTAAATGACAGGCCTTTCTAGTTTAACTGCTGGGGGCTGAACTGCTGGGCAGCGGACTGCTGGGGACCAAACATCTGTGCAGCAGGCTGCTGGGGGTTTATCTGCGGCATCTGGGGCTGTTGGGGGTTTATCTGTGGCATCTGGGGCTGCTGGGCGATGAATTGCTGTGCCAGGGGTGCTGAGCAGCCAATGACTGCATGTCCTGTGCGGCAACTTGAGGATTAAAGACTTCCTGTGCCATGTGCCACATGGGCAGTGTGCCTTACACATGCACCAAATGGATAACTTCAAGAAATCACTAAACCGCAATGGTATAGTCAAAATACGTAAAGGAAGAAAGAAATCATTATAAAAAAGAAAAGAAAACTGATCCTCCCACTCTCAAAATGGCTCTAACTTTGCCTCTCGTGGATTTCAGTAAATTATTTAAAAAGTGATTCAAAAGTAAAATGTAAAAATAGAAAATGCAACAAACAGAGCTCACATAAATGTTACACAAAATGCCATCTTAAAAGCACTCATGTTCACTATTGATCTTCAATGCCTTAAAATACAACAAAGACGTTCCTGGCTGTCCCCAGATCGCTGAAAACTATCAAAGAACTAGATAATTTAAGTTAAGGCAGCCAGGGAGTTTCTAACTAAACTTAAAGAAAAGTCAATCGAGCTAAGGAAAATAATAAAACTTTCAGTTAAGTTAAAGACACTAATTATACAGTATAAGATGGACACTAAATACACAATAAGAATATAAGAAAGTACACTTACCCCAGTCAAACTTGGATAGAATACATGGCACTTGTTGGCTATGTGGCAGCTAAAGGATGACTCTGGACGGTGCTTACTGGCTGAAGACTCAGTGTGTTATGAGACAAAGGGCAATATACTACAAAGGTGCCTAGAGGGGGTCACTAAATGAACTTGCAAGTGCCCAGAGGGGGTCTCTAAATGAACTCACACTGAATGGTTGACTGAGCACAACCAACTGAGGGCGCTATACAAATAACATACAAAAGTGACCTGTCACATAAAGATAAATTTCTGTAGTAAAATACCCAGAGTCTTGAAAATAAAACTGTAGTTAAATTGGCAGAATTGTTGAACCATCACAGGCAAGTTCCATGAGAGTATTGTGACGAAACAGGGGTAGGCATGAATGCCAGTGTAAGTCATGAATTATTAAGCATTGCGTTGACCAATCAGCGTTGCGTAGAGCACTAGGTCTGGGCACTTGCGGCATGCTTAGAGCGGGCACAATCAGTTGGAGTTTCGCTGCTGGGTCGCAGAGTGGCAGGATCGTGGGGGACGCTGTCTACCGTTCTGTGCTGTGAGTGTGCGAGGTATACGGTGGACGCTGCACCAGGGGCGCTCCGTGTAGTGACTGTAACTGGTAGGTGTAGTAGCGAACCGTATTGGGTCTAGATTACTTTAGTGATAGAGCTGAGTGTCGTGAACCTAGGCTGGGAGCTAGTGGTCTTTGCTGTTGGATCGTTAGATCGACCCTGTTTTGCATGACACTCTATGTTATTTGTGTGAGGGCTATCACTATTTAGTGAGGTAATCCTTGGGTTGTAGACTAGCTGTGTTTAAGTTAGTTGGGTGGTTAGTTAACCACGTGAGGCATATTGTATTGCCTTGTGAGGTGTATTGGGTACATAAACCTTGTGTGATTTATATACCTTATTGATTTTTATTGCAATAATTCAAATACTAGATTATTGTCCTTGGAAATCCTGTGTCACTGTGAGGTTTATTTAGGTTTCCCTGTGTTTCATTACTGTATTGCCAGATAAATCCAGTCTTTCCTAATTGGTGGTAAACTTCCACCCAACGAACTGCTCCTAGGCTTAGTCCGCCGTTCGTTAACTGATATCCCCCCTTGTGTCAGGGTAGCTACTCATCCTTGCTCAAGGTTAATAAATATATTTGTGGGGTTGGGCCAGATCAATTCCATCCCCGATCCGGCCGGTAACTGGGTCCACCACAAGAGGTGTCAGTTGCATTCGCCACAGTATTCATTTGTCATCCAATGAATGCATTTATGAATGCAGGATTTAGCTGGCTCCACAGCTCAACATCGAGTAGTTTTGGGGCATCAAGGTGTCAAAGCTAATTTGAATTTCACAAGACTGCAAAGAATATATGTGTCGGTCTTTCAACATTAACGAGCACTACTGTTCCAAAGTCTTGAGCATGCACAAGTACAAAAATGCAGTTTAGTACTCAAACCAGGGGTCACATACATTAAATAATTTTTTATTTCATTGCCAGTTTGTCTTTCAGATGAACCAATAATCATGTCAGTCTTTGGTTTGTTTAAATTTTATTCTTTTCAATTCCATACAGACTTGTCTAAATAAACACTGTTGAGATACTGTAAAATGGAGATCTATTGTGACCTAGAATTGCAACTCAAGCCAAAGACAACCTGAAAGTATTTCTGGTATTTGTAAAGAGCCAATTCTGAAGTACAAGTAATGGATTAATGCCAGAGGAAATCTTGTTTCAGGTGCAGGGTTAAATTATTTGATGGAAAACAAGAAACAATTCACCACTGCACTCACTGCAGACGATTCATTGCTGGGTGTTTTACATTTTGTAGTGTGCCTGGAAGAAGGATGTAAGCGCTTACACTCTTTTGCCAGGAAGCATGATCACTGCAAAAAACTTTTTTCAGCAAAAAGATGCACATGTATACAAGTGTTTTATTTTAAAGAAATATAAAGATTTCTTTGCAAAAATAACAAAAAATTCCCAAGTCATTTCATAAGTTGTTTAAAGGTTGCTTTTTGTCAGCCTTTGTTGAGTTTGTAGTAAATGTAACCCAGGCCTCATGAAGGTCTGAGATTAAAAGTTTTTAAGTCGGAATTGCTGCAAGTGGGACTCCCAACAAGCTGCTGTTCTGTAACGATTGAATGTTGGTTCTTTCGAGCAAGTCAAGTTTATTCCAATTTGAGTAGAAATTTGTGTGATCATTTGCTATGATGCCTTTTGTACTTTTGCCAGGCTCTATTGTCAAGAACTGTGTAAGCCTAATACCCTGTAAATAGAAGAAACATTCAGGTATGTTCTACTGTGGCTGTAGCCAAAGTAAGAAACAGTCCATTAGAAAGTTTTTCATTTAATGTTACTGAATACAGACATATCTTTGATAAGAGATCCCTAGCATGTAGCTCATGGCTTGTGCTGCTTTCATTCCTCCAAAAGCCCCTTTGACACGTGTGATGATTTTTTTTTCTTATGATTGCACTTAACCTACGGATTTGCTTATGGAATAATTGAAAGTTTGAAATCTTCTTTGAACTCTTTTCTTGTGAAAGTGCCGAGCTGAGCTTTTCACCAGAAAGCCACCTCATGACAACAGTCCTTTGATATCACCAGCTGCACAACTACTAAGGAACTTTGACTATCCTTGATAAACACTAGGCCAATATAACCAGTTACAGTCGGGCACCTGACATATATACTTTTCCTTCCCACTTTGGTTATATAGTCACTGGTATTATAATGATATCCTTTTAACGTGTACCTTCATGGTTGCAATAAAACAAGTCCCAATTGTGCACAGTACAACTGAACATGACAATTGATTTTTCCAAAAAGGAGTTGGGAAATCGGTTCCTGCCATTTTGGGTGAACCCAGGGTTACATAAATTTTATCCGTTTTTACTAAATAAAGAGAGTGTGGTTCTTATGCCCTTTAAAGAGCAACTCCAAGGAAAACATGTTTTCTCTGATTTTATCTGTTCCCATAAATATGGAAGCATCCAAATCAAACGCAGTATCATTTGTCTTGAGAGCTCAACTACAACAAGCTAAAAAGCCTCTTTTTTCTGTTCATGCCAAGATGCTAATTCTGAACATGCTGAATGTAGATTGCGTCATTCTGAGAAAACAGAGAAAACGAGGGGAACCCTTGCCTGTGTTTGCAGTGGATAAACCCTTATGCCTGCCAAACTATGGCTACAAACAATGGCTACATGCAATGTTTGACATGCACGAGGGTTTATCCACTACGAACACAGGACGAGGGTTCCCCTCATTTTCTTTGTTTTCAAGGAAATCCATTGCGACATAGTGAAAGACATTTGGGGTGACTTCTGAAATGATGTGCATTTGCCTTTAGTTAATACAATAATTAAAATTCAATTATACAAATGTCTTTTACCTTTTTAAATTTTTTGGCATTTTCCCCTACAGTTTAGCCAATTACTTCTTAATCAACTGTTGGATTGTGATGTGACAGTTTTAGAATAATTCTTAGAGTTGAATTTCACATGAATTACTTTGTTTGAAAAATGCCACGGGCTCCCCAGGCTCAATGATATTATTGTGGTAATTTAATCAATTATTTCCCTTGCTGACAATGATGTTTCTCAAATTAACTAATTACATTGCAGGACGACTTTTGACATTAAACAGTTGTTGACTAATGTGGTGTGCGATATGACGTTTTGAACACCCAAGAGACACATGGTGCCCCAAGGTGAAGCCGAGGGCATTTTGCATGCATGCACGAGGGTGTTTAAAATGTCATATCCCACACCACACTGGTCAACTATTGTTTTGTCAAACCTCTTGTCTGAACCACATCGCGCCGGGGGCATTTATGAATGTTGATGATGCTGGGACGGTATAAGTATCATTTTTTACTGTTTTCAAAATTTTTTGACATTTCATATCTTCATTTTACACTTACACCCACACCGAGGACTGTCTGGTTTCTACTTTCTAATCTGAAAGACAACATCTATTGACGCTGGAGTATTCAGCTCTTCTGTCTCGCCTGCATGCGTATACACACACTATCTGTAGAAAAAGATATCTCACAGTGAGTAGGATACACGTATATGCGGATATATCACACTGCCACATGATCGTTCTGGGTCAATAAATGGACAGTATCCAAGACAGAAGTATGACAATACAATTTGTACTTGTGAAAAAGAAAATGAAAATACAACATGATTGGAATGATATATAAATATGCAATAAACACCTCAGAATGACTCATGTTTGCACATAGTTGATTTTGTTCCCTCTCCAACCTACATGTACATATGGGTCATTCCATGTCAGACCCACACGCCTTTTGACCTTGGATCTTCAGTTTTTCATAAAATTGCTGTACTTGTACATATGTCAATGAATAAAAAATAAACGCCAGTTTTTAGTGGAATCTACCCTTCCTTGTGGTTGTGGCAGAGATCAACAAATATGGTCAGTTTTCACTTAAAAATTCAACCTTTTAGAAAAAAATGAAACAACTGTCTCATTTTTCATCAAATATATGCAAATTTGGTATCAAAATAAACAAAAGAACATGCTCTTTCATTGATGTTGTGAAGATTTGGCTTTGAGAATCAAGGTTCAGGATGACCTTTGACACACATCTGTGACCTTTGACCTCATTTTCAAAATTAAGTATCATTTTGAAAAATTTTAAACCAAATGTTTTTGAAAGTATGGCTTGTGCTCTAGAAGAATCCACCTAATCATTCTGGGAATTTTATCGTGCTGTCATGTCTTTTTGCAAACCAAATTTCATTCCCGTTTACCACGAAACTGTGTGAGATCATTTGTGATTAGTGTGCTCGATGTGATGTTCGTACTCACCGCTATCTCCGGCTTTAAGATGTTGAGAATAACACTCAATAATTCATCATTTGAATTTTTTTTTGGGGGGGGGATATTTCAGTAATGCACTTTTTAACAGATTTCCAAATGAACCAAAAGCACAAATCCATTACCAAATATTACAAACTTAACTATCGTCTGCTTGAGCAAGTTTTATTCTTCTGAAGGCAGGCAGCAGTTCATGTATTGGAGACAAAAATGTTATGATCTTGTTCAAATCAAGGTAATATTGTTTTATTTTGCTCTTTTAACCCCAAACTGGGTAAGCTGATAAACTTGAGCTGTCCACTGTTTTTAAAACTCATATGCTGCCAGATGGAATAAAAATGCAATGATCAAGCACATGAGGCTGTACTTCAGGGAATGCCGACTAGTAAAGCGGAAAAATTATTACTGGAAACAACTAGGTCCGGTCCTGAACCCGTTTTCTTAGGAAGAGGAACAAACATTGATCAATCACATTGAATTGATGTTTTCCTACAGCTATACCTGTACAAAAGTTACAGCACTTGCTGCCGACTTTGCAGTTCATCTTGAGAAAAGGAAGAAAGTGGATAAGCCCTTCTCACTGCAGTGGTTTCGCAACTTCATGGCATGCTGGCCAGAAATCAAGGTGTAAAAACCCTGATCACTTGAGCTAATGAGAGCCAAAGCCATCTCTAAAGAAACGGTTGACAGATATTTTGACGAGCTGGAGAAAATCATGGAGAAATATACAGTAACCTGAAGGACTGACCAGCGGCCATCTACAACACATGTATGTTTCACTGCCATAGGCTGTATGGAAATTTAGTTTCTGCTGTCGCGCATGTGCAGCAGCCTTCAGTGTGTCAGTAGCTTGCAAATTATATGAGCAGACGAGCAATTTGGCAAGTGTGTGAAACAATCATGACAGATCTCGTCTGTCAGAAAAGAAAATATTTGAAATGAGCAAATTTAAAGAAAACAGAATTGTCATAAAAGAAAACTAATCAAAATCACATGCAATTTTTGTTGAACAATGCAACATTTGAAACTCTTTTTGAAATATTTATCCAGTTTTCCCTAGGAAAATTGCCATACTGCCTAAAGGACCCATACTTGCTGGCATTGTTATGGGTATTTTGCAGCTGGCAAGAAGTCTCACGTTTGAAAAAAGTGTATTTTTCTAGACCCCCTAATAAGCAGTGTTTAGGTCAAGCACGCCACGCCACCAGACTATTGCTACAATGTATGTCGTGCTAGTACAGGGTGCCTGACCAATTTCCAGGGAGGAGGGTCTTTGTTATAACAATGAAAGTCTTTCAACCTGTATGGGATTTCAGTTCAGCTTTTGTTGTATAGAGTACTGAAGTGTGATGTCATATACACGTAGAACCAGTAAATGCCGTACAAATGAATGGGGTACTTGTAAGTGCGCCTTGGCTCATGCAATAATGCCTTTTACACATAAGATCGTGCATACTCTACATCACTGCGTTCTGTACATACTGTCATCTGTGATGGAAAATGATTCAATCCAAATGGAATGGAATAATGGATATAGTATGCTTGATGGCACCCGTCAATACCATCATTTCTAAAAGTATTTTAATAACATTTTTAATCACTAACTCTTTCAATTATATTTTTTATATCATTTCTTTTAGTCTCACGATGCAGTTTCTTTTATCAACTTCTATGTAAATTCTTTCTATGATGTTTGAAGGAAATTTGCATTTCCTTTTAATTAATGGCATTACAAGTCTTGTAACATTTTAAGCATGAAGACCAAGATGATTTCTATTGTATGAACATACCGATAGATGTCGCAATAAACCACTCAATATATAATTCATACCAAATCACATTTCTTTCATGGATATTGATGCATTCAGCCCAGAAAAACAGACAGACTTTGTTCAGTATGACTACCTATTACATGTAGAATGACTGCTTGAAGACTTTGAAGCACAATGCATTTAACTGATTCACTCAGCAATGCTTGTTCGTTGTGTACCATGAACAAGATGGGGCAAATTACAATGTACAGTTAGTGTTTCATTAGAGGTCACAGTACAATGCTGATGGAAACCAACAGAAGAATTCAAGGTCAAAAGCAAAGACCGATAGCGCCAAAGGGGCAAGATGGATAACTCTGCCCAAAAGGTGTAATTACCATGGGCACCATTTGAGCAAGCGATACGCCTGCGCAGTTTACGGTAATGCTTAGGCGCAGGCTCACCAGGTGCATGTGCCTGCCACGGCGCCTGCGCCTTTGCATTAATGTGCATTGCGCAGGCGTATCACTTGCTCAAATGGCGCCCATTTTCTTTCCATTCTTATTCACTTTAGAGCTGTACTTACTGGCTTGAACCATGTTTCTGTGCCTGTCCTTGCAATAACAGAAACATGAGTTAAATTTGAATAAGGCAGACTTGTCTACCAATAAACACATTGCAAAATAGGGCCTAGGCCTGCAACATTAGCATCAGGTCTCTAACCGATCGGAAAGGAAACATGACTTCACAGAGTCCCAAACTCTTTCCAACACCGGACAGTTTGTGTATTTCTGACCAGTTCTTTTTGAGGTTATCTTCAATGATATTTAGCTCCTCCGTATATATTGTATCCAAAGCTACATTAAGTCTGTAGCTTTGGAAAACGGTGAAGAGTCGCATACTTTTGTTTTGTCTTTTGTTTTTGACAGCGAAATCATCCAGCACCCTGTTGGGAATTAGAACTTATAATATTGATGACCGCAGAGATATGTACTTGTTGAATCATTAACCTACCGGTATTCCTCTCTGTGTACCCTATATTTCATCCAGGAAAGAGAGTTGGAATGCAGCAGTTGCTAATTTCAGCATAACAGATGCTGTAATAGCCATACATGTACATATGTATGTAAATGAAATGACCTATGCACCACCACATCATGTGCAACCCTGAATATTCACTTTTAAACATCTAACTATTCAGATTTGAAATATTCTGTTTCTCCCACTACTATCAAATATTTGCGGAATCTGGTGTTAAACTTTAGTCAAATCAGGCAGTTAGGGTTTATATCTTCAACCACATGGTCTTACTGGTTTACAGCTTTCTATGCCTCCTCCACCGTAGAAGTATTCTCTTCCAAAGATGACAACACTAGTATGCCAAACTCCATCCAACTGCTTTCCTATATAGGCAAAGACACAAGTCAAAAGGTTATTATCATATTAATACCATGGGGTAAAAATAAATGATTTATTGTACTCAAATTTCCAGAGCAGTATATTGAGCTGCTACATGTACATGTATTGTTGTGGTTGTATATGTTAATCATATAGTTCATTCATGGCTGTGGTTGGGCACTAAACAGAAATAAAATCCCATGTCAATACAGTTGCTAAAAAAAGTTAAAATCATGGTATCACCTGTACTAAAAAACCCTGAGTTCAGACAGCTTAACTCAGTTTTTTTGGAAAATGAGAAGAACCCTTTTGTGAGTTGAATTTGAATAACATCTCATACACTGAGTTATCTGATTGCAAATGAACGTATCAATTCCCCAGACTAAAGACACTATTGCTATACCTCATGATTCGGGGCAAGCTTTTGCATAGTGACCACCATCTCTGGAATGGACTGGTTCCTCTGTGCTCTTCTTATCCATTGAAAACAGTGTATTAAGGCAAGGCATCTTTTATGTAACTAAGGAAAAGCTCACCCCAAATCACGAGTTATAGCAACAGTGTCCCAGATTTTATTCAAATTTAACTCCCAAAAGACTTATTCAAGGCATCTAGACTGATCAGCCAATGACTGACACAAACACAGAATAAACGCAACCGATCAATCATTTTACATCTCAGCATAACTAAAAGTATGTACACTTACATATACAATGATTTCATATAATGATAAGTAACGGATCAAAGCGGGCCCAAATTCCAAAGGTCTACAAAGCTCAACATGATTATCAAAGGATTAGGGTAAACGTCTGTAATTTTGGCACGCACAGAAATTTGGAAACCCCTAATTAAAAAAAATGGAAGAGCCTGCCATAAATACCACATGATCTTTGCAGCAAGCTATCAGGTGACAGGCTGACCTCCTGCCTTTCCCCTTTGTTCGAAATTTTGGTAATTTTAAGCCAGCAAGCATCAAAAAAATCTTCAATAAACACAGCTCATCATGAAAACCGAGCAAACAGTGGTCCACATTACGCATCCCCAACAGTTTGTACCAGGTTTGGGGATTACTTTTAGCCCAGAAACATATTATTACATGAAATGAGCAAAGGCAAATCTTTCTCCTTTTTTAGGAAATTATTTTCTGCAGGATTTTATAAATCACTTTGTAGGCAACCCAGTGAGTATACACTAGTTTTCTATTGTTTTGATATTTGGTGTGCATTTGTTGTTTTGTTTCGTGTTATATTTTGGTATATTGTGGATTTTAAAATACCCCGTGTTTTTTTTTTCTCTTTCAGATTAAAAACAGTTGTTGATTTTGCTATATTTTCTCCTACTACAGTTGAACCTCGCTAATAAGAGGTCTTTCGGACTTGTCAAATTACCTTATTCAAACAGGAATCTTGTCTCATCAGTGGGAATGCTAACCATTATAAGGATTGGGACTTAAAAATGCCCTTGTTATAGGTAGAATCTTATTGTATCATATTAACAGTGCTCTCATTAACGAGGTTCGACTGTATTGGCAATTGAAGTCCACATCAGTTTTCTGTTGATTTCTTGCATTTTACAATAACATTAACATATAGCCTAGCTTTTTACACAAATTCAGATTTTAAGCTGTACAATTTGTCTAATGTTCTTCGGACCTCTTGTTGTAATTTTCAATATTTTTAAAAACTTTAAATATATAAATTATCTTTTTATAGGCAACATGTTACATACAATTTGTTTGGCAATTCTTGTTTTGTAAATTCCTGCAATTTGAAAGAGTGTTCATGATACCTCACCTTACCTGGAAATCTGCTCATTGCTGGCTGTTGTTAAAATTAATAAATTTGCATTAAGATATTTTTCTCTGTGCAAAAGCTTCATACATAGCTAATAAGAAACATAGCTTGTTCCTTATTCTGTTTCAGACACGGCTCCAAAACATACATTATTCTAGGATACAGCCCCACTTTGGGTTCAAGATTTACTAGTTAACCACTACCTGCCGGGGACTCCGAAATCGGAGCCATATGGTTTATATGCGTGGCCGGGGTCTCCGAACTCGGACAAAGGAAACAGGGCCCTGTAACAAAAGACCTACTCCGAACAAGAGACCACGCTGCTGGGCATTACCGGCATTTTTCACGCTCAAAAGTGGTGATAATCCAGCATTGTTTTGAAACCGTATACCAGGGTTTGGGGCATTGAGAGCAAGCAGATTACCACCGGGGACAAAAGCGCTCCACCACCGCAGCGATGAGCCACACAGCACCGCTACACGCTAATCTGGCCCCTATTGAAAAGAGGTCAGCAGTGCACTGAGCCAGGTTCGTGAACAAAAGACAGTTGTATAACACCGCACAATCTGGGCTCTGTTTACAAGGCTGCAGGCCTGGCTGAAATACTCGGGCGTCAATGAAGGTCACCTGTCAATTTAGAATAGTGCCTAAAGATTACTTCGTGGGGCTATAAACGACCATCAAATGGAATGATGAATTTTTGAAGGATTTTGAAAACGGAAAAAATGATAGTCATGCCGGCCCAGCATCATCAATGTTGAAAAATGCCCCGGCATGAAGTGGTTAACATTGTTTTGAGGTTTTCCATTTTATATAATAACATTTTCCGGCACAAAATTTCTAATTTGATCACAAAACGTAGGTATTCATAGGTATAATATGTTAAGTTGAGTGTAATAACTACCTTGATAACTAGTTGAACATATTGCAACATTGTTATCATTTACTTAACAGCTAGTTTTAAATTTCTTGTAATAACGTGTTACAAGAAATTCTGAATAAAGGTCAACAAAAGCTAACAAATTTACAGCATTGCTATCAATTACTTAACTTGTAACTTTCTTACAAGTTTAATAGTTAATCACACAAACATCAAGACACCAGAGGATTAGTTTTTAATACCAACTTAGTCAACTTCATGTCTCTCAAATGTCGTTTCAACCAACTGCATTTCTCATCAGGAACCACGCTGTTCTCGTCTAAAGCTTGGTCAAAAGAGTCAAAGAGGATTACAGTCAGATAATAGTGTCTCAGTTCCATCAAAAATTTCTTACAACAAGTCATTCGTTTCGTTTAACTCTAATTTCTCTCGGCCAATGTTGCATAAATAAACCCCAGGGTCGGTAAACACCCAGCGTCTCTCGAGATAAATTTTGTTTTTAAACAGTGTGGGACATATGATCACGATTACTTCAAGGCTCTCCAGAAGCCACCCTCGCTTTGTTCAGTTTGTAACCCAAGTTTGTTTTTGCAATGATTAAGGCGTTCACAATTGTTGTTTGTTTTGTTCCGTTTTGTTTGTGTTTATAAAAAAAGGGTCAATAAGTTTGTGCTTAAAACCGCGTTCCCAATTGATCCACCAATTGGGGGATCTGATCCACCTTTTGCCAAATTGCTGGATCAGATCCCCCAATTGGTGGATCAGATCCAGCAATTGTTTGCAGTGGGAATGCTAACCATTATAAGGTGGATCAGGATCCTCCTCTGGAGTAGGATACAGATCCCCCAACTGGTGGATCAGATCCTGCAATCGGCAGATCACGATCAGATGGGAATGCAAAAGGTCGATCTGATCTGGCCGCAATTTGACCTGTCAACATCCGTCCGTGCATGAGTGGTGTGAAACTTTTGCGGTCTGATTAACAAAGAAATATGGTTTTTGGCATGTAGTTCATGTGAAATTTTTAACATGCACAGCATGCACAATAAACAACTGCTGAACTACGGGCTAGCAAAATGTGTCACCGCACATGTGCGATGCATTGATGCCGCGATGTTACCTAGCCCTTTCACAATTTTTGTTGTGCATTCATCCATTTCTTAACCTTATTCGTTTGTGTAATTTCACTTGCTTTCCATCAAAAACTAATTACATGTTTGCGTACAGCCTGCAGCGTGCAACAGAGTATCAAAAAGGAAGCAAAGTTTGAAGAGATAACGTACTAGGCTGAACATTCGGTCTGATTTAAGGTCGTCATGTCAGTAGAGCTCCACACTCAAAAGTTCAAAACACTGCAAGGGTCACACGCATGCCGCCCCAGCATGCAACACTGCCAAAGAGCGCGCTTAGCAAGCTATCACATGCGCAATACCAAACTCAGTGACCTCGCAGGCTCGACATTTCCGCCCAAAAAGCTGGATCAAGCGTAAGTGGGAATGCAACTTGCGGTTTTGCTGCGGTAAGATAATGATCACACAAACATGCCAGATCAAGTTCCCCCCCTTTTTCCAATTCAAGTGGAAATGTGCTGTATAAAATCTCTTTGCACTCCAAATCTTAGTGCTTACCTTGCTTTCTGTGGGTAGGTATGATAAAATTCACTGACTCAACTTTTTAAATGACTAAAACATTAATGGTTAAATGATTTGAAATTTCCGTCTTTGATAGTAAGCTGCGCGTCCACGATTAAAAACACATACATCATAAGTGTGCCAGCAGTATCAGCTTCTCGAGCCATCTGTACCATGATGCCACCGAAGTACCGATTCTGCAACCACGGCCATGACCCATGTTGTCATCGGTGCTTCTAAAATTGAGCCGCACTTTTCTTTGAAGTAATCGGCCATATCGACACCCGCCAAATCGAGATCCTTAGCTACACCCTAACAAATTCTGTGTCAGAGTCTCCAAAAAACTTGCTTGCCTCATTCCAGTATTGATATTTGTACATGGTTGGCTGTGCCTTCTATTGTTACAAGCGTCTTGGTCATGTGGGATTATAAAATCTCTTAGGGTTTTGACAGCGGGATCTTTAAACAAATCAAAATACCTTTCAAGCTCCTAATGAGATGGTCTATAACGACATTCTAGAGGGTGTCCAACTTGTTGACTGCCCAGGTTTCTATGTTAAACATGTGATAAATCAGGTAGTGCACTGGGCTTCGATGTTTATTGTCAAGTGTTTGGGTGAGCTCACGATTACTCACAGCTTATATATAACGGTTTGCCCGTACCCAACGTATATTAATAAGCACTGTATGCTCAGTGCTTGTCCGAGAACTTGCGAAAAAACATCACAAGCTTACTCGGGTGGGACTCGAACCTACGACCTCCTGCTTACTAGTGCAGATGTCTTAACCACTCGACCACCGAGCTTGCTGGGGTCGGCTAGTCGGTCCGAGTCAAATGAAGCAGCGGGTATGTATTTTCAATACATCTTGAAAATACTCACAGCTTCATATTCAAGGGATATGTCCGAGACTGAGTATTGAGCAGAGGTGTCTGTTGACTTGACTACTTTATCATGATCGCTAAAAGTGAGCACATAAGTCAAAGGTTGCTTTAGAGTTGAAGGAAAACAAGGCATGTGGTCGGTTAACATTTGAATATCTAACGGTATCACGTTTCGATTTGCAAAGGCGTCTGTGATGGCTTTGTCTTTTCCATTGTTTGCTTGGTCACTGGCGTCCCCTGCTCCAAGAGTTTAGATACGTTTTCTCTTTCGAGTCCAAAGTAAGTCTGTGTAGAGGGCAGCCAATTGTCTTTTAAATTGTGAATGATGTCTGTGTTTCCATAGCTTATGATGGCATTTCCCTGTAGATTGACATTGATCTCTTTGATCAGGTTATGAGCCAGATTGTTGTAAACAGTCCGATTGTCATCTGATCCTCCGTGTAGCTCAAGTTTAAAAGAGAGTTTAAACGTTCTTGGCACGATGATGTCGTCAATGCCTAAGGGAGGGAAGCTTAACGATTAGTTTTTGACCTGTGGCGATGGTGCTCAGGATGTGAGTAATGACCACTTCATGCCTTTTGCCTTTAATGGCTCTGGGAACTTTCATATGATGGTTTGGGTTGAGCTTCCTACCATAATTCATGTTTGTAGATGTTTGCGTTTTGCTTATAAGCAAGCATAAAAAAATTTGGTTTAGTTTTGTGTTAGCGTTTTTGCATGGTTAGGATTAAAACAAGAAACCAAATCACAAACTATGGCGAGTGCTATTTAATTGGTGTTCACGGGGTGTAATTTTTTGTTTAGCAGCCTTTTAAATCACTCAGAGTCAAAAGGTCTATGAAGAACATAAGAGACTCGACTTGGCCTTGGAACAACTGGCCCAAGCAAAAGAACAGTGGATGGAAAATCGTTCCTGACTTTTTAGATTTTTTTAATGAGCGAATTCACAATGAAAAAGCTTCAGAGTGTGGATGAGGTTTTGATGGTGTACAGCATAATAACCGGGGGAAACTACTTACTGTCTGGTTGCCACCAGAGCCCACGTTGAGTGATTTTACACACCCAGCGTTGATCAACAAGAAAGAGAACTCATGTTTGTCTTGGGTGAAAGCATCCTTGTGGGTTATTTGGTTTATGGATACTGGTAAAAAGTAGGTTATTTAACCTTTTTTTTCTTTTTTAAAAGATGAGTGAAACTCATAGGGCACCAAGCGTTACCACTGCAAAGCTCAGAGGTTTATTACCGATGTAGAGGTTATTGGAAAGGAGAGGGAGCTGTGAGACTTTTACATGAAAAACCAGTATCGATAAAAGCACAGTAAGAGCCTGGTTGGTGAAACAAGCTATTTGGTAAATTTATCCACCTGCTTCAGGGTATATACCCAGAAGTTGCTTCTACATGTAGATACAAAGAAGCAGAACCTTTGACAAGCAAAAAGGCTGAACAAGTGACAGACCCTGTAAAACGAGTTTACCACAGGTCTCCTTTGACTTGGCCTCAAATGCTTAACGTAGATTCTGGTTCGGAATTTAAAGGTGAGTTTAAAAAAACATTCATAAACAAGGGTGTCCAAGTGCTCATAGGTGAACCGGGGGTTCATCAATCGCAAGGGATTGTAGAATAACAGGACTTTAGCCGAAAGATCATTTGGTTGTCAGTACGCAAAAGAAATGTTAAATCCAAGTGAGCAAAACGTGAAATGGGTTACAAGTTTGACTCAAGTCATTGAGGCTTTAAATCAAGAAAAAACCCGGTTGATACGAAATAAGCAAGGCCTAAATGCGGTTCCCCTGGAAACGATCAAGCTAGATCGAATGAAACAGTTGCCAGTTGCACTGGCTCCGGGCACCGTGTGTTTATACGCATGGCTGGCGTCTCCGACATTGGACAAAGGGAACTGGGCCTTGTATTAAAAGACCGTATTCGAAACAAAAGACCAGGCTGCTGGACGTGTTTTCATTCTCAAAAGTGGAGATAATTCAGCCTTGTTTTGAAACAGTATACCATGGTTCAGGACATTTAGTGCAAGCAGAGGACAAAACAGGGGACAAAAGCGCTTCACCGCCACCGTGATGAGCCACACAGCACCACTTCACACTATCTGGCCCCTATTGAAAAGAGGTCAGCAGCGCACTGTGCCAGGTTCGTGAACAAAAGAAAGTTACATAACACCGCACAATCTGGGCTCTTTTTACTAGTCGGCAGGCCTGTCTTAAATACTTGGGCGTCAATAGACTTTGTATGTCAGACTAGAGTAGATTGGCCACCAGACAGTCATTCGTGTGGATGTAAATGTCCATTAATTGAAATGATGAATTTTTGAAGACTGAAAATCTTGAAAAAGCCTGATTATGTGCACTGCATTTTTCAAACCACCCAGCAGCAAGTGGTTAATATAGTGACAGTAGGCTAAAGTTTCTATACCATCTAGTTGCACAAATCTCTTCGTCTCTAAACGTGAGATTGATAATTTGTTTTGCAACACCGTGTATAAAGCATGGTTTTTGGATCTGATTTACCGATAAAAATATGTGTTTTCTTGTTTAAACAGACAGTCTCAATAATGTTTGTGTCTCATGTGTTTGTTTTTGACCCCTTTAGTGACACCGTTGGCTTTTTTCAGCTTTTTTGTCGTCTTCTCTTGGAATTGAATATAATTTTGGCCTGATACATATGCATTCGCTGATAACTTTGCCTCCAAATTTGTCTCTCATTTTGTTGATTACTTTTTTGTTTGGAGTGTTGTATTACGGGTAATTGGGGTAACAGCTTGAAAAGTCACAATAGCGGCTAGGTCTCTGTACACATCATTGGTATGTATGGAGAAGAGCAAACTATCTGTATAGGAGTACAACATGTTTATTCTATTACTGTACTCTCGCTTTAGATGCATGTAATAAATCCAATACATAAAAAGTTTACTCGACTCAAAATTACTCACATCACAGTATATGGGCTTATTAAGGAACGTTTTGGTTTTGTGCATTTCGACAAAACACAAGTTACACTTGGGAAAAACACTGATTGATTTATAGTTGGGATTCCTCATCAGCTTTTTAAACTTGCTCAGTGTCTACTTTGTCTCTGAGTAAATAACCCCGAGTTCTATTTCTAACGTTTTTAATCGTGTTACCAAAGACAAAATTATTCATGCTCTTAAAGAAATTTCCCTCCAAATCACTGGAAACTTTGGGTTCTCAATTGCATATTTTTATTGATGTACGGTTTCATCCAAGTTTTTTGTTTAAATTCCAATACTCAGTGTACTTTAGTTTTAAACCCAAGTGTAAGTATAATTGTAAAGTACGGTAATGTATAAACGCGTAATTACATTTTGGATTTACTGTACGTGGTTAGCTTGTTTAATTTGGGAAAACATATGTTCTTGTTTTCATCCAGTATTCCGTTTGGATACTTTGAAAACAGATAGCGCAATATAATTACTGGTATATTTTCTGGCCCTAGTGGGTACTCGTTGTGAACATTGTAAAGTTCTTCGGGGTAATCCAAGTTGACTTTCAGTATGAATCCAATTTTGGAATCTGGGTCTAATTTAGATACGAATTTGTTTGTTAATTTTTCTACTGCAGCTGGAAACAACCACTTAAAATCTCTAAAGGGTAAGGGTTTACTCATGGCCCAACTGTACGAATTGTTGGCATCTAGACACATGATGTACGAAAAAGTTTTTTTTTAGGATCATAGTCTGATAGGTATTGATTGTTGGCTTATGAACTTATATCTACCAATACTGCATTTGCACTTTCAAAAAAAAATATTTGTGCATCTGTTAGTTACTCCAATTCAATTCTTGTGTCTTTCAGTAAAGCGTCTCAAGAGAGACCTGGAGCCGTATAGTACTTGGCTGGATCTAAACCATAGTTGAGTTTACACACATACCTCAAGTTTTCAAAACACCAGCTAGTAAAAGCGTGTCAGTCATGACGTATAGTTCATGATATTCACCCAAGTTTTTAACTTTGAAAGTTTTCCGCACTAATGTGGATCTTTAATAATCTTCCGGGGTAATGCCTTCCAGATTTACCTGCTGTAAAACTGTTCGATAGGTGGCAGTTGCGTTTCATTAAACTTGTCGAAGGAATCCATATATTCACACAGATAAATGTGTTTCTGTAATAGTAAATCCCTTTGCTCATCTTTTTAACGATGCTCGAGAAAGAGAACAATTCTTCAGGGCATGTTTTGACAAGATTGTTGATGGACAATGCCATAAAATTAAAAGAGTCTATAAAGCTCAAATTACCCAATGAAAAACTAATATATTTCTTGAAGTGATTGGGGATGCAAGACAGTTTCATGTTCTCTAGTGCTTGTTCCTGCAATTCCTACTTAATAATGTGCGCATCAAAATTTTCAAGTTATGAAATATGACCGGAATGGGCGTTTCTCTGGCTTTGACTTGTAATTTAAATTGCAACGATAGTGTGCCATTCCTCTAAACTTACCTGTTACGTGACAGTGATCTCTAACTTTTTCAAATTCATTGATTTTCTCACTGCACTCTAAGCCTTCGTTCTAAGCATTGGCAGACGTCTTGGTCATTGGGGTAAATGGATTTTTCACAGATCCGCTGGCTACGGGCTTTTGAGGTCTCGCTTTGTTTGTCTTTTCCAATATCGATTCAAAGTCAGCATATATGACAAAGGGCACGTCTTGCATGTTTTTTACGTTTTTAAACTTGTGTATATTATTGTTTCTTCCAGGTAAAATTGCTTTAGTCACTGGAGCATCAGTTCTGTGGTAGTATTGCTTGTGTTTGTTTAATTTGTCATCTGAGTAAATGTGTTAAACAGCTGTCACAAAAATATATCTTCTCCGTGTGTTTTGTTGTTAAAAGCAACCGAGAAAAATCTTTGATCCAACAGTAGTGATATCTCTCCCCATGGCTAAATAACAGTAGTTTTGGATTAGTTCAGCTTTTAGGTTATTTTTAGAAACAGAGAGTGGAAAAATATATTCCTCTTCTAAATACCCATATACATGAACATTGATTGCCAATATACATGAACATTGATTGCCAAGTTGTTTTGTCTTTCGATGAGCGATACTTGTTCAATTGGAGTGGGAAAATCAATTTTGGTAAAGTCTAGACCATCCTCTTTACTGTAAGTGCATGTTCTTTCTCTGTTGATTTTATAACTCGGGTTATTTTCAATGTTGTCTTTCACCCTGTCCTTATAAATTTCTAAGGCTGCTCCAAGACACCATCTAATGCACTCTTAATGTCCATTTTTCATGTTAATGATTGCTTTCTTATTTTTTAAAGTGGTGGTAAATCGATATAAGAACTGCCCCCAAAGGCTTGGTACTTGCTGATGTTTATATAAAAAGAAAAAAATTTTATCAATAATCCACCCAGAGCCCCCCATATATACTTTTCAATCTTTTCTACGATTTCTTCTTGTTGATTTTTCAACGCCTGTTTCACATCTTGTCCGTTTAGCACTGTAGTATTTTTACATTTAGTCGTAACTTTCTGTTCTTCTATAATTCCGAGTTTCTCTTTTTTAAAACTGATTTTTTGAGCCATTTCTAATTTAACCACTACCAGCCAGGAACTCTGAAATCGGAGCCGTATGGTTTATATGTGTGGCCGGGGTCTCCGAACTCGGACAAAGGAAACAGGGCCCTGTAACAAAAGACCGTACTCCAAACAAAAGACCAGGCTGTTGGGCATTACCGGCATTTTTCACTCTCAAAAATGGTGATAATCCAGTGTTATTTTGAAAGTGTTATTTTGAAACCGTATACCAGGGTTTGGGGCATTTAGAGGAAGCGGATTACCACCGGGGACAAAAGCTCTCCACCACCGCAGCGATGAGCCACATAGCACCGCTGCATGCTAATCTGGTCCCTATTGAAAAGAGGTCAGCAGTGCACCGAGCCAGGTTCGTAAACAAAAGACAGTTGTATAACACCGCACAATCTGGGCTCTGTTTACAAGGCTGCAGGCCTGGCTGAAATATTCGGGTGTCAATGAAGGTCACCTGTCAACTTAGAGTAGTGCCTAAAGATTACTCCGTGCGGCTATAAACGACTGTTAAATGGAATGATGAATTGTTGAAGGACTTTGAAAACGGAAAAAATGATAGTCATGCCGGCCCAGCATCCTCAACGTTGAAAAATGCCCTGGCACGAAGTGGTTAAAGTTCCTGAATCTCCTCAACTGTGTTTTAACTTTTGATTCAATTTTTGTTCGTACACGTTAAAAAATTCCACTGGATCGTCATCAAACAACAGAAGTTGAAATTCCCAGTTTATAAGGTTGTTTTGAAACTGCCTAATCTCCCTAAATTCTGCTTCTCTGAACAGTTCAGGTGTCATGTAAGCTTTGATTGCATTTAAGTCTTTTTTTAAGGCACTGACCATTTTTACCAGTGCCCGTCATGTTCAAGTTATTTGTGACAGTTTTCTCAATTATACATGTATATGCTGGTTTATTCAAATCTCTTGCAACTGACTTGCTGCATCATTTATGGCTGATGAGTTCACTAGGTTCACAAACAGGTTCACAAACAGCTTCACGTAAAAACTGTGAAAAAATAAACAAAGAAATAACAATATGAGAGTAGAAATGGCGAGTCTTTACATGCATTCCTACACTTCACTTGGTTAAACAAAGTTCTTTTTATACGTGTATACACTAAGCGAGTACTGCGAGAGGTCAAAGGTCAACTCCACAGTGCACGTTCAAGCGGTCAGCGCAGCGGCCTTGTGGCATGCACACACACACACACATACTCATATCTGGTGAGCATGTAGATAAACGGTACATATTAGGTGATCGACGTGAACAATATCGTCGTGAAATAACCGATCAAATCACATGAAACTTCACTAAAATCACTAAGTTATGCTTATATAATCATTCTATAATAACTAAGCTGTAACGTACCTCTGTCCTAGGGTCCAGGTCTTGGAAACTAAGCACGAAATCACGAAGAATATAGCGAGTAAACTATCAAAGTGTCAGCCAAATGTGCTTGCACAAAGGATCATAAGAAAAAACAAAGAAAAGACAGCGCCATCTCTTGACTGTACAGAGACAGGCCACGTCGGCAGTTACATTATTATTTTGAGTGATGTGCGGTAATTTGTACTAACTTTTTCTTGCTAAATTTCTGAACTGCTTTTGTTTTTGCTTAAATCATTTTGATGTAATCTTTCCTAAGGGGCTCTTGTTTTTCTGGCATTGATATATTGTGCACTTTGATATAATTCATCATCATAGGTTTGTTCCATCTCACATATGCCGTTGCTAATGGTCTCGACATGGTTTCTATAATACACAAGAAAATTTGTAAAAGGAATGGTCTTTATAAACACTAATTGTTTAAGCTCTTTTTTTTCTCCTTTTTTACTAGGCATTCAAAACAGTAATATTTCTTACGAGAGTGTTCGCATATTCTCGGGAAACACACTGAAAAACTTGATCTACATTTAACATGCTCACAATACAAGTCTTTTTACACTTGTCACAAGTTCTTTTAATTTTACTGTAGGGGCATATTGGTACGCATTCAACACATTGGTATTTACACTTACCGTGTTAACACACTGATTGTTGTCTATTTTTCTCCAAACAGGATATGCAGCAAATATTACGCTGATTTTTGTCTCTTCATTTGAAATTCACCGGTTTTTCTTGGCGACAGATTTTATGCACGCGCTGTTCAAGCATTTTCTAACGAGTGTCCTCTACTTTATAATTACAGTTTATCTTCTTAAATTTATCTCAAATTTTTCTTGAACACAGACTGACCCTGAAGCCGCAAGTTAAAGAACTCTCAAGCTTTATTTGTTGAACCCCCACCCATCGATATCTCTCAATTGAGAAATTCTTGGTTTGGGAATTTTTTTGCCAAGCAATGGCTACAAACAATGGCTACCTGCATACTTTGGTATGCACAGGATTTATCCACTATGAACGACGTTTTCTCAGAATGACGCAATCTATACTCAGAACTCGCATCTTGGCATGAACAGAAAAAACCCTTTGAGCTTGTTATAGTTGAGCTCTGAAGACAAATGACACTGCATTCGATTTGGATGCTTCCATATTTATTTGAACAGATAAAATCAGAGAAAACATGTTTTTTTCATTAGATGTACTCTTTAAATAAGAAATAAAACACTAATGAAACAATTCAGACAATAAAAATATAGCTTTAAAATCCAAAAATTAAATTAAGACAATTTCATGTCTGTGGGTCCTTATTTTCAACTGTTAAAAAATGGCAATAATTTATTGGGGGGGCACAGTTGAAATCAAATGGTACAAGATTACAGCCAAGGTGGGCTGCGCATGGTGATCTTTAGGGATTATATAAATGTTCTGAAGATAACCTGGCTCTGCATAATCCTGGATGCAGATAATAACTGTCGTTGGGTGTGTCTGTGCCATCAAATAATTGGGATTCCATCCGTGCTTTTGCTGAAAGGGGGTTCCTTGAATTCACTTTTTGTCATTTATGGGAACTGTTTTTGGATGGACGTTCTCACAGCTTGGTCAGACTTCACCCAGGCGCACATCCCCACGACTGCTAAAGACCCTCTGGTTAATACTCTTTGGTACAATGACAACATCAGAGCTGGCAAGAAATGCATTCATTACAACCACTGTGATTGATCTCTTTGAAGAAAATGGCAAGTTAGAACTAACTTTTTGGAACACTGAGGTGTAATTTGGGCAGTTAAGATTGCGTTTCCAAATTTACTGAATTTAGATACATGATGTAAATGTGTTTTCCTATTTCCTACCATACCTTTATTTATTTATTTTTTATTTATTTATCCTGGGGAAACCTCTCAGTGAAACACTGATTTCCAGAGGTGCCCAGCAATTACAATAAAATCAGTTAAATCCATCAAATATGATAAACTACTAAAAATCCAAAATTCAACTGAACTACTTAAAAACCAAAAATTAAAATCCATGAACCAGCCATGCACACATATTTAAAGCTCAACAGTAACTAATAATTAAAACACCAACACCAAATAACGAAACTCACAAACAGGTAGGAATTAAAACAATGATCTGTACGTGTGTTTAAAACTTGACAGTGTTGCTGGTAGTGGGCTCTTAAGAGCAGTGGGCAAGGCGTTGAAAGCATAAGCTCCACGAACAATGAATCTGCGTTTACCCGAGTTCGATTTACTGAATGGAATGACTAAGGAACCATGAGAGCCTGACCGAGTATTACAATGATGCGAATCAGTGGTATAAATGAAGCAATTGCACAGTTGCGGTGGTAACTGCATAATTAGACTTTTATAAACCAATATATTTAAATAGAAGTATGCCTTTCGTCCAAAGTATCCCACTCTAATGTCGATAGAACAAGCTCTGTAGGGGTTCTCCGTAGAAGACCGAGGATGAGTCGGCCAGCACTATTCTGAATTTTACTGAGCCCGTTGAGTGCTAGTTTTGAGGAATTTCCCCAGACAGCATCACAGTAATCAAAGTGTGGCAGGATCAATGTTTTATACAACAGGCCTAAAGTATGTTGTGGGAGAACACATTTGAGCCTCCGGAGAACACCTACGTGTTTATTGGCTTTTTTAACAAGTGCATCGGTATGATGACTCCAAGTCAAAGATGGGTCCAGCAATACACCTAGATACTTAAATTGACTAACATTGTCAATAGGAGTGTTGCCGATCTGAACATGTGAATTATTCGCCCCTCGGCCTAGTTTAGCTTGAGTACCAAACAGCATACTTTTCGTTTTGTTAGCATTCAAGGTAAGGACATTCATTTGCAACCATTTAGAGATTTCGGCCATATCCCTGTTTAAAACTCTATTTATGCCATCTACAGATTGATCACGAGTGAAAATTGCGGTGTCGTCAGCATATAAAAATATCATAGTATCCCGAGAAACAACACCAGTTATATCACTGATATACAGAGTGAAAAGAAGTGGACCTGAGGCACTCCAAAATGAACTCCAGCAGGAGTTGAATACTTGTTACCGATTTTAGTAACTTGCTGCCGTCCCTGTAAATACGATTTAAACCAGTCAAGTTCAAGGCCACGCACTCCAATATCATAAAGTTTGTCAATAAGACCTTTTAATTTAGGCATTCTTTTGAAGGACAAAAAAGGCTTGTGTACAATTATTTCAAGGATGGATTTGCGCAAGGGAGATGTAAATTAAGTTTGGATTTTTTTGGCCCTGCCGGATGTGTATTTTAACACTGTATGCTCAGTGTATGCCCCCGAAGGCTTGGGAAAAAACAACAAGTGTACTCAGGTGGGACTCAAACCATGACCTCCTGCTTACTAAGGCAGACATCTTAACCAATTGACCACCAAGCTTGAAGGTGTCGGCTGGCTGGCTGGGGAAAATATATATAAAAATTACAAGATGACATCATCAATCTGGCATAATTCTTAGTTCAGGGTCTTTGTTGGCTGTAACTTTGATAACGATCAAACACTGCGAAGTTATCAAAATAGTGACTTGAAAACATGAACAAGGCCAATGGGCTAAAATAATTATTGAAAATTCAATAATAAATCATGATGACACCATTATGACGTCGTTTATTGAATTTCTTGTATCAGGGTCTTTTTTGCCTATCACGTTGATAATGATGGAACAATGAAAAGTTAACAAAATGGTGGATTGAAATCATCTACAAAGTCAAAAGGCTAAAAAACATACCAAAAAAATGCTCCTTTAAGGTCATGTCACGTGATTTGCACTTAAACTGAAAACAATTTATGAAATATTACTTGATATTTTGACTCTTGGGATTATTTCAACTTGAAAATCAGAGCGTAAAACAATATAAGTATACAATTTCTCTTTCATTCTCATAGTAATCTTTAGCCAAAGTTCAGGACTACTCGGTCATCAGTGTTTAGTAGAAGAATGTGTACCAAACCTATGGAGAAAACTGCAGCTTTAACCTCATGTCACGTGACCCCCAATGTTGTCATTTTGAAGATTTTGTTCTGGAATCCTCTGTCTATGGTGGACTATGAGTGTACATAAAAAAACACTCCCTTTTCAAGGTATCTGCAAGATTTGGACCTGATCGGACATGCACTTCAGGAGATATAGGGCTTTAAAGATTGCACCTTTAATGTCACATGACTTGTCTCCTGAAAACATCATTATCACATCAGGTCAATATTCCTTAAAAGCATTTCCTTTTCAAGATATCTGCAACATTTGAACCTGATCGGACATCTACCTCGGAAGATATAAGCCTTAAAGAGGGCACGTTTAAGGACACATGAATTGTCACCTGATGATCATGACATCATCATCACGAGGTCCATATTCATCTAAAATATAACCCTTTTCTAATTATCCGCAAAAATTCATCCTGATGGGATGTGTAGTTCCAGAGATATAGGGCTTCAAAGAGTGAACCTTTCATGTCATGTGACTTAATTGTCATCTAATGACGTCATAATCACATTAGGTCAATTTTCGTCTTAACATGTCCCTTTCTAGCTATCTCAATGATTGACACAATTAATAGACAATGTTAGGACCACAACACTTTTTTGATAATGCACATACAATTTGAACTGACGACAGACTTCAAAATCTTTATACAAGACTTTCAATTCACTACTTTAAAGAATAATGGGTAACGAATGATTTAGTGAATAGTTATTATAAATGCAAATGCTTTATTCAATCCAGTTTGTACTTTTGTGCCTCGAACGTAGAGATATTATCAGTCAGGTAATACAAAACGTGGAATTTCATCAAGTGAGGGAGCACTTCAGTTTTCTCGTGAGGGATTTGATTGCTGGAATGAGGATTTGCTACAGTGCAGTGTACGGATTTGCAAAAGTGACCATATAAAATCATCTTAACACCAGAGGATTTGGAACTGTTAGGGCCATTGAAATACACAAACAAAGAGATATTGATTTCAAAGATGGGAAGAAAAATTAAGCAAACATCAATTTCACACAATTCTCTCAAAAGTACATCTCATTTCCTATTGAAAGTAACTGCACAAATGATTACTTTTAACAGGTATCTGCGAGTGCACAGCAGCACAAACTCTGATTGTGGAATTTAAGCAAGTACACTCAAAATATTAAACAATGAAACTGGTCCAGAAGTTGAAGGATTATGAGAGGTAAAGAATACTAAAAGTGTTCTTACTACATGTATTCATAAAAGAGAAGAAAGAAATCTTCATTTGTACTTTTGGGCATTTCACTACGGGTGAAGTTTTTTATGTACGACATAAAAAAAGTTTGCCGGTAGTGAAATGCCCAAAAGTACAAATGAAGATTTCTTTCTTCTCTTTTATGAATACATGTTAGAAGACTTTAGAACACGTTTAAAATATCAGGAACTTGTGACTTCTTCCTGACTGTATTCATCAAACTGGCCTTCTCTTGTGTGTCAATATCCAACAGCAGGCCTTTTCACCACTAATTATCTTGTTATTTTCTTTGCTTGGTTGTCAAACAGCTTCCTTCATCTTGGGTAGCAGTGCTTCTGATACGTACATGAAACCAGTTACGTTACATTCCAATCCTTAAACCCAACATCGTAGAGAACAGATTTATCTATTGTCACTTCAGCAGCAGTGTGAAGGATACCAATATCGCAAAGCAAATAACTTCCTGTCGGTTGCAGTTTTTCGGATTATCTTGTTACGAGTACTTTGATGAAGCTGTTCTCACCATTCAGTTCCTGCTTCAAACTGCGTATTGGATATCCAACATGTATGAAGACTGTCTTCCTGTCTGTGCTGATTAAAATCTGTATCATTGCAAAAAGGAAAACATTTTTTACAAGTGCCGTGCTACACGTGTTGATGCATTGAAAAACTGATGTCAGAACTTGAACATAAATAAAAATCACTGGCATAGCAACCTTCGGTTCTCGCTGAATGGGGAGTACGTTGGGACCGGTATGTTAAAGTGGAGGACCGGGCAAGTGGGTGTTGATGAGGGAACCATTCATGGTGGAGGTACATGGCCCCCCCCACACACTAAAGTGTATATAATGGGGACCCCCATTGTTTCTTCTTTGTTAGTACATTTTTAGAAGTTATTTTGTACACAATTGTCAATCTGGGACACTCTGTGAATCAGGGACTTATTTGGGTTCCCAACTGAATGCAAAAACAAACTTACAGACTTTGCTTCATGACTGCAGTAATCGGAACAGGCAATCTGTTTGTATTCCTTGCTTTGTTGTTCAGCAGCTTCCTTTATCGTGGGTAGCCATGCATCTGATCTACATGTAACTGCGATGATGTTGACTTTCCAACATGAAGAACTATTATCTGTAGCTTTCACTTCAGCAGCAGCATGAAGGATGTCTATACACAAGAAACAAAATGAAGGATACACACTGCCTTCATGTTTTAAGGCATTTTTCTAAAATCTATCATATAAAAACTGCCAACTTCTCTCTGTTCTGAAGATCTGTCGAGACTTCAAATGACATGGGGACCTTTTTGCTGACAACTTGGCACTATTCTTCCGAAACCAGTTTGAGCAATTTCTGCCACTGTCTTTCAATAAATTATAGCGGTTACATGTACACATACAAGTAAATCTTACTTCCTGTTGGTTGCAGTCTTGCTACCAGTATTTTTATGAAGCTGTTCCCACCCTTCTCAGGATCCATCCTGCTTTGACTGCACTTCCATATCAATGATACCAGGGACATGTGTGAAGACCGCCCTTATGTCTGCGCTGATGAACATCTGTATCACTACAAAAGGAAAACATTTGTTACAGATGCAGCAGTTTCTGTGTTGATGCATGGGGAAAACTTGTGTCATAACTAGAACAAAAATATGGCGTACATGCGCACATGAATGCATTCATTGGTATAGCAACCTTGGGTTCCCACTAAATGTGGAGTACGTGGCGACTTGAATGTTAAAGTGGGAGACCGTGCATGATGGTACATGGATGTCCCTCCCCCCACACGCACACAAACTGATTCATGACTGGCAATCTGTCTGTATGTCAATGCAACAGTGGGCCTTTTCACCATCACCTGTTAATTTCCGTGCTTTATTGCATGCAGCTTCCTTTATCGTTGGTACTTGTGCCTCTGATATCTACATGTAACTGCAGTTACGTTGAATTTCAAGGTTCGAAAATAACATGGAGAACAGATTTATCTCCATTCTCCAGCTTTCCTTCCAGCTGCAGTATGAAGGATACCTATACACACAAAACAAATAAGGAAATTCAATTATTCTGTATAAATAGCTTACAAAAATAATTATAGGTCTACATTCAAATTTCATACATGTTTGGATATTTACTGTGAACCCGTAATGGCCTGGGTTTGTCCTTGGGGGAGGGGGGCATAGATATGAAATATGGAATGCACCTTGAGTGTTTTGAGGGACTTTAGTCAGTTCTATGCCTATCTTCAGCACCCCTGTGAAATGTCTGAAAATGTACATGTATGTATTGTGCTCCATCCAGATTAGATTTGCTTTTGAATAAAACCATTGTACTGAAACCGTTGAAAAACGTACTCAGGAGGGGGTTAGGCGCCGTCTCGAAATTGCCCAGGCACTGACTCCACGTTCTTTCTGCAGGATTATGTGGACTTTTTTAACAAAAGAGGCCCTTAACAACCCGTTCCGGCATGGACCAGAACGGGTCATTTGAATAACAATAAACATGAATATGCACGTTCTTTCCGCAGACTCCCGCACCTGCCGCAAAGCCAGATGAGCTCATTTAAATATGGACAGCTAGGTACGGACGACCGACCTGCACACATAATGCGGGCTCTACTTTGGGCGACCATGTGCTGAATTTTGAAGTAGGGATAAAGATACAAACTTTTAATGGAAAGTACCGGTTAACTTGGTTCGTCACACGAACAGAAGTCTCACGTATTTTCCAGCAAATATTTAACGAACGTCAATTGCTGACTTATTCCTTTTCAAACATTCATCAATGTTACTTCCACTGAGTTTTAGCGTTAAGCATGATGCTAATGCTTTACAGACAATGGACCTATTAATGATCACATGAAGTCGGCATCACATACAAACCACACAGGGACCCACAGAGGCATCTTTCTCGCACGCTCGGCAAGACGGTTGTCACTTTCAAGTTATTTTTTCGTTACTTTGGTTTGCATTAGGTTAGTCCCAACTTCACGCAAAACAAATTTTTATGTAATTGAAATCGTCAAGTTGTTCCCATTTCTTCCAGATACATGTAGTTAAATCCCTTTTTATATCACCATAAAGTCTCTATTTAGGCATTCTCTTACAAAAACAAAGAATAATAATGGCACATTGGGACGTTTAATAGGCTTCGGGAAAATTTAATTTTATTGTAAGCAAATACATGTACATTTTGTATGTTTTATTCACCCCAAAAAGACATCACCTTACTGAACCTTTATTGTATGTAATTGCGCATGACAACTAAAAGGAGGTAAACACAGGACGTAAACGTGCCAGCCGTTCGTAAATTTTTTCAAATAGCCAAGGAAGCCATGGTAATTTCCTCCCTGCATAAATACATTTACAATTACAGATGGGATACTCAAGTGGCCCTATAGTTGCTGAAATTGAACCCACAGAGGCATCTTTCTCTCACGGCAAGAGGGTTGCCACTTTCAAGTAATATTCTTGTCGGCTGCCCTTGATATGGCACTGTATGGAGGCAAGTTGGGGTGGAATGACCAAACTCGGCTTATAAACACAGTGTGTGCTTGCCAACAAATCATTCACCTTTGAGCTTCACACGAGACAACTACAAGATAACTGCTATCATCATGTCCGACTTTGTTGAAGTCTGCTGGCTAACTCCTGCAAAATATGCCGGTACAGAGGAGCTGGTCAAGCGCAGCAGAATTAAGTTGCAGGATCTGCTGGAGGAAGGAGCGGTTGTTCCCGTCAAGTATAAATCCAATACCTACAAGGCCCGAATTCTTCAAGTCAGACGTAAGTTTGTTTTATATGTAAGCATCACGAACAGTCGGAAACAGGTTTTCCTCAAAACTGATGTACATGTACCCTGCAATGTATAGCCGAATATGAAAATGCAAAGGTAGTGTTCTGATTCCTGATATTACCAAGCAATTCAGAATTTCTGAATTCAACAATTCAGAGGTGGCTTGTTATTATGTTGTTATACTTGCCAATTCTTCTGATTACGGTGCTACGCATTACCCTGATGGAATGTGTTGTGTGTACTCTAAAAATGTATACACATTCAACAAAATTAAAAACTCCGAACTGCTGAACAACAACTGCTGGAAGCAAATTTAAACAGTATTCACAGTGAGTCTGAAAGGAAGACATGGTTGTGGTTTCGAGGTAGAAACCTTCAATTTTAAGGCCTAAGTGCCAATTGATTTACATAGCCCAAACTTTTATATACGAATTTTGTCTAATCCGAGACCTGGAGTTTTGGGATGATTAACTTGGTATTTGTCAGTGATTGCTAAAAAGAATTTACATATTATTATGTTATTGATGTTTATTTATATCTGTACATTGCTCCCTCATTTATACAGCACCAAAAAAGCCAAGACTATCATCATCAGTGTCATCATCTGATGACAAGGACGATGAGCCCCTCATCAATTTGGCAGGGTACTGCTGTCCCATCGGTTGCTCTTGTATCACCAGCTGCCCCGGTCTGCCAGCACAAGCCATCGGCCTCCGCCAGCAAGGACCCGGACCGGCCGTCGCCCCCCGCCAGCGAGGACAACCCAGACCAGCCTTTGGCCCCTGCCAGTGAGGATAACCCGGACCAGCCATCAGCCCCCACTAGCGAGGATAACCCAGACCAGCCGTCTGCCTTCGTCAGCCTACATCACCTGGACTTTGACCAATTAGACTTCTCTGGTCAGCCATCGGACCTCACCATTCAATCCTGCTCTGACCCGCCAGCCTCTCCCACAATGCAAGCGGCAATGCAATTCAACCATAAGAGTTCATCGCCTGTGAGGCAGGAGGATGGCAATGACCTGTCAGGCCTATCTGCCTTGCTGTCTTTGCCATTGGGCAACCCCGGCTCCCAGATCAACCCAGAACTTGCGATGCACTTGTCTGCAATTGAGGCAAAACAAGACGAACTGATCAGAGGCATGAAGTTTCTGCATACAGGACTTGACGAAGTGGCTAACACCTTCACCTGAAGGAGATGAGGCAGAAAGTACCAGGTCGTAAGCCTTCTGTCTTGAAGTCCACGGAGAACTTTGTGACTGTCGGGAGTGAGCGCTGTCCCTTCGAAATGCAGCGTGGTGACTACGAGGGATGCCTGCACCGGTCCATGAAATGGCCAATCGTTGGTTTTGAAGATGATGGGGTGCCCTATTCAGGGAGACTGAGCTAGCCGACTATAGTTACAACGGTGGCTTTGCTTCGAAGCCAGGTGGGGGGATTCTTGCGAAGAAGGTGTTGGCACAGGACCGGTGCTTCCAAGCCATTTTGGCTCAGGCAGAGCGAGAGTGGCGGGGTATCACATTGGTTGCTTCATCGTGGCAGCTCAGAGACAGTGTAAACTCAAAATATTGGAAGGTCGCCCTGAAACAAAGACATGACAGATTTTGATTAGTTATGGTCTTTGTTGATTTCCAGTGGTTAAAGTAAACGATCTCATTATCTACCGATTAGTTTTAATTATTAAATTTAATTATATATAACAGGTTTTGCCCTTACCCAACGTATATTAATAAGCACTGTATGCTCAGTGCTTGTCCGAGAGCTTGCGAAAAAACCTCACAAGCTTACTCGGGTGGGACTCGAACCCACGACCTCCTGCTTACTAGTGCAGATGTCTTACCGGCCAGCCGAACCCGGCAAGCTCGGTGGTCGAGTGGTTGGGACATCTGCACTAGTAGGCAGGAGGTCGTGGGTTCGAGTCCCACCCGAGTAAGCTTGTGAGGTCTTTTTCGCAAGCTCTCGGACAAGCACTGAGCATACAGTGCTTATTGATATATGTTGGGTAAGGGCAAAACCTGTTATATATAATTAACATCTCCCAAACGCAAAAATACATCTTGAAAATATTAAATTTAAGGTCTAAAAATTTTATTAATTTTTCATTCTTGCTCTTAAGTGCACTTTTAGTTTTATTTAATTTTAATTCCAGGCCCTTCGGTTCTTTTTTACTTGCACCTTAATTTTTAACTACGATTTTTTTACTACGATTCCAGATGTTTTGCAATATTGTAAAGAGCTATCACTTATCATGTAATCGTTTTTTTTAATTTCAATTCCCAGATTGATTTTGAACATGAGGATTTTCTGCTAATTAGTTTAAATTAAATTGTTCATTCTTGATCTTTTACAGTTTTGATTTAGTTTCACCTCCCAGCCCTTACTTTATTAATATTTTAATTGTAACACTAGTTGTTGGTTGTGATTTGCCCGTTTATTTTAATTGTTAAATTTAATGTCTAAAAATTATATTAATTTTTCATTCTTACTCTTAAGTACACTTTTACAGTTTTGATTTAATTTTACTTCCCAGTCCTTAATTTATCATTTTTTTAAAAATTAGAACTCAATTTTTTCCAGTTTTGATTTAAATTTACCCCAAGTCGTTTGTTTTTTTCTGACATCTTTTTTTTTTAATTTTAAGATTCTAGTTATTTTGCATTAAATTGTTTCAACCTATCATGTTTTTATATGATTCTATATTTCATTTTTCCCAGTTGTATTTTAAAAATTTACATTAAATTAAAAGCATAATCTGTCCAATTTCAACCCGTTGACCTATTTGCCTAAACGGAACAAATTTCTTGCGTATAAAGGCTAAGTTCCCATCACGTTCATATGCCCACATGTATTCTAGTCTAGATACATTTGGAAAATTCAACCACCGTCACACATGTGAAATAAAAATTTGAAATACTCCATTCTATTCTTGAGCGTCAAAGTCAATTACTAAAAATACTAAATCCTGAAGGAATTTTTAAAGGAAAAGAAAAACATACCAGAAACTTTGTCTGCCTAGGTTGTCCACCGCCATCTCAGATGGGGATGGAGGGACCATCTCTATGTACCCTGCCGGTGTGATCAAGTACCCAAGTGTGGGGAAATTGTGATCCAACAGGTTTGGGCTGCCCTGACTTGGGAAATATCTGGAAACTTTACACCTCCTGTCGACGGCCAGAGTGCAAGAACTGATCCGCAGTTTGTTCTTGTTGTCAGTCGAGTACATAACGGAGTCCTCTGCACGCCTGGTGAGCATATTTTACTCCAGCAGAATAATAATGCTCATTGACATTTTCCCTCCGTTTGTCGTTCCGCTCTGGAGGAATCTTGGCTTCTATGAGGCCCTGGTAGATTTTTTATGTGCTGTTCCTCTTGGTTGGGGCCTTCATCCAGCGATGAATCTTCCTGAAAAAAGAAAACAAAATTGGAATAGGAATAAAAACCTTTGCAAATAGGAGTAATTAGCTCTTGATATTTTTATAGTTTCTTTCATAGTTCCAATGACGCAGGTCAATTTCAAATTTGTGAATGCAAAATGTGTCAGAAAATGTGTGAGATTTTTTCCTTACAAACTTGAGAAAGGATAGTTAAGAGAAAAACACAGATTTCTTAGTTTTCACCGATTTCTTTCTTTTTGAAAGAATGTAAGGCAAAAACATGATCACTAAGCAAGCTGTCTGATTTTTTATGTGCAATCCGGCTAAGTCAGTACTTAGTACTCTAAGTCAGTACTCTAAGTTCGCACCCATGTGATAAATGTTACATACACTCCACAATTATGTCGTACACGCATTGGTTGAGTTCGTTCAATGAGGCGACCCCAAAATGGACAGCTCACATAGAGGGGTCATTATGAGAGAAACCCATGCCGACTTGTGCAAAATGATGACATGTGAATACCGACTTAGAAATGAATTTTTTGATAGAAAAATCTGACTTAGACGATATGACGAGTTACGCGATGCCGACTTAGCCGGAGTTTACTGCATATGAAAAAAATAACTCATCAATGTCAAGGCAAAAATGGAAAACATAAAAATAAATTTGATGTCACCGTCGTAACCCAAGAATGGCCCTAACTTGTTATCCATCCCATTTGATTTTGTATACACATGTAGGTACGCCTACCTAAATTCCCTTTCAATTTAGACAGGCCTGGTACCACTTCCACCAGGTGCCACTTGATGGAATTTAGCATTGTTCCACACTTAGCGTAGCAGTTTCCCTGCATCTGTGCGCCTCGAATCCATGCGCCTCCACGAATTGTCTAGCTGTGTCGACAATACCAGGAAATAGCTGCGATATGGGGGGTCTGCCTCTCTTTGCCTTGCTTGCTGCAGTTGCAGGGCTCGTTTCAACTGCAGAAATTCCCCATTTCCTGCTTTCAGCGTGCTTTGCGTCGTCTGTATAGAAGGAATAAAATTTCCTCATGAATACTGATCCAGGAGATGACCTGTTACGAATCAAAAGGGTCTTCTACTGATAAAACGAAGGTATGTGAATGTTTCCTCATGTTGATCCTCGGCTCTATTGCAATCATTTAGATTGTCATGCTTTACTTCTCGATGACAATAATTTTGGGATATCTGGGCATCGCCTCAGAAGTGCATGTAGAAAATTTAACAACCGGAAAGGAACTGTTTGAAATGTGTAATACACACTGTATTCAACAATAGACACAGGTTGGATTGAAGTGTAAATGCTATTATTTTGGTCTGGTAAAAGTTTGTATGTGCATGGAGGGAAAAATATGCAACCCTGCCAAATGCACAGTGTGAGGGCAAACATTGATACATGTGTAACATTCAGCGTAGTATTTTGGGCCTCAGTGTTACCTTGAAGGGTAAGGAAGGGTTGCCTCGATGAGGTTGGCGGTTGTCCACAAAGTTTTTGCAAACGTGCAACCCCATGAAGAATGTTTTCACCATCAGACAAGGTTGGCGGTTGTCCACGAAGTTTTTGCAAACATGCAACCCCAGGAAGAATGTTTTCACCGTCAGGCAAGGTTGGTGGTTGTCTACAAAGTTGTTTTTGCAAACATGCAACCCCAGGAAGAATACCATCGCCGTCAGAAGCCATCATGTGAGAATGAAGTACATGTGCATATACATGATTGCGTGTTACATACATGTAATGTTGAGCAAATATGTACGCAACAGCCACTACTGTATTGTATTGGAGAAGTGCTTGGATTCCACTAGCAGTACACACAAAGGAAGTTGAATAAAAGAGGCAGCCAACGACTTTTGTGCGCCTTCAATAAGCATGGCATACTGTGTGTCCTTTCCAAACCTGCACAATCGTGTCCCACAACTCACCACAATGCATGACAGGCAAGTACATTTATAAGAAATAGTGGCTGTTTCGAGGAAGGCTGATCGGGTTTGGCCAGCTGGGGGAAGGGAGGGGTTGGAGGCCATTCTGAACCTTGGCCCTGTCTGTGACAACTGTGCGTTCAATACTGGGGAAGATTCTTGCTGCCAGGCCTTTGTCAATAAAACAGTGAAAAGTAATTTCCAAGCATGTATTTGTGTCGCGCAGATGTTGAGTTTTGCCCAAACCAATGTTACCTAAGGCCCGTCTGGTGAAACTTTTTGGGTTTTCACTTTAAAAACAACTTGTACACTCATTGGTGTGCACTACAAATGTTTGTTAATCACACACGAAAATAAGTGAAACAAAAAAACTAGCAAATTTTTTTTTCTATGTTGGGGGTGGACAAAACGGCACTGTGAAGTAGTAATGTGTAAAGAAATGACGGAAAATATACCCAAAATTTCCAACCTTAGAAGCCTACAATCCCAGTGCTTATAATTTATTTAATCTCTTCTTGATATAAGTTCTTATGTTCATGTAAACTAATAACTTCATGTGAACAAGTGTAAAGCCTGGCGCGAGAGCAAATTCGAATGCGAAATTATTGCGTTAGATCAAATATCCACACCGCGCCCTCGTTGAACACGTTTCAACTCGAGCAAAATTTCACAACAGATTTTTGGGACGTCAAATTCGTTTCGCTTCCGCTCAAAGTATCGAGATCACAAGCTTGTGGCTAATGAAAACTGGTCCGCAAATTCTGCAACGCACTTAATACTCAGACCAAGCACGAGGAATGAAACTGACACAAGACTTCATGGTGCCGCCCATCGACATATGAGAGAGGATCCAGTGTCTCATCTTTATTCATAAATCCACCGGCAACGTGGGCTCATTAACGCGATGCACTCGAGCGCACACACGGCTGTCCAGTCTGCAGATTCCCGCGCCCCATAGCAACCCCAGCCCGATCGTGCCGCACGCAGAAAGAATGCAGAATAACGCCCGGTCAATTTCAAGATGGCGCCTTAATGAATATGTGGGAGTTGATGTCTGGATTGTGCTGAACGCATGTATGACATACATAATCACTGTTAATCACCTTGACATGATCAGGGTCACCATATCGAAATGTTAAAAACAGGCCCTTTTTAGAGTTCAAGTTATGTCAGTGCAAACTCACAGCTAATTTGGGTCAGTTCTCTTTCTCTTAACATCACTGTCCAGAGCTACAGAGCATAGAAAGTGCAGCCAAAAACCTGCAATTGAGAATATTTTGCCTACCAGTTCCAGCACTTCATCCAAGGCCAGCTTCCAAACCCAGCTGCATCTCACGTCTGCTTGTTGGGCTTGGTGAACCCATGCTCACGATTGTGATCATGCCTCCTCCTTGTGCAATTTCTTGAACTGGTTCATGAATTTGGTTGCAGTTCAGCTTTTGTGGGATTACCTTGATCAAGCAAAGTCCATTAAGCTTAACCGCTAAGCATATTGTTTGGCTTACACTACTCAGCACTACAAAATACAAAGTAGTAGTCTGAGCCTGAAGGACCTAGTGCTACAAATTACAACTTCTGGCTAGGTTCCTTCCATTGCTACTTGTACAGAGAACAATTAAGCCAAACATTCATAGTGCCACAGCACTGTATGGTACATTGTCTCATCTATTGTATCTTATGGCTTCACAGAACAACAAAGTCATGTCCTCTTACAAGTGACAGGGCTGAATACTACATTTCACTAAAACTAGTAATTTGAAATACTATGTCGGGTTAGGGTTTCCTGGTGCAATTTCAGGTCTGAGAGGTCCCAAGAGCATGAAAAGGTCCTAAGAAAACACATGGGACCATCAAAAACATCATCCCGATCAAATCCATGTGTTGACACGAGGTACCGCACAAATGGTCGATACATGCATGGATGATTGGTGTTGAGTGCTGCTTTAAACAACTGGTTGAGGCCTGATGACATGAAATCTCAGAGTTCATTTCTCTCAATATTTTGCACGAATTTTTTTCCACAACTTTCAAGCCAAATTATCTGGAAACCATGCAATAAGCCTGTGTGACAAAGCTCGACCAATCATGCAGATCAGCTGATCGCGCAAGGGACACGCGCAAACGCTTTCGCAAAACAGCACTTGTATGTATGTACAAAGTCAATGGGTTTCAAAACGTGTAAAAAGTCAATGGGGCATTAAATAAATATTGAAAAATCAATAATAACAAATCACTTGATGATATCATCATGATATCACGCTTCTAGGACCATCTGTTTATAAGGGTTCTTCATTGGTACAAGTTTGATGAAGATCCAAAGTTGCAAAAGCAGTAAAGTCGCGGCAACAAAAAACATGTACAAAAGAAATGGGAAGAAAAAGGAAGAACGAGAGGTCATCTGTCTGTTGGCCAACAAAACAGAGGGCTTTTTTGCATCCCTTTCTTAAGTTGAACAATCAATGTACTGCACAAGCCTAATGGCTTAAATCAGTCATTATGACCATTTAGGTCCAAGGTTTCAACCCAATCAGTCTAGAACACGTCATTTTCTTGTTATCTGCGACATTTGAAATCAGCAGGATATGTACCTCAGGAGATATAGGGCTTTAAACAGTGCACCTTTCATGTCTCTTCACTTGTCTCCTCATGGCTTCATCATCACACCAGGTCAATATTGTTCTAAAGCACTCCCTTTTCAAGATATCTGCAAGATTTGAACCCGATCGGACCTGATGTACTTCAAGAGATATAGGACCTTAAAGAGTGCACCTTTAATGTTGCGTGACTTATCTGTTGATGGAGTTCATTCCTTTAAAGCACTCCCATTTCAAGATATCTGCAAAATTTGAACCCAATTGGATATACACTTCAGGAGATATAGTACTTTAAATGATGCACATTTAATGTCACGTGACTCCTCTGCTGATGGCATTGTCATCACGTGAGGTCAATTTCCATTTATAAACCTTCCCTTCCTAACTACATGCAAGGTTTCAACCCAATCGGATATGTACAATACAAAACAAAACATTAAAGTTATCGCCGAAAAGGCACAAATACATTTGTTTCTGTTGGCGTTCCATACAATGCAATCTGCTCTCAGCTGCACATGCTTGGCATTTTGCCAGGTCCTGAGTATATGCCCTACGCACTGTGCACCGTCATGTTGCAGGCAGATATTGGGTGTCCACACACACACAGTAGCCAATGCACAGTATGCAAAATTGCAAAAAAGCCAAAAGAGAAAAAACTTCAAGGAAAAAAAAATAGCTGCACCAACAACAGAAGATCTATAACGAGACCCATGTGGTCTAGCAGAAACATTCCAAGTAGTAACCTTTTGACATAAAAACAAGAAATTGTATTCAATTACTTTTGATTGTACTCGGTTTATTCATGCTGTGTCGTCTCGGTTCCTCCATACATGTAGGTCAAAATTAACGGATATTTCTGAGACTAACTTGATGAGGAAACTTAACATAGATCACTAAGTTCAGCCACTTTGGCATTCATGGGGCTTTTCTGTTTTGCTTCTGTTTAGCTGTATTCATGCACAATAACAATAATGCACATGTACATCTTGTACATGTTGGCAGAAAAGCTATGCATGTCTGGCCATGATGGTCTGGTGCCTCTCGACTGTTTGTGCTCAGCACAGTCTTGACTCAAATAGTTATTGTTCTACTCTTTCAGTACCTGACTGATTTTCCTTTGACCATGGAAGAATTTGGGCAATGAATTTTGATAACTGATTTTATACATGGGCCTACAACACTGTATGCTCAGTTTTTGTCTGAGAGCGAACTTACAAGCTCACTGGAATGGGACTCAATCCACTACGTCTTGCCCAAAATAGTGCCGCTGTCTTTACCACTCCACTCGACCACAGAGCTTGCTGCTGGCTGATCTGATTCAGATGTGCTGTAGCAGGAGTAGGCCTACCATAAACTGTTACAAAAATTAACATCTTCCAGACACAATGTACATTTTATAATGTGGAGGAAGGAAAAGTCCTTCATGCTTTGAATGAAGTCCATTCAAAGGGAGAACTTTGTGAGGAACTTTGTAAGCTTCATATACTGTACATAGTAGGAAAAACGTTCTGGTACATTTGGCTGCGGCTTTAGGCAAAGTGAGAAACAGTCCCTTATAAAGATTTGTTTAATGTTACTGAATGCAAAGTGTACATGCGTCTTTGTTGAGAGATCTCCAGCATGTAGCTCGTTGCTGGTACCACGTGCATTCTCCTAAAAGCCTTTGGCATATTTGATGATTTATTTTTCTTATGATTGCCTTTAACCTACATGTAGAGAGCTGCTTTACGGAATATTTGAAAGTTTACTTCGACTTGGATTGTCAAAACTTGCCCAGAGATTTCAAACTACTGCAGAGTTTATCCTTGTTCATGAGCATTGTCATTGAAAAGATGAAATTCTTAGCTTGAATCAGTGCATGTGGTTAATTCAAAGCTGAGAGACCTTTGAGCCAGTCTAACTTTGACCTGCACTTGCATTTTTATGTGAACGTCTTGCCATATGGCACCATGAAGCATATTCGATGCCGAAATAGATTTATTCACTTTGGGGATAAACCTTTTTCCACATGTTAAATTTATGGGTGTGTATACATGTATATAAGTCTGTGTTTTGTGTTAGAACTCTTAAACGTACATGTAAAATAATTAAGGGAAAGCAGAGTTCGTCCTTTTTAGTCCCTTTTTGGAGTGGTTAGAACGTGGTAATGTGGCATGGACCCCCATGTTGGCTCTTTTAGATACAGGGACATCTGACTGAACTCTCTACTGGGGATAGCCAGAAGGGGACTCCAGTGGTTTCTCCGCCCACTCCCGCAGCATCTTGATGCTGCGGGAGTGGCCAGTCACTGCCTGGTCCGGGGTCATCAGGGAGTGCCTGGTCCTCAGTCCCATTACTGCCCAGTACTGCCCTATCACCAGCCATTATGCGACAACAAGCATGCTAGCCGCCTTGTGATACCCAGTGTGTCAGCCAGTCCACCTGTGACATCAAGCACCAGCCATCTTGTGACATCAAATCCCCAAGTACCTGCGCAATCCTTTGAACTTTTTCCCAGTGAAAATGCCGAACTGAGTTCTTGCCGAAATGTTCTCACATGACAACGATCCTTGGTGTCACCAGCTGCGCACCTACTGAGGAATTTTGATTATCCTTGATTAAATTTGGGCAACATATCTGGGTTCTGTTTTGTAGTCAGGCACTGACGCATACACTGTATCTTTTCTTTCCCGCTTTGTTAGTAGAGGCACCGGTGACATTTTTGATATGGTCGCAAAAAAACAAGTCCTGATTGTGCACAGTACAACTGATGTTGACATCTGATTTTGTTTGCCCAAAAGGAGTTGGTTATTTAAATCGGTTCCTGCCATTTTGGGTGAACCCAGGGTTACAGACCTACAATACAATGTTGACAACCAAACAGTCATTCCCACACACTTGATGTCTGTAAAGATTTCAAAGTGCTTTAACATGTACTTAAAGATGGAATATATTCTACTGGGACCCGATTAACCACGAAATCGTACACAATCATGACAATCTTCACAAGTCTTTCCATCTTTCATTATGCTGCTACTTGTCTCTTCCAATTGTCTAAGATGCCCTCCTAGGCTTTCTTGTAGTTCCAGCTTTCATTTTGCAGAAAAAAAATAAAGTCATCTTTGACCTGAACCTCATTTCTTAGCTGAATGATAATTTCTTGTGATGAAGCTGCCTTTTTTATCTTTCGTTTTGCTTTATTCAATGCTTTTTAAGTGTGTATGCTTGCGATACTCCTTCAGTTCTTCAAACACCAACATCACTTTCTTTAATTTGTTTTTCTCGGATATGTAGTGGCATCTTTCACCTTCATAGCTAGTTTTTTCTTCTAATGTCTTGCTTTAGATATTTAATTTCAGTATACTTCAGCACATAGAATTCAGCTGCCTCACTTTTTCAACATACAAGTCCATCTGACTTTTTGGCTAACTGGAAACAATATGAAGTCTTTGTTTCAACTTTTTTTTTCCTGAGAGTGATGTCTCTTTCAAGAAGACAGTGACTTGAAGCCATTGTGACTGGAGAGTCTGTCAGCAGTAGTGAGGGTTATGACATTCCAGCAGTGACAGAACATAAAGGTCCCAGTGTTTCACATTTCAGGACTCGGATTATACATGATGTGAAGAAGCCATTTCATAAGATGCTACAGATACAGTTTTAAGTTCTCTGTCACAAAAGTCGACAAATTAATTCCACTCAGTCTCACGTGCTGACTTTTTGAATGATTCAAACTTCGTGCCAAGAGCTCTCACATGATTTGAATTGGTGGTGCAAGCAGATGGAAGAATAGCGGAAATGGCATGGACTGCATCTGACTATACATTGTGACAGTAGAAATGCATCCATTTTTCAGGTTTCATCATTTGGGACAGTCCTGTGTACATCAATAAGGTGTTGACGAGTTACTTCTGGCTTTGCTCTTTTTCTTTCCAAACCTGATGAAAGACAAAGAGAGACAAAGTTTAATAAGTGCCAAAAAATCTCATACCCATGTGCATCTTTCCCAGAAATTTATGAAAGGCTAACCTATAAATTATGTGAGGTGTGTTTGGAAGTTAAATGTGCCATAGTTTTGGATGAATTTGGGAATATTTTATGTGCTATAGTATACTTCACACGATAGTTGGAGAGAAGAAAGTGAAAAGTAAAAAAAAATTGGAGGCCAAAATTTTTTTTTGAAGAGCGGCACACGAGTAAGGAATTTTTCATTAATAGTCATTTATTTTACAGTATTCTTGATTCTACTAAATATTTATACTTTAAATGCATAAATAAATAGATTACGTTTTAAACTTCAAGACTGTCCAACCAAAGTAAAGCTACTGAGCAGAATTCAGCTATTTTACCAATCACAAATGAGCAGTCCAGTCGTGTGTGCAATGAAGCATGAAAGTTTTTTAAAACTTAGCATGCCGAACTATTTGGTAATCTAAAATCGACGACTATATAAATGTCAATTTTCTTCAAATATCATATTTTCTGAAATTGACATAAAGCTTAGTCTGTAAAATTCAGTTTGCAATAATAAAAATAGTATTACAATGAAAAACCAGATCATATTTACATCATTTTTCCCATTCCCACATGCACAATCCATATTGAAATCATGCAACATGCAGTTGAAATGCAATACAGCAGGCCTAATAAAAAACTGTTCTTCTCGACACGTGTAAATTCAGTAAAGATTACATGTTAATTTTGAAATAATCATACATGTATAATGATACAATCACATTAAAAATGGAAATGGAAATTACTGTGATTTTTAATGTAATTTTTAAAGTTTACTTACCTTCAGCAAAAATAACGATTATTTTGATCATCAAAATACCGGCGCAAAAGGAGTGCTTTTGTACGGGCACCTCAGGATATTCTCCAAACTTTCAAATGGTTTTTCCAGATGGCTGACATCTACTTTACATGTACGTCATTGTAATACTTTGCATACTTCTAAAAATAGAAATGATGTCACACAACAGTTAGTTTTGGGGGGTTCCCTTGCAGTTTGCACCTGCAGTGCGAAACCAAAAATGAGGCTGTGAGTAAATTGTGCATTGATGCCGTGCGGCGATTGCTACAAACATCTACCTACTATGGAAGGTAATTGGACTCTACTATCGTCTGATCATGTCCAAATGTCACAAAGGCGATTTGTAGAGTCCAAGTTACTCAGACTAGCCTATGACAGAGTTACAGTTGATTGTCCGTATCTGCAAACAGAAATTGTCTGAGGTTTCTGGCTGCACAAAAGCTTATGTTCGTGGAAAGGTATTCATCCAAAACAGCCATAGTCAGATAGTTCTGTCACTGTGCACCAAATAATCTTGCACCGGCATCTTTCTTTAATAAATAGCCATCATACCCTTTTTACAGAGTGCTGATGTAAAAAAGAAGCAACTAAACTAATGAAGAGCTTGAACCACACCAACATTGACAATGATGTGGGCCTAGGCAACTATGAATGCTGGCCCTTTGTAAGATTTTAAAAGAAATATCTGGTGGGCACCGCCACCCTGTCACAGAAATAATATTAAACTGAACAGCAAATAAAATTGAAGCTGATGATATCATTAACATCCGTCGACTTTGAGATACAGCGGCCTACTTGTATAGACTATACATCATGTACATGAGATAATTTAACTTATACATACATGTGTAGAGGCCATGGACAGATGGTTAGGGTTCACTGTTTGTTAGGGCCAAGGATTTTGCATTGTTTATTCGAGCCCCCTAATTTTTTGATGTAAGTACATGTACTGTCTGCTGCTATTTGGTGCCTAGCTGGGGGGGGGTGCAACAGGAAACAGCCTGAGAGGTTCCAGCTAGCAGTTAGGTAACACTTCCTCTGCAGGCAGAACACTGTGGCCATGTGGTGGGAGCCTTTGTTCTCGGAGTCATTCTGACTCCATTCTTTGAGAAAGTAACATTGACTCTATACCACAGCTCATACAGTGTTTGCCTGATCTGTTTTATTGCAGGTATTTTGTATTTCATTTACTTGGATGAATGACTGAAAGGAACTTCTAATATTTGTATCATGTACTGAAAATGTATTTGCACTAACCTTGAGGTTTTTAGAATCATTTCTTTACTTATTCATTACCATAGCGTTGGGCTCTTTGTTTGCAACGAAGTACACAGGCGAACATACCGGAGGACAAATGATTTGGCCCTCTTTACCCAAAGTGTTTAGATGCTAACATGAGCTGCTTGTATGTATATACATGTACACACTGTAATACACTGTATTGCCAAAGTGGAACCAGGATTTAGTCAAGAGCAGCTGAACTCTCTTATTTTTCCATGACAATTTCATATTTGACAGAATGCGTCTTGTGTCACTTGACTCTACAAGTATTGAGTTTTACTTCCTTTTGAACCTGTTCCATGCTGATGTGCTTCTGGATGTTCAGAATATCCAGCAATAGTTGAGTAGTAATTTTGGGAATGATTTCTACAATTCTAATACTTAAGAAGCATGCAGCCCTTGATTTTGATTTGCTCTACAAGTGTATGTAGTTGTGAATTCTTCATATTGCATGAAGTTGTGCCAGGGCCATGTACATGTGTAGGTTAAACATACGGTGACCATGGTCTAGGGGTCTTATACAGTATATAGAGTAGAAATGTCTGTGGTGCACAGTACTCGCATTTCTCAGATCTCCATGTTGATATTGGCATTGTTGAATAGAAAAATGTATTGTACCAATTATTTGATTAGAATCTTGTATTCGATATGCATTTTGTGAATACTAAGGATCAATCCTATTCTATTTTCTGGGTTATACTTAGGTTAAAGTCACCAGCATGTGAACTGTACTGTAAATAGCACTTTAGTCAGCACTATCAGCTGGTGTAAAGACAGGCATTTCCTGTAGTGGCATACACTCTGAGAAGAGCAGACCGCTCATGCATGAAGACTGTTGAGTGACTCATAGGTAGACTGCATCCAGAATCGATCCTCGATTATTATGACTGATGTCTTAAAGGAGTCAGTATTCTTTTTATCGATACTGGAATTGATTTTAGGGTTTCTATGAAGTGTTTCTTCATTTATTGCCACTGATGGATATGCAAGGATTGATATGAGTCTGATGATTATATTTTCGTTTCAGTAAGACATTGTGCTTGGTGAAGAATAATTTATGTTTTTACAAATACTTGGTAAATGCTACAAGTTGTAAACGGTTCTCTGAGTCATTCTGACTCCATGCTTTGAGAGAGTAACATTGACTCCATACCACAGCTCATACAGTGTTTGCCTGATCTCTTTTATTACAGTTTTTCAACTTTTGGAGTTGTTAATTTAAGGTGCCCCCTGCGGTGATTCCATCCCAAGTCACCTGGGTGCAACACATGTACATACATAAGTACGTTAATAAAGGTGAAATGAAACAAGCCTCATAGCATGGGTGATTTTGCGCAGTGGGAGAAAGGCATTGTGGGAAGGAAAAAGGGGGAATGTTTGCTCATTTTTCCTTCCCATGTCTTTCTACCATTTTGCAAAATCCCTCATGCTGTATTAGGAAAAAGGCTGATTAAACAAGGGCCCTCGTTCATGTTGCTAGGCCCATAAAATTATCACAGTTCCACATATAAACTAGAAACAGATATACAAAAATCCTGCTTAATATCTAGTATGCATTTGTATGACTACACATAGACTTAACTACATGATATTGAAAGATCCCGGTGCCCCAAAACATAATTTTAAAAAATGCCCTAACATTGCCACTTCAGTTCAAGAGCCTGTCAATTCTATCATGGACAATACATGTATGTGGGCCTGCATGCAGAATGCCATCACAATTATGAACATGTACAATGCACAATACACAAATCATTTGTCATGTAAACTGCCCATAAATAAAAATTCTGAGCTAAGGCCTACATACATAGTAAACGCACTTGTGGAAATGACGAGTGTACATCCCCACAACTATTGTACTTGTGAAAGGTGCAGACGGAGCTCTTCTATGTATTAACACAGCCGCGAATCGAGGTCGGATTGTAGATCGAGGACGTCCTCAGTTCGCAATAAGGTGAAATTTGAGGCCGCAGTCAGCATTTATGAGGGTCAGCGAAATTTCAAGGCATTTGGAAGCCGTCCTCGGTGTACGCTTTAACACGTCGGGTGTTTAAAAACACCTGCTCGAAATGGACAGTTTCGGCGCATCCCTGGATGGAATAGCGCCCTCCCTAGCTCTCTTGCTACCCTGTCTGATCCGCATTGGTGAGCACAATAAACGTCGCCAAGTGCAGGGGACGCATAACTCCAACAAATACATGTATCAAAGCCTCCAAACTGTCCAAAAGCATCATAGTGTCACCTTGCCATCACGCCTGTGGACTTCTGTAGCCGTTCTGAGATGTACATGTAGATGTCTTCTCGTGGAAAATATGGTGAGTAAAAACGATTTAATTTGAAGTAGAATGTTGAGCACGACCAGACCCTATCTTGGTACGGTTTACTACATCATTAAATACCTGGGCCCAGTGCTGGCTAGTACCATGCTATTAGTTAGAGCGTGGTTAAAGTGTGGCTGCTATCACCCCCCCTCCCATTTTGTGGATAGGCTAATGTAGATCTTATACCACTGTTAGAGTGAATGTGCCAGTGGAATAGGTACATGTATACGTATGCAGTCCAAAAAGCTCAATCACATAATCCTGTTGAACAGGTTCCTTCAACACATTTTTCAGGCCGCAAGTGAAGACTTTTCTGTTGTCTGTATAGGGTGGGGGTTTTGGGTGGATGTGGCTCTTTGGAGCCCGGATACCTGTTCCCCCCCACCACCACCACCACCACCACTCCATACCAAATTAAAAGAAAACAGGCGGTTTAATGAAAATAATGTTCAATTTGTTTTCTTGCCAGCTGGCCTGTTCATCGTAAGTGGAGACGTTTGGATAGTATGACTGATTCGTCCACCGGTTCCAGCAGTAGGCCTACTACATCTGTTGCTCCAAGTGATGACACGTCTGACGTCCAGGAGAACAGTGGTGTGACCGTAATGCAAACCAGTAATGAGGTTGGACGGGTCGCTCACAAGAGTGATTTGTTGAAACCTCCTCCTGTTGGCGTGTCGTTCCAGTTACACCAGGTTCTTAGTCCAATGAAGAGAGATGATGTGGCTTTGGTAGTCAAGAATGACACGTTGATTGTTGAATTGGCCAAGCGTGAATACATGAAACTAGGGCACGATGTAGATCAGCATGGCTACATCCGTAACAGGGTACGTGAATTGGGTCGACTCGTCATACAACTCCGAAAGAACACCCAGCAACCAAATGCATCACTCAAATCATTTATCCATCCGCACCACCTTTCTGATATTGTGAAGGCCGTCCACGATATTGCCGGCTTCAGGGAAGACAAACAGTTGTACGATGTTCAGTCACTGGCGCTGAAGATTGGTTATTCCATCAAGAAGTGTGCACTCGTCTTAAAAGGAAGTACCCTAGAGTCCGGCCAAAAACACAAAGGGGAGCGTGCGGAAGAGTTTCTGCAGTTGTGTGAATTGAACTGGCGAGACCTTGTGTCCACACACGCACACAGAACGCTGTACCAAGGAAAATGCAACAAAGTCACCATTCTACCAACAAATGCCGATGTAGTCCACAATGAAGCTGGCAACCGGGAACTTCAACTCCTGCAGGGTGCTCAGGGCAGACAAATCAGGCCAGTTTGGCAGAAATTAAATGAGGTCAGTCTGTGCTACCTCATCATGTTCAACTGAAGAAGGCAGGGGGAGGTTTCAAAGATGAAACTTGAAGATTTCCACCAGCAGAGCACCGCCAAACTGGAGGGGGAATGCCTGTTGAGTGATTTAGAACGCCAGCTGTGCAAGATGTTGCGTGTTGTCGAAATAGTAGGCAAGAGAGGCAGAACTGTTCCCGTGCTCCTAAGCAATGAGGCAGTAGCGTGGTTGAGTGCCCTTGTCGCCAAGAGACATGAAGCTGGAGTAGCCCAAGACAACAACTTCTTGTTCGCACGGTGTTGTTATGGCGGGAGAGGCCACATACGAGGAAGTGACTGTTTAAGGGCACATGCAGATAAGGCTGGCCTTGACATACATCCAGCATTCGGTCCACAAAACTCCGTAAACATGTAGCAACTGCATCGTAAATTATTGCATTAAAGGAACATCAGCTTGAAACTCTAGCCAACTTCATGGGCCACAATCTGCGAATACTACCAGTTACCAGATACTGTACAGCGGGTCACCAAACTGTCCAGACTTTTCCTGAGTTTGGAGAGGGGCAACCTGCTTTCCCAGCAGGGCAAATCCTTGGACGATCTGCATGTAACTGGAGGTAAGGGCACCTTGTTCTCAAACCATGTTTCCCATGTTCCGTCTACCCAATGCTTGACTTCGAACCAAGTCAACCCAACCCAGACTCCCACTTTGTAGGGCATCATACTCGGCCGGAAAGAAAACCTCTCTTCCTATTAAACCCCCCCCCCCGAAGAACAGACCAGTACAAAGAAAGATGGGGACCAAAAATCACCCCCATAAATGTATCTTGCGTCAAGAACTCCCAAAATAATGTTCCATTTCGGCCGGCCACTTCCCCCCCCCCATTCTCAACGCCAAGCAGAGACTGCCAGACACCCGTGCATGTATGTGTGCTTTAACTGACTGATCTCAATTTGGGGTTAACTCTCAGAAGGCTTCACCAGTGAAGAGGACAGCAGCGACAGTGGGGACAGCAGTGACAGCAGTGAAGACTCCTGCGATGAATTCGTCAAAAACGGTAAGATTTGGTCTGTCTGTCTGTTACTCTGTCAGGCTGTCTGCTGAGCTGTCACCGATATTTCTAATGTCCTTTTCTTGCCTCTACATTAATAGGACAGCTTCCTGGTGTTGCTGCTACATCTCGAAGAAGGGAACCCTCTCTGCCATCGAGACGAGTGAAGCAGCATCCCTAGACTACAGCGGAGAAGACAGACGTCCAAGAAGGCGTGCACAAATTCTTCCAGTTGAGGAAAGTTCCTGGCAAGCTGGACATCGAAGCAGCTTGCACTGTGGCACTGCAGACCCGTACTTGGAGAAACATCAAAGACTTTGTCGTAACACAATGAAGTTGTAGCCAAGTTAAGCTATGATACGCCACACCAGCCATCCTCTCGAGACATTATACCATATTGATGATGAGCCCTATAGTAGTAGGCCAATAATGCACTCTATTTTTAGCGGCCAAAACAACCAAAGACTTGTGAGTGTTGTCCTAGGTGTTATAGGCTGCACTCACATGGACAAGAAGTCCTCCATCTGATAGTTTGGAAAGTACAAGTATGCCCTCCATCTGCAGTGTCTACATGTACAGTATACGTGTGTGGGAGTGGGTGTGTGTGTGTGTGGTATGAACATTCCATTTGAGGCTCACCCTCTACAGAGACAAATACCAACTGCTTAGCCATTTTGATGTACCCAGAGTATCCAGACTCTATCGCACGTTTGCAAGTTGCAACTTAGTCAGGCAGCATTTTCTCAAGCCGTTTAGTGCAGTTTCTGCTATCTATGGCTCTGCTGGGGCATTCAGACTCCATATTTTGCTGGTGGGCTGATGACCAGATCCGAAGAACCCGCCGCAAAACCATGAGTTACAAAAGTCCTTCTTGTGTCTTGTAATTTTAGTGATTTAAACTTGCGAAATATAATTTTTGAGTCCTTGTATATTCAGCATTTGCTAAGAATTTGGCGACTCTTGCTTCTTTTAAATTTAACGGTCATCCAGCTGAACTGCATCTTATGAACTGCATCTGTTAAATGAACTGCAAGTTGTTGCTGAACTGATGGACGTTGTTTCTGGTCAGATTATAAGTTTGAATCTTTTGTTCGATATGACACATGCATTGCAACGATCGGATCATTATTGGTAATTTTGTTTAAGTGAAACTACTTTTTTGCAAAAATACCATTAATTAATGATTTATCCAGACGGCTTGGCTTGATCTTGTTGTCACTCAAAAGTACATGTGTATCCATTTTAGTTCTTTGCAGAATTGAAGGATGATTTTGATGAATTATTCAAATATATTTTCATACATTAAAACACCTGCTGCAATGTACTCCATTCCTTATTCACCTTGAGCCAGCCAGGCTAGCTCTCAGAGAATGCACCTTTTGGAATATTAACATTTACAGCCTAATTTTGATGACAAAATTGGAGTACATGTAACTTCTTTTTTTTTTATTTGGATCATTTTGAAGCTTGCAAAATATCTTTTGAAATTTACCGAGCAGGACTGCAAATAAGAATATCCATGGTTACCCATAGTAGACAAACCTGTATAAATCTCTCAATAGTAGCCTACATGTACATGTGGGTTGACCCCCTCGTATTCATGTGTCTTTATCTTCTTAAACTAGCAAGTCCAGTTTCTTTGGTAGGCCTAATCTTTGGGGAACCTGGAATAAAGTTAAGAATCAACAAATATGAATCGTGTGTCTGGACGTGTAATCCTGCTCCTTGAATGTAAAAAAACCAACACCGCTTATCCCCTCCCTTGATTTTGAAGTCTTTCCTAAAAAAAAATTTGCCAATTTTCACAGGTCAGCAATTCACACAGAAAAGTAACTTACTTTTTTGATCCATTCTGTTATCTATTAAATTATTGCGTTAAGCGCCTCAAGTGCACAGAAGAAATAAAAGAGGTGATGCTCTGCGACTGGCATACTGTACTTAACCTCGCTGACTGCTATTGTTCCGTGATCTGTTATTTGCTCCTTTGCGGTGGTCCGACACATTGTGGACCAGTGGAATGGACTTTGGAATTTCCCACCGGACTTAAAAGTGTTGGAATTTCGTCCCTTAGCAGATTCCGAGCTTTCAGCTTGTTGGGGGTGGACAAGCAGGGATATTCTCTCCTTGCGTGGGCACTCAACATCATCATGCCTTCCTACATGTATTGTCCGTTAGAATGTCTTTTTGTTGACATGCTGCCAGAGCAAGACCAGCTAGGTTCCAACACCGCTAACTGTGGTCTGCCGTCTTGCTACGTTCTTCTCGCCGGCACCACACCCTTCCATTACGAGTAACCTGTTGAGTGCAAGACCTCGCCCACGGGTCATCATCGTCCAGCTCATGTTATCGTCGTAAGTCGCCGATAACGGATACGAACTCTCAGCAGGCTGGCAGCTCAGGATTCCATTCATGGAGGTACCTCCCCTCGCAATGGCCAACTTATGATTTGTATAAATTAAAATTGTATAATTCTTAGCGAAACCATGTCATTTCATTTCGTTTGTGTGTTAAATCGTAATGTTAAATAATTAAATTAATTCCAATCTGATTTTGAACAAATTCCTTGATTCTGATCCTCATGTCATATCAGCGTTCCTTTCCCATTTTTTATCTGTTATTGGGGTTCCAACTTTGTAACAATGTTCAGTAAGTGAAATATATTTTTTCTGAAATAAGTTTCATAACAGTGCTATGACCAGAGTCGTCGGCACGATTGCACAATACCCCGCCACTCACCCTGCCCACCTCGTAGCTGCTGATACGTCACACTTCCATCCACAAGGCCTACCTCGTATCCCTGTATCCGCATAGCCACTCCTCGCGAGCGGCGACCCACATTGGACTTCTGCCTTTCCCTAGTGGTTTATGTAATTCAAGTACATGTAAGTGCTTTTTTCTCAAAAATGACTTCAATACTGTACACAACACGTACCGGTACCTTGATGCAGCAAGGATAACCCAGAAGTTGAACAACCTACGTACATGTAGCCATGGATTTTTAGGGCCATGGGGGTATTGTTGTGTGGCAGGGTACTCTACAATTACTCAGAGCATGGAGGAAGGACACAAAAGGAGTTTGAACTGCCTGGGCTACAACATCTGGCCAATTACCGCTTTCTGGCATGCCTGGTATGTCCATAGCCAGAGTGCAGCGAATGATTGCCACGCACCACCTGTTTCACAACCATAGTCCCCTTTGTACCCCATGATCATCCCCGCAATTTTTTACAGGTAATCTGCATCCTTAATACGTTGTGTACCGGTACTGCAGTATTGGAAGTTGAATGTTTATGCCATCGTTGGTGTTTGGTATGATCTGACATCAAATTTAGGGCTTGCGCAGTTGCTTGTATAGAGGGATCCCTATAAAACGCTTTTAGCTTCGATCTGCCTACTTCCATGGTTGAAAACGAGGCCGTATGTGTCAGCTGCAATTCTTGATACGATCAGACGATTGAAAGTAAGGAGTCAAGACACAAAATACATAAAGGTATGTTAAATTCAGACTTTTCAGGCTGCAAATTTTTGTGGAAGAGTCTTTCAGCATGACTCAACATATAAAATCAAAAGAAAAAAATAATGACAATTGACACGAACTAGCGCACCTGCAATGGTCGTGTATCTTGTGCAGTGGTTGTGTTTAAACTGAAGTGGTGTCACACTTACGAACCGGATACTCCATGTACATGTACTGTGTGGACTACGCTGGCGCGTGCGACGAAGTTCAAAACAGGGAGTCTCAATTTTGATGCAGATATGCGCAGACGGCGCTAATGTGAAATCCCTCTATTAGGCCACGTGACATAAATGTTCATGTGCAGTTAATGTCCTTATTTATGCTTTCTTTTGGAGTTGTTTTGGGAATAAATACCCAAGTTGTGTATGAGATATTGTGTTTTATTTGAATCATTTTTATCACTGGATTTACACAAAAATTTAAAGAGATTTCATGATCACTCCTTGTGATGAAACAGGGCATTTGTTTTTCGTGAATTGTCCTGTGTTGGTCAACATGTTGGCCAGTCTTAACCACTTCGTGTCGTGGCATTTTTCAACGTTGATGATGCTGGGCCGGCATGACTATCATTTTTTGTGTTTTCAAAATCCTTCAAAAATTCATCATTCCATTTAACGGTTTGTGCGGTGTTAAACAATTGTCTTTTGTTCACGAACCTGGCTCAGTGCACTGCTGACCTCTTTTCAATAGGGGCCAGATTAGCATGCAGCGGTGCTGTGTGGCTCATCGCTGCGGTGGTGGAGCGCTTTTGTCCCCGGTGGTAATCCGCTTGCTCTCAATGCCCTAAACCCTGGTATACGGTTTCAAAACAACACTGGATTATCACCACTTGTGAGAGTGAAAAATGCCGGTAATGCCCAGCAGCCTGGTCTTTTGTTCGGAGTATAGTCTTTTGTTACAGAGCCCTGTTTCCTTTGTCCGAGTTCGGAGACCCTGGCCACGCATATACACCATACAGCTCTGATTTCGGAGTCCCCAGCAGGTAGTGGTTAACCAAATTCGTTGGAAGACTTTAAAAACTGGTGTTTTGGATTGGCAAAATGAAAATACAAACATTGCATGGATAATGAAAAAGTTAATCGAAATCTTAAAAAAAAATATTAAGGACGGCCAAAGTAAATCTAATACTAGATATTTTTGTTTCTATTTCCTTGTCACTGGGACAAGTTGCAGTTAATTGCAAAGAAAACTCCACAAATATCGCAAGGATATTACTGCAGCTTTACTACAGATATTACTGACCACACTACGTTACGGAGGGAGTACAGGGTATACAATCGGGCAAAAAATTTTGTAACTAAAATTTGCAACATTTCTACCTTTTCAAAGAAGCCAATTTCACACCTGTAACTCCTATGCGTCATTATCTCCCCATCTGGTGGGATAAGAAATTCGACACATCGCCGCCAAAGACAAGAACAAGAAAATAAAGTCGGACTTAATATTAATTCTGGCCACTGTTGTGGACTGTTTTCAGCCGTTCTCCAGAACAGTTCGTACGATGTGCACTCGCCACTACCAGGCGCACGAGATTCCGAGCTGTGTACACGCACACTGAAACTTCCTGTTCTGACCATAACCAACAAAACTAACAACAGTCTAACCAAATCCACTCATTTCGTAAAAGCTCACATAAAGCACGTAACAATGTGGTTCTCAGTCACAAGTACCCCTGATCTCCCTGCCAAGTACACACAACATCGGGCTAGGGGCCGGGTGAGGCCGTGGCCTGCGTTGGTGATAGTTGGCCTAGTTACCTGCACGCAAGCTGAGTCTACTACAGCTAGTATGGGAAAGCTAAAACATGATTTGTATAAATCCTGGCCACTTTTTAGCATGTACATTGTATTTTGTGTTAACAGGTGGACTTAAATAGGCGACAAAAGGTGTAACCCTAACCCTCCCACATCCTCCAAAACCCTTATTTGCAATGTGGAAGAATTTGGAGGATTCAGGGTGTATGGCAAAAGTACATGGCTGATTTCGAAGGATGCCATACGTGATGGTTCTGGATTAGATGTTATGTTGTTTGTGCTTAGTCAAGCACAAATTCAGCCTCATATTTCTTTTGATTCAGCTGCACAGCTCAAGAGTGCCATTTACCATGTTTACACTGCCTCAACATAATGACAGGAATTGCCAGAGGATTTTGAAGGATTTGGGCAGTTAGCCACACTTCCAAATGACATTTTCAAGAAATTTTGGAGGATTTTGGAAGATTTGGGCTGAATGCAATTTTTTCATGATGAAAATTGGAGGAATTCAGAGGATTCAGAGTGGTTCCTAGTAAAAAGGCCAGGGGGTAGGGGCAGTTCCATGTCCAGGGGAGAGGGTATTAAATCCAGCAAAGCTTTGGCATATTTCTGTTGCTGGCAGTTTACTCATACATGTACATGTAGCTGTTGATTTGTCCCATTTTAAAAGTTATACCGAATATTTCTTTTTAGAGATGGAGAACTTTTCCAAAACACGCTGGCACAGGTAATTATTTTAATAAACTAGACTGATATGAGAGTCAAAAACGGTGATTAACAATTATGATCTCTTGGGACTGAATTTAAAAACGAAAATCACCTATTTTGACGGAATTTGAGATTGAGCATTTTGATATTGCACATTGTTGGGGATCCATTGTCCAATAACCAGACAGAGCTGTAGCATGACCACAAACGTCAAGCGAATGAATTTTAAGCCCACTGACAAAACTGTTCGGTGACATGATTTCTTCAATGGTGAAAAACATTGACAAGAGTATCAGCAGGCACTTATGAATACAGAGGACTCCAAACAACTACATAGCACACATAAATTAGAGTTTCCAGCTGTTTGATGTACATTGTAGGCCTACGTGAGGCTTAGGGTTTCAAGAGAGCATCCCCCAAACCGTATGATAATAAATTTGGAGATTTTTTAAAACTTCAATAAAGTCTAGCTTTCTGTCCATTGCCGTAAAATCCAACTCGCCACTTCCAATTACCAATTCAGTCTGCTTGTGTGTTTAGTTTACGAATAAAAAAGGAAAGGCTGATCAACAGCACGATTTGTGCGTGATCGCTACTTTAATACCGCATGTGCACACACCATACTACCTCTGCATACTGTGTTCCCGATCATAGCATCACTCTCACCTGTTCATCATGCCCACAATGTAATCCTCTTTTTTTATTCCTAAATTTTCAAGATAAGTTGCTGTTTCATTTTAATAAAAATCAGATCTCTACAAAATTGTGTATTTATACATCTTTAACCAATAAATCTACACGAACAAATTAAACATCACTTCAAAGAGAGATCGTTGATGAACTTATTCCCATACAAGAACCCCGCATATACATGTACACAGCCTTCTATGCTAACCAAGGTTATTCTTATAAAATAGCAGGTTGTGTCCCAAATTTATGTTTATAAAACGAAATATAAAGCAGAACAAAATATGAACATTTTAGGGGTAACCAATGGGGGTTATTAGTCAGTTTGAAGCCCCTGATCTGACAAAAACGAAACTGCAATTTTTTCTCGACAGCATGTGGGTGAAAGCTGAGTACCAGTCGAGGGCTCCCTTTAGCAGGCATGCAACAGACCTTCACTGGAAATGCGCACGCATGGTGCGTGCACGCAGCTCGAACACTTTACAGCTGGAGAACGGATGAATTACGCCTACAAAAGTAACGTTGTCTCTCACATATATCATTCGATTTTTCAAGTCCATGGTTCATTTTGAAATTCCTAAACCCACCAGACAGATAGATATGGATGAATTACATGTACGTCTACAAAAGTAACATTGTCTCTCACATATTTTTGATTTTTTGCAGTCCATGGTTCGTTCTGAAATTCCTAAACCCACCAGACAGACAAATAAGGCCATGAAGAACTTGTAAATATGAAAAATTAGTTTCTTCACCAAAGTAAACCAAGAACAAATTAGAACCAAATCTGTGGTCGTTTTGTACACGAGTTTTATACCCTGGCATCAGTCGTAATAAAATGAAGACAACGTCCAACCTGGGCTAGAAAGTAGGCCAACAGCAGCATCTTGTTCAAGTTCTCCTCTTATGCACAAACTTCAGAAGTATGCCTAGGGCTAGGTCTATCAATCCCAATACCAAATGAAATACTAAATTTAGTGGGCCTAGGCCTAAGCCTTTTTCCAATGCCCAAATGAGGGAAAAGAATTTAAACTAGGCATGAGCCATGAAGACTTTACAATAAGCCCACGTGTAACTCGTTACATGATGCAGCCTAGCCGTGTAAATGACCAAGAATTTTCAACTGTGATAAAACTCACCAAGAAGAGGCATGGACATTTGAGCAGCAAGGCCTTTCGTCAGGTCGTACACGTACAATTTTACAACAAGGCTGTCCTCCATCTTCTTGCCTTGTATGCGCTATATCTCCAATAATACTCCTCTCTCAAATCTAAGTTAGCCTACTCCAGATGCGGAGTAGTTAGGTACGCACGCATTCTGCACATTCTACACATGCCAAACACACACCCACATATGCACGCACACAAATTCTGATGCATCATATACTCTCTAGGCTTTTCAATTTTTGTGCAAGACGCGTCGACGATCAGACCCTAACACCGGTCATTATAGCAAGTTATCATTTCTCGCCGACACATTTTCTGGGATGCTACGAGGTCCGATGAAAACGCATCCGCATGCAAAGTCGTCCAGCTCAGTACAATACTGCAGTAACGTGGTGAATCTTTTAATTACCTTGCCCACATCATGAGTAAGAATACCAGACTGAAATATGGAATTCCATATCTGCCGTCGCCCGTCGTCCGTCGCATTTTGCTTTTTGTTGTGTCCCAGTTGTGCCATTTACCAGTCCCACACATGCCATTTTCCGCCGTGCGTCGCCCGCCGTGCGTCGCCCGCCGTGCGTCGCCCGCCGTGCGTCGCCCGCCGTGCGTCGCCCGCCGTGCGTCGCCCGCCGTGCGTCGCCCGCCGTGCGTCGCCCGCCGTGCGTCGCCCGCCGTGCGTCGCCCGCCGTGCGTCGCCCGCCGTGCGTCGCCCGCCGTGCGTCGCCCGCCGTGCGTCGCCCATGCAGCACATCAGCATTATTTATGGAGCTAACAAGTAACGTTACTGTTTAAAAGACTTCTGTGAGCCAACCTGCAACTATAAAGTCATGTCTAATTTGGTGTATACAGCAGATTTCATCATAGGTATACCCGCCCTCAAAATAATGTTGAATCAGTTCGTCTCTTATGAAAACTAGTAAGGAATCAAACATTGTAAATACTCTATTATTTACATTCCGTTCTGTGGGATATCGTGCAGGGACAGACAGAAATATTACATAGGCTATAGACCTAAAGTTAGGCTGTTAACGAGTAAAGTTATGTCTAGAGTAACTAAGTTATCGAGAAAAACAATCTACCCTGACTAAAGTCTATTTTGTTAATTTATTTATGTAACCAAAATGGTATTATTTCATATAAACTTTACTTAACCGACATCAGGATATTATTTCTTCTTTCAATTGGAGTTTGGCGCAACTGCAAAAACGAATACATGTACATATCTTTTAGTTCTATTGCTCAAATGAGAGTCAGGCATGGTGGATCAATCGAACAAGGACATGTACATGTGAAACGATCAAGGGTCAAAGTTAAAAACACCACTGCGCAATCTTGACCAAAAAAAAAAAAAACCCACGGGCGACGCACGGCGGGCGATGCACGATGGCAGATATGGAATTCCACACTGAACTCCCAATTCTAAAAGACGAGCGCCCTCTTTTTTTATCTGACCAAACACGTTCGTACGGTGAACTATTTACTACAAACATTTTTCTCTCTCTCTCTTGCCTCCTCCAGGCGACGCAACCAGACGACGCGACGGCACGACGGCTCCCTTGCGTCGTGCCGTCGGGTTGAACCGTCGCCTTCTTGCCATTACGTTTGTACACACACGACGCGTCGCGCGGTTTGTCGTCGCCCGTCGCGTCGTGCTGTCTCAGGTATTTTCCATGTTTCATTTTTTCCCGCCTAAACGTCGCCCCTTTCGTCGTCCGTCGCGTCGTACCGTGCGTTGCGTCGTACGTCGTGTCGTGCATCACGTCGCCTTTTACGTCGCTTGAAGCACGACGCGACGCGTCGTGTGCTGTCGCCCTTTGCTTCATGGTGTTTATTGAGGGCGCTTCTACTGTTTTCTTTCATTTTCTTTCACTTTGCAAGAACGGGAACAGACCCCGTGCTTGCAAAGTACATGCAATTTACTCTTTAGTGTTGATTTGTTCTTGTTTTTATCTCATCCATTCTTCGATTAGGATTAATTTCTGTCATGTTTTATTAAGAAAAAGAAAAAAAAGAGCAAAACGGGAATCGGCATATGTAGGAACTGCTCTCTCATAATAAGTGGAAGCCCAGAATTCGTCACTCTTTAAACCCAGCCAATGATTTCTTTTTAATACCGTCGATGCACTTCCCATTTGTGGTAGATTTTAAATCTTATAGATACCGGTATTTCCCCGTGGTCCATCCCAGTAATTTCTAAGTAGTACTCCCAAATCCCCAGACAATTTGTCTACAATTGTATGACCGCAAGTTTGACCACGGGTTTAGGAAGTTACAACCGAGCCTGCTCTATAAAACCCTCGGAATATTCCGTCTTAGTCTTCCTTCAGGTCAGTCTTCCTCGTTACCTTCATCAGCACCACACTTCCAATGATATTAGTCCATGTTTCTGAATAAAACATTATACAGACGCTATTATCATTGTGGCCGTGTCTTTTTTTTTTTAACTCTGTTTGGCCACACACATGTGTAATTTCTCATCTGATCCGCATCTTACATTAGGAAGCACGTTATAATGATTGATGTATTGTATCTTAGAATAGATTTAGAAATCTTGTAGCGGACATAATATGAGAATCAAGACACCTGCTTAAATTATTTATTTGTTTACTAGTTTACGCCTTTTACTATCAGCTAACCAGTGAGAATTAATTCGTTTCCGGCTAATGTAATGAAAAGTTTTCGCACGGTTTACGAAAATACAAATACCCTCACGTTAGAGAAAGCATCTTTTTAATAATGAGAAAAAACAACAACAGGGATTCTATGTTACAGAAAACAATATGAATTAGCAATGAAAATGAATAGAGGGCCCAGCTCGAAGACGGTCTATTGCTGAAGTTGGGGACGACTTGGCTTGTCTTGACTTGGCAAGTAGCTGTAGAGTTTGCAGTGGAAACGCTTGCAGTAAAAAATCGCGTCGTGCGTCGCGTCGTGCTTCAGGAGACGGCACGACGCGACGCTACGACGGCTCCGTCGCGTCGTGCCGTTGCGTCGTGCCGTCGCTCACTGCTCAATAAATTTTACACTGCGTTTAATGCATTTCCCTTTTTGTATGTTACCGTCGCGTCGTGGCGTCGTGCCGTGCCGTCGCGGCGTCGTGGCGTCGCATCGTGCCGTTGCGTCGTGCTGTCGCGTCTTGCCGTCGCGTCGTGCCGTCGATCTGTCGCATCGTGCCGTCGGCCCGTCGCGTCGCGTCTTTTCACCGTCGCGTCGTGTCTTTTTCACTGTCGTGTCGTGCCCTCGCCGCCATACTGATGACGTAAAAAACAAAGTTCATATGTCTGGTAGAACAAAGAATTGTAAGTTTACCTCTAAACATGTCAAAAACAGGTCACAGACCTCATCTGTTGGATTGTTACGACGGCGATTACACCTGTGTAACATTCTCTGCACTGTTCTTGAGTTACAAATTGAAAGAAGTAATTGTTATTTGTTTTTTTCTTATTTTTTGGGTTGTGTTTTTATTGATGTATATAATAACCACAGTTTTGTGGTTTAAATAAATTTCATAGGATCTGTTACTCTATACTGATCTATTTTTCCCCACCCCCTGCACAAGTACCATTTACACAAGGCCATGTGTTCATCCTTCCACAGTGAATTGAAATGAAATGTAATTGAGGCTTCAACATGAAACTGACACTTTGACCTCAATGTTACAGATTCCATTTACCTACCTGCAAATGATGCCATGGCAGACAGAGAGAATATACTGTATCTCATCTTGTCTGCAGCCCGCGTCAAAATAATGGGAAACCAGTTCATCTCATAGTCAATAATGTTAAGTCAGAAATGGTCACAAGTACGCACTGAAAGGTGATCACAGTAGTTAATTTGAAATAAATATGGGTCTACACTCTTTATTTATTTCAAAGAAATTAATATAGAACATCTCTGAAAGAGTGTTGCCTGAATAGTTTCACGTAGGTAAGTAAAATAGGCCTAATTCACTAATGTCGGGCTTTAGCGTTTAGCTTTGCATTATGTGATCTTCGCTACAGTAGAGGCCAAGCCTAGTAATGTTAATCCTAATGCCCATGAAAAAGCCCCGGATAAACATAATGGAAGCTAGTTGTGTCATTACGGTAATTATTTTGTAAACATGCATTTAAAAAGCTAAACATTGTGAAAAGGATATTATTGACGAGAAGAGGCAATTGAGAATCGAGCAATGTGTAAATCCCCGACATCTTGCATCGTTCAATTAACAAGCTCACTATCGACATCCGCCCTTTATTGACCATCCCAGAATGCAAAGCTGCTAGCAGCACAAATGAGATGGCAAGACACGATGGCACGACGGCAAGACGCGACGCCACGAGGGCACGATACAACGGCACGACGCGCCGGCACGATGCGACATTAACAAGAAATAGCACGACGCGACGGCACGACGCGACGGCAAGACGCGACGAAATTAGCTTAGCATGAACTCAATAAGAAAGGAGGCGACGGCACGACGCGACGGCAAGACGTCGTGCCGTCGCGTCGTGGCGTCGGAGCAACGGTACGACGCGACGCGACGCCAAAATGGCGGGAATAGAACACCATATAGAACACCATAGAAAGGACCTAAGGCAGCACGATGCGAGGGGCGACGGCACGACGCGACGCGTCGTGTGTGCACAAACGTAATGGCAAGAAGGCGACGGTGCGACCCGACGGCACGACGCAAGGAAACCGTCGTGCCGTCGCGTCGTGTAGGACGACTAAAGATGGAGGCTAAAGAGAGAGAGAAATGTTTGTCGTAAAGAGTACACCATACGTTCGCGATCCCTGGCATATGGGTGCAGACCACTAATTCAAGTGGGAATTTTTGATCAGCTCATTAGCATTAAAAGTGCAGTATCTTTTGAAATAAGAGATTGTTTGGCCCCCGAAATGGTGAGATTGTGTAAATCGTTGCCAGGATCAACTCCCTGGGTCTTTGAGCTTTCATATGAGGGCAGAAGGGCTAAAAACTACGGTTGAGTGCCCAACAAAGTTGAGGGTTGCCACTTGAAAAATGGTTGCAATCTGACTTCGGAAAAATCACTCTTTTGGGGGGGGATTTTGTTTTGTGGGAATAACTAAAAATGTAATTGCTTAACCTACAAAAAATTGGAAAGAAATTGAAAGATAAGTGACCAGACAAGAATTTCATTTGTGTTTCAGAAATCTCAGGGATGTTGGCGTGCATGCTATTGGGCCCTGAACGGTGCTGATTTTACACCGTTTTCAGTTGGACTTGAATTAGTGGACTGGACCCACATGCGCTTGCGAGAAGTCGGCTTCTCTAGTCGCCCACTCGGGGGGGGGACAGAGGATTCAATTTATGCACGTATATTGAGAGCAAGTAAGGTGACCATTTCCGCAGTTTTTCGGCTAAATTTGACAGATTTTCGGGAAAAAGCATTTGACAGAAAGTTTAGCAGAATGAGTAGGCCTATTTTTAGCAGTTTTATTAGCAGAATTCTGAAAAATCTCTGATTCTAAGAGAAACATTTTGCAGAAATTTTTTTTTGAAATCATCAATTTTGTCGAGTTTATGCACGACGATACAAGTTAGACAGTGTGTGTTGAAGTTTTCTGGTGCCCAGACGTCATACTACTATGAGGTTCCTTCCTCCATGATACTACAGAATTATTACCCGGGCTCGACCCAGTCAATTTTTCCTAAGCCTACTGATCAACGGCTGTTACATGTATGAATATGCATCTGCATGTAAGTTTAATCTGAAGGAAGTGATGTCATTTGGGAGAGACCACTGATCTTCGACCTCATTCCCATGCCGCACCAAATTGGTTTCAACCATGCCTTGTGCGATATTCAAATTTTCGATCGTTACCCAGGGCCCAAACAGGGTGCAGGGAAAGGCTGATGGATTTGCACTAACATTTACTACATTGTGCACGACCTGAGACCGCGAGGTTATCACTTCCTGTTAGCAAAGCGTTACTGGAAGTTTTTCTAAATATAGATCTCAGAACAAACTGGAGAATATATGTCTCGAACAAACTGGAGAATATACGTCTCGAACAAACACACTTTGGAAAAAAATATATCTCGTACAAACAAATTTGGAAAAAATATATTTCCTAAAAATGTACTTTGAATAAATATATTTCCTTTTTTGAAAATATATACTTAAATGGCACTACAGGGCTTTGGCATGAGATTTATTTTGGAACTTATCCCTGGTCCTCCTTAAAGCATTTATAAAGCCCCAAAATTTAACATCACTCCTCAGAAAAGCATGACAAAATTAATGACAAAATCTTAAAAAATGAGCTTTCTGTCTTTATGTCATCTTTTATTCAAGTTGCTGTATTCACAACTCATTTATCATTTACAAATACATGTACATGTACTCTCTAATTTAATTTTAACACAAGCACCAAATAAGAGCAACACATAGAGCCTTGTAAACAACTTTTTGTGACTCAACAAACAATCTATAAAGAAAATAGTATTAAACCCCATATTGGCCTCAGCATTTGATGATGCCAGTATAACACAATTATTATATTACAGAAATCTACATTCAACAACGTTACAGTAACAGAACCAAGTAATAAAAAGGGCTGCATGTACAGCAAAATGACAGCACCTCTTGAACGTCTGTTTTTCCTTAGATATCTGCATGTATCCTTGTGACTGGATACTGAGGTACATGTATGTCATTTTACCTTCCAAAGACAAGGACACTGGGACATATATAAATAAAAAAAAAAGAAGTATTCATAAATACTGCAGACAGACAACTCTTCTTGGTTGAGAGTCCAATACATGAAAAACTACCTATTGGTTAAAACTCTTTTCTGGTTTCGTATGAAACTTTAACTCCTGTTTTGCAGAGTTATGATCAAGGATGTAATTACAACATATCCAAAGGCATGTGCAATACAAAAGAGTCTGCATTCCATCACAATATAGATGCCAGGTATGCCAATTTTTATATGAGATTTAAGCATTGTGCCTGAGAGGCATATTCTATAAATATGGCTAGAGGGCTGTTTCACAACAAACAAGGAAATCCATGAATTAAAACAGTGAAAAAAAAAATTTGATTTTGACTTTATTTTTTACCAAACTGCTCTCCCGAGATCTCTCTCTAGTTTTAAATGTTTTGATTTTAAATAACTTATCAAAACCCACTGCAAATAATAAACCTGTCACTTCATGTTCTGTCAATTAATACACCATGCTTGGTAGACCAACCACATACACATATCTATTTCAAATATCACCTATCCAAACTGTAAGTATTTACATAACAAATCATACACAGAAACAACGAAGGAAAAATGAAGTGGATCATTTTCACTTAACTTTATAAAAAAAAAGACTTTTAGGGAATTCTACTGTTGCAAGGTTGCAACAAGTTAACATCAAAATTGTTCTGCATTCTTAAATGGAAAACTGATAAAGAACTTCAACTGGCATTTATTAACTAGAGACTTGCTGAGTACACGTATGTATGGGTTGCCCAACAAGTATATGTACCTTAACCACTTGCTGTCGGGTGCTTTTAAAATGCAGTGCACACATATGGGCAATTTTCAAGATTTCAGTTTTCAAATTCTTCACAAATTCATTATTTCATTTAATGGACGTTTACACCCACACAAATGACTCTTTGGTGGCTACTCTAAGCTGACAGGTCACCTTCATTGACTTCTGGATATTTCAGCCAGGCCTGCTGCCCTGTCAAGAGAGCCCAGAAATGTGAGGTGTTGCGTAATTTCCATTGTCCCAAGGGAATGCAGGAAGCGTTTTTTCAAACGCGGCTGGATTAGTGTGCAGTAGTGCTGTGTTGCTCATCAATGGGGCCCTGGAGCACTCTTGTCAACAGGGCTAATTCACAGGTGTGCTATGCCCAAAACAGTGGTATACTGTTAAAAAAAGTGACGGATTACCTTTGAAAAATACAAGCCGAAAAATGATGGCAATTCCCAGCAGCAGGTCTTTTGTTCCGAGTACGGTCTTTTGTTACACGGACCAGCTCTTTTGTCCCGTTTCGGGCACTCCGGCTCTGCATATAAACCTTTGGTGCTTGAAACGGGGTTCTCCGGCAGCAAGTGGTTAAAACCTGGAAAGAAATCTGCATTTGGAGTTGTAAAATGATGAGCTTACCACATACAATAAACATGCAGTGTTGAGACAAAAGAAGCTGTTGAACCTTCACACAGAATCCAGGTGGCATCAACTCTAAGTGTGCGAATGAAATGATTACTCATTTTAAATAAATACATCCAGTATACATGCAATAAGATCACTGCAGCAGCATGGCTGAATGCTAAAAATCACTTAATTGTTTAGGAAATAGCAAGCAAAACAGAGTTTCCTGAAAAATATGTATACAATCTCCTCCTGACAGAAGGTAAAAAGTATTCACGAAAACTCTAAGAAAGTCATATGTATTCATTCTCAAGAAGTCCAAATGAACCAAGTTTCTGCTAGGAACCTTCAAAAACCTCCCAAACCATCCAACTCTTTGGAGAACCAAGGGCACATTCAAGCCCAATGCAAAGTTGTGGTAACTGGGCTTTACTTTTGCATTTATCAAAATTCCTTTACAAAATCCGGGTGGACTTTTAACAAAAGATGTAAGAGGGTATTAAAAGGATTTGGAGCAGTAACACTGCGCATTTATTTGTTTAATCTTTTCACAATGAAAATGTGTATATCTAATAAAGTTTTGGATAGTTAAGCTTGTGTTCAACTTTTATCCATGTGGCAAATATAAAATTCATAACATAATTTCAGTTTGCCAACCCTTTATGCATGTTACAATGTGATTCATATCAAGAAAAATGCATCAAAATATATACGGCTCATGTATAATACATGCATCTTCATCTCCTTAACCTGAAACTTTTGCATAACTTATTTTGCGTACATATTGAATCTATTGCTGCATTTGTAATTTGTCTTATCCATGATGAATACTTTTTAAAATGTTTCATTCACATTTTCATCAATATACAGAAATCTTTTATAAATGCACCATTTGTGAATGATGGGAGAATGTACAATTATATTTACAATGCTACAAAATTACCATAAATGGTGTAACTCTATAAACATGGTTCTCACAACTGCTTTATATGGTGACCCCAAAGGTACTTTCTTGGTAAGGCATGTTTTTAAAGATGTAATATAAACAGATGTCCCAATTCCCTGGAGGATGATTGTTTGGACTTGTAGCCTTTGTAACAATCAATAATCAAGTCCCAAATCAGGGCAGTCAACAGATGCTTTGCTACATGAACCAGTGTGCATCATGCTCGTATGTTAAGAAGTAGCATCTTACTTAGTAATGAATGAGAGAAATGAATTACAAGTTTTTTATCACAGTTATACCCCCTTTAATGTACATGTACAGAGTATTTATCTTTCAAACTGTGCTCAAGAATGTTGTAATTATTCTTGCCACCTGTACACCTTCACCTAATGATCCATTGCGAGTGCTAATGGACTTTTATAAATGTTCCATCACTGTAACAAATTGTGGCACATTGAAATATATCTGTCACTGTAACAATCACAGTGAGCTTTCCTTGACATGAGATTGCGAGGTTGCACAAATGTTATCACACCATTTATGCTACACATCATTACAAACTTGACCAACCATACACTGCATTAAATGTTTTTCAGTCATCTATGCCCCACTGTGCTATCCCAAGGCAGCCCAAATATAACACTGCAAAACACCTCATCAAGATCCTTCACCTCTAATAGGCAGCACTGAACACCGACTTGGATGCTTCCTTCATCTAAGGCTTCATCCTCCAGCCAGGAAACATCATGGTTAGCTTCAACGTCATCTCACTCTTCATCAATGTTCAAACATCAGCTGCCTGCCCTTTGCCAAAGACAGTCTTAGGCTAGATTCCACCAGCAAGCACACTGACCTAACACTAGAGCAACTTAATGACCTCTTACACACCTGTGTCAATTCATGCAGTTTCCAGAACCTCCTGGGTTCTGCTTTTAACACTGGCTTGGCCCCCATTCATTGACAACTTTATCATTCAAAGAAGATATTACTAGATATTACTGTTACTCGCCACACAACAGCATCCAATTCACAACTGAACAAGAAAGAGATGGCAGCATCTCTTTGTATCCAACTGGATATAAAGAGAAGTAAAGACCAAAGAGCTACACATAATTACTAGAGTGCTAACTCTGTGGAAAAGTTAAGCTTGCTGGGTGCATCCATGTTTATGCACAAACCTATGGAAAATTTGGAATTTTGTACAGCTTTTGCACAGCCATGTATCCACATGAATTCAAAATGTCTGTGTCCAGGGGGCGTCAAAGCTTCAATACATGGAGAATGACATGTTATTGCTCTGGTAATTCAATACACATGTAGCTCTATGGTCAAGACTCAGGATCACAGACCCACTTTCAGCCAACGTGTTTCCTATACCCAAAGCTAACTAGCACAGGCCCCTAGGTTTGTAACCCTCCCCTACCTAATGCAGACAGTACTTCCATTCACATCCTGTGCTCTCAGCCAGCATGGCATCTAAGTTCTCCGCACAGCAACCCTGAAGATCAACAAAGGTATTACAAAATCACAAGGACTGACAAGATCCTAGGAGCGGACCCCGAGTGTAAAAGATCTCCTGCAAACGTGAAAGTGTACACACTGGGGAGACTGGCAAGAACCTCTTCACCGGACTCAACAAACACAAAGCTCATGGTAGGAGACAGGATCGCATACTACTGCATCAACTAACACCAGCTGGAACTCATCACCAGCATAGAGTACTAGTTCCCTACTGCATCACAGAAATTATTCAACCATAAATCACTTTAGAAATAGGCTACAATATCAGTGACATTTGCTGTCCAATCCTTAATTTCCAGTCCTATGGGTCTCTTACTCTCAGACATGCATGTATCCAGCCCCCCTTTAGGGTCTCCTTACCCCTTTGCAGCTTTCCTTCACCAACCTCAACACTGGCATGGTTTACTGCCCTCAAGCATCCCCAGTAGCTCTAACGCTTCACTGATCTACATCAGGACATGTACAGATGCATGCTCCCCACACTTCACTGCTCCCAGATATTCAACATGTGCCTTTTCCAAGTTGGCATCCTGCACTCTCCTGAAGATGGATGGTGAGTACTGTCTGAAATGCCGAGTCCACCATTTGTTTATTTTTTTTAGGCTTTCAGAACACCTCTCGCTCATAACAGAGATACGTCGTACTATAGCAGATCTTTATCTTATTTCAATCACATTGCAACTTTTCTCCAGACACTGTAATTCTTTTCAATACACTTATGTCATTTTTCTTCCACTGTTAACAGTGTAATTAACATTACAGTATTATAAAATAAAACATGTTATACCCCTTCAGGGCCACCATAAAATTACTTTGTCAGAAAAACTCAAATTGTCATCTTCCTCATTTGTGTGTGTAATCAAATAAAATCAACATATGATACTTGTAGCACACACTGCCTTCACGGATGTGCACCAGGCAAACTCAAACCCTGAAATAACAGTAAAAAATATTTTGCATAATGTTGCATTTCTAATCGTCAAAGAGACATGAAACAATTCATTTCAAATGTCCCATCAGAGATACTTCAACTCCTAGTTTTTGTGTCTTAGATGACAGCTGTTCAGAAACCTCATAATTTTCTTCACAAAACCAAACAAATATACAAATTTGCAACATCACAGCAAATTATTACTACTGCAATTTGCTGAAATGAAACACATTTAACTACACTAATTGTTTAGTGAGGTCAAATGGCTTTACATTTGCGTAACTTATCAACTGCCCTGAAGGCAGCATTTCAAATCAAAGACCTAAAAGTTATCAAACAGTTGTGATAAAGGTGTCATGTGTCTCGGTAACATTTCCATGAAAACACCAGAACCCTTTCCATGGAGCTGCTCAGCAAATTTCCATGAAAAGCGGAGAATTACAACCAATGTATACTGTGATCCCATTTGGCTGGTAAGCAATTTTTTCCTAGTACATTTCTGTGCTCATACGGGTACCTTGAAATAAACTCATACTTTACTTTTCCAGGCTGTCCCAAGTGGCAACTCATACATTTCCCATGGAGAATAGAGTGACATTCCAAATGGAGGCATGTGGTCTAGTGCTTACAGTTTACATTTCCTGAACACAGGTTCGGGATTCGAAGTTAGCAGCTAGTTACATCTTGTAACTTTGGATTGAGTCTTTTTTTATTCCCATTTATTTCTCTCAACCCAGGAGTATATAAATGGGTACCTGAGAGGTAAGACATTATCACTGTTGAGACATTTGCACCTGAAATAGCAGCAATAAGATGTACATGCATTGTCCCCTAGGAGCCAAAAGGGTTTTAGGAATGTTCATGGACTCAGCAACTAGGGATCATAATGATGCAGCACCTTGAGCAATTTAACAAAGAGTATGCTTTGTCAGACCTGCCAACCTTTCTGGGGTCAGGCAATACCACACAATAAATTGAAAGGTATTTAAATAAGCCCTCAGTTCATTTAAAAATTCTAATCTATTATGTGGTGATGCCAGACCTCAGGAAGGAGTATGACAGGTTGGCAAGTATGCTTTGTAAGTACTCACAATTATAATTACATTTCTGAGATAAGAAACTGCCTTGCACAGGCTCTTCTAGGCACTGAACCCTTCTACAAGAGTTTGCAAAAACAATCAAAAAAATTAGATATTGAGCTGAATTTGGAGCAAAGTATCTAGTCTGGAATCTGTTTCTGGTGTATGGTGCTTCCTGTCACAGAAGGCAACAAATTCAAAGCTTTCAAGTCTGTTGACCAACAGATGACAAACTTTTCTTGCTCTGTTGGCATAAGATATTGTTTCCTGATGTCCAGCTGAAATCGCCAAGGCATTATCTTCATGCAGGCCTTGTTTGGTGACTCCATCCCATTTGCTATCCAAAGGACTGAGGACTTACACTCAACTTTGTACATAATCAGCGAAGTTTAATAAGGTACTATTTATCACTGATCAATTTTGCCCTGTAACCTAAGTTATTAAGAAAAATCCTGGGTATCAGACAAAGTTGACTGGTGGTTGTCTGATACAGTGGTTGATGATTGAATTTGGCCACCTCTAACTAGGAAGTATTTTCAGTAGTGTTGTATCAGCAGCGTAAATTTACGGTCTGGCTGTCTAGGTAGGTGTAAAGCCTAAAGTTTGAACAAGGATTGATTATGGTCATTACAATTTGACTATGGGAGCATGTCAGAAGTAAGAAAGGTACAGATCTTTCTTGCAAAAACATAACGAGTTCCAACCAGGACTGCCTGTTGTTCTTACCTGGAATAGGTTGATAGTGATGTAGGATGCAGAATGGGGAAGTGGTTTATGAATATGACAACTTGTTCCGAAACAGCCCAGTCCCATCAGGAATATGCTAGGTAAATACAGGGAAGACTGAATTTCCCTAAAAGAGTACCCTAGTATTCCGACTTTAGAGATGGAGTTTCAAAACTGAAGATTGATGAAGTTTGTCAGGAACAAACCAATAGCCCCTTAACACACCTGCTGCCGGATACTCATTCTTCTGTATCTTGTTTACTTTCTTTCAGGAATGGTGATGATGAAGTCCTAATGGCAAAACTGGTCCAGTTCTACTGACCTGCATGACCAACTAGACCTCAAGCTACCAAAAGTGTCCTGCATAACGGCTAAAACTTAGTGTTGTCAAGTCCTGGTCCAGACGTTTGACTGGGTCCAGCAAATGAGGAACTAGACATAGTTCTGAGCTGTAAGTCTGACTAGGTACAGTAGAAATGAAGCCTGGGGAACTAGACAGAGCATTATGAATATGTGTACAGTACAAGTAGGATTTTAATTGTAGGTAGGAAGCTGAGAAGATTAACACAAAGGTAAAATGAAAATGTTGAAGTATTAGCCGAAAGAAAAATTTTTTTTCGGAGTTCTGTAACACTGGACCCAGAGGAAACTATCTAGACCCCAAAACCAAATTTGTTGCCTTCTTTTGGCAATAGCTAAAAAGTCCCAAGCATTGACAAGGACTCAATAAGTAAACTAATAACCACTGTGCAGTTGAAGACATGTACATGTAGAATTCTCAAGCAGAAATAAAGGTAATGCCGTCCCAGTGCTTCCTTGATAAATTTAACCTACTGAACTACACACAGAGCAACTCCAGTGAGTGCTCATGCTTCGATCTACTTTGGAGACAGTGGATCAATTATTGGTGTAGAAAGTTAGTGTCCACCAAGCTCCTTAGCTCAGCTGTATTTCTATCATAATAATGACCACTGGATGATCTGAGATGATTATGGGTAATGCTAATTGGCCAATAAGCTACCAACGAAGTATGGTTCTGACCTGGCACCTTTGTGTGCACTACATGCACTTAGTAAAAATCTTGTATAGCATGAAGCTCATGATGCGATCAGGACATGGCTCAGCAGCCCCTCACAGTGGATAAGAGTTGCTTGTATACACACATAAACACACTTAAAGTTTCCTGCTCATCAATTTATCATGAAATGACACAACTTTTGCGTGATGAATATGGTGGGTCCATGGCATTCAGTATAGTTCTACGCTTCTTGGAGCGCAAGTCTAAGGGGGGCAGCAGGTAGCGGTTCATGTGGTTGGCATCAGCAAATGACTTGAGCCGTGACCTCATCTGTGGCGGAAGAGGCAGTTTGTCAATTGTGTAGGTGGAGGTGCAGTTGACGATCACACGGCAACAATAATCTTGTAAGCTCAAAACTGCAGGATAAGAGAAAATGGCAACTATCAGTGTCTGAATGTTTCACTTAAACTCTATTCTGCATTATAGACCTTACAAACAGATTCTGTGTCTTGATTGGCTGAAAGCTGGTCACATGGCATTCACTGCATTTGCTATCTTGCTTTTCACTGCCAAAAGTACAACACCTACATGTACATGTATAGTAACCAGAAAATTATCCCTGGAGCAACCACAGAACTATATACTTGACTGTGTATTCCAAAATTACTGCATTCCAAAATTTCAGCACTATATACAGAGCTGGAGTCAAACATTTTGTGAAACAGCAGGCTGAAAAAGTGAAAGAAGCCTGTCAATAAAGTTCTCATTTGAATAGATGCACCTTTTATATGCCTTCACTCAAATCAATCAGTGATTGCTTAAATCAAGCAGAATCTGAAAGGAAAGGTACATGTATTACAAAACGAATACTATTTTATCTTCATAGTGTAGTAAAAAGGTTCCTCAGTCATCCACAAATCATTCTATTTTCCCTAAGCTTTGTGTCAGAAAAACAGACTGCTCCATGGATCATCTCGGAAGGCTACTTCATCACTTGAAGCCATTAATAGTTGTATACATGCTATCATACAAATATTACAAACAGTAGATATTGAAACTCAGAATGTGAGTATATGTGTACCACATAACCCTGTGTTAAGTTGAGACTGGTGCTTGGATACCTGACTGAAATGGCTGGTGTTGGTTCAATTCTTCGGCTTCATTGCATAAAACCTTCCTTGATAATTCTGAATTGACTTAGCTAAGAAGAAAACACATCCTTCTTTGCTGATAACTAAAACTTTCTAAAACTAAAGTGTTTCTACATTCAAAGAATTCTTCCAAAGATAACATCTAAACAAAATAACTGTTTTCATGTATTTCATATAGCACAGATAGCCAATGAAGGACTAAGCTTTTTCAAGATGAATTGCAAGGTACAAACTTTCTTTATTGCCAGTGTCTACATGTATATTATTTTGTACTTTTCAAATTTGGCCAATTTCATATGACAACATTAATGTTAAACAAAGGCTACCCTGCGGATTTGCATAATGACACCTTCAATGGCTGTTTGTTTTATGCCATGTCTGAGGCCGAGTTTGTAACTGTGCCACAAGGTCTCGTGACTGATTAACAGTTTTGCATTTTTAAGCTTTAACAGTGAATGATAGCATGCAAGTCACTGACTCATTTTTCTTATGACTGACCTCTTTCCATGTGTATAGAACCAAAAATAAGATAATTATGATTCCAAGAAGACAAATTTCTTGGAAAGTTATTGCCGTACCAGACATACATGTACATATATTCAGTTATACCAATAAATTTGTCCCAAGGGTGAAAATGTAAGGACCAGAAAACCCTGGAATCAAAATGGATTTTTTAACAAAACATTGTTTGGTGAAATGCAATCAAAACTAGAAATGTGTCTGTGGACAAACACAGCTGCTTTGGCCCTGGTTTCATATCTGCAACCAGTGACGGACTTCCTTGACGAACTATTTGTAAGATTTGTTGGCAATCGGACATGTACTTTAGAAGTTACAATGCAAGGATGCACATGTAATGTCAAGTGATTCATCATGTGATGATGTTATTGCCAATTGGAGTCCGTTTTTGTCTGTAATACTTTCCTTTCAAGCTACATGCAAGGTTTCAACTCGATCAGTCATGTATTTAAAAATATGTGGTGCTTTGAGGAGTGTATCTTTAATGCCACATGACTATTCTGCTGATGACATCATCATATGATGTCCAGTTTCATCTATAACATTTCTCATTCCAGATAACTGAAAAGTTTCAACATAATAGCATAAAAGTGCACCTTTAATTAATGTCAAGTGACTTTTCACATGATGACGTCATCATCACATTGTGTTGATTGTCTTCTTTAGCAATTCTCTTTTTATATATCTAAAAGGTTTCAAATCAATTGGACATGTACTTCAGAAATATGGAGAACTTAAGTTTGCACCTTTAATGTCATGTTACGTGACACCTGATGACGTCACAGTGACGACCATTATCAGACACCTTCCAGGACAGTCTAAGTGTTCACTTAATACAAAGTCAGTCAGATGGATGAGTGCTTGAGGCAGAGAAAAGGGTTTAAGCTTGACTACTTTTTGTGTGTAGCGATCCAGAACTAGGAAAAGTGTCATTGTCACTTTTGTTGAACTTGAAAGACAAACTAAAAGCTCAAAATTTGAAAATATATGTACAAGGTAGACCTCTGACTCCATTTTAATGGAATTTGATGATAATTGAGCTGTAATATGACTCAGGAACAAGGAAAACGACTGAAAACAGACGCGGCTGCGTTGTTCATGCAAACGATTTGACCATACGTACCATGGTGCACCTACCCGAACATGTACAGTCATGCAACATCAAGGTTAGGATGTCAATCTTTTTTTGTGATCTTTTTTCGGTGCATGGCTGAAATGTCCAAAATACCGAGCAAAACAGGTGCTTGTTCATTGGGCTGGCAGCCTGGAACATTTGGTTGCCCGACAAAAATTTTTAGTTGTCCCGGGACAGCGGACTACCGATTTTGTGAGCCCTGGATATTAAAAAAAACATGCCCAGAACTTTCAGAGAAAAACTGCACCTTTAAATTCATGTCACATGATTTGCATTTGAATCAAATAATTCTATCAAATATTACTTGATATTCTGTCTCTTGGGTATATTTGTAATCGAACGAAAGGGAAAATTTGCCCATGTTTTCTCTTTCGTTCTCATAGTAATCCTCACCCAAAAATGAGTTCCACTGAGTCATGAACATCGATAACAGTGCGTAGTGAAAAAAACGTGTGCAAAACCTCTAACATGGAGAAAACTGCAACTTTTCTGCAAATCATGTCATGTGAGCCTTGATGATGTCACAGTAATAATTTTTTTCTGGCACCCTCTTGGTCCGACAGACTAAATATGCACCCAATACGACGTCAGTCAGATGGATAAGTGCCTCCATCGTAGACATTAGAAAAATGTGCACAAAACCTATGGAGAAAAACTGCACCTTTAAATTCATGTCATGTGATTGGACGAGGATGAAGTCTTCACTAGTGCACCCTCTTTTTGAGGACCGGCACAAGGCTTATTTTTGGAGGGGTCAGTACGATTGAAAAGGTTTCTATTAATTATCGATACTGGTGCAACTGATTACACTGATCAGCATGAATGTCTGCAATCAGTTACCCAACTAACAATGAATGGCCTGTGTTGAAACGCTGTGGAAATGGTGGAGATGGAGTTAGCAAGTTGATGGTAGTCCGTTGAACGTATATGGAAGAGCCTGGGTAGACTTGCAAGTTGGTAGGAGGGTTCGACCTGTAAAAGCCATATTTGATGACCTATTGATACCTGCAATGCTGGGAATGGATTAGTTGTGGTGAAAGAATTAAGTGCACGTCATCTGATGGAGTGTCATTTACTGGACAAGTTGTGATAAGTGAAACTAGGGAGATACCTTGAGGACAGGAGGCAATTCTCGCTGGAAAGATAGTTGGACACTGTGAAGGTGTAACATTTGCCTTAGATGAATAGTATATTTTCCAATCCTTGCATGCATAACATTAATTTTGGTTTAGCATTGTGACACATTCTCTTATAAACGTAAGCAGAGCTTTGTAAGTTCTCAGTGGGATTTGCAGGCAGGAATTGGGTCAAGTTGGACACGTACAGGTCTATGGTTAGTCACTTTTGGTCTTTATTCCTTGTAACTCCCATCCATGAACATGCATGCGGTCAACTAGACCAGTAAAAACATAAACCACGTTGCGACATACTAAACTGCAATAACGCCATTAAAAGAAAAAACATGCAAATTCTCATGCAAGTTTATTTATCACAGCTATCTAAATAATAATCAGAGTCAGCCTAAAGGGCTACAGTACTAAATAAGAATGTGTGGAAAAGAAGCAGGACTCTCAGACTGCAGTCCAATCCATGAGAAATCCCGAAAAGCAATGTTCTTTACATGTATATAGCGAGAACCCATGTAAATTCACACAGCATTCAAACGTAACCTGTGCATAACACGTGCAAACTTGCTGCAGAAATTCTCTAACTTTAACCCCAATAATCGCCTTGAATAACTCTGAAATATAAAGCCACATTCTCACCACTTTTCCCTTTCCCCACTGAGGTTACGATTACATCGCTGAGATGACTACATCCTACAGAATCTTTAGGGCAAGGGATTGTTATGAATCTGAACGGTACATGGTCTACAAATTTCGATCAAAGTGAAAGTTGCATCTACTCCGCTACCAGGCCCGTGCAAGGGCGCCACCAGTCGGATTGATACAGCCGAAACTTAGAAGCTTTACTTTCCATGGTTTACTTACATGTAGATATGATTTCATCGTATTCGGCAAGACAGTGAATGATGATTTAGAATGCTTATGCAAGGTGTTCAAACGTTTGTGGGGTGCTGGCCTAAAACTCAAGCCAAGAAAATGTAGCCTTTTACAGAAATCTGTGACCTACCTCGGCCACATTGTGTTGGAGGAAGGACTGGCCAAGGATCCTACTGAAGTCAGGACAGTAGCTGATTGGCTAGTACCTAAGTGCGTAAAGGAGTTCAGAAGCTTCCTTGGCCTAGCCTCGTATTAGCGGAGGTTCATCCGGGACTTTCTAACCATTGCTAGTCTGCTAAACACTCTGATGTCAAAACTAGAGAGTTCATATGGACTGATACCTGTCAGGATGCATTCATTTGGTTAAAGGAGGAATTAGTTACTTCCCCAGTTCTCGCTTACCTGTCACCAGAGGGCAAGTATATACTGGACACCGATGCAAGTTCTGAGGGAGCTACTTTGACCAGTAGGAAGCTCAACAAGGCTGAGAAAAACTACAGTGTGACTGGGCGAGAATTACTTATAGCAGTGGTATACCTGAAATACTTCCGGCATTATCTGTATGGGCGGAAAGTAACCATGAGAACAGATCATTTGTCTTTGAGAAGGCTGATGATGACAAAAGACCCGGAAGGCCAGCTAGCACGCTGGTTGGAAACAATATCAGAACTTGACCTCATCATACAACACTGCCCTGGTGCCAAGCATACAATTGCCGACAGGTTATCCCATTGACCCTGCAAACAGTGTAGCAACTGTAATGGAGCTGACTCTGATGATGCCAGTCCAGTCAGAAATGGGGACGTAAGGGTTGCAGTATCGCAACCAGGTCTAGGCAATAATGAGCTACTCAAGGCTCAGTTAGGAGACGCCACCATACGCTGGGTAGTGGAGGCAAAGACTGAAGGAAGAGAGTGCCCTCCATGGGGGAGATAGCTGCAATGCCTCCAGCAAACAAGACATACTGGTCTGACTGGGACCAATTAGTAATCCGTGACAGTGTACTATACCAACGGACGATGGGAGTTCCGTCTGCTGGCAACTGGTTGTGCCTGAATAGCTGAGGTGTCAGTGTACTGACAAACTACGTAGCGGTAAATTGGGTGGCCAAGTTGGTATAAAGAAAATGCTGGTAAGCGTTAAGCAGTGGTATTTCTGGGTAGAAATGACCGCTGAAGTTACAGTTTGCATTCACTGCTGTAACAAATGCACTAAGAGCAAACCTCCCACCAAAAAAAGGCGTGTGCCCTTACAACAATACAACGTGGGCGTTACTGTGGATTGTCAGGCCATGGAATTGATTGGTTCACTTCCCAAAACAGATGAGGGAAACTGGTGGATTCTGGTGGTAAGCAAGTTTGCCACCAGATGGATGGAAGCGTATGCACTTCCCTGATGCTAAAGCTGAAACCATTGCGACTAAGTTCATTAACGAACACGTATGCCATTATGGAGTGCCCAAAGAAATCCATTCGGACCAAGTAATTTACTTTTGAGTCCGTAGTGTTCCAAGAAGTACAGTACATGTATGCAAGATTTGGGGGATGCCCAAAATCTGTACAATGGCCTTTAACCACTTTCTGCCGGGGACTCTGGGATTAGAGACATATGGTTTATATGGGTGGCTGGGGTCTCCGAACTCACACAAAGGAAACAGGGCCCTGTTACAAAAGACCGTACTCCGAACAAAAGACTGAGCTGCTGGGCATAACTGACATTTTCACTCTCAAAAGTGGTGATAATCCAACCTTGTTTTGAAACCGTATACCAGGGTTTGGGGCATTGAGAGCGAGTGGATTACCACTGGGGACAAATGCCACACAGCACCGCTGCACGCTAATCTGGCCCCTATTGAAAAGAGGTCAGCAGTGCACTAAGCCAGGTTCGTGAACAAAAGACAGTTATCCAACACCGCACAATCTGGGCTCTGTTTACAAGGCTGCTGGCCTGGCGTCAATGAAGGTCACCTGTCAACTTAGAGTAGTGCCTAAAGATTACTTGGTGCGGTTATAAATGACCGTTAAATGAAATCATGAATTTTTGAAGGATTTTGAAAACGGAAAAAATGATCATCAAGAGTGTGCACCAATAAGAAGTCAGTGAGATCGATATGACTGCTGAAGTCTGGCTGTTAAAAAATGTGTACAAAACATACATGGAAACTTTACTGAAACATAATAGTTTTTGCATACATAACAAATTAAACATTCAAAATTCAATAGTAAATCATGTGATGACATCATGTTGACAAATTTCTTATAGGAACATCCTTGCATGATTGTCTGGAGGCCTTCTAAGTTCGAAAACAATTACATTTTTTAAATTATCAAAGAGGACTGGTGGAATAAAAACGTGTACAAGGTCGATGAGAAAGAGTGAAAACTAGAGGTAGTGGTTGTTACAGCAACAACCACAGAGCTGATTTGGATTTAGAGTTGTTTAACAGATTATTGTGTATGATTATGAGCTGTGTAATTTGTGCAAAACGTAGAAATAAATTTCCTGAAAATTTATATAATCTGTATCATGTTAATAGCTACATGTGCAAGTTTCAAACCAATTGGTCATATACTCCAAAAGATATTTTGCTTTATAGGATGCACCTTTAATATGACGTGACATCATGATGATGTCATTATCACAATGTAAATGTTGTCTGTAGCACTTCCCTTTGAAGATGTTTAAAGTCTAAACGTAATTAGATATGTATTTCAGGAGATATAGTACTTTGAAAAAGGAACCAGGAAATAGAAATATTTGTAAAAATTTTACTAAACCCTTAAAATTGCATCTTTGGTTTTCAATTAACCTCATTTAATTTTTTGTTTGGCAATTTTAACCCACATTTTGATGTTTTTTTTAATTTCTAAGCTAATGCATATTTGCATATTCATGAGCAGAACTATGATGTCATCTTTTTTCAGCCATTGCTATGGCAGAATTTATTTTCTTTTTAGCAATTTACTGCTGTGTAAGTATATGGCAATAATCCAGCAAAAATCATTTTTCACAAAAATGTTCGCAGATGGCAAATTTGGGATTCACAATTTGAACATGAAAACATGCAACCTGAACCATGTCTTCCTGGATTTACATCAAAGCAAAAGTGCCTTCACTTGTCCATAAATGCTTGGTTAATTTTTAATGTTGAAAAAGTGCACTGTTCAGTTTACGTAACTAAACATGTCAAAAAAGATGTCAAACAGTCTTCATACACAGAAGAAGAGTACAGCGATACACAAAAAGTGATTCTAAGAAAAATTCATTTCCTAAATCCTTTAACCACATGCTGCCGGGTGCTTATAAAAATGCAGTGCACACATACCGGTGATTTTCAAGATTTTCAGTTTTAAAAATTCCTCTCCCACAGAAATGTGGGTGAGGTCAGCTATTGAATACCTACCCCAAACAGTCGCTAAATATGCAAATTCCTTTGCATCTGATTCAATTCAATAAATCTTCTGATCAACCATAGTGTGCCCTCTCGTCCCATGATGAATAGCAAAATGGCCACCATGTTCGTCTTCTTTTCCGGTATTAAAACCATCCGAGCCAAAAGTGGGGAAGGATGGGAGAGAGCCGACTGTTTGGGGTAGGTATTCAATAGCAGACCTCACCCACATTTCTTTGGAGGAGGAGTTTTCTGCTTTCAACCTACCCCAAACAGCCGCTACATATGCAGAGTAGCACCAAGTCCTTGGAAGGGGGTGGGGGGAGGATGCACTACATAATGAGAGTGCCAGAGGAGTATGAAATTGTCCAAACTTTATTGTGGACTCACCAAATAATGGAGTTGTTATGTCGTTCCAGTGGTGGGCCGCTTTGATGAGGAACCCTTCTGCATTGATATGGCTGATGTTAGAACCACTCTGCCATGTGCGGAGTCGTTTTGTAGAACATCGGTGAGGTAGCATGTGGTGAAGGTAGATGGGGTCTTCCAGCATGCCGCCTTGCGTATTTCCTCCATTGGTACAACACTGAAGTAGGCCCAAGATGTGGAAACTGCTCGGATATCATGAGCCCTGATGAGGAGTCGTGTTTCATTGTCCACAGAGTTCGGCCAATCTGGTTAGCAAACTTGATGGCTGAAACTGCCCATATAGCAAGAGTGTCTTTGGTCACAGCTCGGTGAGGTTTCAATGTGGTGATGAAAAGCTGCGAAGTTGTACCTCTGAGTTTTTTGGTTTTGTCTAAGTACCATTTAAGAGTCAGCACTGAAACCATGGTTTGTCATTGGGAGGGTGTTTAGTAATGTCTAATACAAAAATGTCAGGAGGATGGAAGGAAATTGACTGTTTCTTGGTGAGAAACCCAAGCGTTGGGATGAGACGAACACCATGGGGTCCCCATCGGATGTGGCCATCTGAGATGGACAATGCCAACAGTTCACTGCCGCGCCGTGAGGTAGTAACTGCCAGCAGGAATGCCAGTTTCACAGATGAGTTAATCAACGATGTGTTGCCGAGAGGCTCAGAGGGAGGACCAGCAAGTAGTTGGAGGACAGCTGACAAGTCCCATGAAGGAATTAGCCTCTTAGTTGGGGGACGCTCAAGAAACCTCCCCCAGAGTAGATGTTTAAGAGCAGTATTGTTGGACACAGTTGAACCATCTGGAAAGCCATCATGTATAGCCGCAATGGCCGACCGCTAGTTACAGATAGTTCAAACCTGGAGATCTGATATGAACAGGTGCATGAAGAAGTCAGCTATAGAGGTCATAGAAACCGGGCCGGAGCAGACTGCTCAGTGGAAAAGACTTTCATGCAGTCAACAAGATAGTCAATTCGTTCGGTTGTTGGTGAGATTATGCCTCGTTGAAGGTCGATAGATGCCCCTAGATATGTCGGGTATTACGTTGGGGCGAGATTCGACTTCTCGTGGTTCACGATGAAGCGATTTGTGATGTCGCAAGTAAGGCAGGTAGAAACCTCTGCTTCTTTGAACGATCTGCCAATGATCAGCCAGTCGTCCAGGTACTGGAACAACTCTTGGTGAAGTGGAGAGGCCAAAGGGGAGAGCCGTGAATTCGAAGATGCCCCCGTTGTACAGGAAGTATAGGTATCTTTCAAGTCTATGGAAGAGGCCCAGCATGGAACCAGTAAAGATTGGGTGACAGTCCGAAGGGTCTCCATGCAGAATTTCTTTGGGCTGATAAAACAGTTCAGAGGTTTGAGGTTGACAATAGGTCGGCAGCTGTTGAGTTCTTTTTTTTTGAGTGAGGAAGAACGTTGACATGACATCCTTGTTTGCTTGGGATTTGGGAACCGGGCAGAAACTGCATGACAACAGCTGGAAGAAACGGTCACACTTGATGCCCTCCAGACAGCAGTATAATTGGGCTAGATCTGTGTGGCCGCTTAACAATGGAAAATGGGAACCATTCATTTAGCATCCGATGAAAGAATCAATGGCCTCATGCATGCCAGGAAGTCTTGGAAAATGGTAAAGATTACATTTTGGTTTTTTTTCTCATCTCTTGCAGAGGATGTATAGTTGAAAGATGAGTTGAGATTTTTACCTACATGTAGTTAATGTGCAACAAATCGAGAGGGCTCTGAAAGCAGAGTTACATGTGCATTATAATAAAACTTGTCGAAAGAACCTTTTTTGGACCAACTAAGGTTGACAGAGATTTTTCAGGTTGCTGACTTGAAAAGGAATCGCTACTTTCGTTTCTTGTTTTTTACTTGAGACTTGACTTGGGAAAATGACTTTGGACTTGACTTCAAAGAACACGACTTGCAACTTGTCGTAACTAATTTGATTTTGTGATATAAGTTTGCTGAAATTAACAAACACACTTTTCGGTGTCTGGACATGGTTGGAGAGAATGCACATTCAACATCAGCCCTTTTTAATTGTAGGCTTGCGATCTGCGTGTTTCTGTTTATTTCTAATGGAGTCAAGATCTAGCTCTAAACAGTTTCGCGATAAAAGAGTGGTTTCGGCTGAAGACTATGCTTTCGCTGGTTCCTACCATCTTGAAGCAGTGTCCAAAACCATGCGTTCAAGCTCTTACTCATGGTGCGGGGATAAGGCAGCTCTAATCCAAGGCAGTCGTTAGTTGCCATTTCCATTGGCTCCATTCCCGTGTTGAGAATTAAAGGAAACCAGTCCAGAGAGATTGAATAAACTTGCAAATGAACCGTTGCTTAAAAAATAACCTTGCTATATGGCCCACCCAACAAAGACACTTATCCAGCCCGCCAAAATTGGTAATTTCGAGTACTAGAACAAGTTTAGGTTTAATGACAACATTGGTCCGCATGCTGCTCACACATGGAGATGACGTACCCAAAAGTGGTGGAGACCCTTACGTTGGGCACTTTGAATTTTTGGTTGTAATGTTTGTGTATGGACGGGAGCAATATTTTACCTCGATTTCACAACACGTGAAATTTAATCAAACTTGAAGTATTCTGATTCCTACATATTGAATTCATATTCCCGCTACAAAGTTACAAGATTACACATACAGTACGTAGTGTAAATCAAATTATATCAGAGACGGATACCATATTATGTGGAAGTAAATTCTTTTAATGAGTTTTTTGAAACCTGTGAATGTCTACTCTTAAACCAACTTATTTTTTAAAGATATGTTTTAATAATATGAGCTTTGCAGTAAGACACAAGTTTCAGTAGTATCATCACAGCCAAGATTGACGGTTTTCATGGATGAAAATGTGGATATTGGGATAAAAGATGTTCCAACTCGATTCTCTAGGATGTAGGGGTAAAATGTGCTGTGTTGCCGTGGAAGCATGTATAAATAATTCTTCCCTCAGTTGAAGCGAGTACTTGATATTTACATTGAATAAATTGCACGCATACTGATTACAAAATACAACTTCCGACAAGCCAAACCTTTCAAGAACTTATATAATTCGCTCAGTTATTCTAAGCAGGTATTTTCATATTCAAGCCGTCTCCAAGTGTTTTGATAAACAAGTGTTTTCCCAATAACTAAATCATAGAGTGGAGTGTAGAGGGTACACAGCGAAGTGCTATCAGATTTACACAGCATTCTAGCAATGCAGTATTACAGGATCGAGGCAACTGTATCATGTCTCAGTGAAGTTTCAAACATACTTATAAGTTAAAAGTTGGCAGGCTTGCACTGTGGAGATGGGGAGATGTAAAGCTTCTGGGGAGATGTAAAGCTTCCATAAATGTAGCAAAATGGTCAGGATGATCACAGGAAGGCTTGAATGTGGGAAAGTCCCATACACACTGCAGCATCTCATCAGCCACAGGTGGATTGGACACGCAGTGTTGACATGCTGGATCGACGCAATTTACAAAAATTACCATGCCAATCCACCGATCCACGTTGCCTGATTTCATTTCTTCCATTGCAAAATAGTCTCCTAGGATATTCTTAAACTGCTTCGATCTTTTGAGATTTATTTTACTTGTAGGTTTGACTTATGAGTAAATCCAAAATATATGTACATGTATTTACGTTGTCGCATCCATGTGTAACAGGCTGTTATAGATAAACAGTCATTGTGATGACTGTATCAATGCAAAGTGCAGGAAGACTGCTGCCAGCTTAAGTGTATGGAATAAAGTACTGATTCTCTGGCCTTAAAGTTTTAACAGCATTAACAATAAATTTTTTTTGCCTTATTTAATTTGGGTAATTCTTGGGAGAAACTTTTGTTTGAATACTACAATACAATAAAACACTTTTTGCTCACATCAAAACTGATTGCCTGATTTCTTTGTTTTTCTATTGCAAATAATCTACAATATTCTAAAAACTATTTCTTTTGAGAATTGGCGTAATATGAGGATTAAATCCAACATATAAATACATGCCCATTGTGCACTGGGCCGTTTTGATATATATCTTACTGCTCGATCTTCTAACCAAAAACACATGTATCAAATTAAACTGTAAGTCACAGAGACGAAAAGTTCTTGTTTTTGACTAGGATAGTTATGTGTTATGATGCTAAATACTGTAATTTTTAGAATTCAGGCCGCACGGTGAATATAGCTGAGCCGCACAAAGATCTGCAAATTACATGTAGTTACAGCAGCGCGCGAGCAAGGATAGTTGTTAACCTAAATTTTCTTAAGTCCTTGAAACTACCAACTTTAGGAATTAGATGGTTATCCTCACTAGGTGAGCCACGCAGCAGTTCTTTGTGTTTTTTCTCAACACTCACGAACTGACTACTGATAAACACAATGTAATTAATTAAACACAAAAAAAACCAAAACAGACAGAAACGAACAGACGTACCACACAATTTTTGAGGTGTGGACTCTACTTACGGTACCTTTACAAGTCTATTATGTCCATCTGGGCTGGTCTCCATTCCAGTAGTAATGAGTAGAGTATAAGCAAAGATCCTATAGCGCTGCCTCTTCTTCGCCGTTATATTTCAGCATAAGAATTAACGTAAGCTGCAAAAATTACCACACTGTAGTCCACTGTGGACCAGTTTATACCTCATGCGTATGCAATGGAGTTAGATTTCCTGCAGTATTCCATTCCCCTGAGTTGAACTTTATTCAACATGAAAACTTGCCCAGGCATCACAAATATGTGTCCGCACACAATGTATATTTGTTTCAATCAAAACTCGCCGAAATGTTCGCATACTTCTGCTGTTGCGGCCGTGCTTGCACGCGGGGGAACGGGCAGTTAACATCACAAAGGACACTTACAATGGGACTTCCAATGAGCTCCAGTCCTTCCCTTGGCACCTCGTCTAAGCAGGGAGTTCTACTGCCAAAGAACGGGCCTATTGTTGGATTTTTTAAATCCCCGTGCAGAACAGGAGGAATGCGGCCGAGCGCGTCGTAACAGGAAAAATACTTTTGATCTTTGCCCTAAGTAAGGTTTCAACATAATCAGACATGCATGTCAAGAGATACAGCACTTGGAAGAGAACATCTTAAATGTCACGTGACATGATCATCTGTTGATGTCATCATCACATCAGGTCAATGTTTATCTAAATCATTTCCCTTTCAAGATATCTGCAAGGTTTGAACCCAATTGGGCATATACTTCAGGAGATATAGAATTTTAAACAGTGTACCTTTAATGTCACATGATTTGTCACCTGATAATGTCATCATCACACGATGTCAATTTTCATGTATAACACTTCCCTTTCTAAATACCTTCCAAATTTCAACCCAATCGTACATGCACTTTAGGAGATCAAGCACCTTATAAAGGATGCACCTTCAATGTCACATGACTCGGCTGATGACATTTTCATCACATGACGTCAATTTCCATCTGGAAAATGTCAACCCAATTGGACATGTAATAATACAAAATACAATAGAAAACATTATTATCATCATCGCAGAAAGAGCACAGATTAGAGATTTTCAGCATTTGCCCCTTTTGGCATTCCATATAATGCGATCTGCTCTCAGCACCATGTGCTTGAAATTTTTCTAACTCTATTATGTTCTACGCTCTGTGCACTGCATATGTGTGTGCTGCGAATGTGATTTTTGAGTTAGCAAATATTGTAAGGGGGTTTTCGTCGTCGGTGCTTCATCAGTGTGAAGAAGTACACAATTTATGCACCTCATATAGTGTGACTTTAATGTTTTAGCTATCATCCAATGTGCAATTTACGCTTAAATCTGTTATGGCTGATTTTTTAGCGAGTTTTGAATAATAAAAGGACTTTTTATTATAACTTCTGGTTCACACGTGTTAAGTGGGCCAACATCATCATCATCCACACCAATTTTTAGGTGATTTCAGGTAAACTTCGCCACAGACATCTATTAAAAATTCATTTTTCAGAAATTTTCACCTGTTGCTAGAGGGCGCTCGACAATTACATGACGTCATCAGAAGATGATTTGAAAAAAACTATACCCCCACGACTGACACTGTTGAAAGCAAGTTGATACCTGTTACCACTTTTAAACAATAAGCTCACTTCCAGTTTCAACTGGAAGGGTCACCTGATTTGACCCACACAAAATAAATTGAAGACCAAATTATACTCTGCCACTTGGTTGCCAAGGTTGATTTTACGGATTTTTAAATAAACACAATATTTAAATGTTCTAAATTTCATATTAAATCACTTGATTACGTCATCATGACATATTTTAGTGTTATCTTTGCTTTATGGTCTTTACTGTCTGCAAAAAAATGTGCAAAAAACAACTGGGCTTTTGGTCAGCAGAGCAAGTAACATGAAAGCAGAAGAAACAAAATGAACAGAAGTAATGCCTTTTTTGCAAGCTTGCGAAAAAGCCAAAAAAACCCACAAAAACAAAACCAAGAGAAAAAAGAAGAAAAAACAGAACAGAAAGAGTGCCATTTCACAACTTGTGAAAACGCCCCCCTCAAACAAAAAGAAGAAAAAGAATGCCTTTTTTGCAAAATTGCGAAAAAGCCAAAAAATGATGAAATAAATCTTAAAGGACACATGAGCTGTTTCAGTGACCAAAATTGCCAAAACACCTACCAATATCTGCTTTGGCAGCGAGCCCAAAGCAGCTTAATAACAGTTCTGACTGATGCAAGAGTTGAACATGTGCACAGCTTATTGCATCAGTCATGTACATGTATGACTTGATTTTTGTAGTTCACTTCCCCCATCGCAACACCGATGTCAGCATTCCAAATTCATTCCACATTGGCATTCCAAGTAGCAATTCCAAATTCACAAATAGAATTTAAACAGAAACTGAAGATCAAAAGTCATCTTACGTGAACCTGTCTCTGCAGCTTATATAACCATTGTGAACTAGAATATTAACCACTTCTTACCAGATGGATTTCTCTTGAGTGGGATGTGATGGCGGGGCTTTTTCAGGATTTTCCAGGTTTTCAAAATTCTTCAAAAATTCATGTTTTCATTTACTGGACGTTTACACCCACATGAACGACTCTCTGGTTTCTACTCTAATCATACAGGCAACCTTCAATATTAGTATATTGTACTAATTATAGTATACAGCCCAGGCCTGCAACCCTGTAAAAGAGAAATCAGAATTGTGAAGTGTTGCATGATTTCCTTTGTTCCGGTGAATGCCAGTAGCATCTTTTCATACGCATACACAGCGGGATTAGCAAGCAGCGGCGCTGTGTCGCTCATCAATGGGGCCCTGGAGCACTTTTGTCTGTGGTGCTAATCCGCGGGTGCGCTATGCCCAAACAGTGGTATACTGTTTCAAAACAGTGCTGGATTACCTTCGAAAAGTTGAAGTCGCAAAATGATGGCAATTGCCAGCAGCAGGTCCTTTTTTTTGAGTACAGTCTTTTGTTACACAGACCAGCTCTTGTGTCCGAAACCGGGCACCCCAGCTCTGCGTATAAACACACGGTGCCCGAAAATCGAGTCCCTGGAGGGAACAAATAATGCATGCTGAATATTCGATGCTGTGATGAAGGTTCATTGGTTCACTTCACTACATAAAGTGTACATAAATGTGTATCATACTTTCTGCCTCTGCAACTTCACCTAGTCTGTACACAAGGTATGCCTTTCCACTTTCTCAACTGTGTGCACATACTTGTACATGCTGCACAAGTGGGGGTGTTGCGCATGAAGTGCATTCTAAAGTGTTACATGGAGTGCTACAGTAGTGGGTTCAAACATTTTTTGACAAGGTAGTCTGGAAAAGTACAGCTGCATTGTTAAATTTTCTATGTTGGGTCAGCTATCTCTAAAACCAAGCAAATCTGTGGGAGAGATGTTATTAAAAATACAATTACAATTATCTTTGACCCAGACCTTGTGAAATCAGCCTAGAGGCCAAAGTACTGAACAGATTTTATATCTCAACCAATGAATGACATATGAAATCCACAATGACTTTTTAGGAGAAATTTCAATCCATATTTTGGCTGGGAGACGTTTTGGAAATATCTTTTTATGTTATAACGCAGGTCTCAAATAATGTAAGAACATCATTCTAGCCAAAAGAGAACCTAAAATCCTTTTTTTTAATTCACTACACCCCACTGCACATGTCCATGTGCAAAGAAGGTGCAGTTTTCCAATACAGAAAACTATTTAAAGTACATGTCCTTGAACTCCTTGTAGATTAATTTGGCAGTGGCACTTGCAGGCAGGTGCACACCTCTTTTTAATACCATATCAACCTCATCACCTGTAATTGGCGGTATGTCTGTTGTTGGATGTGGGAGGTAGGGAGGGAGGGAGGGAGGTAGGTAGGTAGGTGCAGGACGTGTATTCGACGTGCTCTCGTCTTTTGGTGGTCCTTTGGGCCTTTTTTGTGGCCCGGTCGTTGCAGTTCTCTGCAACGACCATAGTACATCGCGCCATGTTTGGAGGACCCGGCACTTGACGCTACAGCCTGGATAGGCCAACAACAGTGCGCCTCAATACTAGGAATCTGGAAGAGTTGACGTCACGAGATGTCCTGAATGCAGTACACAAAGAGCTGGATGCCGATGCGGAAGTGAAATGCATAGCTCAGCTGAACAATGGCTGGTTTAACATATCCTTTGCCAATGAGCGCCATTGTGTGGATGTCGCACGAAAGGGGCTGCTCCTTAAGAATGTCCGGGTGCAATGTGAGCGCGCAAACACAACAAATTCCGTCGTGGTGTACGTCAAGGCACCGTACGAAATGCTCGACGGCGTCATAATTGGGGCGTTGGCCAAATACGGCACTGCTGTCAATGTCCGGAGGTTGGTACACGACTTCACTGCCGAGATTGAGAATGGTGTAAGAAGCGTCCTGGTGAAGAACGTTAAGAAGCCCATTCCAAGTTATATCCGAGTTGGGACATTTAACCTGCCCCTGCGTCACCGCGGCCAGGAAAAAACCTGCAAGATCTGCAACCAACCAGGCCATATCGCAAGAGACTGCCAGTATAAGGGGTTGTGTTTTGTTTGTGGTAGCCGGGAACATCGTTCAGCTTGGCATGACGAGCAAGAAGAGGAGTTACAGGTGAGAGAAGAAAGAGAAGAAAGTGACATAGGATCTGAGGAAGAGAGTTCTTCAGAGGGAGAACATATAGATACACTCGCCAAACCCGTAAAAAGTCAAGGGTTCTGGGACGAAGCCATTAAGAACACTGGACGCCAAGGCTGGCAAACAGATGATAAAGAAGCAGCAGACATGGCAGAGGGGGAGAGAGAAGAGGAGCGAATCTTGCTTGTGGACACCGATGACGTCGAAAGATTTTACAGCAATGACAAAGACCAAGAAATGGACATTTCAAAGACTCAACAGTCGGGAGATAAAGATGGATGGGAATATGTTCCGTACACCAGAAGAGGGAAGCAGCTGCTAAGGAAAAAACGTACGTCGTGGGAACGCAAACCTAAGGACGACTCGTCAACCCCACCCAAGAGAGTCGCCTTCAAGGCCGGTAAGGCGAACAGGTCCTGCCCAACCCAGCAGCTGCACAGCTCCCGTGATCCCGACCGTCTTGCCCAATCTGGTCGGGTTGGAAAGAAAAAGCGTCAACATCCACCCCTTTGTGTCCAGTCGGTATCAAATCTTTGCGCTGCAAGGAATTCCAGCCAAAGGCAGCCGCCACTAAAATCAAGTTCGGTGCTCTGGGAGAACCGGGGGTCAGGTCTGATGGCACCGGCTGTCCGCCCAAGAACGCCGAGCGAGAGTTCACCCAAACCAGCTGGACTGGTTACGCCAAGAGCGCGGCCTTTGAGCAATCACCCTGTCCGACGGAAGCCGTTGGGATGGCAGATCCAGACCAGTCTTTCCAAGACTTTAGTCAACCGAGCCTGTCACAAGAGAAAAACCAGCCGGACCAAGCCGGTGGCCTAAGCTGGGCAGAAAGAGTTGCGCGTGCGAGTTCGCATTCGCAATCTCCGTGCACAAGTCATCCCACAAGCCCTGATCCCTCTAGCCAAGAGAGTCGACCGAGTCAGTCCAGTCATCTCTCGCCGTCGCTTCTTGTTGGGTTCCCCCTCTCAAGAGGACGCGGTCGTGGAACTGTTACGGGAAAGTAGCTCTTTCATAACTTTCAATTTGTTGCTTGTTACATACTTGGGCTGATGTCCTTTTTGTCAATTGCAACCTTTAATGTCAACGGGTTTCAAGGTTTTTCGGACCACCATATTGTTAATGTGAAGTTGAGTGATATTCATATCCAACACGGGAGTGGGAGGTGGATCTGTAACAACAGTCTCTTAAGTGATCCCCAGTGTTTGGACCGTCTTAATAATCTGTGGTTCTTTTGGCGATCACAGAAAGATAATTATAATACCCTTGCAGAATGGTGGGACATAGGGAAATTTAGAATTAAAGAGATCATTCAGGAATATGGAAAGGAAAAGGCCTGGAGAAAGAAACGGAGCCATGTAGCTTTACAAAAGAGGAACCAGTTTTTCATGGATAATCCGGGCAGTTGCACTGTTGATGAAATCCAGAGTGTCGAAGCTATGCTCAGGAATTATGAAATTGATGAAAGGGAAAAAGCAAGATTCAGGGTTAAAAATACTCTTAAAGAGTGCGGAGAAAGACCCTCGAGGTATTTTCTCAGTTTGGAAAAAGAACAAATTCAGAATAACAAAATTGACAAGCTCTTAACCCCTGATGGTAAATATGTTAGCAATACCAGTGATTTATTGGATTGTGCGAATAATTTTTACGGTAACTTGTATACCACTGAAGAAATTTCTCGAGAGCACCTTGACCAGGTCATAAACGCCGTGGATACCAAGCACATTCCGGATGACGTGCGGTGGATTTTGGAAGGAGATATCACTGTTGATGAGATTAAACCCGCTCTCTTCCAAATGAATAAACATAAATCCCCTGGACTGGATGGGCTTACTGTAGAGTGTTATCAGGCTCTGTGGGATATTATCGGTAATGACCTGCTTGATGTTTTCAATGAGTGCTACACACTGGGTTTTATGAGTGACTCCATGAATGAGGCCCTTGTCAGACTCGTTTATAAGAAATCTGGTAGTAAACAGGACCTCAAAAATTGGCGTCCTATCAGTCTGTTGAACGTAGATTACAAAATAATATCTAAAGTTATAACTAATAGGCTAAAACTAATAATGCCTATCCTTATTGGAGAGGAGCAGTCTTGCGGTGTCATAGGTAGAAATATTCACGATAACATTATGATTCTTAGAGATGTCTGTGATTATGTTAATTGGAATAATTTGAGTGGAGCCATCGTTAGCTTAGACCAAGAGAAAGCTTTCGATCGCATTAATTGGTTTTACATGTTTTCGGTTCTTGAAAAGATAGGGGTTCCTCCTGTTGTAATTAACTGGATTAAACTCCTGTACAGCAATCCTAATTGTAGCGTGATTATAAACAATTTTATCGGTTCGCCGATTGAGGTAACACGGGGTATAAGACAAGGATGTCCCTTGTCTCCACTCTTGTATTCCATTTGCGCAGAAGGGCTTGCCTCTTTGGTTCGATCTAATAGTTCCCTTTGTGGAATTAGTATCCAGGATAGAAGTTTTCGCATCATCCAACATGCTGATGACACTAACCTTTTTGTCAGTAATGATTCTGAGTTTGAGGTCATTCAGGACATTATTACAATGTTTTGTAAGGGAACCGGGTCAAGACTTAACTCTCACAAATCGAAAGGTCTTTGGCTCGGCAAATGGCGTGACAGGGTAGATACCCCTTGTGACTTTTGTTGGCTGCGGAAAATGAAAGTCTTGGGTGTTGTAATTGGGAATGATGTTACTCCAGAAGATAACTGGAGCCCTCGTGTAAACAAAGTGAAATGTGTTTTGCAAAAGTGGTCCAAACGCAATCTTACTTACTATGGTAAAAAAGTAGTTGTTAACACTTTTGTGGGTGCAGGAATTGCATATCTCGGGAGTGTTGTCGCCTGTCCTTGTGAATTTGAAAAGAAGATTAGCGATGCCATATGGAATTTCTTTTGGGATGGTAAAGTCGAGAAAATCAAAAGGGATACCATTATTAGTCCGAAGAACAAAGGTGGTACCGGTCTTCTACATGTTCATAAGAAGTTGTTGAGTTTGAAATTACGGTGGTTGGGGCGGTATGTTTCAAGTAACGGGCAATGGAAAATTACCTTCGATTATTGGATTAACAGAGCTAGTGGGAATAACAATTTAGTCTGTTACATATTTTCGAACCGCCAAGTGAGTCTCAGAACGACTAGTTTCTATGTTGACATCATTACAGCCTTTTATGAAGCTGGTGGAAAAGTTGATAACGTTTTTTCATGTTTCTTAGAAACGTCCAACCTCCCTTTGTTTAATAATAAGCTTGTTAGTAGTGACGGTTCGACTTTTGTTAGTAACGTTCTAAAGAATGCTGGTTTTGGCCGCATTGG